>NC_081190.1:67518335-68214585 GCF_902713425.1 Acipenser ruthenus | reverse complement strand
AAGTAAAACAGAAAAGTGGGCAGGGTGTGTGTGTGGCGTTGTTTTGTATAAAAAATATGAAATGCCTTTCCTGTTTCTACCCTATAGAAACAGAGAAACCCCTGTAATTAGAACTTGAAGAAGACCATTTTGTTTATTTTCAAATATCAATACTACATGGTTTTAAAGAGTAAAAAAACTAGTTTCTAAAAACTGTTTTGCAGGCTAATTTAAATTAATGCTGTCAGAAAACTAAAACAGGTTTTGGAAAACATTTTGCAATCTGGGTGTAACTTAATCAATCCCCTTTGAAAAATCCACCAAACCAATATACCAGCCAATTTCTTTCCAGTCAGCTGGTAGTTGGTAGTCTGCTAGATGCAATTAGATAACAAAAGGTGAAACATAAAATATATAGGCAGAACATTCTTAGCAAAACATGTATTATTATTACCAATTGTGCATACAGTACCCTGTATACAGTGGTTTGCAGAAGTATTCACCCCCCTGCAAAGGTTTCACATTTTGTTGGCACCTGAGCACTCCACGGCGCTTTCAAATTAGACTTTAAATGTAGAATCTACACAAACTACTCCACATTGATAAACTTTTAAAAAAATGCATATAGAATATAAATAAGTAAGATTTACAGAGAAAAACAGATTAATCTCAGTTGCATAAGTATTCAACCCCTTTGCTACTGCAGCCCTAAATCAGCTCAGGTGTAAATGATTTGTTTGAAAGGTCATAAAGTTTATGAAATGGTTTCAGCCTGTGTGTACTCAAAGTGGCTTAACTTGTAGATAATTTCCCTAAGGTATATAAAGACTTTCAAGCTGCAACTCATATAATGATCCAACAAAGAAACCATGAAGACCAAGGAACTTTCGAAACATGATTATCCCTTTCAGCACAGTGAAGTCCATCATTAACAAGTGGAAGATGCATCATACCACCCAGACACTACCCAGATCAGGTCGCCCTCCCAAACTGAGCGGATGGGCAAGCAGGAAACTGGTTCTGGATGTCACTCTGAAGCCAACAATGACCTTGAGAGATCTGCAAAGTTCTGTGTCTGAGATGGGAGTCGGTGTTCACACATCAACAATAAGCCGGTCCCTACACAAAGCTGGCCTGTATGGACGGGTGGCAAGAAAGAAGCCATTACTCAAAAAGCCTAATCTTGAAGCATGTATGGAGTTTGCGAAAAAGCATGTAGATGATACTGCAGACATGTGGAAAAAGGTTTTGTGGTTAGACGAGACAAAAATTGAACTTTTCGGTCTAAATTCCAAGCGTTACACCTGGCACAAGCCCAACACTGCACATCACCCAGTCAACACCATCCCAACTGTCAAGCATGGTGGTGGCAGCATCATGTTATGGGGATGCTTCTCTTCAGCAGGGACTGGGAAGTTTGTCAGGATAGAGGGGAGAATGGATGATGCAAAGTACAGGCGAATCCTTGAGTAAAACCTGTTTGAGTCAGCCAAGACTCTGAAACTGGGGAGGAAATTCACATTTCAGCAGGGCAATGACCCCTGAAGCACAAAGCCAAAGCCACACTGGAGTGATTGAACAAGAAGAGAATTAATGTTCTTGAGTGCCCCAGTCAAAGTCCTGACTTGAATCAATCGAAAATTTATGGGGAGACTTGAAGATTGCAGTCCATCGACGATCCCCAACAAACTTATCAGAACTGGAGCAATTTTCCTGTAAAGAATGGGCAAAAATTTCACCATCCTACTGTGCAAAGCTAGTAGAGACCCATCCAAAAAGACCCATAGCAGTAATTGCTGCAAAAGGTGCTTCTACCAAGTACTGACTTAAGGGGCTGAATACTTATGCAACCAGTAAATTTCATTTTGTACATTTTCTTTGCAAGTTTTGCTGACATTTAACCTCCTCCTTATATAACAGTGTTCAGTTTAACTACAGCTTGGAATAAAAAAAAGTTTGTTTGAAAAACTGTGCATACATTATTTGTAGTTCAACAAAATGTGACATTATTGGTAGGGGGTGAATACTTCTGAAAACCACTGTATATATTGCTATTTATATATTGCTATTTATAGTAGTGGTGGAGAATGTGTGCATCACAAATGTTTTTAGTTCTGTTGAATATTATGATTGAGTGTATGGAACTAAATGAATTACACTAATTAGGTATTATCTTTAATAGGGAAATAACTACATGCAAAAAGAGCTTAGTATTCAGTTGTGGGGACATAAGTAAGTGTTTTGGACCCCAGAGGACTACGTGCAGATTGCAGAAGAGGTACTAATTTATGTCAAGAACAGGAAATGGAAATGTTGCTGCTTAGACGGTATGACCAGAGATACGTGTTAGACATCCTAACACTGTGCACTGTTGTTCTGTATATCTGAGGTGTGAGACCAGACAGCAATTAAGAAACATCATACGTCCTTTGCTCGTTCACTTGAATTGTAGCTGTAAATTGTTCTGTATACTGTGTGTACTACTGAGTATATTTGAAGATTTCATTTTCATGATGTCTAATCTCCATTGATAAGGAAAGGCAAATCAAATTTAACCAGGCCAATAGTTTGACTTGATTGTAGCCTCTGCTGTTCTTTAAAATAGTGCCATGTGATCTATAATCTAAACAAGGCAGAAAAGACCTCTATTTTTTCTAGCTTTGGTAAAAAAAAAAATTAAAAAAAAAATGCCACTACAACTTTAAATGTGCCTGCAAATGCATTATTGTTTGTCAAGCACTGTCAATCTTGTGCATTAGTACTTTAAAGCTACCATGGTTTATGCATTTTCTGATAGCATTGCTCTCAATGAGGGGACCATTACTGGAAAGCAGCCTGAGCAGTACAGGGCAGAGGGCACATTGGCCTGACACGTGTCTGGATCTGTGGTCCAGTGTATAAATAGGTCATCAGGACAGCAGACTCCATTCATGTACATGTGGGCAGCTGTCTGAGCAGGGACCAATTAAATCACACCACATTAGGTAGAGCACTGGATTGGGTGAATCGTTTTCTTTGATGGAGTGCTGCAATATTTTTTTTTACAAAGTCCTAGTTTTGTATATTCATATCTGTAATAAATGTCACTTCTGTGATGTTACTATGAGTTAGCTGACATAGTGTTGTATTAAGGAAACTACTTGTATTTTCGAGGTCAAAATCCCACACAAGTCATTCAATGAGAAAGTATATCTATCTATCTATCTATCTATCTATCTATCTATATATATATATATATATATATATATATATATATATATATATATATATATATATATATATATATATATATAAAGAAAGTATGTTAGACCTAAAATTAACAAATGCATTCAGTGAATTATATCTGCTTAGCAATGTAACGTAATTTGGAACTGTGTGATTTGCCAGTCATTTTGTCATTGAATTTGAATGAATGCAAGATAGATAACAAAATTAGATTAAAAAAAAAAAAAAAAAAGTAAGGTTTATTGCCCACATTGTCAAAAAACAGGTAACACAGCAATAACGATCAACTTATGTTTTTTTGTTTGTTTGTTTTTTGGGTTTTTTTTTTTAAATTGCTCTTCCTTCAGTGATTTAGAGGACAGGTCTCAAATCAAAGTGCACTTGAGTGGACATTTTGAAAAGAGCTTTAAAACAGACTTTAAAGTTATAAGTGTAAAAAGTTGTCAGGATGTTTGTTAACAATTAAAATAAAAGTGACAGTAAGTTATTTAAACAGCTGTAGCAACATGTGGGTACATATAATGCTATATTTTTTTTCTGAACCCCGCTGCTTAATATTTAAGGCAACTCTGTAGAAGGTATTCTGTGTTCTTTAAAGTAAAAGATACTGTTTAATTGGTACTGTTAACAAAATGCCAATAACATTAACAATTAATGTATTAAATTGTTGTATCTTATCATGCAGCTGGTAGTTTTTAATAATTATTGTGTTTCTGGGTATGCTGTTTGCTTGTTGCTCTCCATTGTGCATGATGTAAAAAATCTAATGATAGTCTTCAATGTACTGTGCAACATCCTTTGTAAGGCAAAAGTTTATAATTAAATTCATAAGGTTTTAATTGTAGCCTTAGTGAGAGAGTACAATGTTTTCACCAGCTGATTGTGGTTTGAAATACTGGATATTTTAGAACAAAGCCTTGCAAAGTGTATTAAACATTTACGTAAATTAAGTAAATTGCTGCTAACAATGACCAGAAGACACTGTAACATCAGTCCAAGATTTTTAATGGATCATGGTTAAAATAAAATGATATCAATAAACAGTTCAATGCCTGTGTTCTTAACCTGCTATTTGGTTGTTGTTTATAATTTGACACCCTTATTTTAATGCAAACCTTCTGTGCTATTTTCATGAGTTTTCATTCCACACATTATAAAGCAAGTAAGAGTATTGGATTTTATACAATTTCCGGTGATCTAAACTGCAGTGTCATTTTAATTTAAAATGAAGGATTTTTTTGTATAGTTATTGTTATAAATGATATTAACGTCTCTCAAGATTTTGATTTACAGCATACTGTGGGCCACAGCATAAACTATAGTGTAATACAGGGCTTAATGAAAAATGGTGATGTGGCAAGTGGCAGTGACCCATGTCTTGTTTACACTAGTAAAATGTAATGAAACACAAAAGGTGCATTAAACACTGTGACAGGGTGGCTGGGCGGTGACGTCACGGCAGAAGCAGGAAGGGAAACTGACACCAGGGAGTACTGCAGTTAAAGGCGCTTGCGCCATTTTATTTTTATACAACAAAAATAAATCAAAAGTTTAAACAAAAAGAAACTTGCTCACAGAGTGAAAATGAAAAGGTTAAACAGAACAAAATCACGAACACAAACAATGCGATCAGGCTGGGCAAATAGCCGTCACTGATCCTTAAGGTTGTCTTTTAGTTTCGTTTTCGTTTTTGTTTTTGCTCTCTGGCGGTCTGCTCGCTCTCTCCTCTCTAACACCCCCCCCCCCCCCCCCCCCCCCGAATGCAGAGAGCTGCAGTTTTTTATAGCGTGGCCGAGGGGTTTAACTGGTTAGTAATTAGTCTATTACCCCTCGGCCACAATCTGCACGAGTTTATCAAATCACCGTGGATGGGACTACCCATCCACGCTACCAAACAAAACAATCGGCTACGCCGTCCTAAATACATAAAAACAATAATAAATACAAAACACTAACAAAACATACGGTGCTTCACCGTCATATAAATACATAAATAAACAAACAAACAAATAAATACGAAATAACACGGGCGGAGGGGGAAACCCTGTTCTAAAATAAATCCACACATTTAATCAGCAGGGCTTACTATCACCCTGCTACAAACACATTATGGGGTTCATCTTAAAGGCAGTGTATGATTTAACTCAGTATTGTCCTCTCTGAGGTTTTACATGCAGTACTTTTAGGGTGGATTGCGCACATCAAGATTCAGCCAGGATTGGACTGAATTTCGGATTGAATCCTGGATTGACATATTCTTTCAGATATAGTACACCAAGACATGATGCCATCAATAATCTTGGCTTACTGCATTCATCTAATCAAGATCAAAGATAATATACTGTAGTGTATATAGCTGGCCTAAACCTGCTCGGTCACATATAGGTATTGCGTGACCACCTGGGAAACAAAGCACCCTTTATAATGGTGTTTTCAATACCATATACTGCTGTATAACTTGATTTTCTTTCTATTTCCTGAAACCTAATAGTGAGAACTGTAAATAGATGTATTTATTCTTAATAAATATGAGCATGAATTACACAATGAATGGGAAGGTATTTAAATGAAATAAATAAGGACCGCTGACATATTGAGAAGGAAAAATTAAGGCAGTGTTATGTTGCCAAGGGTTATAATGCTGAACCAAACCCTTCAATTAAATACGAATTAAAAACCTTCCTATCTAGGTCAAAGGCTAAGGTATTTAGCCCAAATACCAGTCAGATAATAGCTTCCAATATAGTTTAAATACGAGGTAGTTCATCCTTATTTAAAAATAAACAGAATTGTTCTTGAATTTCTAAATTATTTTTTTACTAGGGAAACATTATACTCCCCTCACCCCTACATCTTGCATAGGAATAACTCATCCCCCAGCTGATCAAGTCTGTCCTTCCTGCATAAAAATCCTCCTCGGTTTACTCTCAAGCTCTTCATGCCAGGCCAGTCACTCTGCAGCAGGCTCCCCTGCGGCCAGTCCTTGTAAATGCCTGTGCAGTTTAACAACCAGCCATATGGTCAACCCTGACTCATATTTTGCCCTTCATCTGCTTGTTAAGGGACAGTGACTCATCAAGACAATTTGGGCAGTGATACAAACGCCAGAGGAAAAGTTAAAATTAAGTCTTCCTTATGCCATACCTAATATAATGAAAGGATACTGTACTTTGACGTTTGTTCCTGTTGTCAAAATAAATTATGGAGAGAGTTCTGCTTCCGAACACACTTCATTTTCCTTTACATTTTCCACACAGACTGTATTGACAAGCACTTTCATAGAAGCCATCCAGGACTCTTTTGTTCACACTTCTGCAGAGTGAAACTTTTTGTCTGGGAATTAACTAATTGGATTCATCTTAAAGAGGAGCAGTATACTGATGATATACACATGGTTTAGTGGCAGTAGTGGGCAGTATAATCTAACCTATAATCTAAGCATATGTGTTAAATATGTCTGGGCAATATGACTGGAAAATAAACACAGCTTTACAGTTCTAGTGCAAGGTGTATTGGATGGGTAATAACAATATGGTGCACTGCCAACAGGCTGCTGGCTTTTTCTCCTGAGCACGTCTCTTGTGGTTTTGGTTACTGACGTACAGCCTTCAGCAAGTCATTCAACCGTATATGTAGATGCTTACTTGTGCAACCTTTTGGCATCTCTCAACAGATTTCAGTTCTGCCTTTTCCCAGGACTTACTATAATGTTGAAAGTTTTGTGGATTTTTTTTTTTTTTTTTTAGGCGTCCCAGTGTTCATCACGATTGATGTTTACTTGTATAGTAATTGCATAGAAATCTCAAACAGAAATACTGTCTTGACTATCAGTCACGCCTGAAGAGAATAATGAGTTAGAATTTAGTTTACAGTTTAGAACTGTACACTTTCTGAACACAGGGTACATTAAACTGGTTATTTGGATCCTGTGCTTGACTTGTTTCCATGCTTCTGTGAATGGTGGTCATTGCAGCCTGTGGCCATAAACATTTAGACTGAAGTGTACTTGACTGGAATAGAAAAATACATTTACTATTCCCTGACATGAATTGTTAGAAAATAATCTTGTTTTCAACATAGCCTTGGTCATCTGGATCCAAATCCATTTTAAAAAGAGACCAAGATCGATGGGAATTTGCCTAATAATACAGATTTTTTAGAAAAATAAAATTATGTCTTTTTTTATTCACATGAGCAAAAAGAATTATGAAGAACCACACTACTACTAATGGATTAAAAAAATTAAAGCAAAATGTAATGTTTTACTTTGTCAAAATCTCTGTCTGTTAAAATGGCAGCCAGCTTTTCCAGTGAGTCTCTTTTTCATCCAATTCAATTTTATTCTGAGAAAGCTAGAGACATCCCTTTTGTTTCTGAAAACATTTTAGAATACACAAGTCTCTTTCGACTAAGCCACCATTTTGACTTGCCCTCAACACACTCGCCATTGAGTAACAAACAGTGGTTCTAATCTAGTCGTCTGTCTGAGTTTCCTACACTTATCCTAAAAAGCACTGACATATCCTCTCCCCTGTAATGCAATTATCTGTGGATGTTTTTGGATCAGTCCTGCTTCTAATAAAGTGAGTGTCATCAGTTGAACTTAATGACTTGTTATATATTTATTCATTTGATCTTACAAGATGCTACTGTCGGTCAACGTTCAAACAGTTTACATTACATTGGATACTGTTCTGTGGAATGTGTAAGACGTTAATTTGACATTTTCTGGATTTTTTGCTGTAGCTACCCTAAGTCTTTTGCTTGTTTGACCACATGCTTGAAGAACTATCTCTTTCATTTGATATATTTATTCAGTATCTTATTATATATACAGTATCTTTTTTTAAAATATATTTTTTTTACTATTTATATTCTAATGGATCAGAAAAAGATTTTTTTTAAAAATGACCAGAGTGTGCGTAACCGAGGTGTGAATCTAGCCAAGGAACACTGCAGCGTTATTACAGTACTATCTCAAAATCTCAATTGGAATCTAGTTAAAAAATAGCATATTGGACAGCTTTCATGCTACTGCATGTTAGTACAGGAACCTGATCAGTAATAGTGCCTTTTCTCAAATAAAGTACAGCTATGGAGGGCTCCCGAGTGGCGCATCCAGTAAAGGCGCTGCATGATGCGCTCTATAGTCTGGACGTCGGTGGGCTGAGCCTAAAAATAACTGGACATTACTAAATTGGGGAGAAAACAATAAAAATAATTGGCGTCCACTACATATTAAAAAAAAAAAGTATATATACAGGAAATGAATCTGATATAGGCAGAAACTGTCTCCTACATTAATGTTTAAAGACTGCTAGCTACACACATCTTAGCTCACTGATATAAACTAATGAATATAGTGTGTACATTTCCAACCATGACGTCTGCTGTATACTGTAGAACATACCAGTAAATGCTTTGCAGCTCTACTGTATGTGTGCAAAGGCACATTAATGATTTATGACTATAAACAACATACAGAGCAATACAAACACAGTGATTCAAGCTAATGACATGTTAAATAAAGTAAATAATCGAGCTGCTTCTGATATCAGTTTGTCGTATTGTGACTAGTCGGGCTATTAGCTTGTTATTTTTGTTTTAGTTTGCAGTCTGCATTTTGTTAATGATCAGCTTTTTTTTGCAGCAAATTCAAGGCCTGGTAGTTTTTGGAAAAGTACTTCCTGTAAATTAGATAAAATGCAAGCTGAATGTGTCAGTGGAGGTGATTTGCCACACAGGTTAATTCTGGGAACTTTCTTTTCATGTAGTTTAATTTTAACTCTAAAACAAGACCTTTATACATATTCTTCTGTGGTACCACCAATAAAAGAAAAACAAAATAGAATCTTATGAGAGTCAATGGTTGATCACCAGCATTGTCTGAGACATCAGTGAAGATAAAGCAGTCAGATTTCGAAGTCAGATTTATTCATTTAACTGTGATAGTTGCATGTTTAAAATCCCCACCCAAAAAATAACAGAAATTATTCAGAGAAAAGCAGTCTTTGAAATAGAAAAAAAAGTGGCGGTACTCGCAGGCTCCCTGTCTAGCTCTCTCTCTGACTAAGTCTACCTGTCCAGCTCTCTCTCTGTCTCCCTTTCCACCTCTGTCTCTGTCTCCTTTTCCATCTCTTTGTCTGTCTCCCTGTCCAGCTCTCTCTCAGGCATCCTGTCCAGCTGTCTCTCTTTCCCTCTCTCCCTGTCCAGCTCACCTCGTCTAATCAGTACTGCGTCTAATAGCGACTTGACCTGGACCATTCAAAATGTTTTGCAATACACTCTGGGAGTTGCAGTTGTTTTGTAATGCACTCTGGGAGTTGCAGTTGTTTTGTAATGCACTCTGGGAGTTGCAGTTGTTTTGTAATGCACTCTGGGAGTTGCAATTGTTTTGTAATGCACTCTGGGAGTTGCAGTTGTTTTGTAATGCACTCTGGGAATTGCAGTCTATGCTCTGCTGTGACGTAAATCTTGCAGCTGCTGCTGGGACAACAAAGTAACAACTAGAAAGTCACATAAATGCAGCTGACAGTTTGGAAAAGAAAATGAGCAGATAGTCAGTGATAAGCACCAAAGTGCAACTCAAATATTTGAAATTAAGAAGTGGCGGTACTCCGTACCGGTGAGTACCGCCCCATTTAAAGCACTGGAGAAAATTATTTTTACATAGGTCAAGTACAGTCAATACAGGACATAAGTACAATATACAAATAGCATAGGGAGGCAAATGATTAAGATGTTATGCAATCAGTTTTAACTGTGTGTCAATACAACTATATAACTGAATCTCGCTAGTTGAAATAATTTGAAAGAGGCCATTCTACACAGGATGCAAAAAATAAGTAGGTGGGACAAAAGAGTGAGATGGGGACTACTGAAACAGGTATTGCTCATGCCCGTATGACCGAGGGATGCATTTTCCAACGTTACACTGGCGTCAGCACCCAGGGCCCCAACGCCAGAGGGGGGCCCACACACACAGAGAAATAAAATTGCAAATATGAGTAAATGTACTATTTCTGTGCCAGCTATCCTACTCAAGCAGCCTTTAGGGCTAGACATGTTTAGTTTTCAGTAAACTAAACTATAGATTACGGTATGTCATTTCCACAGGTTATGTTTTACATAAAAA
This sequence comes from Acipenser ruthenus, assembly GCF_902713425.1. NCBI lineage: Eukaryota > Metazoa > Chordata > Actinopteri > Acipenseriformes > Acipenseridae > Acipenser > Acipenser ruthenus. The sequence continues at coordinate 68,204,246 of NC_081190.1, read as the reverse complement.
CACCCGGGGTAAGAATAAAATAGACTTCATAGGTTTTTTATGTTTTTAAACAACGATAAAATAAGCTCAAAGCAGCCCAATCTGACACCTCTCCACTGACTGTCAACAGAAAATCTTCACCCGAGCTCTCTATATCCCACAACACTTTGCGTGCAGCGTGACAGAGGTCACCATTGAGAGTCAGTGGAGTTGAGTAACTTGGTGTAATACAGAATATATTTGATGTAAGTGTATCGCTATAAACCATCTTAAATGTGGACAGTTATATCACAACAGTGTCTGTCTTGTACTGGTATTGAAAAGTGTGTTAGGACAGAAATATTAATGCATCGGTATATTCTAAACCAAAACTAATTTTACCAGTATCTTTTTGATGAAGTGTGAACAGGGCTCCTTTGTGACTTACTTAATGTGTGAGTGTGTGTGTGTATATTTTACCTTACAGAACAGAAACTGGGAATGGTTAAATAATACCATAGCAGGAAAATGGTTAATGTCTCTTGGATGTTGAAGACGATGGTTTAACAACTAGAAAGATCTAGTGTTAAATACATTTTTCTGAAGCATTCTGGAATATATCCATTCAAATCCAATTACTGAGTGACAGATTGCTTAGCATAAGGAAATTGGTTTAATTTAGGATTAAACATTCCTTGTTTTCCATACATTTTAAATATATAAGTTCGGGGGCTCAGCAAGTTTTCATTAGGGCTGTCAGTTAATCGCAGTTAACTTCTTTTTTAACGTGCATTAATTGCACTCCTGTATGAGAGGTGAAAGTAACAAAAAGTAAATAATATAATGCAAACTCGTCTATTAACAAAAAAATAATCTATTAACAACAAAACAGCATACCTTAAATCGCAATTCAATTTACTCAAGGACAAAAAAACTGCATTTATTTGAGGTGTGTACGAAAAAACAGTTTCCCTTAAATAGAAATTCAGTTTACGCAAGGGGGTGCAAGATCTTCATCTGAGCTGTGTCCATGCCACCATGCACCATACTCTATTTGCAAGACAATTGCTTAACCTTCAACATCACACCCAGCTTGAGGTGGCAAAGCCCTCACAATGTGCGCTAATATGCAGGAAAAGAAGGGTGTATGTGTATATTTCACGGCATAGCCTGTGAATGCCTGCTTGTGCCACTCTGCAATGTACTTTATGTTGAAGAGAAATGCTCAAGCTTTAAAATGATACCCTACTTGAGGTGGCACATCCAGACTATGTGATTTCCCCCTTAGAATGTGAGCTAATATTCAATACGTAACTGTGCGAATAAGTAACCAACTTCAGACTCGAATCGGGAATAAGTAACTAACTTCAACCTCAAATCGGGAATAAGTAACTAACTTCAGCCCTCGAATCTGGAATAAGTAACTAACTTCAGCCCGGTCCTTCGGCAAAGCTTGGTGCCCCCATCCAGAACTCGTCTGCTGAGTATCAGTTCTGGGTTCCAACTAAAGTTAGCTGTGATTGGCTGAACATGTCGGCAGACAGCAAGAGCAAGCCCCGATTTCCTCAATGGAAGTAGGCGAGGCTGAGGGGAATGATTGACACTTTGTGCTTGCACAGTTCAAGTAAAATGTATTTAAATAAGCGGTGGAGCTCAAATAAAGATCTTCCGCCGCATTGCGTAAATTGAATTTCCATTTAAGAGAAGCTGTTTTTTTGTACACAGCTCAAATACAGAATTGAATTTCAATTTAAGGTATGCTGTTTATTATTTGTTGTAAATATAATTTTGATTTAAAGGTGGGATGCAATGATTTTTCATTTTTTTCAGAATTCACTTGTATAATACTGTTGGTAGGTCAATAAAAGTATCTGTGTAGTTTTAATATATAGGTTTTAACGCTAAGTGTATAAAAAACAACTCTGAAGTTGACTCCTCTATGAAAAGTCCAGCTCACTCGAAGCTGCGACTAATTTATGTGTGACGTCACACCAGGACAAGCTCGCCATCACGCCCGCTGCTTTCCTGCATTACCGCTCACCAAAACACAAAGCACCCAGGGGAGAGATACCATGGTAAATAGGTGTGTAGTATATGGTTGTTCCAACACAGCAGGGCCATTGGTATCTCTCCACGAGTTTTCTAAAGAGCCGGTATGATGCCGGCAATGGGTGAAATTCGTGAGGAGGACCAGGGATTGGGATGCTAAGCCCAACAGCAGCTGCATCTGCAGCACCCACTGTACCGAAGACAGCTGTATTAATTCAATGATGTTCAAGATGGGTGCTGTTAAAAAAGTTAAATTAAATAAGGATGCAGTACCATCCGGATGGTACCTGCAGGACAGCAGCATCTTCTTCTTCTAGTAAAAAAAGTAAAATCACTAGGACTCGAGCAGCTGCCAGGAAGAGAGGTGCAGAGGGTAAGGGCATGATCCGATCATTTCATTATAATTATCTCTTACTGTTTGATGAAAATATGTATAAAGTGACGTGATTATATAGCCAACAACCTCCCATGTACATTATTAATAAATAATGTGATAAAACGATCACGTTATGTCACGTTCTCGCATGCATTCTTGTGAAGTCTCTCGATTTCATCAGGACACTCCCGCGTAAGGTCTTCTGCCTCCGGCCACCAATCTTAACATAAACTTCAGTTTTATTTATTTATTATTATTTTCCCCATATGACCTGCAAAAAATGTCTTTGGCTACTTTATGATGTTGATGTAGGCTATATCAGATTCTAATAGGCTACAAGTTAAGAATAAAGTATTATTTACTGTATATTTAAGAATTATTATATTGATTTGTTCGGAGAAAGTTGTGCAGTAAGTCCAAAAAAGGAGACCTCTGGTTCTCTTGTTGACAGGTATTACTGTACTTGTTTTGCATGTTAAATTGCGGCTGATCTGTTGCCACGGAGATCCGATGCACTCTGTGTCTATTGCTCGGCTTTTAAAAAGCCTACAGTGAAGAAACGAGAGACTGGCTATTTTGTACGGAGTTCCTGAACTGGGGGAACGCACCTTTTTTTTGTTCTTTGTGTCTCGAAGCAAAGACGGTAGAGTCTGTATTCTATTTTGTTTATTTGTTTATGTTTAAAGGGTGTCAGCAAACCAGGGGTCACAAGTGGAGATTAGATAAAGGCATTCAGAACAGGAGGCACTTTTTTACAGGAGGCAGAATAGTAGGCACTTTTTTACACAGAGAATCATGGGAATCTGGAACCAACTCCCCAGTAATGTTATTGAAGCTGACACCCTAGGATCCTTCAAGAAGCTGCTTGATGAGATTCTGGGATCAATAAGCTACTAACAACCAAACGAGCAAGATGGGCCGAATGGCCTCCTCTTGTTTGTAAACTTTCTTATGTTCTTATAGATGCAACAATCAAATGATATTCTTCAAAATAAATTCACTGTCTGAATAAGGATGTTTGGCACAAGGTTTTCAGTAAAAGCAGGTGTGAAAATACTGCCAAGAAACAAATTCAAATTAAAAAACCTGAAACTCTGACACAAAAAAGAAAAACTGTCATGTGCTGCTCTACCATCAACAGACTACAACACACCACGGAAGAGAGAGAAGTAAATGCAAATGTAAACAAGCTTTTTTTTGAAGCACAAGACCAACATTTCTGATCTGTTTGATTTAAGATGCTAAAACATCCAAACCGGTAACATCGCTTTCACTTCAGTCCTCCATCTACTGCATTTGCTTACACCAGCGAATGTCCTGGTGTGACGTTACGCATGCGCGCTATTCCGGGTAGAGGTCTCGAAGGTTTCTGAAAACGGTCTAACCACAAATGTGCCCTTTTTTCACATCATAAGTAACGAATGTGAATTAAACTTTCAGGACATGTATAGAAAGTTTAGCTGCACTCAACAACAACTTTTTTTATGCCATTGCACCCCACCTTTAAGGTATGCTGGTTTGTTGTTAATAGATTATTTTTTTGTTAATAGATGAGTTTGCATTATATTATGTACTTTTTGTTACTTTCACCTCTCCTACTCCTCTGTCTTGACTCTCTTAGCATACTGTAACTCATTCCCTCCGTCACCATTTTAATATACTCGAATGTATGCAACGCAATGAATATACACAGTGCCTTGCAAAAGTATTCAGACCCCTGACCAATTCTCTCATATTACTGAATTACAAATGGTACATTGAAATTTCGTTCTGTTTGATATTTTATTTTAAAACACTGAAACTCAAAATCAATTATTGTAAGGTGACATTGGTTTTATGTTGGGAAATATTTTTAAGAAAAATAAAAAACTGAAGTATTCAACCCCTTTGCTGTGGAAGCTCCCAGTTTACACCGATGAAAGAAATTGCCCTAACGAGGACACAATTACCTTACCATTGGCCTCCACCTGTGAACCATTAAAGTTGCTGTCACATTTTCTGGATAAAACCCCCACTGTTGAAGGATCATTGGTCTGGCTGTGAATCTGAAGGAAAATGAAGACCAAAGAGCATTCTACAGAAGTTAGAGATAAAGTAATACAAATGCATAGATTAGGGAAAGGGTACAAAATAATATCCACGTGTTTGGATATCCCAGTGAGCACAGTTGGATCAATAATCAGGAAGTGGAAGCTGCATCACACCACCCAGGCACTACCAAGAAAAGGCCGTCCCTCAAAACTCAGCGCTCAAACAAGAAGGAGACTTGTGAGAGAAGCCACAGAGAGGCCAGCAATCACTTTGAAGGAGTTACAGAGTTCAGTGGCTGGGAGTGGAGTAATGGTGCACCAGTCAACCATATCAAGAGCTCTGTATAACACTGGCCTGTATGGGAGGGTGGCAAGAAAGAAGCCGTTACTCAAAAAGTACCATCTGAAAGCACGTCTGGAGTTTGCCAGAAAGCATGAGAGTGACCCAGCTGCGATGTGGGAAAAGGTTTTGTGCTCAAAGCGCTATGTGTGGCGCAAACCTAACACTGCCCATGCCTCAAGACACACCATCCCTACAGTGAAGTATGGTGGTGGCAGCATCATGCTGTGGGGATGCTTCTCATCAGCAGGGACTGGGCATCTTGTTAAAACTGAAGGAAGAATGGATGGAGCAAAATACAGGGAAATACTGCAAGAGAACCTGCTTCAGTCCGCTAAAAAACTGAAGCTTGGAAGGAAATTCACCTTTCAGCAGGACAATGATCCCAAGCACAAGGCCAAAGCAACATTGGAGTGGTTCAAGAACAAAAAGGTGAATGTCCTACAGTGGCCCAGTCAAAGTCCTGATCTCAATCCCATTGAGAATCTGTGGCACTATTTGAAAATTGCGGTCCACAAGCATTGTCCAACCAACCTGAACAACCTGGAGCAAATCTGCCAAGAAGAATGGGCCAAAATCACTCCGACACTTTGTGCAAAGCTGGTACATACTTACCCCAAAAGACTTAAAGCTGTTATTGCAGCAAAAGGTGGTGCTACCAAATATTAATGTGTGGGGGTTGAATACTTATGCAAGCAAGATATTTCAGTTTTTTATTTTTCTTAAAATATTTCCCAACATAAAACCAATGTCACCTTACAATAATTGATTTTGAGTTTCAGTGTTTTAAAATAAAATATCAAACAGAACGAAATTTCAATGTACCATTTGTAATTCAGTAATATGAGAGAATTGGTCAAGGGTCTGAATACTTTTGCAAGGCACTGTATGTATAGTATTTACAATTAAGGAGAATGTAACCGTTACTCAGTGAATGCTTTGTTTTAATTAGACAAGTTATTCATAAAAGAGAATACTTTTTTTAAAACGGCAATGAAAACCATCAGTAAAGGATACACTTTTAAAGGAAACGGATAAGAAAATATACAGTATAATTTTTAAATGCAGTTTGACTCTATTGTGATTTAGCAGTTGGTTCAAACAATTTAACAGCAAATGCTAGAGTTTTTCTGTATAATTCTGTGTAAATAAATATAAAACTATAAAGGGGCAACAATATTAATCCAGAAATAGGACAGCTGTTGTTTATGTTTATGTTTTTTATGTTTTTTGGATAATAATAATAATAATAATAATAATAATAATAATAATAATAATAATAATAATAATAATAATTTCACTTATATAGGCACTTTACAAAAGAAATATCAAAAGTCTCTGTCTAATTGTCACAAAGATGGGCTTGAGTGGTGTGTGAGAGGACGTCACGCACCAGGAAGAAGTGCAATAACAAAAGGCAAAGGACTAAACTTCCGAAGCAGTACTTTTATTAAATAATAACAAAGAAACACTGTTATAAAACACAAAAGAAAATGGCACATGGGCCAAAACAAAATAGACAAACAGTATAAAACAGTATACTCAAGTATATATTTCTATGGCAGTTGATTTATCTCGGTTTATTTAGACTCACATCTTTTGCCTCACCTGTCTGACACTCTCCAAATTAACAAGTCTGGAGTGGGTCTATTCTGTGGCTGAAGCCTTAATTACCTTAAGGCTCCAGCCACATTACAAGGACCTGGCAAGAGGCCTGCATTGAAGCAAGTGTAATACAAACCTTTGAAGAACGGCATATAATTTATTGTTTATTCAGGTGCTTAGAAAACATTGCCTGGCCAAGGTCACCTTTCTTTCAAACAATGCCCATGCAGTTGCACAAACTGCAAAACCAAAGGAATGGCCTTTACTGAAATGTTTGGATTATTTTTTTAATGGCATTTGAGGGTGGATTTAAGGATAATGTTTGAATTTGCTTAACAGTTATATTAACCAGTGAACCCATGAACTAAGGTGTGTTTATTTGTGGCGATAAGGTTTGGCAAACTACCCAGTTGTTATTGTAATATTAAGTGATTAATAATCCCAATGCTTACATCAGGTGTGTATGGATTGTCCCATGGGTTTGATTTGTTTAACTCCAGGAGCTAATAAAGAAAAAATAGTTTCAAACGCGATACTTTCTTCTTACATTTTTTCAGCATATTTATATTGTGTAACACTTGCACTTATTTATATAATGTTCAGTCATTAAAACTGCAAGATTAACAATAAAAATTGTATAGGATAGGTTATCTATGAAATAGAAAACAAAATGTTATGTTTAGTGTGGTACGCAAAAAGGATCATGTAAATTGTCTTTTTATAATGTCATAGCCATATGAACCACACGAACAGCGGGCTTGTTGAAAGTTCTTTAGAAAGTTTGATTCTTTCATGCTTCATACACTGTGGCATGCTGTGGTTAACACTATAGGCCTAGTTGCCGTACTTAACAAATCTGAGTGTGTAAAGTTAATTCAATCTCAGGACATTTTATTTGCATCAGTCCCATACAGTTAGCTCATGGTTCACTTTAGAGCCAAGTATTCAAGTATTCCTCCCGAGTTAAGCTGACTTTTGGCGCAGTCCCATTTTCTCAGTAATTGTACTTGACTGTAAACCAGATTGATTTAATGGGGCTGGGAACAAAGATGAGCCAAAAACAGCGTAGTGTATATAGTGCTGTACATTCAGTAAACAAACAGCCTACCTAGCTTGACCTCAAGCAGTCAGTCGTGTACAAGCCAGGGCCTCTTTACCTGCACAGGTGGGGGCTGCTCATCGCTCACAATGAACAGCATGCTGTGGCCTAGATGTAAGCAGACAACATAGAGGATCACAGAAATTCTGTATATTCCAAAAATGCATCATTGTTGTGTGTGTATGTCTGTGTGTCTAATTTCATAGTCTATAAAAAAGTGAAAGCACCAAAAAAAAACAATTTACATAAAACTGAAAATAAGCACTGAAAAATGAAATGAATAAAAAACAAAAAACAGAAGCTCTAGTTATGATTTAGTTATTCTGACCTGCTATGCTTCTGACCTTCATATGTCAAGATCACAGCTTGCATAGTAACAGGAAGTCCCATATTCTGTCAGACTACTACACCTTTCAGATGTTGCTGACTACTAATAAACTGGAAAAGGGTTTTTCTAATATAAATTCCTTATTAAAGTTAAAAATGAAAAGAAGGTTTTTAAATAAGGTTCTTTCTTATTAGGATTCAGTCCTTAAAATATTGTGAATAGGTCCCTTCATGTTTTGACTATGTTAGGCCTAAGACACAGGATAGAGCACTACTAGGTAGAAGGATGTGGTACATAAGTTGCTGGTTTACTGAGGGTGATTTTTAAGAGATGCCTGCAAAGAAGCCTACAGAAACTTAAAATTGAACTCGTGTTTGCTTATCTCTTCGCCACAGAAGTAATTTCCCTTCTTTTTGCAGCTGCCCCAGCGGGCTGACTAGAATATAGATTCCTTGTACTGCATAAGTAATTATCTGTATGTCTGGTAAACTTTTGTTTGCGTGTTTGTTTCCAGCTCGTCAATGAGAAATTCCTCTTCCAGTTCGTCAGCCCCTGCAAAGGTGTGCTTGGTGTGTGGGGACGAGGCTTCTGGATGTCACTATGGGGTCGTTACCTGTGGCAGCTGCAAGGTTTTCTTCAAACGAGCCGTAGAAGGTATGTCTTCTCTGTCATGTAATATATTGGCTTGTGTGAATAGTCAGCCATTGCACTTCCCTAGTCCTTCTCAGGAGGACCTTCCCTCTAGTGGGTGGAGTAATTCGGTCACTATGCAAATTTGAGCCTAGGTATCTTTAACAATGGTTAACTGAGATCTGAAATAGGACATTATAACCAGGACCAGGATTCAGACAAACCCATCTTTTACAATCAATACTAAATAAGTTAAGAATTGAAGTTATATGTTAAACCATATTAAAAACAGTGATGATGTGTATCAAACAAACAAGATACCCAGTGCAAACCTTGACAATTCCATTAATATGTACTGTAGCTGGTTAGCTAGATGTGCACTGTGGACTCGGTTACTATACCTGACCTTAATGCAGCAGTTTTGCTTTTCAAGTGGATGAGTCAGTAATGATATATAGAAAAGAAACAAGTAGAGTTTTAGGAAAACTGTTGGAGGCTATGCAGTAGTGATCTGCAGATATACCGTATGGTGCATTGTTATAAAGGGTTGTGCTGTGGGAAATTAATCATACCAAAAAAAGGCTTTGAAATAAGCTTGAGAAACATTATTGTCCCCCATGTGTGTGATACATATCACCCACGATGAGCATATAGTACAACCGACAATTCACAAGTCACACTTCAGAGTTGCATTGTTTTTTTTGAGAAACACTTTCTGAGTTGTGAGGAAACTCGGTTGGGACATTCTTTTGCAGTAAGTCCTTGAAAGTATTAGAATCTGGGGGTATAATTAGGAACCTGTTTGCACGTTAAGGTAAGTACATACAGTGGATGTAGGTCATTACCTTTTCATGATAGCTCTAATGTGGTATTTACAGCTGTGGCTGGATATGTAAGTTACATTCTTGTTTATATGTAAGTTACATTCTTGTTTATATTTAGTCAAGTCTGTGTGTTCTTTTAGTTTTCATAGTGTAAAATCGTAGCTGAACCTGAAGCAATCATAGGTCTGTTAGTATGTTAAAGTTCCGTATTGTAGAAGAAATTTTAGCTTAACTGTAAAAACGATTCCCAAAGCCAGACTAGAGCTCTGATTTCATACTGGTCACTTCCATTTGAATAGTCTCATAAAATTGAGAAATAATTTTAGGAATGGAATCTTTACTTAGAGCCTAAATAAATAAATTTCACACCTATACATGTGAATTTTGCAGTTGTGCTAATTAGTTCATGTTAGACTCGGGACTCTATTCACAAAGCTGTCATTGATTATTATGAGATATTTAAAGAATGTTTTTGTTTGTATTTTTTAAAACTGCATTCTGTATAACTTATCGCTTGAGGTAGAATTAGAATGTTTTCTCACCCTTACCAGGACATACTGGATTTACTTGGCATCTAGCTTTTTTTGTTTTTGTTCATTTCAATGTAGAAATTACCAGTTGTCAATGAATTACCATTTTTCTGTACTTAAAGAGTAAGTAATGGGGTTCTGAAAAAAAATATAGCGTTATACATCCCCACGTGTTGCTACAACTGATTAAATAACGTAACTGTATTTTTTATTTTCATTGTTAACATCCTGACAGCTTTTTACACTTATAACTTTAAAGTCTGTTTCAAAGCTGTTTTCAAAATGCCTGCCCTAGTGCACTGATAGTATAAGGATTATTGGTAACAGGTAACACAACAATAATGATACATGATGTGGTACGGAACAGAAATATTTATTTTTGTAATCGCTCTTATGTAGTGATTTAGAGGACAGATCTCAAACCCCAGTGCACTAGAGCGGCCATTTTGAAAAGAGCTTTGAGACTCCAGGATTCTGGAAGAGTGGTGGCAGACAGATAGTTATTTTTCATAATGTGGCCAAAATGAGCAATCCGTATGTGGCAATGTGCCCCGTCCCTGTGTGCATTTGTATGTTGGATGTTGCGTGTGTTAATGTCGGTGTATAGATTGGTACACGGGATATAAACGGGTCTGTGTTTCACGTGTATTTAGAAAGTGTATAATTATATTTAGGCACGAGGATGGCACATCACTTCACGTGCAGATAAAATGTGTATAATGTGTGGCACGGGGTTGCACGTAATGAATTCACGTGCTGGGATTCAAGTGAGTAATTAATTAGTAATTGAATCCCAGCACAAACAGTATAAATAGACGCACGTTGCTTGCACTAGGGGTTGGGTGTTCGGAAGAGGAGAACGGGTGAGAGAGAGAGGAGAGTTAAAATAAGTAAAATCATTAAACGTAAAGATAAGTTTGTTTGTACTCACCGTGTCTGTCTGTCTGTCCGTGCACCGTTTGTTTAGTGTTAGTCCGTTTTGTATGTCTATTTATTTTGGCGTGTAGTGCCGTGTCCCGTGTTTTGTTGTTTCAAACCTTTTATTTTCTGTCTGTTTATTAAATGCTGAACGCGATCACGCGTTCAGCCTCACCAAAACCCCATCTCTCTGTCGTTTGTGTTCCTGTTTCTGGTCTGACGCCACCCACTCCGGCCGTCTTTGTGACACGTGGTGTCATCGTGGGATAGCCGCGCCTCCAAGCGTCAGACCAGGAGGGGTCTGGATTTAAAAAAAAAAAAAAAAAAAAAAAAAAAAAAAGATTACAAATATTGTTTTGGGGAAACAAAACAAAACAAAAAATCAATGGCAGAAGACGCCATCAAACTGCGGGGCTGGTTCCTGGAGAATGCTGGGCTGGAGGCCCAGTCTCTGCCCATGGTCGTCCGGGCCCTGTGGATGATGGACAGTGAGAGATGGGAGGCCTTTCAGGAGGAACACACCCCAAACACCTTGGAGGAAGGTGTGGAGTTTGTCCTCAGCTACCTGGAGGCAACCATCAACGGAACAGCAGCCCAGGTAGCAGGACCACCAGCAGAGGGTGAGTACCTGCTGTCCCCATCTCCACCAGCAGAGGGTGAGTACCTGCTGTCCCCATCTCCACCAGCAGAGGGTGAATGCCTGCTGGTTTTGCCTCCACAGCCCAAGTGGGAGGAGCCTGAGCGTCCACAGCCCAAGCGGGAGGAGCCTGAGCGTCCACAGCCCAAATGGGAGGAGCCTGAGCGTCCACAGCCCAAGCGGGAGGAGCCCGAGTGTCCTACGCCCAAGTGGGAGGAGCCTGAGCGTCCACAGCCCAAGCGGGAGGAGCCCGAACGTCCTACGCCTGAGTGGGAGGAGCCCGAACGTCCTACGCCTGAGTGGGAGGAGCCCGAACGTCCTACGCCTGAGTGGGAGGAGCCCGAACGTCCTACGCCTGAGTGGGAGGAGCCCGAACGTCCTACGCCTGAGTGGGAGGAGCCCGAACGTCCTACGCCTGAGTGGGAGGAGCCCGAACGTCCTACGCCTGAGTGGGAGGAGCCCGAACGTCCTACGCCTGAGTGGGAGGAGCCCGAACGTCCACAGCCCAACAGGGAGGAGTCGGGGCGTCCACAGCCCAACAGGGAGGAGTCGGGGCGTCCACAGCCCAACAGGGAGGAGTCGGGGCGTCCACAGCCCAACAGGGAGGAGTCGGGGCGTCCACAGCCCAAAAGGGAGGAGTCGGTGCGTCCACAGCCCAAAGGGAGGCAAGTCGGGGCTTCCACAGCCCTGGGACCCAAGCCACCAGCAGAGGGAAAATGCCTGCTGGTTCAGTCCCAAGAGCCAGAAGGGGAGGAGTTACAGGCTCAACCCCCTGAAAATTTTTGGGGGGGAGAAGGGCAGGATGCTGGTGTCCCCCAGCAGCCTCTCGCTATGCTGCTGAAGGCAGCACGGCGCGCACATGCCCAGCCGCCACAGCAGAGGGAGCCAGCACCGCCAGGAGCAGAGGAGCAGGAGCTGCCTCTGCCTCCGCCACCACCACCGCAAGGAGCAGAGGAGCAGGAGCTGCCTCTGCCTCCGCCACCACCACCGCAAGGAGCAGAGGAGCAGGAGCTGCCTCTGCCTCCGCCACCACCACCGCAAGGAGCAGAGGAGCAGGAGCTGCCTCTGCCTCCGCCACCACCACCGCAAGGAGCAGAGGAGCTGGAGCTGCCTCTGCCTCCACCACCGCCAGGAGCAGAGGAGCTGGAGCTGCCTCTGCCTCCACCACCGCCAGGAGCAGAGGAGCTGGAGCTGCCTCTGCTGCCCGTACCTCCGCAGGGAGTACGGTGGCCGGAGCCCCAGAAAGGGGAGCTGCCGGCCACGAAGAAGGGGGATGAGGTCTGGAGACCACTTTCCCCAGCAGCAGTTTCGCTGCAGGAGTTCTTGTGGCCGGAGCCCCACAGGAGGGAGCTGCCGGCTATGAAGAAGGGGGAGGTCGGGGGACCACCTGCCCCCGCAGCTTTTTCGCTGCAGGACGGGACCAGCATGCTGTCAGCCGTGCCACTACCGGCAGGGGTGCTGACAGCATGGCCAGCCATGGGCCCACTGAAGCCTCCCTTCCCAGCCCGAGACTTTGTCCTGGACTGCTGGGTTTTTAAGGGGGGAGGTGGCCGTTGAGGCCATGTGTGCTGCGCACAAGGGGGGGTATATGTGGCAATGTGCCCCGTCCCTGTGTGCATTTGTATGTTGGATGTTGCGTGTGTTAATGTCGGTGTATAGATTGGTACACGGGATATAAACGGGTCTGTGTTTCACGTGTATTTAGAAAGTGTATAATTATATTTAGGCACGAGGATGGCACATCACTTCACGTGCAGATAAAATGTGTATAATGTGTGGCACGGGGTTGCACGTAATGAATTCACGTGCTGGGATTCAAGTGAGTAATTAATTAGTAATTGAATCCCAGCACAAACAGTATAAATAGACGCACGTTGCTTGCACTAGGGGTTGGGTGTTCGGAAGAGGAGAACGGGTGAGAGAGAGAGGAGAGTTAAAATAAGTAAAATCATTAAACGTAAAGATAAGTTTGTTTGTACTCACCGTGTCTGTCTGTCTGTCCGTGCACCGTTTGTTTAGTGTTAGTCCGTTTTGTATGTCTATTTATTTTGGCGTGTAGTGCCGTGTCCCGTGTTTTGTTGTTTCAAACCTTTTATTTTCTGTCTGTTTATTAAATGCTGAACGCGATCACGCGTTCAGCCTCACCAAAACCCCATCTCTCTGTCGTTTGTGTTCCTGTTTCTGGTCTGACGCCACCCACTCCGGCCGTCTTTGTGACACCGTATTACTTACTTTTTATCCTACATCAGCTTGATAAGGATTTGTCTGTTGTGATTACAACCAAACTTGTCCACAACAGCATGAAGGTCCAGTTGTTTAGCCAAGGCACTTTCCACAGTAAGAATGAAGATGAGAAAGATGTTCATTGCCCATTTGTTTTTCGCAGATACGTCTTTAAACGTTTCATGCATGAAAAGGTACGCTCAGCATAGAGGGAAAGTAATAGCAATGACACACAATTTGTACAGGTCTTGGAAAGCAATCTTGTGGCTATGCAGTAGACTTGTAAACTTTAACAGTGTATCAACTTTTGTGTGCACTTTATCTTCATATCTGACTTTCAGACGAACCACAAGTCTAGCCTCAGTTTCTACACTGTCGATGTCACATTTATAATACTCAGCAAATGGTTTCAGCACTGAAGTGTTGAGAAAAGTATCACTTCTGGGATACAAACTGCTGATGCCTTTCATAATGGTATTATTTTCACTGAATAGGTTTTTCAGCTAAGTCACAATTCTGTCAATGACTGGTAAGTACAAGTTGACACGGTATTCCTCTGAAGTCGACAGGGATGCCTCTTCACTAGTTACATGTTCTATAACACATTCCTTGAAATGCGCAGGACGTAGACGTTGTCGTTTTGGTTTTGGTTGCATTGTAAAGACTCTTCATCAATATAATTTTCCTTAGCCAGAGAAATAACTTCTTTCTACAATGTTTCAAATTCAAAAGTCTCCCTTAGTTTCTGAAACCCATCCAAAGTGCTATCTCCCAGCATACACGCAGAAGCTAAACTGCATTCAGGAGCTTGTAGGTAGTGTAACAGGGCGAGCAGCCCTGTACATTGTTTATTTACTTTTAGATCGGGGTCCCCCTCTGCCCCTGTGTTATTTTGTATTATTATTATGATTTATTATTGTATTTGTCGGCGAGCGCCGTGTTATTGTTTTGTTTATTTTTAAAACGTGTCCTGGCAGAGGCGAGATCGGTGCTCGTCCTCTGCCAGGAGTAATAATTAATAAACCCGTGCAGATTGTGGCCGAGGGGTAATAGGATGATTTACTAATTAGTTAAACCCCTCGGCCATGATATAAAAAGCCTGCAGCTCTCGGCACTCGGGGTGGGTGTTTGGAGCGAGAGGAGAGAACGGGAGGAGAGAAACAAAACGAAAGTAAAAGTAAAAGGATCAGTGACAGCTATTTGCCCAGCCTGACCTTTGTTTATATATTTTGGGTTCGTGATTTGTTTTTGTTTACCCTTTTATTTTGCTCGGTGAGCACAGTGCTTTTTTGTTTAAATATTTATTTATTTTTTTGGTTGCTTTAAATAAAACGGCGCCCGCGCCACTGCACCATACCTTTTGTTTTGTTGTGCCTTCTTCTGGTCTGACGTCACCCACTCAGCCATTCCTGTCACAGTAGTCACACTAATTTCAGATCTTTCAGAATTCTCGAGAACAAGGTCAAACAGAAGACAAACTTAAAGTTAAGTTGGAAAAAGAAGACCTTCTGCTTCCACCTCCCTCTGTATGATATGCAGATCTATTACTTACTGTAATGTGTACAATACAATCTAATATTAATGCAATAAAGTAAACTTTTAAAATAGTTTCACCTTACAGATAACAGACAACCAGAACCTTTCTAAATGTATTGCAGTCATTATCCATCCATGCCTTTCTTTTAAGTGCAATTAAGGGGCATTCCACAATTTCAGGAATGGACAAACCATGGCTCTTTTTTAAGCTAAATCTATTTCTATGAACAATTGTTTTAAATATTATGAAGTGAATTAGCCTACATTTATTAATAACGTCTTAAAGGGTTGTCCATTTTTTTTTTAATTAAACATACCCCCATTTCAAACCTTAGCCTGCAATTTGATGTGTATTCCAAAGTCTACACGCAAATACACTTCAGGGGTCTCAGCAAGATCAAATGCCATATTTTGTAAGAATGCACACTTCAACAAATCAGTTTCTACAGTGCTTGAAAAAAAATAAGTAAAGGGGAAGGCTTGTTAAAAACTACAGTATGATTTACTCTTGAATCACATTGACTGACATTAGCTATTCCATATGAAACTTAATGCAATGTAAATTTCCTAATACCATGAATATGGGTTCCGTTTCATCTCCAGTAATGCAGTATTATCAATACTCACTAGAAACCTGTCAGATATTAAACAAATAGTTTTCAAACTCTGAGGGCACATTCAAGCAATGCAGTCCAAGACAGCACAACACATTTCATCTGTTTTTTATTATTTTTCAAATAGCATTCGTAAATCATATTTTTTCCATAACACTCAACATTGCTTTTATACAGAAAATGTGCTCTTCATAAACCATCACACAGTAATATGCTCTCTTATATTTCCTAAAGGAAAAAGTTTGGTCTCTGCATTGGAAAGGAAACTAGACAAATTCATAAATATTTACCTTTATACTGGTTTAATGAAAGCATATAATTTTGAATGCAATATGTGAAGTACTGTTGAATAGAAATATGAACGAGTTCTACATTATACTAAATCTACATTACACACCAAACTCTTCCTGTGTCATCAGCGTTTTTATTATCAGCCCCTTTTCCATTCATACATTCATAAACATGAATACAAACATCACATATAATACAGCTGTTCGGTTCCATACAACCGTGTGTGTGTGTTCTTGTGGCAAAGTGGTAACGATGTGCAGGTGAATGCAATGCAGAATAATCACACAGACAACGTTGGTACAGGTGCAAGGGTGTTTATTTAATTTAATAAATGTCCAGAGCCTTAAGGCAAACCTGCAAATAATAATAGTGCTGGAAGTGATACAGCGGCGTGTATCACTTCTATTTGTAATCCACGGGTTTGACCCGTAACCCCAAAAAGTCCCGTTCAGACACCCACACAAAACACAAACACATTCAAGTGCTAATGGTGCAAACAAAAGACCGTTCCTGTAGTGGAAAAAGGTGAGTGGTGAAGTCCGGGTTTCTCGCTGGCCTGCGGCTGCAGCTCCGGATCGTGCTCAGTAATCTTTAGTGAAACAACACACAAGACACACAGTGTTAAGACACAGACACGAAACACTCACGGTTTATTTTCACAAGACGGGCTCCTTCTCGGTTATTTAATTTAACCGTATGCAAAGGAACAGATCACTCAAGCCATGCCCCCTATTTATACCCTCGCCCATGACCCCGAGGTTAACGAGCGCATCCGCTCCTCCAATCCTCGGATGCCACGCCGCTTACCGTCCGGGTCACTGAGCTCGGGTGCCGTGGCTCCGCCCCCTTCCGAAATGACCGACTTCCATCTACCCTACGGAATAAATTGTCGTGCCATTTCATTAAGGGTACTCTGTTCCTCGTGTACCGTGCCCTCACAGGTCGAGAGGGAGATCTAACACCAAGTCTCATTCGCTCTCTGTCACAGTTCTACACAAGGTTTATCAGCTTGGCGGCACAGAAATAATTACGTTACTTGGATCCTGTATTTAACATGAAATGCTTCATCTCAGTTAACTTGTTAAAATGTATAAGTTCACAGAACAATGAAATACATACATTAGAAAATCCATAAGTTATAAACAGTTTACTTTAATATTATAGACACAAGTCGCGGGTCCAGTTTCGCTTGTTTCTCACACGAGTGTTAACGCTTCAACCAAATGTTGTCAGCACTGACAATGAAGGCTTAGGTTGGCAGGGGAAACCACGGTTCACCACGCATCAGCGACCCCTGTGGCACCTGTGGGTCTGCAGTGGAGCCACCAGATCTGTGTTGTCGTCCTGCACGATAGGTCTGGTGGCCTCGCTGGGGATCTGCAGTGCGAAAAATGACGGATTGGCAGGAGCACATTTTGGAGGATGCGTGTTCCAGCCGCCCGTTTCCCGAGTCGGAGGGGGGAATGCGAGTGGTGAGCCGAGGATACAGATAATAATTGGGCATACAAAATTGGGGAGAAAAACCAGGGTAAAAAATTGGCTACGACTAAAAAAAAAAAAAAAAGAAAGACTTGCAGTCACACTGTACACACTGTCAACTGTCAATTCCCAGCAAAGAGTAGCCACGAGCTTCCGACTTCAGGGTTTTCTTGCTCTTCCCAAATCTAACTCTCAGTTTTCTCCATTGGGCTTTACATTCTCTCCAGTCCTTTTCTATATTTTTCTGAATAATACACACCAATTCTGTTTCTATTATTTGGGAATATCAATATTCTTTAACTAAGTGAGGATTTATATAATATGTTTACAAACAGTGGGTGTTTACAGACTTCTATTAAAAACTATTTAGTAGTTTTTTGTGCAGATACTAACATGCTAAATTAAATGTAATAGTAAATTCATACAAACGTTTTGACGTGTTTTTTTTTTTTTTTTTAATTAATTTCTTATGCTAAGCAGTACTTTATTTTGGACCTGCTATGACGTTAAACACCGAGGTTAAATAAAAAATATAATGTCATCTTTACAAACTCCATCAACTTAAATTCAAATGTCTTTGGTTTTGACTACTTTAATGCAGTTTGGGTAATACAATTTACCATTTTATTACCTCAATGTAGACAGAAGAGTGAACTTTTTATTTTTTTTTATTGTAATTAAGCTGCCTACGTCATCGCTGTCAGCACACCAGGGGTATTCTGATGTGTTGATCCGCTTTATGATAGCTGGACAGAAAGTCACATACCAACATACCATTTACAGTGGCTCTCAAAAGTATTCACCCCCCTTGGACTCAACATGGAATCAATTATTTTCTGTTTTATATTTGTAATTCATTTAGAACAAGTTGTAGATTTTATTTTTCACTTTGACATTATGAACTTTTTTGTGTTGATCAGTGGCAAAAACTCCTAATTAAATCCATTTTGATTCCATGTTGTAACACAATAAAATGTGGAAAAGTCCAAGGGGGGTGAATACTTTTGTGAATACTTTTGAGAGCCACTGTACCATGACTGTGAACCCTTAGGGGTTTCTTGCCCTTTGATAAAATAGAAATAGGCAAACATTTAACGCAAAGTCATTTTCAGTGTAAAACTGAAGCTAAAAGTTTGAACGTATTTGAAAAATAAACATCTGCACTGATCAAATATTAGTTTGTCTGAGGGTGGGTTTACACCAGTCAATACTTGCTTGCAATAATTGCTCACAGGCAAATTGCTATTGAATTACCTAGTGTAATACAGTAAGCAAAGTTGCTTTCAGTCCTGCCGAGAGAGTGAGGGTGTGATTCGGGAGGAATATTTCCAGCAAT
This sequence comes from Acipenser ruthenus, assembly GCF_902713425.1. Taxonomy (NCBI): domain Eukaryota; kingdom Metazoa; phylum Chordata; class Actinopteri; order Acipenseriformes; family Acipenseridae; genus Acipenser; species Acipenser ruthenus. The sequence continues at coordinate 68,185,443 of NC_081190.1, read as the reverse complement.
TTTGCAGCCTTTGATGTCATTTTACTCATCAATCCAAGGTGGCGCGTCCAACGATAAGTGGAGCGTGGGAGGAGAGGCGTCTCTGATTTTATTATTTATTTTAAAGTTAATGATGTCTTTGGGACTGCAAACAATTAAAAAAAAAACATGCTAGGATATGCTATGTTGTTAACTTGCTGTTAGCCATAAGCAACATATTTATTGTCTATATTTTTTTTTATTATATAGTCATTGACATTTTAATGAGCTAAAACAAATATTTTAACCGTTTTTGTTGTTATACTGTTTATTTTGACTCATTGTGTTTGATAACGACATTGTAATGATATTGCAAACGTTACATGGATAATAGAAATAATACTTTAAACACCTTAGTTGATTAATTACTTTGCTAACTGCACATTTCAGTGTTGAGATAATCTATACCACCCACCCTAAGGCCTTTCAAGAAACGTATTTTGCTAAACGTATTCTTTTGTTTTTGATGGATATAATTTATTTTTAAAGGAGTAATGAAGTAATTCATTTTAATTGGCTGCCTGATGATTGTTTCCTCGGTGAAAAACGTTTATCTGTGGAATTAAAATGGACGTCATGTGAAAACCAAGAACTTTGTTTTCGCAACTCTGATTTTGACGTAATGGGCTATTCTGGAGTTGTGTGCGTTTTAAAGAGAAATGTTCCCATGGACCTCCTTATTAAACACATCCCATTGATAGTGACAGCGGCAATGCCGACCACCCTTAGAAACCATCAGGTCTGGTGTCGCTCTGGAAAGCAATTAAACAGGCCATAAAACGACTGTGTCACTTGAGTGGATAAAATATGAAAATTGTCATTCTAGTTTTTCTCATAGAATGATTTTACCTTCCTGGATGAAGCAGGGGCATCACTGAGAGCAGATGTAAATGTTTTTAGAGGTAGGCACTATTAGGCTTAAGCATTGTTTATAACCAGGGGTTAATTTGTGCCAAATCACACCGGATCCCAGATCCTGTACCTTTTTGTCTAACAGGCGACAATTAAACAGTATTCAGATGATGAACTGATGAAAAGTTTTTATTTTTGCAAAACAGAGCTCTCTATTACAACGGTTTGCTTTGTTATGAAAAAAACTTTGTTATGTCTAAATCACAAGATAATTCTGATCTCGATATTACCATTCAATTTTCTCGTGCTCACGAGATAGTTTATCCCAGGATCTCGAGAAAACGGAAGTGACTACTTCAATTATCAAGACCTGCACCGATTGTGCACTTTCATTTGCCAGCTACAGTGCCTGTCATTCAAAGCGCCTACTTTGAAATTAGCGGGTTAATTTCTTAATTAAACACTTAATGAATATTGTGCACAATACCCTGACTGACGGCTGAAGTCTCCGTGGCAGGACGAAGCGGGCCTGTCTGCCTTGCCTTCCAGTGACTCTGAGTCCAGCTGTGCTGAAGCAGGAGCTCAGACTGAGTAATAAATGCTAATTAGTTCTGTTCAACTATCTAATGTTTGTTCTGTGCATATTATTTTTTATTCTAATTATAAGATCTTATACCTTTTTGTTTACAAATGAACCCCTGCTTATTACTATCTCACCACTGCACCTTCCACATAAAACATCATATTTTGTCAGACAGGTGTTATAACTTGGTTATAACTGAACAGAGTTTTCAACATAAATCAGTTGACAGTATCCAAGCCGAATCCATACTGAATGTTTCAATAGAGCTATAGACAGCTTGAATGTACTTCCACTTGCTTCTCTTCTACAGTTTTAGCTCACAGCAGATAAACTACAGCCCAAGTTTTTAAAAATCTGTTTGCATCAGTTCAGAAGGGAGGGGTACTTTCCATTTTTGCTGCTAAACCTGGGAGATGACATTCCCGAAATGATTGTGTTCTGTGTGTGCTGTGTTAACTGAATAGCAACCGCCTGCTGTTTTTCGATTCCTGAGATATGCCATGGAGATAGGGGAAGATTTGCTAAACAGTACCCGTTCATCATGAACTGTAGTTTCAGTAACCTTGCATGGCTGTGTGTTAACAGATGCTTCAGGGGCAAATGTTTTGTGTATCTGTCATCTTTTTTGCCACCCAGATGATTGTTTTAAAAAAAAAATGTCTTTGTTCTGTGACTGCAGTGTGGAAGAATGCCCAGGAAGAATGCTTCTGTTTTTTTTAAAGGAGTATACTATTAGGGGATTTGTCATTCCAAGAACTATTTCATTTCAACTGAGTTCCAAGAAAGCAATCAAGGCAGACGAAATGAATATTTTTTTTATTGTGTTTTTAATAGCCTGCCAAATCCACTTTACACTGAAGAAATTCTGAAGGTAAAAATATCTCAGATTTTCATAAACAAAGAAACCTCTGCATTTTTAAGTACCTATTATACTTGAACCCACTTATGAATTATATATAGTGTTGTATCTATATTACTTAACACTTAGGGCCTCATTTACCAAAGGGCACTAAATGTAGCTGTAATGTGCACATTGAGTAGTGAGCCTAATGTGCACCATGAATCTAAATGTACTGATCCATTTACTAACAGAGTTAATACATGTATTGTGAGCAATAATTTAATGAGCACGATAATGTCCAAGACATACCCGTGACCACCCAGCAGTCCAGGCGTATCTTTTGGTCAGTGGCTTATTGTGAGAGGTGGAGGTGGCTTTCATTGACCCGAGAATGAGCGATCAACAGACGCAGCCTTCCACAGGGGGCAGGCAGAGGCAACGCAAACTAAAACTGCACACAGAGGAGTTAGAAATTCTAGTGGAGGAGGTTGTTTTAAATTATAATACCTTGTTTGGTCCAGTGTTTTATTTAACCACTCTATTATTTGTACCAATGTAATGAACTATAAAATAATAAAATAAAAAAATAAAACAAAAAAAAAATAATTCATTCATGTTTATTCATGCTTAATATAACCTGTTATTTACTTGTAATTTTCACTGCTCTATATAAAATACTTTAATGCAAGTAATGCCTCCATGATGCCAGACAGATTTCAGCCCAGAAAAATAAGTTTAAATAGTGCGTCTATCAGTGGTTAAAGCCTGGTTTCCCTCAAACTAATTATCACTCACTTTAAGGTGCACACTACGATTATTGCCCTTTAGTAAATACAGTATGACTGAAGCTCATCTCATTATTCAGAGCAGGGTGCCTCATTTAAATATATAATCATGCATTACCATACCAATCACATATTCATTCTGATTACCATAGGGTGGCACAATAAAATCAGCATGTGCCATAATATGCCCACTATTTTGCGCTATGATGAATAAAATTGCAACAGTAAATACGGAAACCATGAACGTGCACACTAACTGCAATTATGATGCACCATAATGTTTAGTGCCCTTTTGTATGAGGCCCATAGAGCATAGAGTTTATGAACAGCATCCTCCTTTAGTACTGAACAATTTTGAATGATGTCCTTTCATAGAAGTTTTAACACATTGAAACAAGGTCAAACAACCTGTCAATCAATCACCAGCACTTAGTCAAGAGAAAGTAATAGCTTCCTAACACAAGTGCTACTGTAGGGTAAAAAAAAAATAACACTGCAGAAATATCCTGTTTACGGGAATAATTAGCTTTAGAAACCAAGCCAAAGAAACATGATTTTCCTATTGTATAAAAACCACTCCCTTTGCAATAAGAAGAATAAGAGTAAAACTGTTAATGCAGCAATATAGGGAGGTCACAGTAAATGTTCAACCCCACGGTCTTAAAGGGTGCATTCCAAAAACTGAAAATGATTATGTGAAATTAGCTTGGTTTAATAAGTTTATTTTTACATACAATTACCCATTTATACAGTTGGGTTTTTACTGGAGCCATCTAGGTAAAGTACCTTGCTAAAGGGTACAGTAGCAGTGTCCCCCACCAGGGATTGAACCCACAACCTTCCGGTGAAGAGTCCAGAGCCCTAACCACTACTCCACACTGCTGCCCTAAATATTAATTGTCTAATTGCCTGTACTAGGAGATTTGTTAAAATTGTTCTTACCTAAAGTGACTATAAAGCTTTTGTTGTTTTATAATGTTCAACATTTAGACAAAAAAAAAAATTAAACCTAAACCTAAAACACCAAAATTCTTAAAAAAATGTTTTTTGTTTATAATGAATCCATTTTCAAAACATGATATCTCATCCTAATAGTTTTTGTTGCGTGTTTGTTAAAAATCAGTTCCAACGATATTGCAGCTGTATTAGTAAAAAGTGATGTATGTATATGCTGCACTGCCCTTTGAGTGCAGTACTATAACTTTGGGGTACTGATAGAAAGGTGCCTGTGAATTTGTTATTGGCATTGGTACCCCTGCACTGGTTGGAGGTTGTGGATTAGATCTACATGATCCACGCTCAACTATTCTCACCATGTTACTGAACTACAGTGTATGCAAACAGTGCAAGTTTGATGGAAGTACCCTCCCATTAATCTTGTTTTGTGACCACACAGTACCATAGGAGCTGAATGGAACGCAAGTAAAAATTTCAGACAGGGTCCTATTAAAACAGGAAGTGAAGTTGTGGTAGGAAAAAGGAATTTCACCTGAATCAAAGTAAAAATAGCTGCCTTTGTTGTTGTGTTGTGTTCTTATAGTTCAATATAAATTAGAAAATGTGTAGTACTACGGTATGGCCAACCTAAGTAAATGTGGGTTAAGCAAGTTAAAAACAAACACAGAAAGTTTGCTATCTGTGAATGTATGAGTGTTTCTGACAATAATTAACCAGATTCATGGGAATAGAAGCGTTACAATGAGAGGAGTTGTTTATCTACATTTACTTTACACAGAATACAGGGGAGCATCATGTTTCCTGTGTTGTCGTTGCTGGTTTTCAGAGGAAGAAAAATGGGCTTATGTAACGGTCATGTGACGCTGACAGAAATAGAGCGAGATCCGGTTGCTACTGCAGCTATCACTGCCAGGCAGCTACCAAATAGCCTGTGGCTTTAGTTTGTTATATTCATTTATTCTACCAGCAAAGTGTGTTGTTTTAAAGGAGGCACATTTCAGTCAGATAAGGGTTGTGGAAGCTTTGCATTGCTGGCTCTGGGTTCACTCAAAGTCATAAAATCATGTCGATCAGAGGGCTGCAAAGTTCTCATTTGTGGTGGAGTTTGCACAGCGTTGGCCCTGAGCATTGCAAGACATCCATAATGTAATGTAATTGACCTGAAATAAGAGATACTGCACTGTGATTGCACCATGTTTAGGATTGAAGGTGGGGAGAAGGGGGAGGGGGTTATCATCACAGCTACACTGTTCTTATATACATACCCAATGCAGCCACCATCAAATAAACATATACTTGCATATTTACCTTAAATACAGTATGTTACATAGTTCTAGGAAAAAGTACTTCTTATTAAAACAATTGCCTGTTAGAATTTGCAGAAAGGTGTTCTATAAATGTTATGTAGTGGCAGACCATTTGAAAAATACATATTATAATTAAAACACTGTCCATCCACCTCCTGCCGTACTAACCACAAACCTGTTAAGTACTATATGCCTATAGTAGAACAGGAGATGTGTTACCTATGTATTTTTCTCTGTATTTTGTGCAGCACAATTTTGTACAGTAAACAGATATATCTGTACAGCCTATAGTATATTCTAAATCTGAATTACTGATGTGGTGTAATGTATTTGCTTGTCAAGCTAACTTTTCTGTTCTTTTTGCTTTTGACCCAGGACAGCACAATTACCTGTGTGCAGGAAGAAACGACTGTATTATTGACAAGATTCGTCGGAAAAACTGCCCTGCTTGCCGGGTACGGAAGTGTCTCCAGGCTGGAATGAACTTAGGAGGTACTGTATGTGTACTTCTGTTTGCTTGAGTTGTGACAGGAACCTTTCTGCCCAGATAACAGTACACAGTTAAATTAGATCAAGCTGAATACAGTCGTAATATAGAGAGCATGATAGCAACCCCAACTGAGTACCCAGTAGCCTTGTGTGCTTGCTGTGCTCTGCTTTATGTGTATAGGACAAGGTCAGTTAAGGTCAGTTACCCCGGTGTAGTAACTTACAGTCAGCACTCGGATATCCGTTAACCAGATACAGTCATTTGCATTTTACCACCCTTGTATTAAGAATAAAATCAATCCCCATTATATAGATAACAAATTAATGCACTTACCCGTCACACGCGATGTCCGACTCTGTCACCAGTTTTCCGATACAAAGCCCATCTCTTCAATGTTACAATTTATTTCAATATCCGTCACAGCCTGTGTTTTTTTTTTTTTTTCATCTCTGCATGCCAAATCAGTCTGTTATTGTGTAGTTACACAGTGCTTCCTCCAGTTTCACCTGATGACAAAGCAAAGAGACAAGCTATGGTAATGTAACAGTTAATTAGTGTTGGGACGAACACAGGATTTTCATGTTCGGATATTCGCTCATAATTTTAATATCCGTTCCGATATACGTTCATTTTCAAAAAGTAATAAAAGGCATTATATTGCTCAGAACGGAGGCAGAGACCGTATAGCAGCAGGGGCAGGAGGCGTGGTTTACAGCAAGAGGTTACAGTAACACCTCAAAGTGGAAAATATCACAGGAGTAAAGAATACGATGTGTAGACCTTACTTTACCCCAGTGAATTAACTATAAAACAAAGGATGCCAAATAGCAGTTCAAGTTAAACGTTGTTTTTATTATTCCTGAAATAAATAGTACATAAAGTTGACACCGCATTTCAGAGGTCACTTTTATACAGAATTCTATGTTATATACGCAGGACATTTTAATAAAATGGTAAAACACAAATGTAAAAGACAACAGATCCCCCTTTCATCCCTATCCAATAATTTTGTTTATATTATAAAGTAGTTTTATGCATCTTACCTGTTGACACTCAGCCAAGAATTTGGACAAGTAAAACACATGCTCAAAAATCATGGTTTTAAGACCATGACATCTTTCCTGCTTTCACAAAACTTGCAACAATTGCAATTACGATACTTGTATCTTGAGTACCAGCAGAACAGGGTTTTAGCTGTCAGAACAGAATGCAGACCAGGAAACACTCTAGTTTACATGAGGATTATCTAAAACATGACAATTTCAATGGAAGCTCTTGAGAATTATTAAGACTTTGATTTGGAAAGAGCGCGAGTCATTTTTTGACTTGGGTGCTAAAAGGAAAATTGAAAGAACTTTTAAACAGCAAAATTGTAAATAGTTATGATGTTGACATGGTAAGCTTGTCTTTATGTCTATTTCTACTACCATTATTTATATTGTGTACTGTTTTGCATGTTAACTTGGTTAATCTGAAATAGTTACATTGGAAAATAATATAACTATGTTGATGCAATATGCAGATGTTCAGGTTGAAAACGCAGATTTTGAGATGGTATGCTTTTTACAAATGCACAATTCTAAAGGCTAGCACGAGCCCTGCCACATTTTATTGATTTTTTTACTTTCTTTTTTAATTCCTTGCCATTTCTATTTATTCACAGTAAACAGTAGCCATAGACACGTTTTCATAAAGTAATAACATGAGGTTCACTTGTGCCTTATTGTAGCTGAACAAAACCAAACAAAAACTGAAATTTTACTTTAAACACTTCAAATAAAACAAACGTGGAAATGGCGTAAAATGTCGCAACAAAAAATATATAATATATAACAAAGTCGCAACAAAAAATATATAATATGTACAATCTATATAAAAATCACTACACAACAGTTACAGCAAGTTGGGCACTGTTTAAGCGAGGCATTTGCCTTTTTTCTGTCATGAGATTCTCATTCGCACTAAAGCAGCACAACGCTTTTTTGACCCAGATAGCTTTCCATAGAGAGCACTATGCTTGCACGCGCATACTCTGGTTTGTTTACTTTTTGCTGTCTAAAACTTTTAAATAGAGGCTCAAGAGCTGCTATATTAATCTTGCATATCACACAGAGCTCTTTTTCATTTGCCATGTTTGAAACTGTAGCGCAGCTTTTGGCAAGGCGGTGAATAAGTGCAAGGTATTTTTGTACTTTCTACCAAATACAAACATCTGAATTTTCTGCATCTGCATTACCTTTAATGTTGTACGCAGTTCTGTGCATGGAGTAACTGTGGCAAAGTGGCTTGCAGAGTGCAGGTGATGCAGTTCACAACAATGACGGACAAACACAGGTCATGGTCCAAACAGGCATTTATTTAGCTCTTGGTCGGTTTGCAACCGTTAAATAATAATACTTAGCAATACACAACAATGTGTAGTTGCACAGGTAAAAACCATGGGGTTCAGTACAGAAACAATAAACAATAATGAAGCACACACAGCACAGACACGATCACTAAAACAAAGTGAGTGCTCTTCATGCAAGTGGTCAAACACATGTTAGGGTGAACAGTGGTAAAGTGCAGTCTGGGTTTAGTGCTGGCTTCAGTGCGACTTCTCCTGGGTATTTAGCCATCTAATAATGACAAACAATACTATTATTAAGACAGACAGAACAACACAAAACACTCATGGTTCTTTTTTACTCCTTCAGCGGTCCTTCCGTAACCATAACAAAGGAACTGTTTGCTTCGCCACATCCCCTTTTATACCATGAGTCATGCCACCTTTGATAGCGAGTGCAATTGTTTTTCCTCCAATCCCCGATTGCCACCTTGTCGACCGCTTGAGGCAATGACTTGTTGTATTATGGCTCCGCCCCTTTTCTAGATGGCCGACTTCCAACTTTTCCTGGAATGAATTGCCAACCGATCCAGTCCATGGCACACTGTTCCCTTTACACAGCGCCCTCACAGGTCGGGAGGGAGATTTATGATCAGGATTCACCCTGTCTCTCTGCCACAGTAACATTTTGATTTAATTTTGCTGTTGGGTCGTTAACGGGGAATTTTACATACTGCTACAATACGTACCGTAAATGTATATACTGTATTACAGTCTACGTGTCGTCTCTTGGCAAGTGATATTTTCAGAATCATATCGTTCTGAATTAAAATACTTCTTCTGTTGAAAATATAGTACTGTACCAACAAAACCAATACATTACATCTAAATGGAAGCCTACTTATTTTAAAACACAGTCGTGTCAGCTATGTATTTTGATATTGTATCTTTTTTGTGTTCCCTGAAAAAAGGGTTGGAACGGGCCAAAATGAAATAATCAAATATGCATCACACACGTTTACCCATCACTGAAGTAAAAAATGTATAGGGTCGGATATGTGAGTGCAGTCTGTAATTGTTTTTTTTCACAGGGATTGCCTCAGGGAAGGGGTAAACGTTAAGTTTATTAAATTTTGCATTCCCTGTATGATTTGAAATTCACTCTATATTTACTTGCCTGCTAAATAACACAAAGAACAATGAGGAAAACTAAATATGAAGTTAAATTAATAAAAGCAAGCCTTTAAGCTCTGTACAAGTATATAAAATTGAATAAAATGCTGTGATTTTTCCATTCACAGTCTGGGGGCTGCAGCAGATTGTCGCATTTGTCTCCAGGGTAACAGATTAGATTATGACATTTAATGCATGTCTGATTTCCTCTACATTTCAGCATGATCATGAGGAGTTGCATATTACAGTGTGTGGAGAAAAAAGCTTGAAGTTCTTAGAAGTGAGAATGCTAATATTAAATGTCAGCTTGAATGTAGCCTATGTGTTAATGTTGTGAGCTCTTAATGCAGTTTTTTTTAGATGTGTGGTTTATGCATGTTTGCCACAGAGGTTTTCTGCTTTATCTGATTAAACTGCCACCGTTTGTTTTGACCTTGAGTTAAATTAAATAAGAGAGACAAATGTGATTTGGAGTAGAAAGCAGACATTACGTTACACATGGACTCTCTGTGCTTAGAAGTCTAGTTTACCAGGGAGATTGGAATGATTTTTCAATAAAGACCAAACTAAGGCTTTACGTAATACCTTGCTGTACATGTTTTTAACTCAAAATGTGTTGGTAAAATTAGTTTGAAATGAGGGATTGCTCTGTTGCTGTCTCCCAGGATACCCTTGTAAAGGCCCTTACACACCAGACGTGACGCAAAGAGAGTCACGACAAAGCGACGTGAGAAAATCAATAAAACATGTGCTTTTCAAAAGCGCCCTTCAAACCAAAGGTGACATGACAAGCGACGTCGCCGTGACACAAATTCCAACACGAACCTGGTCCTATTTTTGTGAATTCATCGCGCAACAGCTCATGTGGTTTGAAATCAAGCCCTGTTTCACTTTCACTGAAAATGAAGAAGAAGATCATACTTGCAGTATCTAATTTCTCTGTCCTTTTTGACAAGAGTCAAAGTAATTATAAAAACACTGAAGCCAAAAACATAACATGGGAGTCGATTTCTAATGATCTGGGCGTGCCTGGTTTGTATAATTTCATACATGATTAAATGCATATCGCCTAATATATTGCCATTATCATCACGCCTATAATAATAATAATAATAAGCCATTTTCTATTGCGTTTGTTTGTTAGTAATCATACTTTCTGAAAGATCTGGCAAATTTCCAGCTGTCGCATCGTGTCTGTGATTGCTTCTGGTGTGCACAGTGTTTTTGCAGTGAATTTGTCGTGTCGCCCCAGTAAAAATCGCGTCGCGTCTGGTGTGTGAAGGATTTAATGTGATTAATGATCTCAATGGGTTTTCTCCAGGTATGGATAGATTTACAAGCAGAGTGCTGGCTCATACAGTGCTTTTTGAATCCAGTTAGTATTTTTTAAATGTTGGCAAGAATTGGGTACAATTATACATTGGTAATTTATTTCATGTAATAAAATTAATAAATTATGGTTTCATTTTGGTGTGTTCGTAAATAGTTCTTAGAATATTTAATTAATGTGTAAGCGTATATGAGTCATTTTAAAATAAAAGTTGAATATGATTAATATTTCTGGGCCCAAAGTCGGATAACCTTAGTAGAATTGTACCTATAACTTGCATTGCATTTTTATTTGGTGTGAAGGCTGCTTCTCTGGTCAGTCAAGTCAGCTGCTAAGCCTATTGTTTGGTTTACAGGTTATAATTCTAACCACATAGACTGCCATCTACCTGACAGCAATTAACTTCTTAGGGAGCAACAAAGTAGCCCACAAAATCTGGCCTCTGCTGGTCATTTGTTGCTGTGATGCTGTTAACAAGTGCATCCCGGCACACTCTTAGCGATGAGTTTTTTAAACATTAACCTTGTTCTATCAAGTCTCAATAGTTTTAATAGAGGTATAAAATGCACTTGAAAGCAGTTTTTTTTTTCAGTTTTCCCTCTTGACTTAATATATTGTTATGATGAAGTACTGTATGGGATCTTTCTATGAAACCTCCAGGACAGTATTCATAAGACCAAACTGACGACCTCCTTCCAGCTGTACTGAACAGTCTTTTCGTGACGCTGTTATCGATCTTTCTATTACAGAGCTCCTTGCTTGGTTTTAGTCTTGTTTGCACTCTTGTGTCTGTGGTGCCTCAGCATAGATGGACGAGATTGCCTTGCCAATCGAGAAAGCATGTGTGTCACCTAATATATCACAGAAGCAGGACTGTTTATTACTCAGCATTTCAGAGACTGACTGGGGACTTAATTATTTCATTTATATGCAAACAATAATGTGCTTGATTTATGCTGTTCAGAAACTGATTTGGTCAACTGCAGGTTTCTATAGAAAGTTTGCGTTTAGAAAGGGGTTCAACGCATAAATAATATATATATATATATATATATATAAAACTGTTTAATCAGTTTTTTGCACCTTGCCTTTGATAAATGCTTCCTTTAGCAATTCTGTTTTTAATCCATCATAAAAAAGTTTTTTTTCCCCACTATGATCTTTCAAAGTGTCATAATTACTTTTTGCTGGGTCTCCTCCATAATTAAGAAAACTGTTCCGTCATTGCAAGCTTGTTTAATATGGAATTATAATTTTATTGTCAATCTTCATTCACTGTTGAATGTGTGTTTCACGATAGACAGCATTGGCTTTGGTTTGAGTTTCAGTCTCTTATTTGATTTGTTCTTTCAGCACGGAAGTCAAAGAAGTTGGGGCAATTAAAAGGGGTAAGCGAAGAGCAGCCGCTACGGAGCCCAAAGGAAGGCCAGACATACTTGACTTCAGAGAAGGAGTTAAGCACCAGCACCATTCTCGTCCCTCATGTTCCCGGCATGACGCCATACCTTCCTCCATCCATCAGCAGTGTCCTGGAAATCATTGAACCAGAAGTTGTGTATGCAGGCTACGACAGCACCCAGCCTGACACAACAGACCACCTGCTCTCCAGTCTCAACCAGCTGGCCGGGAAGCAGATGATAAGAGTCGTCAAGTGGGCAAAAGTACTTCCAGGTGAGATTTTTTATTCTAACTACACAGCTGTATTGAATGTATTGCACTTTCAATGGGTTAAACTGCAGTTATTATTATTATTATTATTATTATTATTATTATTATTAATATTATTATTATTATTATTATTATTATTTCTTCAGGATTCAGAAGCTTGCCGATTGAGGACCAAGTCACCCTCATTCAGTACTCTTGGATGTGTCTTTCGTCATTCGGCCTCAGCTGGAGATCATATAAACATACCAGTGCTCAGATGTTGTATTTTGCACCTGACCTTGTCTTCAATGAGTAAGCTATCATTCATTGCATTACAGTTTCTCAACTTTTTGACTGAAATACAAATGCTAATGCTAACACAGACATGTCCAGGCTAACACAGACATGTCAACCCCTAAGGGTTCATACCAGTGAGACCCCTACTGAAAAGCCTTGGGATTGATGAAAAACCTTAAACCTGGATTTACACATAAGTATTGGAGGAGAACAACTCAATTATTTTAAGACCTTATTTATTTAATATTAGTAAAACAAAGACACCAGATTTAAAAAAAATATATATTCTTTTTACATTAAATGAAAACAACACTTCTTATCCTCTTACTGCTGTTGACAAATCACATAATCAGCACTAACAAATCACGCTACAACTAGATCAGCACTGACAAATCATGCTATAGCTAGATCAGCACTAACAAATCACGCTACAACTAGATCAGCACTGACAAATCACGCTATAGCTAGATCAGCACTAACAAATCACGCTACAACTAGATCAGCACTGACAAATCACGCTATAGCTAGAGCAGCACTAACAAATCACGCTACAACTAGATCAGCACTGACAAATCACACTATAGCTAGATCAGCACTGACAAATCACACTACAGCTAAATCAGCACTGACAAATCACGCTACAGCTAGATCAGCACTGACAAATCACACTACAGCTAGATCAGCACTGACAAATCACACTACACCTAGATCAGCACTGACAAATCACGCTACAACTAGATCAGCACTGACAAATCACACTATAACTAGATCAGCACTGACAAATCACGCTACAGCTAGATCAGCACTGACAAATCACACTATAACTAGATCAGCACTGACAAATCACACTACACCTAGATCAGCACTGACAAATCACACTACAACTAGATCAGCACTGACAAATCACACTACAGCTAAATCAGCACTGACAAATCATGCTATAGCTAGATCAGCACTGACAAATCACGCTACAGCTAGATCAGCATTGACAAATCACACTACAGCTAGATCAGCACTGACAAATCACACTACACCTAGATCAGCACTGACAAATCACACTACAACTAGATCAGCACTGACAAATCACACTACAGCTAAATCAGCACTGACAAATCACGCTACAGCTAGATCAGCACTGACAAATCACACTACACCTAGATCAGCACTGACAAATCACACTACAACTAGATCAGCACTGACAAATCACACTACACCTAGATCAGCACTGACAAATCACACTACAACTAGATCAGCACTGACAAATCACACTATAGCTAGATCAGCACTGACAAATCATGCTATAGCTAGATCAGCACTAACAAATCATGCTACAACTAGATCAGCACTGACAAATCACGCTACTCCTAGATCAGCACTGACAAATCAAACTATAGCTAAATCAGCACTAACAAATCACGCTACAACTAGATCAGCACTGACAAATCACGCTGCAGCTAGATCAGCACTAACAAATCACACTATAGCTAGATCAGCACTGACAAATGCTGATTGATTTAAAACAGACTGAAACCGAGTAGGCACCAAAATCTGTAAGAATCCATTGCACAGATGTGTGACCCTCAAAATTGTGAAAAACCCTGAGTTTCAAGGGTAAACCTTGAATGTCTGCTAACGGTTATATAACTTTTTTAGTGTGTGTATGCGTGTGTGTGTGTGTGTGTGTGTGTGTATGACCCACTTTATAGACATTGAGAGGTTTGCTGTTCTAGAACCTATTTCATTTTCTGTCTTACTTGCATTTGCTTGCATGTAATATAGTATAAATCCTTTCAATCAGCATTCTGGCTGCATCTGCTGTGTCAGTAAATTTTAACTACAGTACCGCTTTTTAAAAAGTCTACAAAACTGTCAAAAACTAAAGTTGGACAAGCATGAAATCCCAAAGACGCATGATCTGGTTATATCATGCTGCCAGCTTTAACACCATTTTAGCACTACCACAGTAGATTCAGCTGGAAGCAAAGTGTATATTAGCAAGACAAGGCCATTCGCTCCCGTTCATTTTTTTGCAGTCAGCTTTGAAAGGTAGACATACTGCATAACTGCATGGGACTGTTTGTGGTCTTTCTGCTGTGAGGACCAGGCTGCCGCAATTCATCACTCTAATTGTGATGCCTGGAAGGGTTTCACATCTCTTTTCTGGTATTCATTTACTGCCATAACCCTGTGTTTGGGAATGAAGCTATTTGAAATGCAGGCCAAACACACTCCCCCTAGATTCCTCCAGATCTGAAGAGGCTGAATCAGGTAGAAGATGCTTATTATCAGTTTAGGAATATACCAGCCTCTAAATGACCTTATGCCCTCCGATGCACATAAACTACTGTTCATTTGCACATAAACTACTATATTTATTTAGTAACTGCTTCCTCCGTAACAGTAAACTGCTGTTTATAGTCATGGGTCTTGTGGTACTGGAATTAATTCACATCTGTGTGCACAGGAATAGTGGCCAAGATGTTTGGACAGCTTCATGTTAAATTAAGGGAGATGTGGTCTCTCCCAAAATTTTGAAGTCACATTTATTTAGCTGGATTTATGAAGGGAAATAAAACAACAATATTTGACAGCACATTACATAAATAGAAGGCTGTGTTTTTTGTTTGGTTTGGCTGTGTTTATTCAGCATTGTTATGTGAATGATTGTAGAATATTTTAAAACAGTTTTAAACATATTTTAGTACTGTATATCCAGCACCGCCAACACTTTGTCATGTCATGTGAC
The DNA here is from genome assembly GCF_902713425.1 of Acipenser ruthenus. Classification (NCBI taxonomy): domain Eukaryota; kingdom Metazoa; phylum Chordata; class Actinopteri; order Acipenseriformes; family Acipenseridae; genus Acipenser; species Acipenser ruthenus. Next base: position 68,170,091 of record NC_081190.1, on the reverse strand, counting down.
GTTTTGGTGTGCTGGTGATAGAGAGGCCTAATACTTTGAGATATAAGCTTCATACACCTATATTCAGTGATTCTGTAGGTCAAATTTGTACAACCCTGAAAAATTTTCTCGAGTAGTGAGTAATCAGAAGCAATGATGGACAATCATACAGAACACACATAATTGGATATTAAAGACAGGTAAGACATTAATATTGGGAAAAATTAGGTGTTATAAAGTACCCCTTTAAAATGTGTCTGTCTTTGTGGTACATACATTGTATCAGTACACTGCACTGGGAGGTAGTTAGAAATGTTTTAGAAAAGCACAAACAAAGCCAGTTTTATATGGCGTACATTATATATACTGTACTGAGACTTCATATTGAATTCCTAGCATATGTTGAACTGATGAACAGGATGATTAATATATGCCTTGCACATTTGTTTATAGACTGCCTCTTCTTTCTAATTAAGCTTGGCGCATTATTAACTTTTTGTTGTAAGGCTGCAAACACAAAGCTCTGGGACCAGCTGTTTACAGTAATAGAGTAACACGATTTTTCTCATTTCTGTTGATGTAATGATGTGGCCTGCAGTATCAGATGTGAGCTTGAGGGCTTTTAAGTCCAGCCATTGGCTTGTATATGACTAATTTATGGTTAAAGTTGTGAGGTTACGAAGCCAGGGGTCATACCTTTTTATTCCTCTGACTTCACAACATCTGTTGTCCAGATTTCCAGTGAGCTGTGCACTATTGTTGTCTTTTTTTTTTGTTCTGCACTGCAAGCTCAAGTTATGTAGCAAAATAGTTCAGTAATGTGGTGTTTCATGAGTCATGTCATGTTGTGTGCTGAGCTAATCAATCAAGAATGAGTAAGAGCAGAAACCCTGCATATGGGAAATAGTATGCAATTTGTTTCTTAGCAGAAAAAGTAGCTGTTTTATGTAATGTTGATAAATATAACTGATTGCTCATGTAGTCCTGTAATCAGCCCCTGTTAATATGTAGGCTTTTCATAATTGTAGTCATTAGAAAATGTGTATTACAAGGTAATAATGAGGACATAAGGTAACATATACTGTGTAACACAAAACAAAATGTGTCTGGAAATCACATATCATTCATTACATGTCTGTAGATGTTTAAAGTGGTATTGTAATTTAATGTTTCAAGTTGGTTCAGTCTCAATTGAAAATACATTACTTTAAATTATATCTGACACCACCAAGTAAATAGAGACATTTAAGGCATGTTAATTTATACATCAAAATACTGTTACTTAAGAAAAAAACAAAATAAAACAGCATTCTTCATGGTAGTCTGCATTCTGTTAAAAACGGAATGCTCTGACAGGCTAAAAAAACAAAAGCCAATGTGTCCAAAAAGTAATATGTTGGTTGCAGAAGGGGGTTTCTTTGAAAAACAGTACATGTAAATTAGAAAGCTTGTCGTTATACAGCAGCAGTATTTTAAATTAACAGTATCTGAGCATTTCAGCCAATGTACCAGTTTAAGAGAGAATTTGATTTGGGGGAGAGAGAGAGAGACAGGATGTAAACATCTAGAGGCAGATATTTTACTTCCTGTATCTGGAATAGACTCTTAATGATCCTGTGCCCATCTTTTCCATCCTACCAGGGAGCGGATGCAGCAGTCAGCAATGTACGGTTTGTGCCAGGGGATGCGGCAGGTGAGCCAGGAGTTTGTGCGGTTGCAACTTACCCATGAAGAGTTTCTTGCCATGAAAGTACTGTTGCTGTTGAGCACGGGTGAGTACTATGGGTTTGAAATTGGTTCACGGTTAAAGATATTCAGATTTCATACCCCTCATTGGTGAGTTTCCATGTGTGGTTACTCACACGTGAAGTTGCGATGCACATGAATGTTTGGGAGAACAGCTCGAGAGGATCAGGTTTGTGGCCGAAAATAACGACCACAGAGAGGGATAGGGTAAATCTCATTTACTCATGAGTATGACGTAAAGCATGGGAAATCCAGGCCCATTTTCACATGGAAACCCGCATTTCATGTGAAAACGTCCACTGCTCCCAATCCAGACAGACTTTGGACGGGAGTGGACATTTGAAAAACAATTTGGGCAAGAGCAGCAAAACACATTATTAAACAACCAGGCGCGAGGCATGTACAAATCACAGCTTTATTACATGAGCTTAACACTGTGCTTTAGAGTTTCACTCAAACAAGATGTCACCTAACAACCATGGAGTTCTAGGTGAGATTCTCTTTTGTACCTGTTCTCTGTGCATGGAAACCATTTTCCTGAGCTGTCTGAAAACAGCACGAAAAGAGGGTTTTCTCAAGTAAAATAAACTGAGCCAATGGAAACCTAAAATGTATAGGGTTTTTCATTTGGCTTGAGCACAATGTCTTGAGTAAAATTATAACACACATGGAAACTCCCCCATTGTTTCAGATGTGTAAGGAATTAAATGTACAACGCTGGGTGCCCTTTAGTTTGATAATGGCATCAGCCCTGTAGATAATGGGGATGGTGAATTAGCATGAGGCTGTTAAAGGTCAAGGCTTTTTACAATTTACTTATCTCTTTTAGTTTAGAACAGATTTTCTTATTTACCATATATAACATGTTTTATCACAGGCATAGTAAAATGGGATATAGCACTCTAATCATGGTTCCAAACTCCAAGGCATATGACCTGAGCTTTATAGTGATACTGAGTCTCGCCATGAATAGCACATATACTATACTAAATAGCCACTGGGCCAATCACACGTGGTGCATGGCAACATAAGGAGAAACTCCCCCTATGGCTGTATCCTCTGATACAAATCTAATATACAGTCAGCGTTTAGTTTAGTTTAGTTCTGTCTTGGAGTACAGTATCTGTAATCAACTCCTGCCTGATTTATCTTGGGTGTTGTTAAGATCCTCATAACGAGGAGAGCAGTGGCACCTCTTCAGTTATGAAAGTTGAAAAGCTCATAAAATGTTTTGCTTTCAAGTGTGTTTTCTTAAAATTCTCAAAACCGTTTTATCCATTCTGCAAGTTCTTGCGTGCGCTAAAGACAGACAGTCCACTGCCAGCGATGCTTGTACTTTTAATTACTTTACGATTTCAGCTACCTACCAGATGGCACTGGCTGTGAAATGACTGCCACTCTATTGTTGTTTTTTATACACAAATAAGCTTACTTGATTTGAAAAACATCTTAAAAGGTACAAGCAAATTCTTACAGTACTTGGTTTGATTGAACGAGTAGTACTCAACAAGCTTCAATATAAAAATCTGAACATTTATTTCTGTAAAGAACAATGACACGTTTAATGATAAAAAACATTTTGTAGCCTGCTTCCCTGAAGTAAAAAAGGTTATTCTGTTATTTTGAAATATCACTGCTTCATATGATTACTACTGCTTAAAAACAGTAACAACATTGTATTTAGGGTTGGTGTTGAACTTAAACGTGTTCATGCCTGCCCCCACCAGAGGTGAAAGTAAGCTGGATTAATTCTCTCTGTGACAGAGAGCGAATGAATCCGAGTCAACAATCTCCCTCCCTACCTGTGAGGGCACGGTATAACAGGAACAGTGTGCCCTGGACTGGATGGTTTGACAGTTCATTCCAGGGTCAGTCGGAAGTCGGCCATCCAAAAAGGGGGCGAAGCCGCAATACTAGAATTCAGCACCTTACTGCGGTAGGCGATGTGTCAGTCATGGATTGTAGGAGACTCGCTACCAAAGGGGGCATGACTGAAGGTATATCAGGGGATGTGGCCGAGTGATCTGTTCCTTTGTTATGGTTGTGAAAGACCTGTAGAGTATTATTAGTTAGAGTTAGATCATGTGTGCCAATTTTTGGTTCAATCGGACTAGTGGTTTCAGAGACGAAGGTTTTTGTAAGCCAGTTTTGTATGTTGATGATGTCATCCAACGTGGCCGCCATGTTTTTTTATTGTAGCAACTTCCCTTGACCAAATCTTAAAGACAACCATACCAGGATCATGTGTGCCAATTTTTGGTTAAATCGGACTAGCAGTATGGGAGAAGAAGATCTTTGTAGTTTGTGATTATAACGTCTGTACCATGTGATTATGACGTCATGCAGCATGGCCGCCATACCACACAACCTATCAGCTTCTTATGAACACCAGTTAATCTTGGACTATCCCTCAACAACTATACCAACTTTCAGCACTCTGCAATATGTGGTTTTCGAAAGACAGATTTCTACATTTAGGAAAAATGTTTTTTTTCAATCCACTATGGCGGCCAAACTACGACATATGTTCAATTAACATCTACCAACTTCTGGTTCTCTCGCCTTTTTTCAATGAATAGAATGTAATTAATAAAGAATAAAACAAACTAAGCTAACAACTACCTAGCCTAAAGTAATCTACACAAACTGCCCAGCAGCTTCTGTTGCAGTCACGTCGCTGATAATGTTAGATATTAATACAGTGCGGACCATGGGTCAAACCAATGTTCGTAATCAAGGAGGGAGTGGCATATGCCCCTTCTGCCCTAATGGGTTAGGCACCTATGTATATAGGCATATTTTATTTATATATATTTTTTATCCTGCAGTTGCTTTTAATTAATTTTTATGCATGTATATGATTGTAAACATCTAACACTAGTATGTGCAATACTCTTTCAAATAAACTTGTTATGATTTTGAATGTGCGGTTCTTAAGAACTGTATTATTGTCATTGCTTGCGCCCCGGCACCTCTTTCTTTACAAATTAAACACTGGAGGAGAGTTTTCATACACCCTGTTTACAGTTGTGATACGCTCTGCAAACTTAAGTTTTATAAGGACCTTGTTAACATGAAAAAAAAAACATCTTTGTAAAGTAACTCCGCAGAGATTAGTTAACCTATTTTTGTATTTTAATTAAATGTCTTAATTATGACATTTTGAACACTTGCAAGGCATAAACCACAATTTCCTTTCAGAAAAAAAAAATTGAATAAAAAGTATTACAGGAAGTTATCAAGTTTTCAAATGGAGAGGATATTGCTTGCAGTGAGAGGAGGTGATATATAGCTCTGAAATGGATAACCAATACTTACACTAGCTTGTACACTTATGTAACTAGAAAACATGATGTCATCTTGTAACAATAATTATGAGTGCATGGCATACTGGTATGGTTCACTTGTTTATCTGTTGACCTGCAACACAATACTGTTGATTACACTTTACTGTTGATACTCCACACTGCTGCACTTACAGGCAGCAGTGTGGAGTAGTGGTTAGGGCTCTGGACTCTTGACCGGAGGGTTGTGGGTTCATATCCCAGTGAGGACACTGCTGCTGTACCCTTGAGCAAGGTACTTTACCTAGATTGCTCCAGTAAAAACCCAACTGTATAAATGGGTAATTGTATGTAAAAATAATGTGATATCTTGTTACAATTGTAAGTCGCCCTGGATAAGGGCGTCAGCTAAGAAATAAATAATAATAATACCACTGCCGTTCGTGTTACACGTCCAGTCACGTTGCAGATTTGTGGATGTTAATCATATTGAAATGCATAAACTAGCCTCTTTAAAATAGTTACAGTATATTTAATTTGAAAAAGAAACCCCTAAGAAGTAGCTTTTCAAATAGAGTTGTGATTCCATTTCAATGCCTAAATGATTAACGCCTAGATAGATTTTGACAACAAAGATAATAGTCTTGATTATAAACTCACTAGTCATGGTGCCCATCTCCAGTAACTCTGCAGCTTTACTCTTAGTATTCATGATCTCACTCACTAACATTGCATGGCCAGTCTCCCTCTCCCTATCCCATACATGGTCCCTCTTGTCTTTCATATGTCTATCTTTCCAAAAGTAACAAATAACCTAGCAGGTTTATGTCATTGTCACTGTTTGTTTTACAGTGTCTCCCAAATTGTAATATTTTTTTTTACTATTCCACATTACATCCTGGAGACTTTTGTTCCGCTGAATACTCAGTGTCTATAATAAGTCATAATAAGCTGACTAATGTAGCTTAGTATAACAAGGGCTCAGTTTGTCAGGCCCTCACCTCTAACAAAGAATTCAGACGCTACAGTGAACGTAATTCTGGACCCATTCCCATTTATGAAAGTCTGCACATAGTTTGAGGTGCAGTCAGAAGCAGTCAAAGATCTCAGAGCAATGTTCATTAAATACCAAGGGTGTTGTACAGCCTCCAGTCAGAACTTCATCAGACAACCATGGAAAAGGGATTTTACATGGATACTCAAAGAATGTTTCTCTGTCATTAATAATAATAATAATAATAATAATAATAATAATAATAATATAGTGGTTTGAGTTATGGAAGCTGACTGTGATCCCCTGCTAGCATAATTGCATATTTACTTTTATCATTACCATTCATAGGAAAGCTATGATCTGTTTCTCAGCTAATCCCCTGTGAAGCAAAGCAAATGTCACTTTTGCCAAACAAAAACAAAACAAAACTCTATCTTGCACTCAAATACCAGGAAAGTATTTATGTTAGTGCACAAATGCATTGTAAATTGGCTGTAGAGAAAGATCTAGTCATATACACTTTTATGATACATTAACAACGGAAATGTTATTCGCTTTTGTTTTCTTTTATCTTGCCACAGTTTTCTTTTTGTCAGTTTACAGCAATGCTTCAATTAAAAAAATATTAATAATGAAAGTCGTGACAGTCGCTGTGCTCAGAACCCCTCCTTCTCCCCACATCAAAGGAGTTCTGCTTCAGTTTCACATGGAGGAAGCCACATAATGCATCTGCCTTGTTTTAGTTGTTGCTCGGCCCATGGCCCTGGAGCCATTCCAAAGGGCCTTACTGTATTTAATGTGTCAAATCAAGATCTGGGCACATCTCCAAAAGCTGGTGTTTTGCTTGACTTCCTTCGAATTGAGGTTTTAGTTTTGAGGGGGGGCACAAATAAATACTTAAAGAAAAATAAACTATTAACAGTCTGCAGCAATAAAATGCCAGAGATTACCCTAAGACGGGTGACATATGTTTAACAAGTTGTCTTGTAATGAATCCTGGGATACAAAAAGATACTATCCCACATTATTTTAAATTATATCGGGTTTCAGTCAAACAAGCAAAAGAGTATAGTACAATTTACGCTTTTCCAGTTCCAGCGGTACATGCAGGGCCTGGTTTTCAAATGGCTTCCACTGAGTAAATCTCTGACAACCAAGCTCAGGAACCAAATAAGTTAATCACATTACACAAACAGCATAACTTCACTGAGAAAAGCAGAGCATTCAACATTAAAGTTGAATTTTAAAAGCAAAGACTATCCACTTACTTAAGATTTGAAAACCTGGTCCATATTGGTTGTTAATTGTTTGGGAGGTCACAGTTGTATGAAACAACTGCAGCTAAACCTAAGTGCATTTTAGTAAATTGGTGCAACAGACAGTTTTGAAATATATGTTTATTAAGAATAAATAAATATCTCTCCACATTTTCTCTGTTAAGCCCGGAACACACTGCCCGATGCAATCATCGCATCTCAATGGAGGAGATTGCGTTGCAAAAAAATATTTGTGAGCAGGCATCACACAGTGCCTGATGAAATCTCAGGAAGGGATGCAAAATTTGTAAGTTTGACCTGCCCTGGATGCATAAAGCACAGAGTCAATGGAGCGAATCAATAGGCGAAAACATAAGGCTATGGCCATTCTATTATCTACAATTTTGGTTAGAAGGTGTCGTGATAGTGAAAACCACATATGACTGGAGACATGCATGTATTTTTTCTCTCTCGCTCTCTCTCTCATACACGTACATTCCAATTGCTCCATTGTTTGATGTTGATAGTAGAATATAGATTAAGTACAAAAGAAAGACAACTTATACTTAGTACAAAGGAGGCCTTTGATTACAGGTCCCTGTATTTCTTTAGTAGTGCAAGAATATGTCTCTCTTAACATTGTTTATGTATGGGTGTTTTTTTATAAGAAACACCTATCATTTTCAAAAGCACTAGCAGAAACCACATTTTGACTCGGGGAATTATTATTATTATTATTATTATTATTATTATTATTATTATTATTATTATTATTATTATTATTATTATTGTTATTATTTATTTCTTAGCAGACATCCTTATCCAGGATGATTTACAGTTGTTACAAAATATGACAGTACAAGGTATTGCATTATAAAATATCACATTGCAAGTTATCACATTATAATATATCACAGAATATCATAATACAGATAAGAGCAGTTACGAAAGTACAATTCGATAGAGGTACCAGTAAGAGCAAGTTTGACTAAGACCAGTTATAACATAGTAAATATTTGCTATAATTATCATGTGCTTGTGTCTACTATATCAGTGCTGAGTTTTGCAGGATGAAGCATTCCCCAGCTGAATGATGACCCAGGGTGTGTGAATGAAAATATCAAAACCATCATGATTTATGCTGAAAATGTATATCACTGTGATATATAAACTTATCTGGGTGTTTTGTTACCCTCTTGTGCTAAATTAACTGAAAGATGCAGGGAAACAAAAATTTGACTGAACATGCTAGCATGGTTACTTATAAAATTACATAAACATAGTGCTCTTCAGTTCCAAAAATGTCACCATGGAAACGAATGTCCCCTCCGACAAATTAAAGTGTTTTATACACAGTTGCAATCCAAAAATCTAATTAACTGCACATTTAGGGGCAATTATTTTGCACTGCGCCCTATGTAAGCTTAAGCTTGAGTAATGCAAATTACTCAACACGCACAAATAATGATCTACAATTATGATAATGAGGGTCTCAAAAGGGTCTCAGCGCATTTGTCTATTTAGTGGCCTCACTTGCAGAGTTGGGAGTACAGAGAGCAGTAGTTGCTGTATGACGTCTGTGGAGCAAGAAAATACAAAGCAAAAAAAAATATGTCAGAGGAAGGGCGCACAGAAAAAAATTCACGTTTTCTGAGAAGGAACTGAGAGTCCTTACGGCTGAGGTCACACAGCATGAAACGGAGTTGTTTGGAAAAGCCTCAGCCAACATCAGTTATGTGAGTAAATTATATGTATTGGCCTGCCCTTTTCAGCATGACATCCAGATATTTGCCTAGCACTCTGGAAAATGTGGATTGGGCTATCCCTCCAGACATTCCAACTGTGATCAGAGGCTAAGTAGTCCAGAGAACACAACACTTTCACGTGTGCAAGGATAGCGGTCCCTAGATTGACGTTGGGGTCTAGCTCATCCTTCAGTTCAGCTATTAGGTCTAGGATGACCTGCAGAGTGAGACAATAATGCTTTAGCACCGCATCCTCTGACATCCCAAACAAAGTGACCCTGGGATTGAATAGGCAGGGTCTTCTTCGTCTTGCCCTTCTCCTCCGAACATGTTCCTGCCTCTCCTCAACAAGAGCCAAGTGTCGCCGCATCAGGAAGTGTACCACAGCAGCCACCCTGAAGCCAATGACAGGTCTCTGCAGGTGTGTGCTTTTATACAGCTCTTAGTTACTCGCTTCTACAATGGTTTGCACCTTGTAAGAAAAGGTGTAAAGATTTTGGAGGGTCAACAATTGCCTAAGTGTAAGGCAAAATCCTTACATCACAATATAATGTTTGCGCCCACTTACTATCGAGATCCCGTCCAATTCCGTGCTCTTTTCTTCATTTGAATGCATTTCAGTATCATTTTAATGGATTAATGATTGCAAAGTGCAAATCTGAAAGCAGGTACAGAACGGCAGGTGAACACCATTCTTTACATACGCCACATTTTTAGCGACCGGTAAAATCAGACTTTACGGCTGCTAAACACGATTTACAGCAGCATTATGGGGGTTTTGAACCCACAAATCACTTAGCACATATCCTTACATCCCCCCCTTAATATGGTGATGCATTTTACCAGTGATATACTGTATTCATTAACCTCTTTTAGTCTAATAAGTGTTTATTTGTATTAGTTTATATTGCATTTCAGAGTGGACCTATATCTGAAACTAACTACTAATTAAATAACATAAATTACAGTTTTTAGTCATTTTAAGGATATGTTTCTTTACTGTTTCACAGTGTATTACTCGTTAATTTAATTATCATAATTATATATGGTACTGTACAATATAGTACTTGGTTGAACTGTACATGTGTGTTACTTCAATTACTGTCTTGGTGACACATTTCCTGTTTTGCAACACAAGTTGATTAAATGGTTGGTGTGAGAGTGTGTTCCTGTTTGGTGGTTAGGGCTTGAAGGAGTTATGAGAGGCGATGCATGTCAGATGGCCTTGCATTACACACTTTGGCAGTGGAGTAGGGGGTTGCAGTTTTTTCAACTGATTAGTCCATTTCAACAAGAATAGAACACACATTTTGCTTGATTACGATGTCTTGGCCAGCAGAATTAAGCTTCGTCCTCAGCATTAATGCAAAGCTCTTTTCTTTTAAGGTGAATGTGACAGGGTGACCGAGGTTGAGACTCAGAGACAGTGTGAAAAGCTCAAAATAAAGTTTTTAATACACAAAAATACAAAATAAACTGGCACGAGGGCCAAACAAAACAGGTTTCTAAGACACAAAATAAACACAAAATGAAACTTACAAGACTAAGGCATCCAGGCTGAGTATTACCGTCACTGGATTGAAAAAATAAACGCAAAACCCCCAAAACCCCCAAAACCCCCAAAACCCCCAAAACCGTCTTCTTCTAGAACTCTCTCTCTCTAATGGGAGGCTGAGGCCTCCTTTTATGCCAGGTGGCTGGGTGATAATTGAATAATTAATTGATTGATTGCTCCCACCTGACGCAATCAACCTGGGCAGGGAGGAGAATTTAACTCCATCCCTGCCAGTATTTCCAAGGGCAGAGCCCTGCTCTGCCACAGTGAAGTTGTACCGTTGTAAGATTTACTGTGGCACGCCACAGTAAAATCAAAGTAAATTATAAGTAATCGTCGTGAAGCTAAACCTTGATAAAAGCATATTGCAGTTCGGTAAAACTATATGAAGCAAGATTATTTCTAATTTAAATGCCTCATTTACCGAAAACGAGATTAAAAAAGATTAGATTAAACAACTCATTTCTTGTTCGTACCCAGCTTTAAAGTTTCTGGAGGCATAATGTGATACATTTATTTTGCAGAAGCCAGAATCCTTTGTAGCTCATTAACTGTAACTGTCATTTGAAAGTTCTCCTCCTACCTCTACTTTTGGATATGGAAGTTCATTCATCCATATGACATACTTTATTATAATTTGAGTTAAACCTGTGTGTTTAGGAGCAGGTGAAAATTAGTTTATTCTCATTGAAGAAGAAGATCCTGGAGCAAGTCTGAATATTACCATAGTTCACATTTAAGCTCACCACAAAAGTTATTTCATGCCACTTGATTGAAAAATCATTCTGGGAAGCCAAATGCATGACAGGAAAAAAAAAAAAAAAACAGCAGTCTGTAATAGTAACATAGAGTTGATCTGTGCCAAGTCTGCAGTCTTAAGTTTATTATGCTAGTTATTTTACATTGCGCAGGAGCAACAGGTCTCACGCAGTGCTACATTTTTTGGTTTTCAGTTTTTGCTTTTATCTAGTCAGAAAACATTGCCTCTATTACACTCCAGATGTACAACTGGAAATTCTTGTGATCGATAATTTTTCATCCTGTTGAAGAAAACTTGTCCTAAGGATACTAGGCTTTTTATACCTTAGACAATTTGTCTCCAGCAGGACCACTGTGGCCATATGCCACTGTCGGGACTTTGAGTTGTATGGAAGACTTTTGAGGTTTCCACCAGAAATATTGAGTAATTATTAAATATTCATCAAACAAAGCTGTAAGGGGGATTTGAGAAATTAGCATTTTGAATATATAATTTTACAGACGTAATACTGTGAATTAGACTTCATACATATCAGGTTTTGGGTCACAAAACTGTAGTTTTCCTCCTTGTTACTCAGCCCTTTAGGACATCCTATTTAAACTTACTCGATTTGTACAACATCTCATTTGTTCCATAGATCTGATCAATTGTGTGCTATATTTAAAGGAATTACTATGGGTTTTCCAGCAGCTGAAAGTCCCTTTTCAACACATGAATGTTGATATACTGTATCATCTTAGATAAACAGTTAAATGCACTATGCTTTATACACTATGCTGCAGCACTCTGGGTGATATCCTCAATACTTTATTAGCTCTTATTGCCTTTCATTCCTCATTGTCAGGTACCGGACAGTAGTGTCAGATGTAGTGGGTGCATTTGGTTTTGTCAAGCATAGTCAAACATGGTAAACAGTCACGCATGATGTGTGTATGATGATGCAAATATATAGTGAAAGCATGGGTATTTGGGTAATTAACATTATGACTTTGCCTTATAAAACTCTTCTATTGATATATAACCTCTGAGATACTGTAGTTATGGGCATTACAGTAATATACTATTGAACAGTTTTTAAGGTATATGGCTAGGTCATCATTAGCCATGGCAGTCAATTGGTTATTCTGCCGCTTGTGCCAGGAACAAACTCAACACTAACCAAACTGGGAAAACTGCATGTCCTTCTCTGCTGAATAATTATTAGTAAATGTGAACTGTACTTCAACCACTTTACATAATTAAGGAATATTAATAATCATTTAAATCATACTTTATGATAAAGAAAACACATGTGATTATGAGATGGACACATTTCAGACTTTAAAAGCCTTGTGTGTTACATACCATATCATTAATGTGCTCAGTATGTGTTGTTTAGTTGGTTTTTCACAGGGTGTAACAAAATTAGCAGCAAAGATGGGCTGATTTTTTTAAAAGATGCAGATTTTCTGATTTGTTTCAAAATTACACATTTACTGCTGCTTGACTTGAAAAAATGTTTTAAAAGCTCAATTTGACAGTGGAATTTTTTGCTGTGCAGTTCCCAGAGACGGTCTCAAGAACCATGCTGCATTTGAGGAAATGAGAGTAAACTACATTAAAGAGCTGAGGAGGTCTGTGAGTAAGGCTACCAACAACTCTGGACAGACGTGGCAGAGGTTCTACCAGCTGACTAAACTGCTGGATGCCATGCATGACGTAAGTACCAAAACAGAACTGCATGTTACTACCATAAGCTGGGATATTCCATTGGCTTTGTGTCTGTCATTGGTTTCTTTAGATCATTCAGCCATCTGCATTCAGTTTATTTTAAAACATTCTGGGGACAAGCAGCCAGCTGCTCTACAAGGCTGTGGGAACCGGGATATGTGGCTTACTGTGCGTACTAGAGGTGGAAAAACTCAGAAGATACTCTCATACAAGAACAATTAATGTAATTCCATGATTTCCTGATGTATTTGTAATTCTGGCTGTGGGGTAACATTTAGAGTTGTTTATTTGTAGTCTTGTTACATTACTAGTTTTGACTTGCTAAAAAAAAGCATGCTAATTGGCACAGTGGCCAATTAATTATTATTATTTATTTCTTAGCAGACGCCCTTATCCAAGGCGACTTACAATTGTTACAAGATATCACATTATTTTTACATACAATTACACATTTATACAGTTGAGTTATCACATTATTTTTACATACAATTACACATTTATACAGTTGAGTTTTTACTGGAGCAATCAAGGGTACAGCAGCAGTGTCCCCCACCTGGGATTGAACCCACGACCCTCCGGTCAGAGCCCTAACCACTACTCCACACTCCTGCTGTTAACCGCAACGTCAATTGTAATATTAATTTCCAATGTACAACAAATGCAGTGTTTGCTCCAGGACTTACAGACTGAGGGTCAATGTGGCCCCTTCTCAAAATTTTAGGGGGACATTTTCTTCAGTGAGGGGGTCAATATGTTTGATTCAGAACCAACCACCATTTCTTATTTTTGTTTGTTTTTAAATATGCCAGCAGAGTTTACTGACCTTTTGTTTCTGAACAAAAAATAAAACTGTAAAGCTATAGATACAACCAAGGTGTCTCTACAATACTCACTGTCACTTTTGGGGAAAATATTGGGAAATGTGTCACAGTGATGCTGGTGTATCACTGAGTAGAGGATATTCATTGTAACAAATCACATTAGAACAGGGGTATTCAGTCTTTTTAAGCTGTGTACCCCTTTCCAAAAAATTTAGTCCATTGAGATAGTCATAAAATGAAAACAGAAAAAAGGTCTGTACAATAACATGATACAACAAAACACACAAGCCTTGGAGTGGTGATGGATACAATTATAAAAGTTACAGTATTATAAAAGAAAAAAATATATATTATATTTACTTTTGGCTAAAAATAGTCCCTCAAACAGGTTTCTAGTTGTTGGAAACATTATCATTTTATTGTAAATATTAATTAATTAAAATCAACGAAGCCTACGTGCTAGCCTCAAATCACTCAGAAATGACATAGAACTATTCCATGATAGCAAATGGCAATCATGTATTTTTATTGATAATAAAATTACAGAAAAGGCGGCAAAGTAAAGTTCACTAACCACGCATCTCTACAGCTAACCTCATTACGAAAACATATTATTGGTATTTTTTAATTCTTGGCGACTAAAACGTACAGTACTGATGCTAATTAAAAAACAATAATAAAACGCTTACCTAGTATGTGATGGATGTCCCTGCTTGTTACCACACAACTCACTGATGATGGCAGGGAAATTGGAGAGAGCTTCAGTCGGAAGACATTTTTGGGCGTTTTTAATCTATAACGGTATTAAAACTCTTAACTCTCACACCAGACGTAACGCATGGCAATACTAGACCGCATGGCAATACTTTGGTTTCTGATTGGCCATACATTCTGTATTTTGAAATGTAGTACTTAAGTTACAATAAACTTTAATCAGGTCATTGAAAAAAATAAATATCGATTTCTCAGGCACGAATGCACACAGGAAATAAAATAAGTTAAAGACTAGGCTTTTAGTTTTTTAAAATATGTTCTTTTTTTTATCCCAACGACAGACCAACTGTATATATGACATTTAAACAACAGGGCTTATTTAAAACGTACATATTTAATATGTAAATTAGTCATGTGTGCTTTGAACGCTCTGTCAAGGCTCGTCAGTCTGGTGTTAGTGACTAAATGTTGATTACATGATAAAAGTTTGCAATAGATTGGCAAGTGGTACTAAATAAAATGCGTTGTCTGCCATTTCAGAATTTTTCTCTCGTACCCCCAGGGGTACGTGTATCCCAGTTTGAAAACTGCTAGAAGAAACGACATTACTAACAGACACAGTTTATGGCCCATGTTACACAGAACACTAAAAATAAAATGTCAAATATACAATATGTAATTCGTTGGATTTGCTAGATTTTTTAACTTATTTTAATGCTGCACATAATAATATGGTTTTGAAAATGCTACTTACCAAAACCGTGACTGCACGTGAACTGTATTACATAATAATTTCCTTCATTCCGATTCCAGTGTTGTTTTCTCAGTGCAAGATGTATATACAGTGCTGTATAAAATCACATACACTGTGTGTGTGTATAATTACACATTTTACATATTTCATAACGTTACCGTAGGCTACTTTATTTATTTATTTTTTTAGTCAATGATGTAGTTTTCGTTTCGCAAATCTACTGCATACAGTATTTTTAAGCACAAATATAATAGCCTGCATTTCAAAAGTCACTGCCGAAGCTGATTACTTATTCTTCCAGAAATAATGGTCGGGTGTAACAGGGATACGAGGTTATATTTGCACCGGGCCATGTTGTTAACAAGCCTGATGTTGTCATCCCGGCTTTACTGTGAAACTGACTGTAACTAGGGAGGGTGTGAGCGCATTCTACTTACTGGACTGGAGAATATGGCACTGGAGTTTAATTATGAAAACGCAAGTGTAAACAAACAAGTAAAAAAGATTAGCCTGTCGCCAGATATGTCATGTTAATACAACATGCATTAATTTACTGCGTATTGGTATTGCGTCTGGTCTGGGAAGGGGGACACACAGGCGCGTTAAGAGAATTTCAGCGGGACATTTTTTATTTCAGGGGGGCATTAGCGCAATGGCGCGGTCTAGCGCGAACACTGAAATGGGAGTGATTTTAAGGAGAACAAAATGTCACATTTGATTAATCTGGTATGTCAACATGAAGCCCTACACATGAAATAATAAATTTTTAGTTTTGTTTATTTTTGTTCTGGGGTTTTCTGTTTGTTTTGAAGTAGAGTCAGACGCTTCATCTGGCACATGCTATCTGCTGTGTTTGGTTGCGGGGAAAAGTAGCTGGGGATTGGCAAGCTTTGGATCCCTAACCAGCAGGTGGGCATGTCCAGGCAGAGTGTCTCGCTATAAAAGGTGGCACATCTCAGGGCTGCTGAAAAGCCAGAGGACCAGGACTGTCCATGCTACCCGGACAACAAACTTTTGAAACCAAAATCCTCTGAATTTGGGATCGGAGCTCTATGAGTAAGAAGGCCACCATGTGTGTAACTGGGGTTGGTATTTCCATTATTAATAATCGGAACAGGGATTAGTTTAATGGATTCAAGCCCACAAGTATAGTGAGGTGTGTCAGCGGGACCTCCTTGAATAGCGGAGTAGTGCTTGCTGTCTTAATGGTAACTTTTGTTTCTTTGTTTTTGCATTTTCTGTTCTGTGTCACCATTATTATGATTTCGCCCGTGGCCTACCATTGTTGGTAGCTTCACAAGGTCTTGTTTTTTGTGTAAATAAATGCCTGTGGCATTTTCAACATCACCTCCATGTCTCTCCCCGCCTGACAGTGGATAAACCACACCCCTATCACAGGGTCATTGAGCCAAGAAATCTGAAAACCCTGAAGTTTAGGAGTGGTTGGTATTGTACAGTAGCTATGCTTAATATCACACATGTGTTGCTGTCCAGTTTAAAGGATGACATTGCAGAAAGTAAGGGTTGGAAAAGTTTTAAAATGTATTTTTATTTAATTTATTTTTAACTGTCAATGTCTTTGGAGTCATAAGATTGTGTACTTTGTTTACACAGCTGTTTCCTGGTATTTTGATCTATTATCATTTTAAAAAGAATATATAGAAAATATGGCTGGACTTGTCATACAAATGAGCATGTTTATTTTCATAAGAAGCTTTCTATCACAACTGTCGATGTTCAACACAAGAAGCTTGAAAGAACATATTTTGTGCAAGTTTGTGGTTTCATGAATTTTCAATACACAGCATTTTGGGCCACAGAATACTGTATCCATGGAATTTTCCTTTTTTTATTATTATTGTCCCACACTATAATTCCAAATGTTCTTGTTGAATTCTAGCCATTTAATATATCAGGCTACTCTATAGGTGAAGCAAGGGGTGCTAAATATTTCTGTTTGACATGTGGATTTGATTGATAATTTGATTTAGCTCATTAGACACATTAATAAACACATGGTGCTATTACCAAGCAAGTGTTAGCTGTTTGAAGGGCTGAATTCACTCATATTTCAACTTGGCACATATGATCTTATCTACCTGATACAGTAAAACTGATTTCAGAAGGAAAAATGCAATCTTGTTAAATATATTAGATTTTTTTTTCAGTGATAGAGATAAAAACAAGTTGAATACACATGGTTGGCCAAATGTACATTGGGTGTCAGGGTTAGAGTTTAGAGATAGGCTTTAGCCATATCTGTGATGCCAACAAAAACAAGACTTTATCTTCATGATGGCCAGAAGACGCCTATCGTTGTATTTAATCCTGGCCTTTGTTTGGTTTTCAGCTGCACCTGGCTTCTAATTTTATTTTTTCCTGTTGGTTTGCTCACACTGTAACTTGCAAGCTCTGTAAATTAATTTTACATTCTTGATATTTTGGAACCATGTCGTCATTGGGGTTAAATATGTGTGGGGGGTAAGTTTTATTTGTGTTTGTTACCTCATGGAATGACAATGTAGGTTTTCTTTCCAAAAAAATGAAAGCGATGCTATAACAGGAGCAGAGGTACTGTTTGCCACAATTTTATTAATTATAAGCTGGACACCATTAAAAATATTAGAGCAAGGATTTTTTTTTTTTTTTTTTTTACAGGAACAAAGGTAATTTACCAAACTGAAAAAAACAGACAAAATTATAACTGTGTAAAAGACTTAAAACAAAGATTAATGTGGCTTGGTTTAAAGTGTTTAATGTCACTAAGCTTTCTGTAAGTACCTGCACAGCAGTCTTCACCATAACATCAGTACAATTGTTCAGTTTAAGTTCTCTGACAATTAAACCAAGTCCCTCACTCTTTTCAGCGACATGGCCCAGTAAACTGTCTGACCAGACTTTTTATACCATTGAATTCCACCCCCTTCCCACTGAAAGCATGGGATTCCAGGAATTTTCAATTAACCAATTAACCTAAGCTCCTTTTCTTAACCTCTGATTTGCCCAGTTTTGTTAGCTCCCTGCAGACCTTCCTCAGGTTATTAACAGCAGACAGGCTTTGTTTCTGGTCCCTTTTGTTTAACCTGCAACTACCACTGCCTGTTACAGATGCCAAAGCAGGAATTCTGAGGAGTGGTGGGACTCACTGTGGTCTTACAGGCAGTAGAGACCGCTAAGGTTTTAATAAGTGAAATTAAGACACATTGCATTTTATCAGGGAATGTACACTTAACTCATATAAATACCTTGTACAAGTTGTGATCTATAGTGGTTGTTCAGGGTTGGTTGTTTGGGGTTGAACAGTATAGAAGCGTGAGTCCATCAATAGAGGAGGTTAGTCTTAAAGAAGGAGAAGGCAGAAGTTATCTTTAAAGAGAGGTCTTGATAGACACTCAGCCGTCAATGGCTTTGGCTGTGTGTACCAAATGCCCTTGGAAATGTTGACCCTTTAAGCCTTGCTCCTGTTAGTTATTCGAGAATTACAAAACTATATTTCTATATTTATAAATACCATTCAATGCCGTGTACTGCAATCCCTATAATAATGTACAGTGTTACTTTCAAATATTTTGGTTTCTTATGTTTAGTTTTTGGACAGTCAGGCCACATGGCCAACAGATGTGTAGGAATGATGGAACAGTGTTAAAAAAAAGTGATCGTATCATATTTTTCCAAGGGCAGGATTTTAACACACTCACATTGACATACATTTACATGCAGTTACACACATATTTTACCTGGGCAGATATTGGTACTAAAGACACAGGTAGCCAGATTTGGTGATGTACTAAAACTACAGTCAAGTTTTGATTACAGGTGTTCTGGTCAGTAAAGTTGGAAACATCGACATGCCCAATTTGTATAAGCCATAACTATATTGGTAAACCACTATGCTAGTGTTATTCATTTGAGGTACTGTACAGTAATACATTAAACAATCTTTGTAGGTGATCATGGGTTCTATATAATATAGTATAATTTAATATAATAAAAAATTATGACCTAATTCCAACCACGGTCGATTTATCTACCCTCTTCTCCTGTACTTGCATTTCAGAATTAAATCTAGGCTAATCCAGAGGCACCTGTTATAACAAGTAACACTGACTGAGGCTAAAATGGTGCCTTGAGGTTAATGTTTGGCTTCACAGCTGACAGGCGTTATTTCAATAGGTTTTAAATTACTAGTATTTCCTCTTATAGGACTTTTTTTTTTTTTTTTTAAATAGAAGTAATGTTTTGAACAAGTAAGGCTGTTTGGTCAATCAAGGCTGTTCCTTGCTTTCAAGACAGCCCAGAGCAGAATCTAGTTTGTTGAATCATTACAGTACTTAAATGTTGAGCCATTGTTACTGTCTGATCTTGTAGTTTAAAAACTCCACCAAAATGCTATTGATGGTATTGAAGGCAGTGGAGCCTTCAGGCACTGCAGCTTGAAGAGAAAAGTCAATCAAAATTCTTTAGGAAAAAAAGGTGTGTTTGAACACTTGCTCAATTGGTTGTTAAACCTTCAAAACAAACTTGGATATCCATGATCAATTAAAAATATATTACCTGTGCACTTGTAATAAAAAGGCTATACTGTAGGATTCCCTCAAGATGTTTATAATAGTTTAACGGTTTCAAAACTTTCACAGTTCACTGCTGCAATCAAATGTACTGATAGCAAACATAGTTGCCGTGTTTTAATTAGACATGTTCAAAAGATGGGTCCAAAATCTGTGCCTTCATGATTCATCACAGTGGGAGATGACACTAATCAGTGAGAATACTTATGTAATAGATAAAGGATAGAGAATTACTGAATATGTGAATTTTTTATATGAACTTCAGATTCTGGAGGAACTATTCAATTTTCTCATAAGCTGGAGGCTGTGTGGCCCAGTGGTTAAAGAAAAGGGCTTGTAATCAGGAGGTCCCCGGTTCAAATCCCACCTCAGCCACTGACTCATTGTGTGACCCTGAGCAAGTCACTTAACCTCCGTGTGCTCCGTCTTTCGGGTGAGACATAATTGTAAGTGACTCTGCAGCTGATGCATAGTTCACACACCCTAGTCTCTGTAAGTTGCCTTGGATAAAGGTGTCTGCTAAATAAACACGTAATAATAATAATAATATTAAGCACTGTTTTTCAGTGAAACTTGTGATTATAAAATACAAGACGTTTTCCGTATATTCTTTAACATGTCTGTGTTTAATATGTTTATTTGACATTTCGGACAGTTAGGACACATGGCTAACATATGCGTAGAAAGAATGATGGGACAGTGGTAGAGAAGTCTCTTATAGAAACAGCTGCTTCCAAGGTCAGGGTTTACCACACTCACATTTACACACAGAAACACACTTCTGCCAAGTGGAACTAATGATCGGAAACACTGCCTGCCCTATCCAGCGATCTGGGCTTTTAAAGCTGATCTCCATGGAAGCATCTAATAAATGTTATCTACAGCTATGGCCAAATGTGTTGCATCACCTAGAGTTTTTAGGATTGAGACATAATTAAAAATAAAACTATATGAACATAATTTAGGTCTTTTATTTAACATCATGTAATCAAATAAACTATACATTTATATCGCAAAAGTCTACCGGAAGCCATAATAGTAGTACTGTATTTCATATTACATTTTGAAATGTCACATTTTAACTTTTTTGTTTTTCGTTGAGTATATGGAAAACTGTAAAGCGGTATATAATTTCAGTATGTTAACGTAACATTATTCAGCAGGTTTCTTTCGACTTTATCAAGCAACATCTGTTAATTCTATAGGGTGATGCAACACTTTTGGCCATAGCTGTACAGTCTTGCATTAACAACCATTAAGTAATTCACTATCTTTTCAATGTGCCTCATTGAGTTCAGATCATTTCGGGCTCAGTAGTGGTACTGTAAATCGAATTTAGGACAATTTCTGTGCACCCCTTTAAGTAAAATGTAAAAAAAAAAATACTATTTGTAAGGGACTTTTAAAAATAAAATATGCATATTATTAATATTCTGAATCTGATGGCAACAGCAATATCCCTAAGTTATGATAATAATATATAATTTGCACAGAACATTTTTAAGTCAAGGTAAAAACAAATGTATGTATTTGCCTATTTATACTCCAAAATTTAGCCACCATCTTTTGTTGACTATTCCTTTTACTGTATATTTTTTTATTTCATAACAGTGGATTGTGTATACAATAACAAGTGAATCCTCATGTCCGTGTCTTTCCCTTGCAGCTGGTGGGCAGTCTGCTGGATTTCTGCTTCTACACGTTCAGAGAGTCCCAGGCCCTGAAAGTGGAGTTCCCCGACATGCTGGTGGAAATAATCAGTGACCAGATATTAAAGGTGGAAGCTGGCATGACCCGGACACTGTACTTTCACAAGAAGTGACTTGAAAACAGAGCATCTTCAAGAAGGACTTTGCCTTAAAGTTGCCTATTTTATTCCACACCCACAAGCAAGGGGAGAAATATTTTCTCATGCATACGCATGCTCTTCAGCTCCAGAACTTGTCTGGAGGGAATGACCAAGGAGAAGGAGGGTCTTTTAAATCTTGCACTGAAAAGTACTTTTGAGAGTATACCCCCGAAGACTATGACATGGATACAAAGCCATATATAGTAGTTGTCGACATCCTGACTTAAACCCTGGTAAAGGTTAATTAGCTACTGTGGCTTTCGTGTGTTTTTTTTTTTTACATGGAGGTTTACAGGGAGTAAACCAGGAGGTTGACTGCATTGTAAAAATGTACCCAACTCCAAGACCAGATTTCTGTTTTTGTTTTGAAAGTTAATGCATTCAAGGCACCTGAGAAGGTCTGAGCATCAATTGAGTGGGTTTTTTCCATTTTGGAGAGATTTCCAAAGGGCTAACAAATGTTTATGATTTAAATACTTAAATACAAAATATAAATAATTGTTTCAGTTAATTTCTAATAGGGAATTAATGCACACACACACACACACACACAGTCATACATTATATATATATATATATATATATATATATATATATATATATATATATATATATATATATATATATATATATAATCAGAATATAAAAGATTGCATTTAAATGCAAAACACACTAAAATACACTAATCAAACTGCCAACAAAGGTCATCTAGCTGAAATGGCCATTTTATCCTTTTTATGTTTTATAATAACATTAATTGGTGTTATTGTAAATCTATTTCCAGTAACACTGCGTATATTATCATAATTAGAGCTGTATTGCAATGGCTCAAGAAATATATTTAAATATCTGTTTAAAATAATAAACACATAGTAGTGATTGGCAGGCGTGGGAATTGAAACCTGAGCCCACTTGTAAGGAATGCTGTTGAAGTACATACAATCCATGCAAGCTGTATCACTTGCCATTTCACTTTTTGCTGGGATTTTTTCCATGTGTGTGGGTGTATTACACTGGTATATAAGCTCAATGATAAATTGCTTTACATATTAGGAATTTATTAATAATGCTTCTTCATTTTCTAATATTTATATTTAGTCTGATAAATCACCAAAGTTAAACCAGCTTTTCATGCATAATTCACAAATCACTAATACTTTATTTCAAGGTTCTAGTTATAAAACATTTGTAAATCTATGAATATGCATTTTATAAAATGATATAAACACATTTTCTAAACAGGTGCTTATTTTGTTACAACAAAGCGGACATGGATATTATCTGTAGAAACACGCGTATAGCAGGTTTTTATCCGAAAATGTAACTTGTTATATAACATAGTGTTGATAATAGTGTTTATGACAACCTCCTTAACAAATTAATACTGGAACCTGTAAATAAAGTTGTACAATATAAAGGAAGATTATTTGGGCAATTTATGTTTTTATCTGCAAAATGAAGAGCTGCCAAAAGTTTGTAAAAAGCAATTGTTAAAACACTTTAAAACAGTTTAATATTGTAAAATGAATTCTGACAAGAAAAACAACAACAGAAAAGCAAACTATGTACAGTAAATAGTTAATTGCCCCATGCTTTCCATCATTTTCGTTTTGTTGTTTGTAAGGAGGGCAAACAGTTCTTTGGACCATTTGATTATTTTACCAACCTCCAAAATCACTGAGCAAGAACGGGCCATTTGAGAATGGAGCTGGAGCACAGACATTCTGACAAGTAGGGCAAATTGAAGTTAATCCACTTTATTTTCAGGGCTTTTTTTTTTTAAATCTAGGATTATGTACTTCCTATTGCCTACCTTAAGTTTGCACAGAAGAGTACATGTGGTTATGGGGCATTAGTATTAATTTATTGTATAAACGTGTAAGGAAGATGGTGTGGAATAAAGAGCGCTTTTTCTCCTATGATGCTGTATTTGCTGTTTAACATAACCCAACAATGAGGGGCTTTAGGATTGGTTGTTATGTTACAGCAAACGACAGAAGCTAAAAAAGAAAAAAAAAAAAAAAAAAAACTTTTGCAAGCTTTTACAGATTATTTTTGCAATCTTTTGCTGCTCTGTTTATTGCCGTGTGTATAATTTTGAAGGACCTGAATAAGCTGTTGAGGATTTTTTTTTAATAAATGACACAAAAAAAACTTTAATGGTTTATAGGAAGAATGGTAGAGTATTTTTGAAAGAATTCTATTTTGCTGGAGAAATAATATTTAAGTACTTTGTCTAAAAAAAAGTATTTTTTTTGTAAAGTGAAATGTTTATGCATGCTTACTGAAGAGATGTTTACAAAGTATTTACGAAAGGGAAAGTTGTGCCTTTTTATCTTATCTAATTTACCATTTGACAGTGTCTGTTGTAAATAACCACAGTGTTATTGGTTATTATCAAGTGTTTCTACTTTGTCTATTGTTTGACAATATTTGTAGTATATGTGGCTCCCACCATAGAAACCTGCTTTTTCTGGTTTATTAGGATGTTAGGAATTGTTGCTACATGGCCCAAGAGATGCTAATGGGACACAGTTTAGAGAAAAAGAGGAATGTGGACAAGAGAGTGAGAGAAGTAGACGCTAAACTATCAGAATGTGAGACTAATTCAAGCCTTTGCTTTAAGAATTAATTTAAAAATACATTTAAAACATATATTTTTTTGTATTTTTATTAATTTTATTGTTGTTGTTTTTAATATTATTATTATTATTATTATTATTATTATTATTATTATTATTATTATATAGAATTGCATTTTTGCCAGTGTTAAATTGGCAAGAAATTCAAAGTAGCTGAATTATAGAGTATGGAAAGATATGCATTATGATACATTTCAAAATACAGGTACATAAACTACATGTAGTTACACTGTAGTTCCCAACCAAGTACAAAATGTAACCATTACCGAATGGGTATTTACCTCCTAAAGACTCAGAAAGCTGAATAAGGGTATAAAAGTACTCGAGGGCATAAAGGCACTGCGCTCACAGACCTCTGCTCCATTCTTCTTTTCAACACTGACCTGGCGGACGAGCCTTGTTCAGGTAAGTACTTGGTACCTCTATCTGCTATACAATTCACATTTGTTGTGTTTTTACACAAAATGTATGTGATATTAAAATAATCGCTGTATATAGTTTTCACTAATTACGTGTAATTTGTGCACTACAGCCTGCTGCTTGTTATGTCCCACTGCGGCCTTGTGCCCCGCATCAAACCAGCGGCTTTAGTCGCTCCTTCCCAGGGATCCAGCAGTGCTCTCCCTCCAGGCTGAATAGCTCCGGCTGGAGTTATTATTTCTCGTTTTTTATTACAGGACATTTTATTCTCATTTTATTACGAGACATTATTATACTTTATTACTGATTTGTAGAGAAGTTTTCTCTTGTGTTTTCTGTTTCTTTTTACAGAGACTACACACAAGTCGGTCTGCAACCAGGTGCTTTGCACATGTACAGTGAGAGCAGGACCAAGATACGCACTTCAGGTGTTGATTGCTTGCAATCCCATCCACAGTATCTTGATGCCGTTTTGGTGACTTTTTGCATCACCATTACGAAGGCTGTTAGTACCATCTAACAAGCAGGCTTCCCTCAGTCTTGTGTGTGTACTGACTGAGTATTTTTTACAGGTATTTTACAGGCATCCCTGTACATTGTTACCTGCGGTGACTGCAAACTTGTGGACCCGTACCGTACGGTACCAAGGTCACCGACCTGGTAACAAACCTGTACCGAGGGTGCCGTACCGTACAGCCCCGGTGCTAAAGTCACCGAACCGATCCAGTAGCGAACCGACCCGGTTTCTACCCAGGCCTACACGGACCACTGGTCTTGTTCGGCCCATTGCTATCTATAAGCAGATTGAGGCACCTGTACATCTTTATACTGTACACTGCATTGATTGCTTCTTGCATCATGCCTCGGTTTTATCCATGCAAGACATGCGAGACCAATCTCTCCATTGAGAACAAGCACGGCAGATGCTCTTCCTGCCTGGGGCCAGAGAATGCCAAGGAGGCACTGGTGAACAACAGTTTCTGCGAGTTTTGTGCACATTTCTCTAAGCGCACGCTGGAGAAACATCTCTCTCGCAGCTCTGCGTCCCTTACTACTGCACAGCACTCTTCCCCATCACCCTTTGTTACAGAGGTGGTTCTGTGCCAAGGGAGACCGGACAATGCACCCGGGAAAGTAGCCCAGGTAGGAAACTATCTTCACGGTCTTCCTCTGCTTCTTCTCCTCCCCCAAGGAAGAAGAAGAGTCACTGTTCCAAACGATCGACGGACTCAGAGCAGATGGAAAAGCGCTGGGCAGCTGTTTCCCCACCAACGAACTGTTCTAGCAGAATTACTGCCTGTCCCCTTGAGGCCCCAGGGGGCTATGGGTGCAAATTGGCAACAGGAAGACATACTGGCCATCGCCGCCTCTGATACGCAGTGCTTTTGTGCCCTCGGGGGTGGGCCATGCCTGCGTCACAGGCTCTGCGAACAGCTCCGTTATATCTTCTTCAGGTTTCTGGGTCTTTATGAGGTAAATACCCATTCGATAATGGTTACATTTCTATTCCAGGGAACCAGGCTTATGATAATAACTGTACGTTTCCTTATATTTACTGCATGCGGTTAGCACACAGGTGTGTGATTGTGAGAATGGAACTCCATACATGTATTTAAGTTGTTCTCCCAAACATATATTTGTGTTGTAAAAGCATGCATTAAGTAATGTAACAAATGTGTAAGCACAGTGTAGCTACAGTTCAGTTAAAGTAGCTATATTCTGAAGTGTATCTGGATGCATTTTCTTCTCTAGCCTTTTTTTAACTTGTGTTAAATAATTCTGAAATCAGACCAAATGATCATGGTTTTTGTTATTAGTTACAAGAACACTAGACGCAAGCACATTTATAAAGGGTCTGCGTTCTAATTCTAATAGAAATAACATTCGCTAGCTGGAAGCAATATCCTTGTATGTTCAGTAAACACCAACTTGGTTCAACACTTGTTTTCAGAAACTTTTTGGTTCATCATTAATACTGTACAAAAAAATACAATGTATTACTGTCCAAAGGTTCATATAACAATAACTGTGTTATGCGGGATCACATAATATTCATGATTTGTTCCAAATCAAGGAGTTGCTTCCAGTAGTTCAGGGGATCGAAGTGAATCAGCCCAAATCGTTTTTTTTGTTATCAGTACCTTTGAATTGGAATGTAGACATTTTTATTAAACTGTTTCCATTTGTTGGTTTGTTCGTTTGCTTTTTCATTTAGTTGTTCAGTAATCATTGCAGTTTGAATAGACCAACCAGGATGCCACATATTTCTTTTCATTTGTACACCTGAATGGGATTTTTGACACAAGGGGAGTTTGTCTTGCTCTGGGATTTGTCCGAAGGGCCAGCGGCTGAGTTTAAAAAACAGAATATCTTTCTGTCCCAAAACCACAGATCTATGCATCAGCCACTCTATACTGCTCTGTCTATACTGAATGCTTTCAAACAATGATTAATGTAACCCAATAGAAGCCAGAAAAAAGGAGATACATAGTAGGCCAGTAAAGGAATAGTCTAGTGAAAAATGCCTTGCTTTGTTTTGACTGTTACAACTTTAAGGTGCACACTTAGAGTGAGCCGTTCTGCAGCCTCCAAGCCTGTACATTCAGCCATGTAGCTATAGAGAACAGTTTAGTCCACACTATAGTTTATATACCTTATTTTCAGTAAATAACGGCAGGGCCTTTACAGTAGTGTTGGCTGGAAAGTGCACACTAACTGTGTGTTGTATATGCCAAAAAAAGTGCTTTCATTGTCATCAGTGTGCTGCTTTTTTTCTCAAAGGTCCATCCATGGTGATCTTTTCAATGTCAATTCGAAAGACATATAAAGTAGATCAGCCTGGCTCAATGCCTTTCATAAAGATATCGCATGATAATAAAGGCTGTTCAATCAGTGGAATCTGGTTTTAATTTTACAAATGATGTAAAAAAGTTTTTCAAAAAGATAAGACTGCTTGGAAAGTGAGAATCAAGAGCACATGATGTTTCCGCTCAGAAATAAAGTTTCAAATGTATGCAGTTAAGATGTGTCCCATTCCGGCTTCTATTCATCCACTAGATTCTTCATTTCTCCTATCTTTTTTTAAATGTAATTCGTCAACAATTGGATAGAGCACTTAAAGTACATAGAGCTAACAAAGAAATCCCAGTAAATCTTACCTAATATGAATTACTATAATTTCGTAGGGTTCGCAAATAAAAGACGCAATGTGTAATATTGTAATGGGTGTATTTTATATAGGAACATGTGAGACCTACACAATGATGGTAATACGTTTAATGTCATATTTACTCAAATTATTTTGTTAGCTCTAAGTACTTTTAGTCATATAGCCAACATGTCACTGTCTTTCACAGGCCTCCGTCCTGTAACAGTATGCTTTTTGTTTTTACAATGCTTTGTACAATATTTGTTCGGTACTATCCATAATACATTAGCTCTTTCATTTAAAAAAAAATGCAGCATAAACAATTAGTTCATACAGGTTACTTAAGCAGGTATGTTT
This sequence comes from Acipenser ruthenus, assembly GCF_902713425.1. Lineage (NCBI taxonomy): Eukaryota > Metazoa > Chordata > Actinopteri > Acipenseriformes > Acipenseridae > Acipenser > Acipenser ruthenus. The sequence goes on along the minus strand of NC_081190.1, from coordinate 68,141,789 downwards.
ATAAATGTGTTAGGGATTCAAATAAATCCTTTAACCAATACCTGTGTCTATGATTTTTTTACAATGTGATTGTGCTGGAGGGAAAGACTTTAAAACTGACAGACTTCCACTCTATCTGCAGTGCTGCTTGTAGGTAGACTAACAATATGCTGAATTTAGGAGAATGTGGGGATGAAAAGTTCACATGTGAATCCAGATCATATGGTCCCCTTTAAAATCTAAACAGGTAATTGGGTAGATGAATCAAGGAAAAGCTAATGTTATATTTTGAAGCTCCCTTTAATAAAACATCAAAAGAATCAAACAAATTTGAAAACATTCTAGTGATTTGAAAGTTATCTTGTTAATAAGCTTGGGTAATTATAGTATATTATTTTTTTTCTAAAACCCAACTGCCTACATACAGCACAGCCAAAAGTAAAACAAATAAGGTTCATTTTTTTATTTTTTTTTTAACCATACTTCTTACTGTTTGGCTACCAATCACCCCCAGGCTGACAGCAGACTGTATTGAAAGCAAAGCAAACTGTCAGGGTGAAAAAAGGTTTCTGCCCAGTCCAGGAACACTTATTCACAGAACCTGACTTACCATGCTATGGAACTGTTTATAGAAAACACTTTAATATAAGGATAGCAGAGTTATATAAATTCCAGTGGAATGGCTGTTATGTATAAGGTGTGCCACTTACTGTATATACATCATGGATCTGTGGCCAAGCTATCTGTACAACTACAAAATTCATTAGAAAAGAACTGGAAAACATGATGGTATTCAGATAGTGCTCAAATGAAATTCTATTGTAATTCATATGATCCAGAGGCCATTACTTTAAAGGGTTGTCATAGAAAGCAAGTTAACTGCAAATATACTTAAACCCTGGGACCAAAGTATATTTGCAGAAACTTAAAAAAAAAAAAAATTATTTCCGGTATAAGTATGGTTAACTACAAATATTATAAAATTGGGACATTAACAGTTTCAATTGTTAAAACAGGCCCTGTACCATTCCATTCTGGATAGCTGGAACACTGAATGGTACTGATAATGAATAATTTCTAATGACATTGTGAGGCTTGGCTTCCAAAGAGTAGTATGTAGAATAATAATAATAATAAAAAAACTAAAGTAATAGAGATGCCTGCTCACAGAGTGGTGAGGAGATCAGAGCGAACAAGTTTAATTCCAAAAGTCTCTGGAACTGTAGAGTGAACGAAAATAACTTAACAAATGCCTTCTGTACTTATAAAACACTACAATGAATGAATAAGTAACTGAAGTTGTTTAATTATAGCGTTATTACATTTGTTGGCACTGTTACTGAACTGAAATCTACTTGGGCATATACAAGATATGTGGATTATGTACTGTACTGTGATGTTCTCCACATCACATACAATAAATGTAGTAGTCTGAATCAGTGGAAATAAAGCCAAATCCAAAATAAGTCTGTAAAAACCTTCATGTTATGCTCTAATATACTGTATATAGTATGAGACAAAGTAAAAGACTTCCCATCAAAATGTCTGTGTACATCAGTATTTTACAGTGAAAAAATAAATAAACAAGTTTCAATTGTATTGTTCTTTTAAAGAAATATTCTGAAGCAACCACAGTTTGGCAAAACTGCATTTTGTCATACAGTATGTGCTGCTTTTTCCTGTGGAAGTGATATTGTGTATTCATCTGGCCAGCTGGTTTATAAGGGTTTCTTCTTTAATGAAAAGCATTCTCTTTTCTCCTGAAGAGCAATCCATTTGTGCAATCAAACAGAATTACAGTATTGATTCAAAAGAGAATGAAGAGTCAGATTCTGAGATCCGCTCTGGATTCCAGAGTTAACCACCATGGCTGAATAAAAGAATGAACATGTAGTCTTGCACAATGCATGAGCTTGATTCTATACATGTAATGCTGCGAGGATAATATGAGGATAAGGATATAAACCAATCATCCTGAAAAAAAAGCAAAGGCAAAAAGGTAAGACGTTACAGACATTTTTGGGTTAAAAAAAAAAATCTAGTAAATTCTCTGAATAATCCAATTCATTCAATTTAATTTGACACTGAAATAAATTCAAAACTGAAATGGCCTAATTTTGAAAGATACAAGAGTGTGGTAATTGCCTCTTTTTCGAACAGAGTGCATGTTTCAGTGATGGAAGTAACAGTTTATTACGGATAAGATGCAATTAGTGTACTGGAATACGCTAACTGTTACCTGAACATTACAGTATGTCAGAAAATAATTACTGAAAACGGGGGTGTTGAACCACATTTTGCTGTCACAATGAGCTGCCATGTTTTACAAATTACTGCTAACTTTTTAAATGCATTTATTTGCTCAGATGAGCGGTCCTTATCGTTATCTTTAACACCTTTATCAAGGGAGCATACAGTTTTCTGATGGCATGTAACTTTTGCACAGTTGGTACCTTTGAAAACCTAAAAGCATTGCTCATTAAAACCCTTAGCATATTTTTTAAAGAGGAGATAATTATCTATTCAGAGATACCAAGATATTTATTGAGCACATAATCTGAGTGAAGTTATCCAGCAGCAAATTTCCCATCCCTAATTGTATTGCTTTCCTAGAAAAATAACATTTCGGGGTACCATTCTACTTGTGAAAAATGGGCCATACAATCCCCACACTGGTCTTGCTGTAAATCATTTGTTGTTTCCAAACTTTTGAACACTACTGTATGACTTCATTTTTTTCTATTAATCCTTCTGGAATCAATGAAAGCCTGTTTATCCATTAACTTTTTTAACCCTCTGTATGTAAACATTTCAACTTTTAGTTTGTTTACTTTTATAATTATGTTTTACATTAGATTCTGTATTATTTATATAATTAGGCTTCCAAGCTGGCTTGGGAAGCCTATTGTTATTGTAAGGATATATATTTTTTTTTTTTAGGCTTCCAGGCCATAGGCTGGGAAGCCTATTGTTATTGCTGTGTTTATTATTATTATTATTATTTTTCTTTCCGCCAGAGTTGCTCAAAAACTCACCAGATTCGGTAGGTTGGTAGATGCTTATGGGACGATGGAAAATGCTAAAGAACTTATGTCTTAAGTCACATGGTTTGGCTGCCATATTGGACTGAACAAAAAACATTTTGCCTAAATGTCTTTCGAAAACCACTTATTGCAGAGTGCTGAAAGTTGTTATAGTTGTTGAGGGATAGTCCAAGATTAACTGGTGTTCATAAGAAGCTGACAGGTTGTGTGGAATGGCAGCCATGCTGCATGACGTAAAAAACGCACAGTATACACGTCATAATCACAAACTACAAAGATCTTCTCCCAAACCACTAGTCTGATTGAACCAAAAATTGGCACACATGATCCTAGTATGGTTGTCTTTAAAATTTGGTCAAGGGAAGTTGCCAGAATAAAAAAACATGGCGGCCACATTGGATGACATCATCAACATACAAAACTAGCTAATAACTCCTTATAGAGTGCATATAGGTACATGGTTACTATGGAACACATATAGTAACCCATGTATGCTCTATAAAAAAAAAAATATTGCCCGTTACCTTTGACCTCACTTAAAAGTCAAATGTAAAACTGGCTTATAACTCTTTATAGAGTGCACATAGAGTCATGGTTACTATGTAAAAATAGCATTTTGCACTATTTGATAAAAATTTTGGTATTGGTATTGTTACTGGCATTCTGCACTATTTGCTATAGTGTTTGGTACTGGAAGCCATAAAGTTGCTGGCAACTCTAGTTATTATTATTATTATTATTAATATTATTATTTTTATTATTATTATTATTATTCCATCAACTTCAAACTGCTCGCACGCGGTGCATCCAATCAACATAAAACTTTGCAGGTATCATCCCGTGTAGATTACAGTTCAGATGCAAAAAAATTGCAATCCTGCGTCAACCAAGATGGCAGATTTTTTTGGAAAAACCTTTCAAAATCTTCTTCTTGGGAACCGGTGAACCGATTGATCTGAAACTTTGCAAATGTCATCAGTAACCAAACCCGCTTCAAGTTTGCGAGGCAGACGTTGCTGCGATACATTTTACTATCAAAATGGCTGCCACCAAATTCACCAAAACGCGCCCAAACATCAAACTGCTCGTTTCCAAACCGTTTAACCAACTTCTGGGGACAATGGAATTCAAATATGGAAAAATTGTGCTCTTTCATATAACAAGATGGCGGCCAGACCTACGTGTTGTTCTTAAATTTAAAACCGCTTCAGTTGAACACAGTTTAGTTAATTAACTCCAAAGTTGACAAGCATCATTCCTGTGTCAATACAACTGACTTTTCCAAAAATGCTGTTTGTGTGTAAACCAATATGGCCACCTGACGTATTTCTTTAAAAACCTTTCAAAATCTTCGGTCAAATGTAAAACTAGCTTATATGGAAAACATAAAGGAAACCATATGTGCTCTATCCAAGAATTACTTTGCCTGTGACCTTTGACCTCTCCTTAAGTTAAAATGTAAAACTAACTTATAACTCCTTACAGAGTGTGTATAGGTTAATGGTTACTATACAACACAGATAGAAAGCCATAAATGCTATATCCAAAAAAATCACCTTGCCTGTGACCTTTGACCTCTCTAAGGTCCGATGTAAAACTAGCATATAACTCCTTACAGTGCACATAGGGTTAAGGTTACTACACAACACATTTAGGAACCCATATATGCTCCATTCAAAAATTACCTTGATCATGACCTTTGACCTCTCTAAGGTTAAATGTAAAATTAGCTTATAACTCCTTACAGTGTGTACATAGGGTTATGGTTACTATGGTGTTTAAAGTTATAAAGAATCGTAAGATAATTAACTAATGCAGTATTGTGAATTGAAATTGCTCCATAAAACTGATCAGTTGCTGACACTTGTGCTGCAATGCTACATCTTGCCCAAATCTCCAACTGGTACTGAGCTTGGCAGCCATAAAACTGCCTGGCAGTTCTAGTTCCAACATTTTATTGTATTCACATGTAGTGCGATACATTTTAAACAATATAACATACGCTTAAGGGTATATTCAAGGTTGAACTTATACGCAGATATAGGTACATTTAAAAAAGATGTGCATAAATACTTGAATAAAAACTGGCATAAGAAAAAGGGTGAAAAAGCATTCTCTCTCACATAGGACCATATGCTTATATTCAAGATAATATGGTACAAATACATTTACCAGCATTATGGAACTGAATCTAACAGAGGTTGAAAAATAAGATTGAATGTATCCTTTGCATAAAAGACTGATATACCATCTGCTGACCACGTTGTTGAAAAAACAGGGTCTGAAATCATATCACAAACACATACATTTATTTGTCACAATTAATCGTTTTCCAAGACTTTCAAAAGTACTTTTTTGTATTTATTTATTCATCAGCAACAAATTTGAAATGTAACACATGTACAGTTTCTTAATTTAAAAGTTCAATTCAAAAACACACACCAGTAAGAACAGCAGTTTAAAAAAAACAAACCCCCAACAAATCATTGTGTCTCAACAGCAGTCGTTGTGTGCAAGAAGTGCCCTGTGTGCATTTACAAAATCCAAACTACACCAGTTGCTGTGCATTAACAATATCCCAACAATTATCTCTGATGCGAGCCCACAAAAAAGAATAAAAAGAACTACAGAGCTTAAGTGAACATCAAAAATAGTATGTTAATTTGTGTGGTACCACAGGAATCATGCAAATCAATAGCCTAAGTTCCCAAACTGGAGCTTCGCATGAATTTATATTGAGTCGTAAATTCTGTGCACGAAACCAGAAGATACCAATATAAATATATTGCGAATAGGGACTTATGAAAAGGGGGCGGGGGGGTCCCTTTGTGTGGAAGTAAACTAGTGAACTTACCAGGTACATCATACTAAAACCCCCATGTATTGTCTGTGCTAAATCATCCAGTCATGAATCAGCACTTTTTAATCTGATAATGAATTCGCACTTTGCAAATACTGTAGCTGCTGCTTTGCAATTTTGTGAAAAACAAGATTTGGATTTAACATGTATATTTTAAACAACTTAACATTGCAATACAAAATACTGTATACAAAAAAGACCTGAATGTTGAGACTGACTTTCTTTGAAATGTATATATATATATATATATATATATATATATATATAAACAAAAATGTTTTGAGCTCAAATCAACTCAACCAGCATCTAGCTCACTAACTAGAACAACCTTACAATGCAAGTAGATTTATAATTAGATTTGTCCTTACAGCTTGTGACATGTATGTCTTGTGTAGTAGCTGCACTCTGATCCAGTGAAACAAATATGGTAGATATACAGACAAGCAAGCAAGATAAACCAATGCACAACATTACAGACTTTAAAATAATTCTTACCTACATCTTTACAAATAATTCTCAAAAGAGAAAGAATAATGATTATGCTAAAATGTTACACTGATTAAAAGATATATTTATTTTTTAAAAACATTAAAATGCTTCTATATATTTTCTCTATATTCCAACCTTTATTTCTTCAAAGCTGCTCTTTATTTTAAGACTGACATAAGACAACACGGTATTTATATTTGGCAGTTCTGCAGTGGGGAAACACATTGTTCTAGTCATGTGTTTGAAAGCATATCAATATATGCAAAAGTGAGTCAAAGAAAAAAAAAGGGGGGGGGGGGGGGTCACTATTGAAGATCATGGATACCATGTATACCGCAATATCTCCAGCGTTTTGGCTATAGAAGCTCAACATAGTTTTTTGGAATAAGTCCTCTTTTTCCATCAAGTTTTCCTTCCAGCCACCCCGGTTCTTTGGAAGAAGTCACTTTAAAAAGGAAAGAAAAACAAAACAATTCAATGAGTGATTGTGCAGCTTGGAACAAAGAACATGGCTAACATGTGTGCAAGTAACATGCACCTCCCATCAAGGCCTGTAAATACAAAACTATCAGTATTATGAAAAGGTAGGTCACCATGACCTACATCTACCAGGAGCACAGGTTCTCCATGCAAGTGGTAAGAGGAAGTAGCTTCCAACTGCATTTTCATTGCCCCCAAAAATTAAGAAAACACGGCATCTAAGTCATTGCAATAAGAAGTAATTGCACAATGACTGTGAAGAGAAATTAACAAAAATAAACTGAAATGTGAAGTTGCTTACTCTTTAAAATTATCCATATGATTTTTTGTAATTGCATTATTATGCATTTAATATTCATGAAACATTAGTTACTTGGTTCCCTGGAATAGAAATGTAACCATTACCGTATGGGTATTTACCTCCTAAAGACCCCGAAAACTGAACAAGATATACCAAGCTGCTTGCAGAGCCTGTGACGCATTCATGGCCCGCCCCTGAGGGCATAAAATTACTGTGCTCACTGATCTTCACGTCACTTTTCCTTCATGCCTGCAATCATGGATACAGCGACTTTGAAGGTTAATGGTTACATTTCTATTTCAGGGAAGCAGGGTTATGATAATAACCTAACGATCCCTTTCAAGTATGAAATGTAACCATTACCATATGGGGGAGTGTACCGAAGCCGTCGCAAAGGAAATATTGCAGAAGAACTGGAATGCTACAAGCCTAAGCCGAGAGGCTGCCTTGTGCGTTACCATACAGAACCCCAGTAACAAGTAGGGCTAAAAAATTGAGGGAGAAACTCACCTCTGTGCCTGTGTTGAAAGGGTCAACTTGAAAGCCACCTTTAACACTCCACCCTTAACATTCCAAAGCCAGGGTTTTGAGGATCCACAACATTCAGTCTGTAGAACCTAGTAAAGGTTTGGGGAGTAGCCCACACCGCTGCATTGCATATATCCTTGACAGATGCCCCCTGGAATAAAGCCCACGAAGTTGCCATGCCCCTGGTGGTATGGGCAGTGAGCTTTTCTGGAGGGGGCAAGTTGGCCAACTCATAGGCAGTCCTGACTGTGTCTGCTATCCACTTGGACAGCTGCTGCTTAGATAGGGCTTGACCATGGGACATAGCAGACAAAAAATTGTTTGGACTGCCTCCAACTTTTCTTCCTGTCAACGTAGTATGCCAGCGCACTGGGCAGAGTGTATGGAGCTGTCGCTCTGTCAGACTGGAAAGGTGGCATGGCAAGCCGAAATGGCTGCCAGATAGACCTTTAACGTGGCGGGCGAATTCCCCTTGTCAAAAAGGTCCTACAAAAACAGCAGCATAGCTGCCATGGGACAGGTAGTGGGGTCAAACCCACGTGGCAGGCACCACGTCTCAAAGATGCACCACTTGTACCCGTACTAGTAACGAGAGGACGCTGCTCTGACATTTTGGTGTCAATAACCCTATTGGACAGACCCCGATGACTCAAATGCAGCCATTCAGGGGCCAGACCCAGAGCTGCAGGTCTGATGGGTTGGGATGCCATAGTTCCCGGTGCCTGACTGAGCAGGTCTAGGTGCTTGGGCAGTCTCCAAGGCTGGCCACTCAGGAGCTGCATCAGGGTTGAAAACCAGAGTCTCTTGGGACAATAAAGAGCTACTAGGAGCACCTTGGACAGGTTCTGCCAGATTTCCTCCAGACACAGCAGGACCAGGAGAATGGTGGGAAGGCATATAACAGTTGCCTCGGCCACATGTGTGCCAAGGCATCTACTGCCAGCGGGTCCCCACTTCCTATTATGGAGAACCAGGGGGGGATAGTGGGTTGACTTCTGGGTAGGCAAAGAGACCTATCTCTGGTCTCCTGAACTTATCCCAAATGGGGCTCACCGCCTCAGGATAAAGCCTCCACTCTAAGGTGCTGGGCACTCTCAATTGATCACCCAGGGCAAATGTACTGCCCGCAGTGAGAGGAGGTTCTCATGTGTCACCACTGTTGTGTTGGCTGTACGGAAAAGCACACGAAAAATCCTGCTGAACTGCCTGCAGCACCAAAACATTGATGTGGAGACCCTGCCAAGGGGAGTTCCACACACCTTGTGTCCCCATGCCCTTCCATACAGCGCCCCAGCCCAGGCTGGACACGTCTGTGGTGACGATCTCCCGAGGCGTAGATGGGCAGGCTGTTTCCCCGAGAGAGCGCCTTTAGACAGTGACGAGACGCAGTCAATAGGCGGTTGTGGTTCAACGCGGGCTGAAAAATGTGCTGTTGAACCAGACCTGTAGAGGGCGCATGTGGAGAAGACCCAGTAGAAGGGTCTGGGAAGCTGCTGCCATCAAGCCCAGAAGTCACCCAACCGTTAAAGGTGGCTGGTGACAAGTTTTGTGTGGGCCTGTGTCTGTTCTGAAGACTGAACACAAAATTAGCCAGTTGTCCACATAATTGAGCACTGAAAAGGAGCCAGGATAGCTTCCTTGCACTTCGAGAAGTGCATGGAATATGGGGAGCTAAGGAGAAGCCAAATGGCAAGACACAGAACTCATACGCTACCTCCTACCTACCTCCTGAGACACCACCGCGGCGTCCTGTGGGTTTGTGAGTGATGTTCCAGTCACACCCTGAATGGGAGGGGGACTGCTTAAACTGCAGTGAGTAGTCTCTCTGTAATACTGCAGATGGTTCCCTGAAACAGCAATGTAACCATTAACCTTCAAGGTCGCTGCATCCATGACTGTAGCAGGCTTGAAGGAAAAATGGCACGGAGAACTGTGAGCGCAGTGCTGCAACATGGGATTATACAGTCGCATGACTGCATCACAGCCTCTGCGAGCAGCTTTGATATATCTTTTTTAGGTTTCGGGGTCTTTAGGAGGTAAAAACCCATACGGTAATGGTTACATTTCGTACTTGGAAGGGAGCTTTGGCTTCATACAAAACTGGATCCTTCCAATACCATTCAAACAGACAAACATTTTATTGAATAACTAAAAATTAAGAATTCAGTGATGGTTAAAAGCGTGTGTCGCATATCTGATTATTTTATTTTGGCCAGTTCCAACACTTGTCCATTTTTCAGGGAACACAAAAAAGATACAATAGCAAAAACACATATCTGAAAGGACTGTGTTTTAAAATAAGCAGGCTTCCATTTAGATGTACTGTATGGGTTTTGTTGGTACAGTACTATATTTTCAACAGTGGTATTTTAATTCAGAACGATATGATTCTGAAAATATCACTTGCCAAAACTAGAGACAACACGTTAACTGTAATACAGTACATACTTTTAAATCCGGTATGTATTATAAAAATTCCCATTAACAACATAACAGCAAAACAACATCTAAATGTTATCCATGCACAGAACTGCGTAAAACATAAAAGGCAATGCAATTTAGCAAAACCAAAAGATTAAAAATAAAACACACAACACAGTTTCCAGAATTAAAACAGTACCCCAAATCAGTATTCACAATTGCAGAATATAGTGCTCGATAAGTCCCTAATGTCACAGTTCACTTGCAAATGAAAATGCACAAAAGCAACAAAAGATCACAGCTAAAAAAAGAAAAAGAAAATACATCACAGTATCTAAAACTGTTTAATGATTAACTGTTACATTACCCTAGCTTGTCTCATTCGCTTTGTTTTGGCTGCATTTTCGCCAGGTGAAACTGGAGGAAGTGCTGTGTAACTGCACAGTATAAGGCAGACTGATTTGGCATGCAGACAGAATTAAAAAAAAAACACAGGCTGTGACGGATATTCAGATAAATTGTAACATTGAAGAGATGGGCTTTGCATCAGAAAACTGGTGACGGAGTCGGAAATCGCGTGTGACGGGCAAGCGCATTATTTTGTTACATCATATATATATATATATATATATATATATATATATATACACAGATCCCTGACCAATTCTCTCATATTACTGAATTACAAATGGTACATTGAAATTTCGTTCTGTTTGATATTTTATTTTAAAACACTGAAACTCAAAATCAGTTATTGTAAGGTGACATTGGTTTATTGTTGGGAAATATTTTTAAGAAAAATAAAAAAACTGAAATATCTTGCTGGCATAAGTATTCAACCCCCACACATTAATATTTGGTAGAGCCACCTTTCGCTGCAATAACAGCTTTAAGTCTTTTGGGGTAAGTATGTACCAGCTTTGCACACAGTGTCGGAGTGATTTTGGCCCATTCTTCTTGGCAGATTTGCTCCAGGTTGTTCAGGTTGGTTGGACAACGCTTGTGGACCGCAATTTTCAAATAGTGCCACAGATTCTCAATGGAATTGAGATCAGGACTTTGACTGGGCCACTGTAGGACATTCACCTTTTTGTTCTTGAGCCACTCCGATGTTGCTTTGGCCTTGTGCTTGGGATCATTGTCCTGCTGAAAGGTGAATTTCCTCCCAAGCTTCAGTTTTATAGCGGACTGAAGCAGGTTCTCTTGCAGTATTTCCCTGTATTTTGCTCCATCCATTCTTACTTCAATTTTAACAAGATGCCCAGTCCCTGCTGATGAGAAGCATCCCCACAGCATGATGCTACCACCACCATACTTCACTGTAGGGATAGTGTGTCTTGAGGCATGGGCAGTGTTAGGTTTACGCCACACATAGCGCTTTGAGTTTTGGCCAAAAAGCTCTATCTTGGTCTCATCTGACCACAAAACCTTTTCCCACATCGCAGCTGGGTCACTTGCATGCTTTTTGGCAAACTCCAGACGTGCTTTCAGATGGTACTTTTTGAGTAACGGCTTCTTTCTCGCCATTCCCCCATACAGGCCAGTGTTATGCAGAGCTCTTGATATGGTTGACTGGTGCACCATTACTCCACTCCCAGCCACTGAACTCTGTAGCTCCTTCAAAGTGATTGTTGGCCTCTCTGTGGCTTCTCTCACAAGTCTCCTTCTTGTTTGAGCGCTGAGTTTTGAGGGACGTCCTTTTCTTGGCAGTGCCTGGGTGGTGTGATGCAGCTTCCACTTCCTGATTATTGATCCAACTGTGCTCACTGGGATATCCAAACACTTGGATATTATTTTGTACCCTTTCCCTAATCTATGCATTTGTATTACTTTATCTCTAACTTCTGTAGAATGCTCTTTGGTCTTCATTTTCCTTCAGATTCACAGTGATCCTTCAACAGTGGGGTTTCTATTCAGGAAATGTGACAGCAACTTTAATGGTTCACAGGTGGAGGCCAATGGTAAGATAATTGTGTCCTCGTTAGGGCAATTTCTTTCATCGGTGTAAACTGGGAGCTTCCACAGCACAGAGGTTGAATACTAATGCAAGCAAGATATTTTAGTTTTTTATTTTTCTTAAAAATATTTCCCAACATAAAACCAATATCACCTTACAATAAATGATTTTGAGTTTCAGTGTTTTAAAATAAAATATCAAACAGAACGAAATTTCAATGTACCATTTGTAATTCAGTAATATGAGAGAATTGGTCAGGGGTCTGAATATATATATATATAAATGGGGATTAATTTGATTGTTAACGCGACTGACGTGTATCTGGGTAACGGATATCCAAGTGCTGACTGTAATCACCAATATCCCTTATGGAACATTTTTGAAGCAGTTACACATCACACAAACCCAAGACTGGTAAAATGAATGGCAGGCTGCAACATGGGATTATACAGTCGCAGACACATATATTGGCACCCTACACTTAATATAAGATAATTCTAGAAAAAAACATGTTAAGTACAAGCATTTATGGAACATTAGCCGCTAAGGAATATGACAAAGACCAAAAATACACAATTTCTGGTATTTTAACAAGCGATCTTTATTAAAAACAAAACAAAAAAACACAGCACTTAAGCAATTTCAAATAGGCCCTATTTGTTCATGACAAAAGTATTAGCACCTTTACATTAAAAGTCTGTAAAAATGTAATATAACTTATTAAAAATATATATTAATTGATTGAAAACCATTACACAATAATTAAACTGCATTATAAAAGACAGTAGCAAGCAAAAAGAGGTAATAAGGTCCAACATCTGTTGAAAAGAATGTTTTGGCATCACAGAAGATGATGGTCAAGAGAAAGAAGTTGGATTCATGTTTGAGAAAAGCACTTGTAGCAAACTACAACAAAGGAAATGGCTACAGAACAGTATCAAAGAAATATGGAATACCAATATCCACAATGAGAGAAATAAAACAAGTACCACAGAACAAATTCAAAACGCTTGAAAGAAGTGGACATTCAAATAAAATAATGGGTACAGCAGGTTGGAGAATCGCCAGAGCAGCTAAAAAGATTATCAGCCAAGGACTTAAAGAAAGATTTAGAAGCATCAGGCATAAAGTACTGTACAAAACACACCTGAACAGTTGTAGGCACATGGACTTCGCTGTAAAACTTTTTTAAAGAAAATTCATAAAACAAACCATCTAAAATTTGCCAAGAAATATGAACAGGTATCAAAGGCATTCAACAAAATTCTCTTGTCCAATGAGACTAAAATATAACTTTTACCCAACAATAGATCACAGTATGTTTGGAGAAAGAAAGGGAAAGCCTTCAATGAAGAAAACCTTGTACCTACAGACATGGAGGTGTCATGATATGGGGGTGTTTTAGCAGTTCAGGGACTGGAGACATTCATGTGATTGAAGAGCGAATGAATGCAAAACATTATACAAAGTACAATGATATCCTCTGCTTATAGGCTTATTGGCAGACGGTTTATCTTCCAACACGACAATGACCCAATGCATACAACTAAGTCAACTGTGAAATTCTTGAAGGAAACAGAGATAAAAGTTCTGGTCTATGCAATCCCCAGATCACAATCCAATAGAAATCATTTGGACCGATGTAGCCAAGTATTGTGTATCCTATCCATCTGAACTGAAGGAAATATGCAAGACAGAATGGGCCCAGATTTCACCAACAAGATGCAACAGACTGGTTAAAAACTATCAAAAGTCTGAAAGCCGTAATAAAAGCAGTATTTACCTTTTTTATCACTTGCTATAAGCGTTGACTCAGCAGTTCTTACGCATGTTATGGAACAGTATTTTATAGGCCTGCCACTAAATTAATCTGGGCTCAGAGACGGTGTGTGATAGCAAGCAGCAGGTAGGGTTCTGTCAACACATGACTGTTACGTTTTTCCAAGAAGAAAGTCTGACAAATCTTTCTAGTAAAAGATAGCCACATCAAACAAAAACTGTTTAAAAAAAATGGTGACTATAGATATGAAGTGTTGAAATACCTTGTTGGCCGTTTCATTTAGACTTCTACCGATTAGAGATCTGATTTCCAGTATGGCCAAAAATCCAATATGCTTGCAGTTCTAAGTGGCTGACTGGCAATATTGATAATAACACTTACCATCTTCAAATATTGCTCCGACTGGGAATGATAACTCTGAGTCATGCTCTGCTTCACAAGAAAATACCGCTTTGGCTTTCCTGTATGTGACACTGAAAAATGAAAGTAATCAGTAATAGCAGGCTTTAGAAGATTGCACTACAGTTCAATTCAGGCTGTTATGCCTGAGATAGTGTGAGATTAGTCATAACAAATGCGATCACACTTGACCCTCTCAAACTTGGAGGGATGATTAAGGGTGGATTGTAAGATAACTAGAAGCATTCAGAACTACTGTATTTGTAAACATTACAGAAACTGAAAAAGACAAATCATTAACCCTTTGCGGTCCATTGTCGGACTGGGTCCGACATTGCAATTATTCCTCACAGGTCCTTTGTCGGACTGGGTCAGACATCATTATAGCAACGCAATAAACGGGTCTTTAGTCGTTTTTTCTCCGGAAAAAGCCGAGAAAACCATTCAATTGCCGAGTGGGAGCGACAGGAGCCGAGACAAGTCGAAAAAAATAAATAAAAATAAAAAAGGTGTTTCTCATGAATAGTCACACATGGTATCAGGTATCAGATAACGGGGGCGGTCTGAAGTAAACAAGTTGGCTGTCTGAATCAGCGCACAGAAAACACGGACATTTGCAGAGCTTTTTTGAGATGTTATAGTAATAAAATAATGACTTGGATCGCATTATTGAGGAGTTTGGTGATAAAACGAGTGATTCGGAGATGATCGATCGGTATGTACGACTATTATTATTATTATTATTTATTTCTTACATAGGTAAACGCTATAGCAAACGAAAGGGTGGGGCGGGGCTGGAGATGCCTAGTGAGTGCTTTGTTGATATGCAGGGCCATTTAAACCCGTTTGACTGTGAAAAAAAAAAACTTTTAAACAGCGCGTCTAAAATTAACTGCGCGTGTGAAAATAAATTAGACCTGGCGTGCCTGACGCGCATTTAATAAATGGACCGCAAAGGGTTAAAGTTTTTTTTTTTTTTTTTTTTTTTGGTGTTTCTTGCTATTTGCACAAAACACCAGGTCAGCAGAACTGTGGAATGTTGCAATACTTGCAGGAACTGGGAACACTTTTTCAGACTTAAACTTCATCAGACCCACTGAAAAAAAAAAAAGCTCCAATCCAGTTTTGGTAGTTCCACAGGAAGTGAATTTATTTAGGATGATTATGTTTGTTTCTCACAATAACCAAATAGTTTAAGAAATGATGAACATTATATTTGAACTATGATCATTACATTTTAAGCAACTGGTAATTTGAGTAAATCTTTTGACTGTATAGTGTACATTTGTTTGTGTGTGGACGACAGTGGTTTAATGAGTGTCCCCAAACCCAATAGTGCTGTATGTTAATATATATTTGTATATTACAGGGATCAAACAGCCCTTGGACTATTCAGGTGGGTTACTTGTAGTGCCTGTTTGGATGAACAGTGTAAAAAGCATGAAGTTGAAAGGGAATTTCCTCACAAGCCCTTTCCAGTCATATAGGTTTCTTGTGCTCCCATCACAGATGACACCTCCGTTTGTAAGAACTATTTAATTAGAATAGTACATGGTTAATTAGTTGAATATATGAGCAATTGGAATGTTGATTATTTATTAATGAAAGTGTTAATTAGTTGGATTGTTTATTTATTGCCAAATAATTGAAAAAAGTGTTGATTTATACAAGTTGACTTAGCTATCAGGCAAAGTCATTAAAATGCAAAGTTTCACACACTTATTCTAATGGGACACAGCTTCTATGGAGGGGACTAGAATAGCAGTCCTTTAAATGCTGAGCTTTCCCAGAAATGTAAACTTTAGGTTAATGACACCTCAAAACATGGGGTTGAGATTTCTCACACAGAGTATTCTGTCAATGACAGAGCTGGGTCAAACCAACAGTAGCTGTTGTCCTACCTATCTCCCGGCTTGTCATTGTTCGTTCCTTCGGGTGAGAAGAAGGTGGCTGACGATGGAGAGGCAGGGGTGGTGAGCGATGAAGCATTCATCTGTGGAACCGTTGAGGGGTAGGAAATGCTGGGGAAGCAGGGAGTAAAAACAGTGCTCTGAAATAAATTTAAAACCTTTTTTCCCTCCAGACAGTTAAAGCTCAGAACAGTTAAAGCTATGGAATATTGACCTATAAGTTTAGAATCATTTATTATTACAATTTTAGGCTGTGTGCGAAGTCAGAGTAGAAATTCATCACAACATCCGTTATTATTATTTCTAAGACATACCCTGTATTTTTATTTTTTTGTACCTCAAAACAATAGTGCTGCATGCAAGTAATACAGCTGTATGAAAATGCAGTGATTTTGGCTGTGGTTTGGAATTATGTGAACTGTCCAACAGGAATGCTTCAGCAATATCCCTGGCTGGCTACATAATACAGCCTGGAGGGGTTCTGCAGGGGCCTGGGGGTTGATGTTCGATGTTTGACATAACTGGCAGAGTAGCTGCTCCATCTAAGGGAGCAAACAGCAAGTTTCAGTGTTTTGTGGAAGGGATCTCAAATGCAGCCAATGCCAAACAAATATTACTTTAAAAAGGCAAAACGAACCAGCAGTTTGCAACGACTCCATTAACATCCATCTTGTTATAGTGTTTAATTGAATACCAAGAATATTTTTGGCACTCACACTTGACATGCTGGGTCAGGCAAGCTAATTAGACAAGGTCGCTAATAAAATAATAAAAGTATTAGGATTCAAATATAGTCTGTTTTTTTTTTTTTTTTTTTTTTTTTTTTTTTAAGAATTTCACAACTGTCTTGGATTTGCCCCTCAGTCCTGTCCACCCAAGGGAAAAAACAAACCTGTTATGGGAAGCACTGGGCTTATATACTGTACTTACTGCTCACTGCATGCCAACCATACATCTGTCTTTTTTACTATGCCAATATATTCATCACCATCATTAAAAGGAGGAGTTTAAAGCTGCAGTATTTACAGTACCAAAAGGGAACTCTTCTAAGCAATATTCTGTAAATTACACTTTCAAAAAGTTAGGCAAGTCTGCCACTGAGTACCTGCAGCCTGCAATGTGTGGTGTAGAATACTAAAATGATGCTTTCCATCTGTCTATCCTTCACACTCCATAACTCACAAACTAAGTAGGTTATGGAGGTTATTGTCACACACAGCGTTCGTACACACATTAGAATTTCCAGGACCAAAAAATAATGTCATACTATAATGCACAAGCGTTTTACAGTCACAACTACAAATGTTACCCCAGCTGTATCGCAATAACTAAAACTATAATGACGATGACAAAAAAAAATATCAGTTGCTCATTAAATCCTGCCAGTGTGTGCAGTTCTTCTTTGAATAGCAGACACAAATCTAGTATTGAAACAATGACAGTAACTTGTGTTTAATAACTGGCTTCAGAACAAGAACACAGTCTAATTCAGTCGCAGCTCTAAGTAACCCTAACCCACTGGCGTCGCATTACTACGTCACACAGCTGTTGAATATAAACATAACCCCCCCTCCGTATGCAACAGCACATTCAATACATCACACCTCATAAACACCAGACACTTGACACAAAGTCATCACAAAACTGCCAAAACAACCATTTACTGTAGTACTGTATTAAATTGCATGTCCGATATTAATTATAGCTGCGGTTAAGAAATAAAACTAAAATTCTTTAGCAATGTCTTACAAGCATCTAAAGGTAGACATGATTTATGAATACTGCTCATATATTATTTCAATACTATATTTAAAAGCGCAGACTTAGTATATTATATTTAAAATATATATTAACTGACAATCTTACCTGGCTGTTTACTTGCTGGCATTTGTTAATGTTTGCAGAAGTTCATCAATTTTATCCTGAAGGGAAGAGAGGTCTCGCTCTTTTTCTTTAGCACTTCTCCTCATGCTGTTGGGTTTACTAATCCACGTTAAATGTCCTGTTGATTCTGCTTTCTCAGCAAATTCATCAGCTGATTTTATTAGATTTTATCGTGCTTTATATTGATTGTTTTTGTCTTTCTGCAGCCAGTCATTATAGGTCTGTTTTCAAACCACCGTTCATTGAAATGGCACTTGCCTGGCATTTTTGAGTACATTTAAAGTGTTTAAAAGACTAAATACACAGCTACTAAACCGTTACTAAGCAGCAACCGCAATCTCTCCCACCAGCTCTGGCGAGCATCAAACTCACACGAGAATACACTTGACTGATAACGCGGTGAGCCAATCAAAAAGCACGAACAGTGAGCCAAATCGAGTTTGGTCATATCCGACATATTGTGGGGGGCCGGGGCTGACCCTATAATAAAATGTGGATTTTCCAGAGTGTTCCAGGACTGGATTTTGTTAAAGCAGTTTTCCACGACTTTCCAGGTTTTCAAGCACCCGTACGAACCCTGCACACAGGTAGACCAAGGCATATACAGGAATTGTGGGAAACCTGACATTTGACCTCCAAGTCAAGGTCAGAGAATACCAAGCCGATTCTCTATTTTTGATGTTCTCACAATAGGAGTAGAACTGATGATCTGATTTGGATAACATTTTGTAGAATTAAGCAATTAAGTACAAACTTGGTTCTTAATACGATTTAAGTAAATAGCCTTTGTTTTCGCCTTTCTGAAAGTAACACTGACCAAGTTAGATCTGAAAATAATTTTCTGTACGGCTTTTTCAATACTTGGGATCTGTTTTCCAGGTTTATATACAAAATATGTTATTTAAATAATTTTTAATTGATTGCTTATATATTTTTCTAAAAAATATGACAAACAATTCTAGGAGGGTTGTAAAATTGAGATCCATGATACGGACAACATGCCCCACATGTCAACCTGTTCCAATCCAGTTTTAAATAACTTTAGCATAACAGAGGCAGAAGTGTTGAAGGGATTAGGAGCTCTTAAAATAAACAAATCCCATGGGCCGGATGAGATCCTCCCAATAGTAAATGAAAGAAGTTATTTACAAACCTCTAACTAAGATCATGCAACAGTCTCTTGAGACTGGTGGTACCGACAGATTGGAGAATTGCAAATCTAATACCGATCCACAAAAAGGGACAAAACCATACCAGGTAACTACAGACCAATAAGCCTGACTTCTATTATATGGAAACTTATGTAAACTATAAGAAGATCCAAAATGGAAATCAAGATGCAACATCGACAATGGATAATTGCAAAGCATATGACATGGTTTATTTAGATTTCCCAGAAATCTTTTGACAAAGTCTGGCATGCACATGGATTAGGGAGTGGTTAACATGTAGAAAACAGAAAGTACTGATTAGAGGAGAAAACTCAAAATGGAGCAAGGTAACTAGAGGAGTACCACAGGGATCACTATTAGGTCCTCTGCTATTCCTAATCTACATTTCAGTAGTTCGGGACAAAACACCAATCACACAAATTTATTTGATTTAAACTATTTATTTAAAAGAAATGCGATGTATGCGATAGCTGTAAAAAAAACATTATTTCCGTAGAAAACATTAATTTGGCATCAAACCTAACTTGGTTTGAGGACTCACGCCTGGCCGTGAGGACGAGGCAGAGACCCCCCCAATAGGAAAATTAAACTAATTTTAAGATGTGGAGATGGGGAAGGTGGTGGGTTACAAATGAATCAAACCGCATACAAGGGGTAAGTGGAAAGGGTATTTATAATGCTAGCAGGAGTTAATTGCTGACGTGTAAATTGAATGATTCAATTTGGCGACGTGGAGATTGGTGCATGCCCCTCCTCCCGAACTTTAATTATAAATTTCATTAATGATTTAGATTCTGGTATAGTAAGCAAACTTGTTAAATTTGCAGACACCACAAAAATAGGAGTGGCAAACACTGTTGCAGCAGCAAAGGTCATTCAAAATTATCTAGACAACATTCAGAACTGGGCAGACACATGGCAAATGACATTTAATAGAGAAAAGTGTAAGGTACTGCATGCAGGCAATAAAAATGTGAATTATAAATATTATATGGGAGATACTGAAATTGAAAAAGGAATCTATGAGAAAGACCTAGGAGTTTATGTTGACTCAGAAATGTCTTCATATAGACAATGTGGGGAAGCTATAAAAAAAAGGTCAACAAGAAGTGTTGAATTTAAATCATGGGAAGTAATGTTAAAACTTTAAAATCCATTAGCAAGACCTCATCTAGAATATTGTGTTCAGTTCTGGTCACCTCGCTACAAAAGGATATTGCTGCTCTGGAAGGGTCAAAAGAAGAGTGACCAGAATTATCCCGGGTTTAAAAGGCATGTCATATGCAGACAGGCTTAAAGAATTGAATCTGTTCAGTCTTTAACAAAGAAGACTACGCGGCGATCTGATTCAAGCATTCAAAATTCTAAAAGGTATTGATGATGTCGACCCAAGGGGCTTTTTCGACCTGAAAAAAGAAACAAGGACCAGGGGTCACAAATGGAGATTAGATAAAGGGGCATTCAGAACAGAAAATAGGAGGCACTTTTTTACACAGAGAATTGTGAGAGTCTGGAACCAACTCCCATGTAATGTTGTTGAAGCCGACACCCTGGGATCCTTCACGAAGCTGCTTGATGAGATTCTGGGATCAATAAGCTGCTAACAACCAAACGAGCAAAATGGGCCAAATGGCCTCCTCTCGTTTGTAAACTTTCTTATGTTCTTATTTTTCAACATACAGTAATTGTGATCATTTTTATATGGGTGTGTAAAAAGCAAACTCTGATTAAACACATTTCCTGATACTTGGAATTATCTACATGGTCCCAGCCAAATTTAGCAGTCGCTTATTGTAAAATTACTTATTTTAATACAAGTTTACTTTACATGAATTTCCTGTTTGTGTGAATTATTTTGGAACCTGTTACTGAGTAATGGAAATTCCGTACATTTTCTCCTGGAGAGGCTTCCATAGTTGACGGCCATCTTGGCTCAAATTCTGGACTACATGAGGTTCAGAGCCAAGTGAAAACTATTAAATTAGGAAAACTTGAGATATTTAACTGGAGCTAGAATCACTGTTTTGGGAGAGAGGCAGCAAGTAGGAGTGTGTTGTGCATGTCTGAGGGAGGGAGAAGACAGACAAATGGTTTTGAAACTGGTAATACATTCCTGTTTGTGACTATGATTGTGGAGTAGTATTTTTGCATTGTTATAAAGGTTACATTTTCAGGGTAGCAGGATTAGTCTGTATATTGGACCCTTGTAAAGGCACAAAGCTGAGAAATTAGCTCAGCAACTCGGACATGCAGATTTCAAATGAAGTTCAGGGTCACTTGAACAGTTTTCTATTACATGTAAATAGGCTACGGAAATTATTTATGATACATTATCATAAGAGCTGTAGCGGCTTTACAAATTTCACTACACTCCCAGGGACTTACATGCCAACAGTCGTTATATGGACGGGATAGTCCTGATTTCCTAGCAAATGTGCCGTATCCCGATGCATAGGAAGAAAGTCCCGATATTTACACAGAAAAAAAATAATTTATTCTGCACAGTAGAGTTAGTGAAAACCACATGCTGTGCTCTTCGTGCAGCTTACACATCTGCTGATCACTATCTTATACAAAGGTAAGAACGCTTCATTATGTCTATTTTTACTATCATGATGGTCATGTTGTGTTGAGTTGGGGGAGAGACGTGTATTATATGATAATACGTTTTTTGCATACGTCTCCTCCCATGTGTATGAGCTACCCCCCCCCCCCCCCCCGAGACAAGTGTCCCACTGAACAGTTTCCAAATGCAAGGATGTTTAACTATTTTTTTTTAAAGATTTGGGGCCATGCAGCTAACTGAAATATGATTCCAACACATCTTTCGTTATCAGTCAAAGTTACTTTACCTTTACGTCTGAACACTGTCTGTATGTAGGGTCCTGCGTTTTACGCAACCTGCTTTCTTAGGCTGCACTTCATTCCTCCCACCACAAGGTGGTCGTGTAGTCTGCTCAATTAAACCACTTATTGATTAATAATCTCCCAATTCCTTTAATCATCTCAATTAGTCATTCTATTAATGCGCATTGGCACGTTGATTAGCGGCAGCAGCAGCTACGGACATTTATTTAGTCATGCATCCCTTTATTACTAATACGTCTTATTCAATTATTTCTTAGAATGTAAATAAATAATTTAAATGTTTCAGTTTAGTATTAGGAACACATCATTTGTCAATAAAATATTTAAAAAAACAGCACTGATTCCTGGAACAATTTATATAAAATACTGAAATCATAACATCAATGCTGTGAGATATATATTACAAATATAACAGAATAATAATAATAATAATAATAATAATAATAATAATAATAATAATGCAAGGTTGTTCGCAAGCAGCACATAAAGTGTCACTTACAGTTTCATGAAAGAAAATGTCCCATGCATTAAATGTTGGTATTAAACTTAAGCATCGTCAGTTGGTTAACCCTGCCTTCTTTCATAGATTGACGTTGTTCTGTAAAAACTTGGCCATAAGAAGAAACACTCCTTTCAGCATCTACAGAATTGGTAACAACTGGCAAATATATTTTAGCCTTTAAATTGGGAAATAATTCTTCAGCTTTAATCCAAAATTAATTCAAAGTCGTTCTTTTGCATATGGGAGGTATTTGTCCATTTCTGATTTACAGTCAGCATCAAATCCTGGAATAGAATATAATTGGAGGGCTTCCAGATCCAAACTACACACTTGCTACGGGTCAAATATCCTTACTGCGAACAGAAAGTTATGAGCTGGTTGAAAAAAACTTGGTTTCATTTTGCATTGATCCAGATGGTAGTAATTAGTCAGTTTTTCAGAAACGTCATGGAAGGTTTTTACACATAGTTTGTTTATTGCGTCTGTGCTGTGTACCTCTTGTGCCATTGCTCGGTATGTATTTATTAATTCTGCAACTTTATTATATGTTTGATGGATTCTCACTTCACGGCTTTCAAACCACTGAATCAGATCCACCAGTCCCTTGGCACGCGTCGCAATTACGGAGTTGAGATTTTCAACTTTGCACATCTTTAAGCAATTTCTGGAGGTCCTTTAACGCTACAGTGTTTGGTGAAATGTGCATTTCCTTTTCCACGAAGACTGCCTAAAAAGGGATGTATTTGGAATGATATTCAGCAGCAGAATACCAAGTGCCCCATCGTGTTATGCATGGCTCAGGTGGCAACTTTATGGGTAAAGTACAGCCTTCTTGTTGGATTGCTTCTGTCAGGTGGTCTCTAAAACGTAGTTTTCTGATTGGGCAATGTTTAAACAAGTTTTTTAATGGTTGCAACCAGCTTGTCTGCTTTCGGAAAATGATTTGCTCAGATATTGCTGGCAAGGGCTATTATGTGGGCATTACAAGTCAAATGTACTGAATTTTGCAGTAAACCTCGAAGAACGTCATTGTATGCCTTGATCATGTAACTGGCATTATCGGAGACAAATCCAGTCACATTATGAAAATGAACTTCAAATGCGTTTAAACATTTCACAACGCCCTGTGCCACCGATGAGTAATTCACAGAGTGCAGATTAACTGTATCGGTTAATATTACTTCCAATTCAAAAGGTATTAAATAGTCCTTGGAGAACAAACTAAATGTGCAAAACATACTGATCTTTTGCATTTGTAGACTCGTCAGTAACTACAGATACACTGTCAGACATCTTTACCAGTTGTACAATTTTCGTCTTGTGCAACTCAGCAATTTGGGGTAGATATTCCCTTCTCAGTTGACCTGCTGTAGGAATTTCTCCTGCATTTATTACATGTTCGTTCAGAAATGCACAAACTTTGGGATTATCATTTTTTTCCAGGGGAATATTAACACAAACAAATGCCTCTGTCAAATCAAAAATAACATCTCGTTCCCCTTACGTTTTTTACTGGAGGACGCCGTCTCATAGGTGTCAATCTCAGCCTTTCGTTTTCTGTGTTTTTCTGATGATAAATGTCAGTCTATTGTTGACTTTCGAGTGTGGTCCAAAGATAAATTGCAAGTTGTGCAAAATAAATGATACCCATTGGTGTGCAGAACACCAGGTGGATATTGTTGCCTGCGTTCGCTCAAAGAAATGCTTTTTGATTGCGATGTCTTTGACTCCATGTTTAGGTCTCTTGATTTTTTCTTTTAATGCATCAATTTATTCAATGACCATTTATACTCATCATAATTAGCTTTTATTTTTCTAATCAGTCAAAACGTAATGTGTTGATTTCTTAATTGTGAATTCGATTACTATAACTGAAGTAGCTGCAGGGACATCTAGGGGATAGCCGTTGAATTACAATTGAAAAACAGGTCGCGTAAAACGCAGGACCCAATCTATATGGAATTAAACAACGTGTAATTTTAGATAGCCAATGTGTAAATCCTTTCCTTCTTGTTTTTTTTTTTTTTTTTTTTAATTTTCTAGCTTTAGGATTCTCAAAATTCAGTCTCACCAGACAATACATGAGTGTCTCATTCTTGAGCTACAGTAAACTTACTGGATTTCCCAAAAAATGGTAATTGTAAACTCGACTTTCAAATACATTTCCACAATTCTGCTATTTCTAAAAGGAAACCTCACATTTACGGTTGTGTCTGCTCCAGCTCAGATATAAGCTTGTTTGAATGGCTCACTTTTCATTACTGAATCTGGGGGGGTCAGATAATATTTAAGCTTTGTCCTTGGAGGACCTTTAAATAATTCAACCAAATGTCTCACATTTACAAAATATCAGTAATACTCTCTCTGCAGGAGAACACATTTTAAAATACCCTTGAATTGAATCCCAGAGATAGAGGAGGCTTTTATGATTAATTTAGCTTTTTACCTTTCATATCACTTGCAATCATTAGGTATGGGAATAATGAAAATACATAAATATAGAGATTCAAGACTAAAGAAAGTGTAATGATATTCTGATACTGCCACTAAAATAGCTGCAACTTAAACTTGTCTCATCACACCATTTGAATGACAGATGCATCATATTCCCTGTTGGTCAGTGGCATCTACCTGGGGTTTAAATCTTATGCTGAGGAAATGTTACTTATCAAAACTAGTAGGACGTTGAGAATGCTCCTTTTTTAATTGGATATAAATATATAATTATATATATAATTATTGCTGCTGGCAACAATGTCCCCTACGAGTCTATGAAACGTGTTTTGGGCTTCCACCAACTTTTTGCAAGTGATTTTTCTTACAGCCTAAGTGACCAAATGTCTTTCCTGCCAACTTCTTTTTTAAGTCCAAAGTCAAGAGTCTGCTTTGGTTTTAAAGTTTTAACCATTGTCCCTTGTATAATGTATGTTTTCTTGTCTGTTTTTGTTTTTCTTTTCTTGATAGTATTAAGAAAATACTAGCCATACAATAAACGCCCAATTTATCAACATAACCAAACAAAACCTGTACAGTTAATGTTGGCTGTTTTTCTCACATTCACTGCTTGTGGTTATAAATCTGAACATTTTCTCCCTTTAAATCCCAATACCGGTATAGTAATTGTATTAAAATAAAACATTCATTTTGAAGTGCTTCATTATTTTTGCAATTAGTGTGAAGACGATTTCGATACTGTGGATTTTATCAATAAATAAACCTGGTGCCCCGACTAGTTATAATGCTGCAAAAAAAAAAAAAAAACCTGTAAAATCACTCCTATCTGTTGCTCCCATGGAGATAATAATACAAGCAATTAAAGGATGCAGATTAGGAAGAGCCACAGGACATAATAAAAGGTGAACACGCAGTTCCGCTGACTTCCAACTGTGTCACATTGGCTGTGATTAATGAATCTGCAGTCACTCTGCTGCTTCACACCAGCATGTGGAGCAACGTGCTGAGCAGCAGCAAATCTGCTCATTAACCTCTTCCTGTCTGGGTGTAGCGCTCGTAATATAAAATCAAGAATGTTAGGGTATTATCTTTACCCTGGTTCCCCGAAACCTGAATAAGAGATAACAAAGCTGCTCAGCCGAGCATGTGACACAGTCATGCCCACCCCCAAGGGCATAAAGGACTGCGCGCACAGATCAACGTCAATTTTCCTTCAAGCATGCTACAATCACGGACGCAGCGACCTTGAAGGTTAATGGTTACATTTGTATTTCAGGGAACCAGGGTAATGATAATAACCTAACGTTCCTACCATGTACGAATGAGTCAGTATACCCAAGGTCAAGATTGCTGCGACCGGAGGCTAAGCCAAGGCTGCCTTGTGCGTTACCATTCGTAAACTGAAGTAACAAGTAGCTAGGGCTAAACATTTAGGGAGAAACTCACCTCTATGTCTGTGTTGTAAGGGTCGACTTAGCTGCCGCCCTTAACACTAGTTCAAAAACCAGGGTTTTGAGGATCCATGACGCTAAGTCTGTAGAACCTAGCAATGGGGAGTAGCCCACACAGCTGCATTGCAAATGTCCTTGACAGATGCACCCTGGAATAATGCCCACGAAGTTGCCATGCCCCTGGTGGAATGTGCAGTGAGCTTTTCTGGAGGGGGCGAGTTGGCCAGCTTATAGGCAGTCCTGTCTGCTTAGACAGGGCTTGAGAAGATACAATATGTGGGGGAAAAAAAAAAAAAAAAAAGTGGAAATTAATTTTTAATTATAACTTTTTTTTACATTTTGTTGATGTATAATTGTATTACTTTTAGCAAACAATATGAAATGCTGAACTGAAATCAAAAGATCAAAGAAACAGAAATGTTTCAAGGTTGTAGAATTTGCATAAGATTGGAAACAATATGAAAAAGTCTGAAAAGTGCATAGTACCTTAATGTATTAACAACACTACTGTACATAATACTGCAACTATTGAAGGAAGCTTGCTATTGGAAACCAGAGAGTTCTGACCTGGCAGGAGTTTCTCACAAGATTTACTTTAATAATCGCAGCTTTAAAATATGATTTTCAGCAGCAAAACTGGGGGATTTTCATGCCAATTCTAATAATGCCAATTCAAATTAATACCGGTAATAATAATAATAATTAAAAAAAAAAAAACAAAAAAAAAAAAAAAAAAACACACACACACACACACAACAGGACAAGTTCAAGAGAGCTTTAACAGTTATCAGTGGTTGTTGGACAATGCCAGTTAAAAGCAACCAAGACCAAGCAATGTTTCAAAAGGGTATGAAAAAGATAATTTAAAAAATACATTAATATCCAGTTCAAATTTTTGGATCAATCCAAATACATGTCATGTTTGTTGAGGCTGTTAAATACGTACATCACTTATATAATTCCATTGTTCTCCAGGCTCGACAACACATTGGCAACACATGTTATAGTTTTTTTTTTTTTTTTTAAAGCAGCACGTGACTTATCATCATTGGAATATCATAAGAAAAAATGCTAATTCTAAATCGGACATTAGACCTCACATGCAGTTGTTTTTTTTTTTTATCTCTGCCATAAAATGCTGGTGATATAAGATTCGGTGCTGGCATGGTACAGCCAGGAAACCATTTTGTTTTCCACTCGTTCAAGAACATCCATTTAGTCTTTGCAGCGAGCAGCAATAGTAATGTTGGGATTAATGTGCTCCACCCTGGATCTGTGGCCAGTTTCCATATCTCAAATTAGGCACTGGGGGAGGGGGTAGGAAATGACTGCAGATCCTGCAACCCAACCCCCTACAGCTGGCTGTTTATGAAGGCAGAGGCATGGTTGCTGCTATTAATATGGCATCCACATTATGTCAGAAATCAAAGTCATGGTCACAAACACATTTATTACACAATGTTTATATGGTAAATACCTTGCAAATATATAGTCAGTTAGGCAGCATTAGTGTGTGGTGGTGGCAGCTTTGTAAAATTACAGCCACAAAAGTGAGTTTTTTCTTGCGCAATACCCACAATCAAACGTAACCAAGAGAATCACAGAATACAGCTATGTGGCTAAGGCAGCAGATTATACGTACGTCTAAGCTCCCCTAACAGAGATGCTTAACCCCATACCGTCATAACAAGGACGAGGACAAGATACCCAGAATCAACCCCATGCAGCGATTGTTGTTAATTGGTGGTCTGGGAAGCGACGGTACAGTACATCCTTCATTGCCAGCTGCATAGCTAGCTGCCAAGAAAAACTGCCTCTGACAAGAGTAATGAGAGCGAGGGCTCTCTAATGCTGCCCACAGATACACCTGCAGGCAGCTGGAGGCTCTGGACTGGAATGAGGCACAATGTGGTTTCAATTTAAATAAATAACTCAGGGAACCTTACACTGATGTGTTCACTGGATATTAACAACAAACAACAATAAAAACATAAAAGTAATTTTTATCTCATAGAACCCAATAAACTAGCTGGCACAAGGCGGTTTGAAACTTTGACAGTAACATTTTCCAGTTATGAAGCATACACTGTAAATGATATGGGCTACAGTAGAACATGTTAAGATATATCAATTTGACATTGGTTTCATAGAGTTTGGTTTCATTTAGCCATTTAATTTTCTGAAACATTATTTTACAAGCAATTCTTAATAAATGTAGCTTTATTTATTTCTCAGCAGCATAAGGGCAATGGCAAGTTGTACCAACAATGATCAACTTTAGTCCCTTGTCATAATGATTTCCTCTAGCCAAATATTTACTGTATTTTAATAATAATTTATTTTCCAGGATATAAGCAGTGGTGTCCTGCTTCTTCGATCCAGTTTTACCACTTCATTCCCACTGCCTTTTCCCAGGAAAAGCCAAGCTTTGACAGTCTTGGCACAGTGTAGTTAAGATGGCTGTCTGTGTTCCAGAGTCATTTTGTCAGGTATAACTGACCAAGGAAGCAGAAGAGCAGCAGCAAAAGATCACGTTGGATTGTGGGATTGATTGAAAACATGCAAACAAGTGAAGATTAATGTTTTTTTGGGTTTGCAAGTCTGCCATGTACCCCCCGATACCATCGCTGGTAGAGGGGAGGCCCTTTTTGTTATTCGTTTGCAAATAAAACACAGGCTTTTGGGAGAATTATTGTCTGGACATGAGAATTATTGTCTGCTTTTGTTTCCACACCACACGCACCCGACAACATGCTGTCAGTAGTCTCATTAATGGGGTTCATCACGCAATAAGAGAATCGTGGCGGAAAACAGCCGTCATTGCTCAAAACAGTTTGCCTTTTTAGCACATGCCTTTTGATGACATGGTATGCGATACGAATCTGTACTGTTTGAGGTGCAGCGAAGGTATAGCTAAGCGTCAGTGGAAACACCCTCCAGCTGCACCTCGCCCAGACTGTCCAGCTCAACTATACCTGGGAAAAGGCAGTAGAAACATAGTTGGCTAAAGTGAATTCATAAGTTATCTGCTGAAACTAGGACTGTACCCTGTGGCAGATCCTTTGCCTGTGTTTTTCAATTTAACCACACTGGCTTCTCATAGGATTGCCATACCCACGGAGTAATCTTTTCTATGATTCTTCACATCTGAATTCCCCAGATCACATTGTTAAATACTAAACCACTTGCTGTGCTGCTCATTTTAAACTTGAGATTTGTAAATCTGTAAATTTAGTTCGCACATTTGACAGTCTTCAATATTATTCTTTACAAATGCAGCATTTACTGTAGTTACTCTCTATATATGATGTTACATGCATGACAAGAATACAATAACAAATTGATCAACACATTTCCAGGTGCTTACACTGCATTTTCTGGCACCTTACAAGTTCATATCAAGGGGATTTTGCTGCCTTGGGACACTGTAGTAATATAATTTGCAACATAAACCTTTTTTTTTTTTACCCGCTATCTATTCATGGCAGGATGGTTGTCAAATCAGCAATACGGACAATACAGACTACACAAGACAGAATAGACCAGGCTGGGTAGCACCAAAACCATTTCTGGTGAAAGAAAACAAACATTTTGACCACACTACTTTAGAATACAAAGCAAATTATGAATATAAAGTCCTAAAATGGCTTAAAAAAAAGTCTAGCCTGTCTCCTTTTGTTTAAAATCTAGTACTCTAGTATTCTAAAAGTCTTGGTCCACTTCAGGTCCAGTGCCTACTATACAGTCTGGGTTCATTAGTTAAGAGGACAGCAGTGTAGTTACCTAGCCCAGTCCATGAGGTCTCCTCCATTGGTACTGAAATGATTCTTGGGGTCCTCTGGAGGGCTGCCGGAGGTAGATGAAGTGGTAGCAGTGGAAGACTGCGAGGAGACAGAATCTGTGCTGCCCATCGAGGTCTCGTCCTTTACAGGGTTGGGACAATCAGCTGGGATGAGAAAAAAAGAAAAGGGAACGCATAACTTTACTTCCATTTATTATTAAGGAGTTTGGGATCAGCACCTAGAGAATTTACAATGCATGCCATCAAAAGAAAAAAACATTTTGTCATTTGCCAGCATTTTGTTTTTCAGCTCCAATAGTAAACGGATAGTAAAAGATGAACACATTCATTCAGATCTACGTAATGAACGTTAATTAAGAACAAAGATGATGCATGCTGGCTTGGATATTACCGTCTTTTTCCCCCCTTTCCTTCCAGAAAAGCACAGATCTGAGACAAAGCTTTTCCTTTTCTTACTTTAACATGAAAAGGCTGAAGTTCGTGTGGGTTTTGGATGTTAATCAGCATCTCTCCCTTGCCCCTCGTTATCTGTTGTATGTGAAGCAGGGATTCCAGATTAACCTTTCACTCAGTTTACAAGGATAAGAACAAGCCAAGAACACAGAGTTGTTGGACTAGTGCTGCCATCCAGAAACCTCAGGGCTTAAAACAGTGTTCTCTTTCATTAAAGCATTCCAATGAAGATTCAGAAGCCGTAAGGACAGACTGACTGACATAACCTGATCTCAATCACACATGCTACATGTGTTCAATCTTTACAATATTTAATTTGTTGTTGTTCGTATTTACCAGGATCTTCTCCTACCATGGTAAGTTCCCCACCTGGCGTCTATGGAGAACACACATCCTTCTTAGTGTCCACCATGGTCAGCCCAGCTGTGGTTCAGGAAGCATTTCATGTTACTCTACTCTACAAACACAGTACACAGGCAATTGCCTTAGGTCTTTTCTAGCATTCCCATTACAAAAACTGTGCAACTGTGTTTTTAAAATCAGCGTCACAGACAACAGCACAAATAAGTCAAAACCAGGAAGGGAACCAACTTTCTGGAGCAGGTGGTCTTCAGTCGTATTGCGTGTTGCTTTTAGGCTGAGCTTATTAATTTCCATGTCTACAGTTTTCAAAAAGGAACTTTTCCAAACACTGCTGCCACAGGAGTCGATAACCCAGTTAGTTTTTTTTTTTTTCTTATTATTTTATTTATAACTCCCATAAATATAATAGAAATAACCCTCTCCTTCAAAGGAATATATATTAGTGTTTTATCGTACCCTTAGGGGCACTTGCATCAACACAGCAAACACCACCTCTATCACCATGCAAGAGTGATGGCAGACATTTCTATTTTTTTTTTCATACACTTTCACAAATCACATATATTACTTTGTCAACTCTTTACAGCATTAGCAAAACATATAGATTCCCATTACAGCTGACAAAAAAAAGTAATATACCTTTCATAATATACACTCCCTGGTTTGAGGCTCATTGGGACATTGTTAATTAACATGGTCAGGATTTGAATTGGTTTAAACTTCTGTAGGCAGAAACGGGAGAACTAAAAAAGTGAGTTTATTGCATGATTTATGTGACATGTACGGAATTTCCATCATGAAGTTAAGAAAATATTTGTTATGAGATAAAACTAAAGAAAACATAGTGAATACCTTTAACACTTACATTTATAATTGAGTGTTTTAAGTTATGGATGACTTTTTATTGAGTTAGTCTTTTTTTAGTAGTGCTTCCACAGTTTTTCTTTAATACATTTCAGTTGCTTAAACCTGCCAGAAATTAGGTAATACACCAAACAATGTAACACACCTTCCTGCTTTTACTAGTGATGGACCAGTTGGATGACTAAAGCACAATAAGGTGAACTATCCCCAAACAGGTTTTGCTTGCTAATCCCACCACCAAGGCAACACTCCATCTGGGTCCCCTGTCAAGATTGGCAACTGTTTATAACGTTTATTTTGTAACAGATTTGAAACACATGCCTTACAAATTCCAAGTGAAGGATTACAGTTCCTCAATCCAAATATCTGCTGTGGTAAACTTTCAAATAGTTTTTGGGCACTGGAGCTACATTTTATTTTGATGATATCAAGTGTTGTTTGGTATTTCATTTTTGGATTTTGCTCAAAAGGCTATTGCTATAGAGATAGAGACAGAGATCTACACACAGTGCACTCCTCTTAATTGCGTAATGGATAACCGCATACTCCATTTAAATGTATAGCAATTTCTTGGTACCAAAAATGTGCTATTTGTTTACATGGAATTGCACTCCGCTCAAATGCACGTCTGAAAATTGCATAATTTGCTTAATTGCATGAAAGATAAACAGTTGATTTTGCACACGACTGTATAATTAGTTCTGGTAATTGCATTGGTTGAGGAGTTGACCACGTGACCGCAAACAAGTTCTTGACGAATGGCATAACAGCAATTAAGGCAGAAAACGACACAGATGAAAGCAGAAGAAGGAGGCTCGCTGAAGTAATACATATATACTCTGTTAATGCGTTATGCAGTCTTGAAGTAATGAATATAAACTGTTCATATATACTCTGTTAATGCGTTATCATGTTTTATGACTCCAATTAGAAAGAACAATGATTACAAATGTTCCTTGGAAAAATGTGGCAATTTTAATTTTCCAAATTAAAATTAAAATGACATTTTTGCATGATTTTTTTTAAGTTTATTTATTTTTAAGCAATCCTTTCCTATACAGTACCTCATTCAACAAGTGTGGCCACAGAGTAAGTAATAAACAATTTATTTAGTTTATGAATGTGGCAAAGTGGTTTGCAGTGTGGCCATGTAGAGGTGATGTGGTGCAGAAGTAATGACAAACAAGTGATTTCAATGTCCAACAATGTTTTATTTGGAGTGGTGGTTTTGTAATTCCAGGTCTTTTGTGACCGCAAATAATAATCCAAGGCAATACACAGCAATGTGTATTCCAATCTTTAACTACAGGTTACAGTCCCGAAAAACACAATTATTAAACACACACAAGACACACACACGATCACAAGTCCACAGTGACTGCTAATGTGCAAGTGGTGAATATACAATGAATCTGTTAACAATGGTGCAGTGTTGTCTGGGTTTGTGCTGGCCTTAAGTGACAGCTCCGGATCGTGTTAGCTGTCTAATAAATAACAAACAGTACAATTAGACTCGACAAAACAAACAAAACACTAAACGCTCACGGTTATATTTCGCTCATCCTTTATTGTTCTCTTAACCATAAACAAAGGAACAGATCACCTAGCCACGTCCCCTATTTGTACCTTCAGTTCAGCCCCCTTGGTTAGCGAGTGCAATCGTTTCTCCTCCAATCCACGTTTGCCACATCGCTTTCTCTCTGGAGCGATGACTTAATGTACCGTAGCTCCGCCCCCTTTCTAGATGGCCGACTTCCACCTAATCCTGGGAATTAATTGTCAGGCCATCCAGTCCAGGGCACTCTGTTCCCTTTATACTGCAACCTCACAGGTCGGGAGGGAGATTTATCACCAAGAATCATTCTGTCTCTGTCACAAGGAATAAAACAAAAAACAATGAACTCTTATTTCAAATGATGCACTTAACATTTATTTATAATTTATTTTTCTTTTCATTTAGAAATAAAAAATACTTCTCTCTTGCGCATGTCGTAAATGATTAATATAAAAATGTGACTAAAGTCTCCCGAGGCGTTCCGATAAAGTGCCGCCGACTGTACAAATAAAAATAAAAATTGACTTTCCATGCCTTTTCCAACCACTGTATATATGTTGTCATAAAGAAAAAGTGCATAACCATGTCTGCTTAAACTAATTTACAACTCGTACCAAGTATGGGCTCGATTTATAAAGTTTCCAACCAAATGAAGTCATACTAGTTGACACCAAACTAATTAAAATGTTTAATTCAGTTAAATTTAACTTAAATCTAGATTTATTAGCAGCTACAATTTTAGAAACTGATTTCATGCTGGGTGAATGTTTTTGCAGTTCAATGTTCACCAACACTGCCAGGAACTAGGATGCTATAAATGTACAAGAAATATAAAAGCTACTCCAAACATCAACTGAAGAGATTTTTTTTTCTATATAATTAATCTGGTTCTGATGTTTTTCTATAAGATTACAAGAAATACAACCTAAAAATCACCCAAAAAACATAATTTTTCACAGACACTGACTGACATTAAAGTTGAGCTAGATTATTTTAAGATTACAACATTAGTGCTGAATCAGGCTCTGTGAAACCTTCAGTAAGTGTCCTGTTTTCGGTTACGCATTGCCTCTTACCATATTGGAGCTCCACACTGGGGTTATACACCGCTGGAGGCTGATTCGGCTTCTTGGACAGCCTGGGCGGGGCACTGGGCTCAGAAGAGGACAAGGCCACAGGTGTGGTGGGAGATCCATCTGGTGCGCTCCCGAAAATCTGTAAAATCAGAAGTAATACTTCCCAAAGTCAGCAACCTGTGGAATGCGCAAGTAAAACTAATATTAAACCAGATTTGTCTTGGAGTTCATTCAAGAGGGAGATTGGGTGCCAAGATCCTTCCTGTGGTGTTTTGGGTGTGCGCCATCATGAATGTTTTCTATAAACATCAGCACCGTCTACACATTAACCTCTCTGCAAATAAATTAATCTAAAAATCGAAATATAGGTGTTCTGGAGCCTAATAAATGTATTAGAAAAATAAACATTAGTACTTAGATTATCATTATTTTAATGGATATATAAATACAGTACTTCCAACCCGCCAAAACCCATCCTAACCCAACCCTAACCCTGTCACAAAACAGAAGACATGTAACGTGTAAAATCATAACATGTTAGAGGGTTATTATGACCCCCTACTGCTGAAATACCTTGTACTTATCTTGCACATTGCACCCCTTTTTATATAAATAAGTAGCTCTTTGAATCTGGTGCACCAAAGCAAGAGACACACTGGAAGTGTTGACAGTTCCATGGGCAAAGTATGATAAAGATAACTTTCATTTTATCAGTTTCATGAAATAATTATCATACCAGAAGTTACACAGAAAAGGGGGATGGAGTAGTGGAATACAGCATAATGACTTTTCACTGTTAACTCAATGTTAACAAAACTAAATCAGAGGGTGCCATCATCTGGACAACATAAGTTACTTTTATTCTTCGCAATATACAGCATATTATTATTATTATTATTTAAAAGAATCTAGGCATTAGTTTTCATTATAGTTGAAGAAACCTATAAAGAAACACATGTATTTCATATCCAATCTTAACATTTTAGTGCAGCGCAATTGGCCCAAAGCAGTTTACAGTTTCACATGCTGGCCAAGACTGAATGCCAATTCATACGTGGCCTGGATGGTTAGAAACTGACATATACTGTGGTCTAGTACTTCTATACAGAACCCTCTTAAGTATAGCTGCAACCTGAGCTTTTCTAGGTGTAATGAATATTGTAATAATCTCTGGGGATGTCTTTTCCAAGACAGGAACAAGGAAGTTACCTTTTTCCCCCCATTATATGCAACTGCAGGATAATATATACACCAGAAAATCAAACAGAATTGCATTTCTTTTGTATACGATGCTATGACAAAACACATCAGTATACTATATACAGGGTGCCCCATAGGGCAGACATCATAGACAATAATATACTGTGCATTTATGGATGTTGTCTGTTAAATTGACAGCCACACCATTCTGACTATCTGCACCACACATCAAAAGGATTGCTTAAAAGACATTTCATACCTGAAATAAATAGAAATAACACATATTAACAATTATTTGGATGTTTGTCAGCTATTTGTAGTTTACCTTCTCATGGTTTTCTATTAGAATTTCCACCACAATATTCTGGAACTTGAGGTCCATAATTGCAGCCACAGTTTCCTCTTCAGGTCTCATCAGTGTAGGCCCAAACACCACTCCTAAATTTGCTACAGTCATCAGATTCTGTTTGCAGTTAGCAGAGACACTGCAGAAACATTTTAAAACAGTCAATATAATAAATAAAAGCACAAACTAATTCCAAACTAAGGTAAACATTATATAAAAAGAATATGATATTCTGTCATATTAACCAAATGATTAAAGTATGAACAACCTCTAACAGAGGAAACACCAACATGATCGCAATTGAGTGTTAGAGGGAGGCTCTTTCGAAGATTAGGGAACAAGAGCCTGCTGGCTCAGAGAAGCTCACACACCCACAGCTCATAATGTGCAATTATTTGATATAGTCTGGTTTCTTGCTAATTGGAGTGTATCATTCTCTAATGAGCCGTTATTTGACATTTGCAAACAATCACTTCTTTATTTTGCCTGCTGGGATTTGACTTGGCTCTTGAGACAGTATCCCTATAGTGCTCTTTATGTTTAATGTCCTCATGTGATCTAACCACTCCTGTTCAAAATGCAAAAATAAAAAGTATAACTTGGGTTTCCTGAAGTCTTTAGTCATTAACAATTTATGCAAAGCACACAAATTACACAAAGCAGATATTGTATACAAAGCAGATATTGTTGTAAGGAAACCTACCTATTACTTTCTCAGTCCAAAGTGACTTTAAATTTTAGCCTTGACAATTGCGTTTTGAGGTACTAAAATAATTTCAAGGAGGCACAATGTAAAAAGAATTGCATTTCTGGTACACTTTTGTAAGCGTGAAGTAAAACAGCAAGACACAAGTGTCTTTAGACAGATCTGTGGCTGATCACTTCTGCCATGGAAGGGAAGGGTTAACCTGCCATTGAACGAACAGTATCCAGGGTAGTAGAACTTGACCAGGTTACCACTAGTAATTACAGGAAGGAAGACTATGGTGAGGGAGTAAAGAGATAGAACTTTAAAATTACACAAACAAATCTTACTTGGCTAAGTGTTTCATTATCATTCCCAACATCTCCAGGTTTTTCTCTGGAAGTTTATAAACCAAATAATGTATTGCATCTACTCTGGACTCCGGAGTGCCACATTCTGTTCAATTGAAACAAAAACAAAAAAGTGAAACCATTAACAACCTCCCTTGCAGTAGGGTGCCTCTGGCTTGACATGGTTCAGTCCAGAATCAATTACCACAAATCCAGACCATTAAAAAGTACCATAGGCTCTCGCTAATACAAACCAGTTGGGACTGCTCTGTTCAGAATAGCGATTTGTATGATGTATTGATCATAATTTGTAACATAGTAAATTGTTTCATGTTTCTGATAGCTACATTTCAACAAAAAAATGCAATAATGCTTTGAATAAAACAGAGACAGATGGTAACATTTAAAAAACCCAGAATTATGATATCAAAGTTTGGTTTCCACCACTGCTATCTGTAAGGTTTACAATATCGGTAATTTCGCTCTAGCGGGGGGTTGTGATTATTCAGAGGCTATGGAAGTGTGTATAATCCTTGCTGAAAAGGGCTGTAAAGTTTCTGGACATGTGTTACTGTGACAAACACACATGAGGCAAAGGATGCAATTCAAAGTGTGTTGACCAAACATTCTCTGTATAGTTTTCTGTATATCTTACTGGCAGGGACGATGAACTCCTTGTATAACTCGTAGGTCATCAGTGGTTCTGGAAGACTCCTTAAAAAAAAAAAAAAGTTAATTAATAAATAAATAAATAAATAAATAAATAAATAAATAAATAAATAAAGACAACTTGTGAGCATGTGTATCTTTTGCAGAACAATAATAATATTTCTGGAACAATCAAGAACATAAGAAAGTTTACAAACGAGGAGGAGGCCATTTTGCCCATCTTGCTCGTTTGGTTGTTAGTAGCTTGTTGATCACAGAATCTCATCAAGCAGCTTCTAGAAGGATCCCAGAACATAAAACTGATGCAAAGTGTTTCAGTGCCAGGAAGATTGCTAAAAGCTCCAGATGGTTTATATGGAGGTGCCTTTGTCTTGGTGACCAGGTTCCCTAGTAGGGAGGTGTCTGTATACAGGCGTTGTGTCGGAGGTCGTTGATACAGCTGTAGTCCCCCTATCACTCAAGGTGAGAATCTTTACAATCTTGCTTCTGTTGCAGCTTCCAGAGAAACCTTGATGCAGCGGGAGTCTGGAAGAGTTGGGTTCCATGAAGAAAGGAGACAGCGTTGTGTGTGTCTCATGTGTAGTTTTGCGTCTTTTACCAGAGAAACTGCTGCTGCCATGTGCCCCAGGAATTGCTGAAAGGAGTGTGCCGTTGGCCTGGCTGCCATGTTGAAATGACCCGCCACTTGCTGAATAGTGGTCACTCTCTCCTCTGTGAGATACACCCTTCCTGAGATCGTGTTGAATTGGGTCACCAAGAAAACTAAAGACTGTGCTGGAAAGAGCGATGATTTTTCCCTGTTTACCAACAGGCCCAGGTCCTGAAAAAGTTGAAGAGCTGTGTCTCTGTGTTATAACACCCTTTTCTTGGATGGAGCTCATATCAACCAGCTGTCGATGTAGGGGTAAACGTGGATGCCCCTGCTTCGTAGATGTGGTGCTACTTCTACTGTCACCTTGGTAAACACTCTGGGGGCTGTGGAGATCCCAAAGGGAAGCACCATGAATTAGTATATGCAGTCCCTGATAGAAAACCAAAGGTATTTTCTGGAATCTCTGTGTATGGAAAGAAGAAAATAGGCATCCTTGAGGTCTACAGAAACCATCCAGTCTCTGGGTTGAACTGCCTTGATGACAACGTCCAAAGATACCATTTTGAACGTTTGTCAGAATGTATTTGTTCAGACCTCTGAGGTCTAAAATTGGTCTGAACTTCCCATTCTTTTGTATATTAAGAAATACCTGGAGTAATGGCCCTGCCTCTGCGAAGTTGAGGGGACCCATTCTATGGTCGAGGGAAAGGAGCATGGATCGTATCTTCTCCTGTAGAAAGACTCCTTGTGGACTAGCCCAGTGCAGTCGTGTTCAAATGATGCCTGTTGCTGGTGGTTGAGACCGGAATGGTACCTAGCCGTGTTGTATGAGCCCCAGGGCCCAGGTGTTTGAAGTTATTTTCTGCCAGTTTAAAAAAAATATATATATGTGAGACTCTTCCCCCT
This sequence comes from Acipenser ruthenus, assembly GCF_902713425.1. Taxonomy (NCBI): domain Eukaryota; kingdom Metazoa; phylum Chordata; class Actinopteri; order Acipenseriformes; family Acipenseridae; genus Acipenser; species Acipenser ruthenus. The sequence continues at coordinate 68,102,449 of NC_081190.1, read as the reverse complement.
ACTGGCAGAAGTGAGGGGGTGGAACGACATCTGTTGGTGACCGGAAAATGTCAGGAAGATGTAGAGGGTCTGCCTCTACCTCTAGTAAAGCCACAGAAGGATCCATATGGCCTGGAGCCTTAGCCCCTTTGTAACTTTGCTCTGTCCTACAATGGCTGAGTTGGCTGCGGTCTGAAAGACCTTTGCCTATTAAAATACCCCCTATTAGGGGGGTATACCTCTGGCTGTTGTTGAGCAGGATCTGATGGCCTGCTTTGCCTCCTTCATCTGTGTCAGATAGTCTTTAAGATCAGTGCCAAATAGAAAGTCCCCTTGAAATGGTAATTCCATAATTTGTGCTTGTGTGTCAGGAGTTAAGGAGGATGTCTTCATCTGCAGAACTCGTCTTGCAGAGACAACACTTGCTACAGCCCTAGCATTGTTGTCAATGCCATCACATGCCACCTGCAGCTGGATTGTTGCAGTATTTTTCCCCTTTTCCGCAAGCTGCATAGCCAGTTCGATGTCCTCTGGGGTAGAGGTCTGTAGGGCAGCAGACACCTGGCTCCAGTTTATGTTGATATTTGGCCGCATGAATTTGATAGTTATTGATGCACGTGTTGCAAGTGGCAGCAGCGTAGTCCCCCTTTAAGAAGGTATCAATTTTCCTGTCTGCACCAACTGGTGTAAAGGATTTGGAGGATGCACTGGTGGCTGGTGTATTCATGATATTATCTATTTTAGGCTGCTTAAAAAGATGCTCTTTGTGGCTAGAAGGTACTCTGTAGAATGTATCTACTCTGTGTAGATATGATGCAACACATGTAGGTTTTTTCCATACAGCCTCAACAGGCCTCCAGACAGAAGTACTGTCTCCAGCTACTGAAACGTCATCATCAGGGGCAGAGTTCATGACGTCACCGTCTCCCTTGCTGCGTGTGTTAGCAGAGACGTATTGCTCTTGTGCACTCCAAGCTGCTGTGGTCCCCGTATCATCAGCCTCCAGGGCTACTGGTTGTAGAGGTACAGGTTGCCTTGAGCAAAAAATATCCATAAGTTACCAGGGGTATTAATTCCTGTGAAGTCGTAGGCTGGGTAGCCTCAGTTGGAATCTCGGTAATGGCTGCCGCTGTTTTAGCTGTTGCATCTTTCTCCCTGTTGCCGCGGGAATGAGTGGATTTACTTGTTCTCTTCCTAGGGGGAAGACAAGATGGAGCTCCGCCGCTCTGTGGAACTACTTGGACTTTTAGTTGATGTTTTAGCTGAAGATGAAGAGCAAGACTTATCAGCATGCAAAACTGGGGAAACTGGGGTGAAGGAGTCTTTACCCTAAGAGGCAGCAGTGTGGAGTAGTGGTTAGGGCTCTGGACTCTTGACCGGAGGGTCGTGGGTTCAATCCCCGGTGGGGGACACTGCTGCTGTACCCTTCAGCAAGGTACTTTACCTAGATTGCTCCAGTAAAAACCTAACTGTATAAATGGGTCATTTTATGTAAAAATAATGTGATATCTTGTAACAATTGTAAGTCGCTCTGGATAAGGGCGTCTGCTAAGAAATAAATAATAATAATAATAAGTGTTGGTGCGTCTGACATGTAGGGTTAGAATTAAATCTGATGAGGACTAGTTGATGTCTGTGTCTCAGTAGTCCTCTGGGCGAGTACTTAAAACAAATGTACACATATATTCTCATGTTTAGTCTTGTGTTTAAAAAATGCAGTGAAGTCAATTCTCTAACGGGGTGTAGCAGTGGTGATTACGCATTCACAAATAATGCTTAGAAAACAGTCACTCAGAACTGAAACCTCCCTTCATCTCTCCTGCAATGCCAACCCCAATTAATGGCATTTTACGTTTGTGTTCTCCCTCTGAACGGGATGCAAAGTTTATCATTTGAATTTACTGAAACGCATTGCATCTTTTGAAATAAGTGTAAAGTCATTTTACAAAAATGTGTTGATTTATACTGGGTTACAACCCTGACTGAAGATGTCATTAGCAAAGGGGGCCGGTTGTACTAACGAGGTCAAACAATAGGTCACATTTTACTAAACATTTTAAAAATAATAAACAAACAATTACCATAATGAACATTATAGTAGTATATTGCTTAAAACATAATAACACAATGTATTCATAATAAAGTTGAGTTCTTATCTATTAACAGCAACACGTTTAAAGCTTGGGACTCGCTGTCTGTAGCTTGGTGTTGTTTACATTATCGTCAGCATATTTTAAGTGATTGGAAGCTCAAATTACTTTTTTAAAACACACTTTTCTTATACCAATACAGTATTGGTAAACTGTAGCTTATCCAACAGTGCTTCAGGGTTATATGCGTAGGCTGGGCAATTTCTAACTATTATTTTAAAATAAACTTTCAGAACGGGAACCTGAAATTCTTTAAGGGTAATAAAAACTATATAAAAACTAATAAAAAAAAAGTGTGGGTTACTTTCTGGTAATTACAATTTATAGTGGAGGACACTGTGCAAAATGGTTTGCTACAGGATAATACTGTACATTTATCCCTTACAGTGAGATACTGTGTAAAACTCAACATGGTAATTTCAATGTATTTATCAACAATCCACATTATTGAGTATTTTATTTACCCCAAATTAAATTAAAACATGGCATCGTCCTATATTTAGCACTTGTGAATTTGGTCACCAACGAGATTCATACTGTACAAGTTATATTTTATTTATTTATTTCTTAGCAGATGCCCTTGAACGAGTCCAGAGCCCTACCACTACTCCACACGGCTGCCCTATCTAAGGGGAATTCAAAGACTACAGGATAACCGAGTTTCCTTCTTCCTCGCTCAAAACAGAATATAAAACACAATTTTGTCTGGCACCGGTAACTTCAGCAAAATGTAAAATGTGTTAAAAAGGGGTTTAAAGCTTACCTTAAATATTGCTTTAGTGCACTAGTTACTGTTTTTATGTCCCATTCATCAGAAGAAGAGAGGTCAACTTCACTGTATGTCTTTTCATCTGAACATAGAAAAAAAAAAAACACTTATAATGCAATACACACACAACATTACATAAGATGTAAGGTAGAGATTGTTCAACCACTGTTACTATTTAATATAAAGCCATCAATTCTAACATTAATTGAGAATTACTCATGGTAAACAGCTTGCATTCACAAATGTTGGTCCACGCCACAAAGTAAATATATATTTTTCGTCAGTTCCACACCTTAACCATAAAAATCTGTTTCAATATTCTACCTCCACCAGAAAAGCTTAGATTATAATAAGTTGGATCTTGGAAATGGACAAAGGTGTCTAAATTTAGATCGAAATGAAAACAGACGTTGGATGAAATAACAAACCTTTATTTATTTTATTCAGACGCTACTGAAACAGTGATACTGTAGATCTAGTTTAATTTCGACGGGTGGACAACTAACAGTAAAATCTAACTGCCAGACCTTACACTAGGACCGACTGCGTGGAATAGCTGCGGTACAAAGACCAAATTAAGAAACAACCTAAGTAAACATCGAGGGTCTCACTTACATAGTGTACTGTACAGTATGCACAACTGTTTTAAACATGTAGCCAGGTTTACCCACACCCAATGAGAAACAGAGGAGAGAAAAAAAAAAACACCCAGTTTGCCAAGCAGCTGCGGAAATAAGTAAAGCCAACACAAGAGCCCAAAATTGACATGGAGGGAGGCATAAGAACTGAAAACTTCTTGGGAGACTCGAGTCATTTCTTTTTGTGTGGAGCAAGCTTTTTTTTTTGATTCATGAAACCACAGAGTGCACAGCCTTACATTTTTAGCTGTTTCCGGTCTGTGTGTGTGTGGCTTTCTCCACCCCCACCCAACCAAAGGTCTGTTCCCCCCAGCTTTCTAATCAGCTTCAACGTCTCCAGAAACAGGTGGAGACCGTGCTTGGGTATCTGGGGGAGTGGCCTCCATCCTGATGTATTTCCATTGTGAAATTACTTCCGTTATGTGTTGTGGGCTTTTAGTATTTGTGTTTCCTGCTTTTGTTTTAGCGTTTTGTGCCTGTTTTTTTGTGTTTTCAGTTATTTGTGTTTTTTATTTATATTTGTGATTTTTGATTTTTGTATTTGTGTTTTGCTCAGGGCTACCGTACCAAGACTACATTATGGTGCTTGAAATTTATTCGCCATGGGATATCTTAACTGTCAGAAAACCCATAAAACCTCTGCATTCCACTGGGCATTTCATATTTAAATAAAATAAGAACAAAATACATTATCTGATAAACTGCGCAGAAACTGACAGCAGTATATTGAACAAACACTCTTGTCATTCCATACATGTACAGAGTGGTGGTGACTGCTCAGTTAAGGGGGGGGGGGGGTCACAACATGATTTTCTACACTCTGCCAGAAAGCCAAGTGTCACCCACAAGGATAAGACCTGGCTGGTCCCTTAAAAGCAGCACAGTGTGCCAGGCAGGAGCGACCCTGAATACCAATGAAGTTGTTAGACGCAGGCACCTGCTGTCTGTGGCAGATTTGAGAGCTTCAAGAGCCTCATCACGTCCAATTATTATTACTGCAAACACATGTACCATCATATTTTGAAATACATCACTAAAAGCTAATGCACCCCAGGTGTGAGTTGTCAAAATATGCACAGAGAAATAAAAACCTAAAACAGAAACAAACCTCTAGTAGATAGGTATACCAGTAGGACTTTTTCTTGAAAAAGTAAGTATTTAAAAATTCCAGGATCTGCTTAAAAAAAATCTAAGAAACCTAAGAGTCAGAAAGCATTTAACACAGTGATAAGTCTGCACCCTTTATTACTGAACAAAAATTCAAAATCCATAATGTTACAGGGCATGAAGTTAAAGTTATGAAGGGCAAGGCAATGTTGCCTTCAGAAAAGTTAAAAAAAGATAGATTTTCAGGCAAATTGGCTGAAGATTTACCCATGCTGGAGTTTAGTAATGATAATGGTCAAATGAGTTGTTCGGTCTGCAGTGTAGTTTGTTAACCGCTGTTACAAAACATGTACAAACAACGCGGCTTTGAAAAAAAAAACAAAAAAAAAACACAACTCGAAATAGAAACTTTGTCAGGCAACGGAGAGTGCTCTGCATCACAATGATGAACAGCTGCTTGTACCTAATGTTAGATGTTTACATTTAAGAGACTTTATATAGTTTGACAGTTCTTGAATTTTACAGTTGCAAAGGATTTAGTTGTGTTATGGTGCATTGCTGGACACTCAATTCAGGGGGAAAAAAGGTATGCTGTTTTTAAGCATACACATTCTAACCCCCTTCGTGAAAGCACACGTTTTACTAGTTAAAGTAAATTTTACTAGTGAGAATGTACTGCACAAAACAGAAATCGATGCACTTATGAAGATTGTGTTTTGTTCGCTATTATGTTATCTCTCCTGCTCGTTTAATAACGCAGAGCGCTGCTAATTGAACCATGTCAAAGCTACTTGCTCAGTTTTTTTGTGTTAGAATTTGAGCAAAATTAATAATGATCTGCCTATTGTGTGTTAATTTTTAGCATTGGTGTTTTGGGGGTGTGTGACAATGTGCCCCGCCCCTGTGTGTATTTTGTGTGTTATGTGTTGTATGTATGGTGCGTGTGTTAATGTTGGTGTATAGAGATTGGTACACGGGATATAAACGGGCCTGTGTTTCACATGTATTTAAAAATGTAGATTTGTATTTAGGCACGAGGAGGGCACAAATCACTTCACGTGCTGGTTAAAGTATAGTATGTGAGCACGGGGTTGCACAGAATTAATTCACGTGCTGGGATTCAAGTGAATAATTAATTAGTAATTGAATCCCAGCACAACAGTATATATAGATGCACATTTCTTTCAGTCGGGGTTTTGTGTTCGGTGAGTGGAGAACGGGTGTGGAGAGGAGAAAGGAAAAGAAACCAAGATAATAATAATAATAATAATAATAATAATAATAATAATAATAATAATAATAATAATAATAAGAATAAGTATTATTTCACTTACCGTGTTTGTTTGTCTGTTCGTTTACTGCTTTATCGTTTTGTTCGTCTATTTATTTTGGCTCAAGTGCCGTGTCCTGTTTTGTGTTTAAAACCTTTTATTTTCTGTTCTGTTTATTTATTAAATGCTGAGCTCAACCAAACTCTACCTCTCGTTTTGTTTATTTACTTCCTGGCCCTGGTCTGACGCCACCCACTCCGGCCGTCTTTGTGACAGGGGGAATAACACCGAATTACAAAACAGCAACGGTCATTGAAATGTCTATATAATATTAGCAATTTATATACACTGAAGAAATGCAAGGAGTTAGAATGTGTATTGCACCGTTGCATTTTAAAAGGATTGCAATTTTAAAGCCTGTTCTGTCACAATTCAATTTCATTCTGTCTAAGCTCATCCTTTCTGCAGTACTTGGAAACTGTAAATGGACATTATTATTATTACTGTCAGGCACGAATTGTTGTGCACCCATTGGTTAAAATGATTTTGCAGCTCAGAATGCATGGTCAATTCTGCTGTTATTTTTGTATTATTAACGTCCTGGCTTCTTTGATGTCCAAAACACAGCTCAGGTAACTTGCAACACAAGTTAACGTGTTGGTATACAACATCTGTCCAAGTTGCCCCTTGGTAGAACTTGAGTGGTAGATGTTTTTTGGGTTTTTTTTGCCAAACAAAATACCCTCCTGCTATGCAACTGTAGCCACATGGAAAAGGGTTATACGCTGTTAAATCCTTGTGTGTTTATCAAATAGTTATAATGCACAAATATATTAAGTTGAAGAGGGGATTTGTCTCGGGTGCACCAGCTGCTTTGTGAATGGTTTAGGAAGTTGTACAGGAGTACTCAAAAGGAGCACATACATGTACACACACAAACAACAAAATGAACACTTACCCATTAATATTCCCACAAGCTTTATCACCCTGGAACTGACTCCAACGACTCTGTACAGACCCTGATCAGTAATCCCTGTTGAAAGAGAATCAGTCACTGCACACATTCACAATGCAATCAGAGCAAAACGACAATCAGATGTCTATACAGCATAGAATTCAGAATAACTACTTGTAATAAATGTCCTTGCAAAGTTTAATTCAATTCAGGCGAGTGGTTCTGAGGAGAGCGTTCATTATTCTGATGACTCTCGAGTGCCCTTTTAAATCTTGTTCTGTTTTCTTTGAGCGTTGATTCCTTACCATAAAATACCTCGACATCAGAGACCAATCAGCTAGGAAGCCTATGCCATCCTGTGGTAAAACTATAGTACTACTACTACTATATTACAATTTGATTTATTGTATTGTTAGTTAGAAATGATTTATTTAAAATATTGAAAAAAAGAGCTACAAAACCTGATCAGGCAAGGAGGTTAAACTGCTAGCAAAATGGTATGGGTAACCATTTCTTATTAAACTGTATGAACAAATACATTGCATTAAAACATACCTCTGGACTCAACTGCGCTGATACAGTTTTTTAAAAGTGAAAATCCTACTTCATCCAGGTGTGCTTCAACTAAAAAAAGAAATGCAATTATTATTTTCTATTCCACATCGTGCATCACATATAACAGGGGTGGCTAACACTGGTCCTGGAGAGTCGCAGGGTCTTCTGATTTTTCTTCCACCCAAGTTCTCAATTAGTTAATTGAACCAATTATGTTCTTAATTGGTACACACTAACAATTGTTCTAGGTCTTTAGCCATTGATGATTTAAACAGACCCAGAAAACCTGCAGGATTGTGGCTCTCCAGGACCAGGGTGGGCAACCCCTGGCATGTAACATTAAAAAACACTGATCACCCAAGTTAACTTTCTACTACTTTTATCTGAAACTCAAAGTAGTGTAAAAGGTAGAAAACCCACCCTTAGACCCTTCTATTTTTGAGTGCTTTGTTTTAATTATTTGTAAATGTAAAAGCAAACAATGACATGTTTTCATATATTTAACTATTTTGAAAACTGTAAACCAATAAAACACATTTCAATTACAAATACAGTTTCTCTTTGTGCTCTTTTTAAAATTATTACAAATAAAAGCAAAAGATGTTCGATGTAGTGCATGTTAAAATGCAGCACATCTGGAGGGGTCCCGGGATTGTGAAACAGCACTCGTCTGCATTTTTCAAATACAAAAGGACTGAATACTAACAAAAGGTTTCTAATAAAACCTTCTTAATAAAAAGAGCTCAAATCAGACTAGTTACTGTAAACACCAAACAAACCGTGCAACATACTGAAATTATTTACTTACTTCCTTCCCTCTTTGAATAAGTTCTGCCCAACTTGCAGACCTGTCGTTAACAGAGAAAATGCTTAAATAGCCGTAATAAGCGGAAATCAAACCTTTATATCAAACTTTCCCTTGTTAAAATGTCTACTTAATTATTGCATTTGTACGTAAACTGCAGTGCCCAATATCCCAGTTTATCAAAATGTTTCTAAAATAATGAAGAAAAACTGTATCACTTACAGGTTCTTTGCCTCCCATCGCCTGCATCCACTGCTTCCGATCGTCTTCTGACAAGGCCTGTACGGTGATAATGAGACCTGGTCTGAGAAATACGAGCATAGTGTAAGCATGGTGAAGACACTCCGGAATACAAACATTACTGGCAGGTACACCATATTGAATTGAATTCCAACAAGACAAATCTTTGATCATGCCAAGACAGGCTAGAAAAAGTGCTTTAGCAAGGAACAGTGTGTCCAACTGGTTTAAAAGGGCCATCATGGAACCCATTCTAATGCAGTAGTGGTTCGAAACACAAGATGTGGACTACAATTACAATTCTGAATTCATCAACTTTGATTGCTTCTGCAATGAAAGTCTGACTCATACCAATAGAAAACAAAAGTAGCAGGAGGCTATGTGTTTGACTTGCAGCCACACGTACCCTGTACATTTTCTTATGTAAATTGAAAGGCTGCATTTCTGTAAAGTGTGTGCACTATATGTAAGGTACTGTATAGTATCATACCATGTTAGTGCGGCACCATGATCTGTTTTGTGTTACCGTTAACCAATACTACTGTATAGGCCTACTGTACAGATTTATATTTTTACATAATGTAACATGTACAGACAATATATAAAGAGTAAGTAGCGGGGTTCCAAAAAATATTGCGTTATACGTCCCCACGTGTTGCTACAACTGTTTAAATAACCTACCTGTCATTTTTCTTTTCATTGTTAAAATCCTGACAACTTTTTACACTTATAAGTTTAGTCTGTTTTTCTGTTTTCAAAATGTCAGCTCTAGTGCACTGGGGTTTGAGATCTGTCCTCTAAGTCACTGCAGGAAACGATTTAAAAAGCGATTAAACAAAAAAAACAAACATAACAAGTGCTATGGCTTTTCCGTTGTGTTACGGGTGAAAAACATACCAGGTCTGCAAGAGCTCATGTAAGCTTGTGAGGCTCTGTACAATGGTTATGATCTGTTGTTGATGAGTGGGAGGTGCCAGGCTCACATCCAGCCTCCACCTGTCATGTCACCTCATTCTGTCAGTTTCTCCCAGAGCTCATATAGAAACCTAGGAACCCCCTGCAATCACCACTACACAGTGCTCCAGATAAGGTTTTACCCTCTAATTTTAACACTAAGTGAGTAAAATGTATTTTCAGAGGGTAAAATGCAACATTACCTTGGAAGTCATGAGTAATCTCAATAAACTGTACATGTACAACTGTAAATCTTTAATGGTAACGGGGTAGGCAATAAAATAGAGCCTTCCATTTTAACTGCAATGTTACTCTGAGCTACTGTACAACCACTTGTGAGTTCTGCAAGGTTCTTTATCGGCTCAGCGCATTTTTTCGAGGTATCACACTGACTCAAATTAATTACGTGACATATTTAAACATTAAATTCTTAAACTCGGTGAACATGTTAAACTTCAATATCAAGCCATACAGATAAATAAAATAAGGACATTCATAAACAAGTTATAAAACAGTTTGTTTAATATTACAGGCACCTTTTTTTAGCGGTTGCCTCTGACGATGGTTCCAGTCGGCTTTATAGCTGGACTGGGGTGTTTACGCTTCAACCTGTGTAGCTTCAATTTTTTCTTATTCTTACTGAGATTTGCTGCAAAAGACAATAGGGCTAGCCAGAGATTGGATAATGTTTGTTGGATAGGTTTTCTTGTGTACAGTTTCCTGGTAACTGGAGACATTATATTCTGTGAGATGTAGTTGTCAGTGGAAGTTTTAGGGGAGGCAGGCAAGCTGTGCAGCAAAATTGCTATGCATATTTTTTACTTAAATTGAAAATTTAGATTTAGTGCATATTTCTGCTTTTTTAACGTGTAAAAACAGCAGGTACGCAGCTTATCTGGACCACTGCCACTACACATACATTATTTATGTAGTTTTCATTTGGGTTTTCACCCTCTGCTACAACAGAAATGGGCAGAAGTGACACTAAAAAGAATAAAAGTGACATCAACAAATATCAGACTTGGATCTTATCTCTGTTAGGCAGGGATGACTGCATTTTCACTACATGCCACCTAACAGACACAACACACACCAGGAGGTAGGTGGTCAAGGCAATTCATATTTCTACAAGTAATGTATGTGGTTTACTAGCGTAACAGAATGTCTGTATACAATGGGGAGATGTGACAAAACGTCCAGTTATTCATGAATATGTCCAATTTGAACAGAGTCATCTGTATAGCTGGCTAATGCAATATTCTGCAAACCTCTATACAACCACTAGATGGCAGGTAAAGCTTCACAATGTTATAGTTCTGTTTTTGTGTGGAGTTTACAGTTGCCCTTTAGTATACTCTGTGTAATAGTGTGAGAAGAACTAATTTATACATACAATATGTGCATCTTACATATGGCTACTGTTTCCAACTTTTTGTCCAACCCCTTTACAAAAAATAAATCTTACCGGTCAGCTACCTCTAGCTCTAAACAAAACCTCTTGTCGATAGAATCTCCTGTTTTCTTTGTGCAGGATTTCAGGATGAAAGACTCTGGTTCTCCCTAGAAAACACACAGATTACTCAGCACCTGAGTGGGCGTCAACACTAACGAAGGAAGATCTACTGTACACATCACTGCATCTAAAACTCACACTAGGGAATTGGGATGCAGTGAGAGTCTGTGGTGGCTTTGGAACAGATACACTCTATAACCATAGTGCTAACAGAATTCAAGACACAGACACAAAAGTACAGACTAGCACATGTTGAATTTAACTTGTACTACTGGTTTCACGCATAAATCACTAATCTGGGACTACCTCACCTAAGGCAACATAAGGTAGTCCAAGATAAAGTGATAATTGGGGCTGCAAAACCATCCATTAGTATCTGTGAATTCTGTCAAAGATGGAAGGAGCTGTAACCCATTCAGTGAATCCTAAGAGCTTCTTGTGACAAAACAAATGGATTAAAACCCATTCAAAAATAAAAATACATAAACAAATAAAAACCTCATGTCAGGCTGGCAGATATAACATCAAGATCATCTTCATATATAAGGGGTTGCCCATAAATGTTGGCTTTTCCAAAAAAAAAAAAAAAAAAAAAAACCACCACACACACACAGGGCCAGTGAAAAGCTAGGAACTATAACAAAAATCTTAGCAGTTGTGTAATATTAAAAGAAAACATCTAACTATTAAAAAAGACATCACTCACCGTTTTCCCTCCAGATCTGTGATCAAATGAAACCATGTTAAAAATCTTCTGCTCTTTCAAATAAATACAGTACTTCTTCACCCAGCTGGAGCCGAAAGGGGGAGGCCCTGAACAACAAGACAGAATGGTTTAGGTGCTACAGCTACTTGCAACGGATGAATTGGTAAAGATAAATAGTTCAAGCAACGTCCAACGTACTCTTCTCCTGGACGTACAAATAACCCTCAATGCTGAGCGGGCTGTTCCGCTTGTGTGCTTCTGGGTTTTGTTTGATTTTTTTCATCAATTCTTCTACTTCCGACCTGGTACCGTCAAACCGATTTCTTGTCTTTAAAATATGAATAAATACAAAAATCAATAAAATACTAAATAGTTTCCATGCTACAGTTCATCATGGTGTGAAGCCTAAGTCTTTATTAGCGTATGATTATTCCACTGCACCTCTATTATTATTATTATTATTATTATTATTATTATTATTATTTATTTCTTAGCAGACATCCTTATCCAGGGCGACTTACAATTGTTACAAGATATCACATTATACATAATTTCACATTATTTTTTACATACAATTACCCATTTATACAGTTGGGTTTTTACTGGCGCAATCTAGGTAAAGTACCTTGCTCAAGGGTACAGCAGCAGTGTCCCCCACCTGGGACTGAACCCACGACCCTCTGGTCAAGAGTCCAGAGCCCTAACCACTACTCCACACTGCTCTTATAAACCTACAGCTAAAGCAGCCCTCTTTCCTGTTTCTGTTGTTGCTTGAGAGATATTTAATTTAGTAAAATAAAAACATAAAACGAAATCAATAAGATGGGCAGTAAAAAGTGGGCATAGTTACCAAACTATACATTTAAGAGTAAGTAGCGGGGTTCCGAAAAATATAGCGTTATACGTCCCCACATGTTGCTACAACTGTTTAAATGATGTACCTGTCATTTTTCTTTTCAGTGTTAACTCCTGCCAACCTTTTACACTTAAAGTTGTAAGTCTCTTTCAAAAGGTATTTTCAAGATATCATCTAATGCACTCTGTTTTGAGATAAGGGGCGTGCCACTGATCACCACTGGAAGAGCGATTAGAAAAAAAAAATGCAAGTGTTCCGTGTGACATCATGTGGAAACATTTGCATATTTTACTAGTTCAAGCACTTAACTTTTCTTCAGTGGTGTTATTTTGCAGAGTGTGTTAAAATGTGGTACGCTCTGTACTGCGCTTGCCTGGGCATGCGCAAATGATTTTAGTTCAGAAAATAAGGAAACACCCATCTGAACAAGGTATGATGTACTGAGTTTGGCCCTTAAAGTTCTTTTTAATATAATTTTGTTACAATTAAGCACATTTATGTGACTTTAACTGATGAGCAACAAATTGGTATAATAATTGTTGTATTGTTTGTTAGTGAGTATGGTCTACTTGGGGCTCTCTTTGTATTAGTGCTGCACTATTGAGATGTACCTGTGCTGGCCCTGTGGGTGAATAAACTAAACTACAGTCTGTCTTGTTTGTAGTGATTTGTGCAGTAGTCAATCACAGCAGTTCTGCATCAATGTGCTCTTAATTAGAGCTCTGTGTGGCTGGTGAGCTAACTTTAAAAGGTGTCAATATATAACTTTAAATTACTATCATAAGAGATGTGTATTTTAAGTGCAATAGGCTTTAAAGGTATGGGGCTATACCAAGATCACAACGATAACTCTGAGCAACGTCAGTATTTTTGTTTGTTTTTGCCGATCACTTACAGCCCTGTGTTAGCTAGTTAATAAATGCTTTTCATGCCATTTTTCTTGACTGTTCTACCCATCACCCCTGCATGTCTTGGATGGTATCAACAAAGGTGTTTATTTTCATTGTTTGTTTGTTTTATGTATTATACTGAAAAATAAATGTATTTTACAAATGCAATGTGCTCTGAGCGTATTGAACCAAACGTTGTTTCAACAAAAGTCAAATTAAGGGGAAAAAAATCTGTATTTATTTTAAATAATGTAATTACTTTTTATCTATTCGTGGCATGCGGTTTTTATTCCGATGAGGAGACTCCCTAAGCCTATTTCTTGCAAATGGACATAGTAGTGGAGTCCACAGAGTTGTTTTTTTTTTTTTTTAAATCATAGGGATGCAGTACAGTATACTGTAGTTGTGCAAACATTTAAATATTCTGTATATTTTTTCTTTTTTGTTATGCATTTCATGCATCAATATTAGCACTATACTCTTGAACAATTACAATAATTCTCACAACTGATATTGTCTTTGGCTTTATGGTGTATATTATGAATGTGTGTAATGAAAATATTGTATAGGTGTTTTCGTAGTGTTTTGGTATTTTGGACTGTAGTGAAGTTCAACAGGTGGTCAACATGTTGATTAGGCTTCATAAAAAGAGAAGGATTCTGAGGTCAAGAAGGAATTTCAATGATTTGCCTCAGTCATGCTTATGACAGTCTCATGTGAGGGGAGTCAGGAAATATGGCCACTAGACTTGGCTATACCGCTGTCCGGGTATATATTGAAAACAAAACAAAACAAAACAGGTACATAAACTCACACATGCATTAAGAGACAAACAAACTACTTTTTGACAGCATACCATTTTCTGACCTTACCAGAGTCACGTTTTGGTATGCGTATCACATTCTGATGATGTACCACTTTCTGGCCCTACACTGTACTGAAGCAACATTTAAAAAAATCTGCATATCTGATAAATTATACTGCATCGAGTCTATAATGTCAAGGTAAACCGAATGCATTTATAAGTTTTGCATATATATTTTTTAACAGAAAGCTGGTTTTGCTTGTTTGCAAACCCCTGATATATGTGTACAGCAAACAAACTAAGAGACTAATTATTCTTATTATTCCTAGTATGATAGTGGAAGGGTTAGTGGCCACATTGCCAAACAGGCAACACAGCAATAAGGACCCATGATGTCACACGGAACACAAAGCCAGAGCTCTTGTATTTCTAATCGCTCTTCCTGCAGTGATCAGGGACACGCCCCTGCTCTCAAACCCACAAAATTTTATCTATTGCACACACTTAAAATGCACTGGGCTGACATCTTAAAAAAAACCTTTGAAACAGACTTTACATTTATAAGTGTAAAACGTTGTCAGGATGTTAACAATGAAAAGTAAAATTACAGGTACATCATTTAAACATTTGTACAACACTACATTTTTGGAAACCCCGCTACTTACTCTTTAAGGTCCAGACTTTACAAATGTGAAGTCTCTTGCCGCCCACTCCTAGTTGTGTCAGTACATTTGCTTTGGTTTAGAATTTTTTTTAACTTCACTTTGTTTTTACATTACAAAACCATGAATCAATCACATAAAATTGCACACACTTAAACTTTAAAAGCACAATGAGAACAAACATTTGATGCTGCCATCTTCAGCCTCTCCCCAAATCAAATTGTTTAGATGTATTACTTATTTTGAATAACAAAATCAGGTATTAACTTAACTCCAGTACTTTTAATACATCCCAACACTGTCTTACAAGTTTCCAGTAAGTAAAGGTCCTAGGAAACACTAGATAGCAATATCGGATTAGGTTACAGTTTCCTCACTTTGCCTGCTCACAAGCCAAGGACTGACGTGCTTTAAAAACTTAGTAGTGCCACACCAGAGGGCACATCATGTTTCCTGCAACACACAAGGTACTTTTACTGAAACATACAATCCCCACCAAGGTTTAAACCCTCACAAAGTAAAAACCAGTGGAGGCTCCTTACAGGAGGCAAGGGAGGCAGTGCCTCCTAAAAATTTAAAAGTGAAAATAAAATGTATGTATGTATGTATGTATGTATGTATGTATGTATGTATGTATGTATATATATATATATATATATATATATATATATATATAATGTGTAGCATTATAAATGTAATAATGTTCAATAAAACAAAAACAAAAAAATTGTCTAAAATGCAAAAAAGACATTTTAAACAAAACCACAGATTCAACATTCCTATCTTAACAATAGTTCTGGTTCCTCAGAGAAGGCAATTCTCCGTTATAAACTCCTATCTGCTATTAAGCACAGTACTAGCAGTAGCAGATCACGTGATCCGAACTCGGGTTTTAATTGGAGGGGTCAACAGGGTTTTTTTTATCAGAGGAGACAAGCCTCTGTTACTATCTGCTAGAACCACACACACAGTACAGTAGTAGCAATGGCAGATGATGTAGTCTTTTCCCTGGATTTAATTGGAGGAGCAACTCAAACCCTCTCGCCCCCTGCTGAAGCACTGCTTTACTGAGTATGCGTGATTATGACTGAAGTTGAAGGAGATTTTGACCAGAAAACAAAAAAAAGAAAAACGATCACAAAGGTAGGAACATTTAAAAAAAAAAAATTGATAGGATATGCTTGATTTTTTGTCTACCTTTCTCCTGCCTCAACAACGTTGTTTAGCAAATATTGTATGCAAAGTATGTTAGTGACATGGTCTTAATTTAAATGCTATTTTCATTCTGCCTTTTTAAACATATGCTGCAGTGTGTAAGTTAGGTTTAACAGAATAATCTGATGAGCTACTGTTTTCTTTTCTTTTTTGGCTAGTGGAAAAAATGTGTTCAACAGCCGAATTTGGTAAACCTGTTTAGACTGCACTTGTAGATCTATTGATCTGCCCATCCGACTATGCACTGGACTTGTGCACCATGTTACTGGATCCTCAACTGATGCACTATGCTTGCACTATTACACTACTAATGTGTCATTGTAGATATAACCTGTTGTGTCCTAGTTCATATTGTATTTTATTAGTATTAGTTTCACTTACTGTAAACTATACTGTATTTAAATATTAATCTTGTATTGTCACCTTGGATAAAGGCGTCTGCTAAATGAAGGAGAAGAAGAGAAGGAGAAGGAGAAGATGAAGATGAATGTCAGGATGCAAAGAGTGCTTGGGCACCTGTTTTAAAAAAGTATGGTTAGGCATAGTATCATAGTAAAATAACTCACATTTTGAATGTTAATCTGCAGTTTTGTTTTGTAATGGCTGAAGTCTTGTGCAAGCTCATATCCCTGATGATAAAAAGTGAAAACCGCCTGGAAGAAAGCCAGCATCTAAAGGACACATAGAAAATAAAATTGGCAATCAGTCATAACTTTTCTTGCATGTATAACACACTTATTAAACGACTCATGGAACAGTTGCTATCGTAGACATACGTGCCCAATACTTTTATTATACTAGTAATTCAAGAATATCCACCCGGAAACTGAAAAAAAATAACACGACCCCAATATCACTGCCATCTTGGGTCACGAGGCAGTGGGACCCAAGTTTAATCTCCACTTAATAATGACAGGGACAGACTGTATGAGAGTCTGGTACATAGCTGGATCATAAACCAAAGACTTCTCATGCAGTTTAATGCCACCAGAACTTGATTTTATTGCACACCATGTCCAGACCGTTCTAAAATTCCATTTATTATACTCGTGGCTTCCTGCCCACTCCTTTGTAAAACACGCTGCACTTACTGGCTCTGCACAATCAAACTTCTTCTTTTCCTGGATTTCCTGCAGTTTGCAAACATATTCCAGCGACTCCTCGTGGAAATGTAGCCTCATCACCTCCACTTGGTTGTCTGCCTGTAAAAGAATATAAATCAGACAAAGAGTTAGCTAAATGAGTGGTCATACCTCATAAGAAACACTCATTCCTCATGGGGGGTGGGCAATACATTTTGTTGAACATTAAAAATCACCTAACTTTAATGCTACTTCCTTAAGATTGAATTCCCTCGATGTATATAAACACTGTCACTCTTGGGGTTAAGTCACGGCAGCCAACAGAGATGTAAAGCATTTCTAATCCACCCCCCTCTCTCTCCCCCGACAAGCTCTTGTGCAACCCTTCTCTACAGAGCCTTGAGGGAGAACACCCAAATTCCAAGGGAGAAAGTGACAAAAAAAAAGGGACATGGGAAACTATGGTGTGTAGAAGACACAGACATGCCAAAAAATACACAGCTTGATTTACTGGGGAACAAGATGAAGAACATGAATCATGACTCGCAGCTCTATTAGAAACAGACTTTTCCCATTAACAGCATGCCGGCAGCAAGCCAGCAGAATAAACATTGTGACAGTCTAATAATACATATTAATGAAGCCATAATACACACTGTTTACCACATTAAAAACTCATTAGATTAGCAAAACCTCACACATAACTTGCATCTTACTATATTTTGGTACAATGGGAGGTTCTTCCTTCACCAGACCATTAAATGTATCATAGAGCAGGTTGAAAGGGACACGATATTTTATAGTTATATTACTGTATCGATATTTTCCTAATAGTTTATCCCATATATGTTTAATAATCTAGTATGCAGGTTATATATGATTGCTTGCCATGCATATTGCTTACTACTATTCCAGATAAAATGCTTCTTAAATACTCCTCAAGGCTAACTGTGAGTAAGTCAGGTGGGTACACAGCACCACAGCAATATGCTTCCTATCTCACAATTGGCTTGAGGAGTCTTCAAGATCAATTTCTGCAGCAATAGTTAGTAATCTTGATGAATAATTATATGATCAAAAAAAAAAAAAAGTTAAAAAGAAGAGAGAGAATTAGCCGATACAGAACACACAAAATTCAGTAAGACATGTCTGATCCAGCATCGTTTAGGACTGGAGTGTTTCTTCATTACTCTACCATACCTGCAGGACATGTGTGTATACTGCACAGCCAGATATCCATTGATTTTAGGCAGACAAGACTTTCAAATTAAGAATAGGACAGGTTCCAAATTGCAGAGGGTATCGCACCATTCACTTCAATAGGGATTTGGTAGGGACCGAAAAATTATGCCAAATTATACAGAAAAAACAAGAAATTAAATATGAGAAATGTAGAAAATATAAAAATCATCCCTTTAACTCACCATGGCAATATATCACACATTTACAGTACCAGCAATACGGCTGACTTTAGTAGCAAGAAGAATTGAACCTAGAAGGCCTACTGTACCTCCTGCAGCTGTTGATCTTTCTTCTTTGCCGACATATTTAAAACCTTTTCAAGAGCGCTGTAGTACTTCTCTGTGTCTTTTTCATATTTCTTCCTTTCCTCCTGTTTATAGGAAAAAAAAGAATATCAAATGCTCCTAACAGAACCAGTATTTCTGATTACACAGTTAAATCTTATTTACAGGAGGATTAATTACTCCCAAACACAACATAATCACAGATTATTATTATTATTATAATTATTATTATTATTATTATCCGCTCTTCAAAAATTCAGTCTCAAATCTGTGGTTTTTTTCAAACACCTACAAGTTGTTCAAAGACAGGACTTATACGATTACCTTTGCAGCCCCCAGCTGTTCTTTACGGAACTTCTCCAGAGGCTTCAGCAGCGTCTCAGTGATGTTGAACAACTAAAAAAATATTTAAAAAAAAAACAACAACTCTAGGTCAAAGACAAAAAACGTTATATACTTTTGACCAGTTTCACAGACCCCGATTAGCACTAAATCTTGGACTACTTTACCTAAAATAACATTAGGCAGTCCACTATTGGTGCTAATCAGGGTCTGTGAAACCAGCCCTTAATCAACCACTACCCAACTGAATTATTATTATTATTATTATACCATATATTTTATCTCTAAGTAGTTGTATTTTTCAAGTTAAGGTTCAGTATATTTTATTTTGTATAATATTCTATACTGTTTTTAATTGTGGTTAAAAATAATTTTAATTCGATTAAAATTAATGATAAAATTAGTATGAAAAGTCATTTTCATCAGGATTAACACATTTCTTTAAAGAAAGTAACATATTCAACCAAATCAAAGTTTAAGATTATTCAACCAAATAAAAACATTATTAGGGCGCACTGAAAGGTGAGCAAATATAAAATAAAACTCATAAGAAATGTAAAAATGCATTTTGTCATCTATAATAAATAGCTTTACAGGAAACAGGAAACGTTCTCCCTGCAAAAAAAAAGTAAATTCTTATAGCCTATCCTCCCTCACAAACGACAGACTTTCCGTGTGTGTGTGTGTGTGTGTGTGTGTGTGTGTGTATGTATATATATATATATATATATATATATATATATATATATATATATATATATATATATATATATATATATATATATATACACTGTGTGTGTGTGTGTGTATTATATATATATATATATATATATATATATATATATATATATATAAAATAATCATTTACACTGGATTATGATTAGGAAACATTAAATGGAAAACAAGGCAGGCTGTCTCCGCCTTCTCTACATTCCCACTGGCCAGAATCACCACTGTCTCAACTCCCATTGGCCAGGCAATGTTTCTGCAGCTTGTTCTGAAGCCTTTAGTACAGCAATGGAATACAGGAAAAAAAAAAAAAAAAAAAACACACACACACACTTATTATTTGGGCCTATTTATTATCATCATCTAAGTTTCGTTTTTTTCTCCAAACGTCGTTTAACTTTTTATTATTGTTATGTCATTTATTTCACGTTTTTGTCCGTATCAGTTTTCATTAACGACTGTAACCCTAAAATTAAAATTAAATTAAAATGAAGAACTCGCCATTGTTTCCTCTAATCTCGCTTAAACTCCGGTAGCGTCTGGCCGGCTCATTGCACAATGGGATATGTCTCGGATCAAGTGGAGTTTACAGTTCAAACAACCAAGACCTTTTCTTTCATGATTTACAGTTTAATAAATGTGGCATATTAGCTTCGTATTTCAAACTTATATCACGATACACAATACACGATGAATCGTTTCACCCCCACTGGTCCTGCTACCTGGACAATGAACATTGAAAAGCATGAACCCTCCAATCACTGCGTGTCTAACCAGGATCAGAACTCCAGAAGATGCTAAAACCGCCAATGACCATGTGTACAACCAGGGGTCTGGGTTTTCATTGTTATAAGGAATAGGGATTAGTTTATGTATAGGGAGGTGTGACAGCAGGACCTCCTGTATGAAAACAGTGCCACGTGTTTCTTCAGTTCGTGTAAATAAATCCTTGCGTGCCTGAAGGGCATGTCAATGTCACCTCCTGTGTCTCTCCTAATCTCTCAGCAGCTGACCCACTCCCCCTATCACAGCCTGGAATTTCAGTTACAGCTGTATTAAAAAATAAACTGGCTCAAATAAATGTGTGGCCTTTGATAATTAAGAACTGAACGAAACCTAAAGTTATATTATTTATTAAACAGATACATGTAACGTTATTATAATACCATTGTGAGTTGAAAAAGGTGACTTGCAAACTTCAAACTGAGTTAGAAATAATTCTACATTGTATCAAAAAGGCTGAAGAACAGAACATGGGGGGTACATGCATATCTTCAGGAAAGGTATTCCAGGATTATGGGGTGTGGTTACAGATATTTCTACCAACTTTAGAGCAGTAAGAAAAGAGTAAAAATATAAAAGTCAGATGAGTTTACATTTCTTTCAAAACAAACAAATATTTTTAATAGCAATGAAGAATGTAGCACATTATTATCAATGTCATAAACACTACAACTAAACTCCATTCTATAGAAGGGTTGTGTTTGATTGTCTTTCTCTTTGGAAACAAACTGGAACATGTGAAAGAGAAACCTGTTACTACAATTTTCTATTTAAAATAGAGAGTTTACATAGAGGGGTTAGCAGGGCGTTTCCAAAAGTTAGTCACAATAACAGGCCATAACAAAGTGTTCCTTTGCTTTCATTCAGATCTTATCTGAGAGGGAGGCCAACATACAACTTGTTTCCTATGAATCTCGTGCTGGAAACAGCCAAGCATGCAATGCTGTTCCACAAAATACCAGGGATATTGTTTAAATACCTTTCACTCACTTATCCAAAGTGCGGAAAAAAATGTAAAACAACAAGCTTGGACAACATTAAATGTTGTTTCAGTAGAGCTCAAATTAATACAAAGTAACAAACACAGAAAGTGTAGTTTATGTCAACCACTTTTGGACAACCTGTCCTAATTGCTTGACACAACCAGATTATTGTTATCTCATTTCACGCACCAGTTATTGTTTCTCAAGAAACTTGAGGCGCAGCACTTGCATTTTTTTTTTATGGCTTTACATTGACTAATAAAGGCACACACCACGGTTCAACAAACAAACTGAACTACATTGACATGCTATGACTAACGTTTAACACACTCTTGTTGCTTTGTCTTCAACTACCCATATTGAAAGCTCAAAAGTAATTAATGTGTTTTTCCAAAAACAGGACAGAAACAAATCACTGCTGTCCTGAATTTTGGCAAATACTGCGATTGGTTGATTTCTGATGTGACTGATAATTTTCAAACCTGGCATTTGCCAAAATTCATATCATTGGGGCAATTTCCATGGAAAAAGAAAAGTCTTACCTTTTTCTAACCCTATTTTGGTAGTACTTTCGGGTTCTGTGTGTTTCCATGTAGTTTACTTTTAGCCTGCGAAATTCTAGTTCCAAATGCAAATAACCTAATTAATATTCAAATATGGGAGGGTATATTTAAATGTTTGTGTCTGAGTTCCAATTTGGCCTTGCGCGACTTACTGGTGTCGTACAGCTTTCTTAAACTGGGTTTCCACAAAGTTTTTAAAGTTGTCTTAAAACACAGACAGTGCAGCCTGCCTCATTTGACCGAAAAAACAAACAAAACAGACAGCGTTATACAAATATGAATAAAATAAAAACAGCATTTTTTTTTTTTTGCGACTGAATTGACAATGCTCACACGCTGTCGTCCTCATATGGGGATGAACCCGATCACGCTCTGTTCACCCACCTACTACTATGACTATTACTATTTCAAACATAACTCTCTCAGCACAGTCACTGACAAAGGAGGGACAGATGGATGGCAAGAACAAAGCAAGCCGCTCATAAGTCTACCGGAGGAAAGGCGCCAAGGAAGCAACTCGCTCAATCATGGTGGTGTTGATAGCCTGCAGCCATAATAAAGCCACTGGCAATAAATTCCCAGCTATGCTAGTTTAATACATAGGGATACACAAACGTGGCTTTTTAATACATAGGGATACACAAACGTGGCTTTTTAATACATAGGGATACACAAACGTGGCTTTTTTGTCCTTGGTAGGTACCCATGATAGATACTACTTAAGGCTAGTGTGCCGTGCATTGCATTTTATAGCTAAGGGACAGAAAAGCCTAAATTTACAGCAAATCGACTATCTGATCAATAAACATTAAGATAACAAAAATGTAAAAGGAGGAAAAAAATATTTGTGCTTTGCAAAGGGCTTCGTTATTTATTTATTTATTACAAAGGGCTAAATTGTTATTAGTAGCTTCAGTATTTTTTTTATAACGCTGCTTATAAAAAAAACAAAAAACTATAAAGCAGGATCACTTTATCAAATAGCAATAATTTGAAACGCTGAATAATTGGTGTCACATAAAAAAAAAAAAAAAAATCCTGAATGAAGAGTCATCTAAACTCCTCCTACTGTATGCTTACGTTTTCCTATTTGGTCAGATAACCTTGCCATGGCTACTTCCAGCAGCTCTCAGATAATAAAGGATTGCTTGGTGGTAAGGCCTTTACGTATAGTAGAAGGTTGGGTGAGGTTAAGTCACAAATGGGATTTTCAGTGCTGAAGTCTCATAAGCATAATGTATGACTTCTGGATGTGTTTCCATACAAAAAATAAATTTTATGTTCAATTGTACAGCTTTTTAGTGCGAGAAGACAATTTACCCACCCCTTAAAGTTGTACAATGTTTTAGACACAAACTTCCTATAGCGCATGGAATGTGCATGTATGTGCATGTATGTGCGTGGTATGTGCGTGGTACGTCACATAAATAATGACTGAGGAGAGACAGTATCAACTTTCTAAGCTGCATGGAAACCCGGCCATTGTTACCTTGAAAACACTGAAATTATTTTCCAAAAATCATGGCATGCATCAATACCTTCATATTATTCCCCATTCAACATTATGTCAGCAGCTTAACAGCTAAGATGTACTAGAAAAGATGAGGAATTGGTTTTCCAGGAGTGGCATAAATATGCAAAATATTCCACTCATAAGCCATATGTTTTAGAATCATCAAGTATCCTCCAAGTGCCCCCTTCCCCAGCTGCCTGACCCTTTCCATGAATTTAAAGGGAAATTGCAACATCATTCTTGTGAGTGCTTTTGTATTGTAAACTATATCTGCTCACAATTTTAGTAATATTCTTCATTAATACGTTCCCCTTAAGTAATTTAGTTGGCATTTAACAGCTTTAGTGACCTAGTATGGCCTCCAGCTGGTTCAGACAGTTGATACTGTGCAAAACCTTGTCTTTTGGAAGGTCTCTACCATAGCTATGTACACACACTTCATAGATCTCCTACTGAGAAAACAACACCAATTATTTTATGTAAGCAAATGTGCATGACCCAAACAACAAACTGAAAACATTTGAATCCTTTCAGTAAATAGGCTTATCATTTTCCTGCAGATTTGTTTCACAAAAGCGCTCTGCCAAAAATCAGCTCAGATGTGTACTGATTATGTATACTCTCCCTCAAACACTCAGGACCATAATTACATTGTCCAAAACAGAAACAAAAATGGGGCATTTCACATCCTTGTGTATTATTGTATTGTCTATGACAGCAGACAGTATATAACAGGGGGAGGCACAGTTTTCTGATCAAAAGGGGATAGGTTTTTGCTATAGGTCCATTAATGTTAAGATCATTAAAATAATAATTATGTAGGTTTGAAGAAAAAATTCAATAGTTGGTCTCTTTTTATTACAAATAAATATTTTAAAAAGTTACAATAAACTATTCTATGTACATTTAAAATGTATTTATTATTTCTTTATTGTGTGCAGTATTTGCAAGGTACTGTATGGTATCATAGCTTGTTAATGCAGCAAATTTAACTATTTTGCTGTTTTGTGTACTATTAAGTAGTTGGGTAAAAAGTGCACTAAATTCCTTCAGTTTCAACTTAAAATAATACACTAACGGTGTACAGAGAAGGCATGATTTATTTTGTGTTACCGTTATTTAAAGTCACCTATAGGCCAAAGTATAAAAAATGCACTGGGTATTCATTTGATTTTACTATCGGTATACTGTATAAAGAACACATTACAGAAATGGGAAATACATTTAAAATAAATTGAGCACTAATAGAATAAAGTTCAAGGATGAGAAATGTGGTAGAATGTTGTGTTTTAAGTGCGAGTTAAGTGTACTGTACCCGCCGTTTATGTCCATTTGCTTCAAATCGCCAGAAATTCAGTAATAAACGTTCTCATTTCTGACGCACGACTCCAGATCTTCCTGAAATAACACTTCTATCTGCCCACAGAGAAACTAGAGCCTGCACTTCCTCAGCGTCCCAAGGCTACACTTTTCTCTCATCACACTTGCTGCCTGCCATGTTTGTTGTTTTTCTTTCTGGAGTGAACTGATTGATGCAACGTAATGACGAAAATCCTTAACCCCGCCCCTGGCTCGGCTCGCAGCCGGATTCAGATGTTTTGTGAGGCAGGAGTTTCATGGTTTGGTTCTCGCTCGGTTCGACAAATAGCCAGTGGAGAACCACCCGTACCCGTACCGTACCGTACCGAGCCCTCATGGGTCAGATGGGCCACTGGAGAAGGGGTATTAATGAGCAAACACCACAATAATTTCAATTATCCAGATTTTTTTTTTATCCCGCAATGATCATTTCTGAGATTTTTAATATTGTCCCAACTCTAATTCACACCTTATCTGAGTTTGTATAAAAACACAGATAAGATGCAATGGGAAGTTTGCTTTTATCTGTGGAATGCATTTCTCTATAATCTCAATAACCGATATTCTGGTTAAAGATTAAGAGACTGGGATCATAGTACCATGCTTCTCTACCCAAGGAGTATCACTGCCTATTGCTTGACTCTTATAGAGCATGTATCCTTAATGTCTTTACTTATTTGCAATATTGGTTATTTTTGACATTTACATGCCTTAAACATATGTGTTTTTTCACCTCTCCACAGTCATGTATCTGTTAATTTACCCAAAAGCACTTCTCCGGGCGGAATAATCTTCATTTATTGGGTGGTTCATCATACTCACCATTATTTCTCTTTGTTCCTCCAAGTTTTTGAGAAAAGAAGCAAATTCCTGTAGAGATTCATCTGAAAGAACAAACAGAATTGTATCACACCAGTGATGCCACAACAAATTGGAAGCAAAAACACTGGATCACAGTGCAGCAGTACTGCATGGACAAGACATGGCAAGTAAACTCTTTCAGCACTAAGTATGTAATGCAGTATAATTTCTCCCTGGCAATCCACAAAGTTATGGTAATTGACATCCTTACCTATACATTTCTCATCATCAGTCTTGGCATCCCCAATATACTCAAATTTGAATTCTCCAAGTGACTGAGCAAACTTGCGTTGAGCCACAGCTAAATCTGAAAGACAGAGTGACAGAAAAAACACTTAAAAGATTACTTAGTTATATACAGTAAGAATATTTTATGATTACCTAACTAAGGCTTTCTGTAGTCCCGTATACAGTATTCTGGTTTTAAAAACTACAGATTTTATTGTAAAGCACCCAGAATTTGTAATTTTGTGGCGCAAGATGTTGCATAATAAGGGCACTTTCACACCTTAGTTATTTTCAAAGGAAAATAATCATAATTCCTTTGCATTCCCTAGTGATAAAACAAACAAACAAACAAACAAACAAACAAACAAACAAACAAATGTGATGCCAGTACTAAAAACACATTCAACTTACCTAAGGCTAAAAAGCCTAGACCTCAATCAAAAAAGCAAATATAGCAGGGGGGAAAAACAGGGCCTATATCAACATTGAAGATCTCTAAGTTGACATTTTTATAGGAAATATGTATAGGGAACTATGTGGCAGTAGCTGTAAGACACTTCAGCAGTTAAGTATAAGGTGACCATATTTTAAATCCTTAAACTGGGACAATATGGAAATATTGTGAATAACTTCCAACTTCCAAGCTACAGGGAAGCTCCAGGGTTTTTATTTTCACTTTGGCAATGTTTGATCTAATATCATATTGAAAGTGAATGCAGAGACTCATGGTGATATTCAGAGTGGAATCCTACTTTTTTGTGAATAAATGATTGTCTTTGTAATTTCATTTTTATATAAAAAGTATATTAATTACATTACACAGTAGCAATTCAATAATATTAAAATTATAATATTAAAACTACTGCCGATTACTGCTGCAAATCTAGTCCCTTTTCTGCCTAAAACTGCATCTTCTCTCTTTGATTTCCACTTTCCAATCTGCAAACCTGACTCTCTTCCTGTATGCAAACATTACATATCTCAATATTTATTAAATGGTTACTTCATATAATCTTTTTTTTCCCCCAAAATATTTAATTTCTTACCATTTAATATGATATGGTATTTGTTCTGTATATATTTTTTTATTGCAGTTTGTGCTTGGATGATTGGTAATTAATACATACTAGGATTTTTTTAAGCCACTTTCTATTGTTAAACTATTACTATTAAAGGTGATGAAATGTGTTAAATATCTTATTCTTTGACTGTGTGCAATAAGTGAAGCCCACTAAATCAGCTTTTCCGAGTTTTGTTTAGAAGCTGCCCTGATTGCAGAAACAGGAATGTCCTTCTGAAGACGTTATTAAGTATGGTAGACAGTAATCCACGTAGGCAAGCCCATCAAGTTTGTCTGAATAGTTGTATTTTCAAGTCCCCCCTTTAACATGCTGTGCACTGACGTGCATTGCTTAAAACGGAAAGGAACCTGTTAAAAACGTGTTAATTGTGTGATGAAATTGTGTGCCTATTCCACTTTTTGGTACCAATCAACGATCATGAGAAAGAGTCTGACAATCTAAATTAGATAAGTACGCATTTTACGACGGCTAATTTGTTTGCTGATCTTGCCTGTTTTTTTTTTTTTTTGTTTGTTTTTTTGAGTCAACAGTCTAGGCTGAGACATGGATCAAGGTGTAATAAGATTAAATCGTATTCCTTTTCTCATCGAATGAAATGTTGTCACTGCTTTACTTACGGAAGCAATGCGATTTAATCTTCCTTAATATAAGCGTTAGCCTATGTAAAATGCACACAGAAGTGTTCAGATTGTCTGGAGACGCTTTCTCATTATCATTGATTGGTACTGAAAAACTGCAGAGACGAGGCAGGAAATATCGTCATACAATTAACACGTTCCTTTCTGTTTTAAGTGATACCTGTCGAAATTTGGAGCGAAAACTATTTGGAGAAACGTAAAAGGGATCGACCCCCCCCCCCCCCCCGTAATTCGAACCCTGACATACGCCTCTTTTGCTGAAGGAAAAACACATGTTTTTATCAAATTGTTGTTTTTCTTCTATTAAACTAATAGCTGTGAAAGTAAAATACCTTATATAGCTAATCGCACCTATGCAACAGATAGCATTCATCTTAAATATGACTACTCCATTGTCTCTATTTTTTTCTTAAACTTTGCAGGACAAAATATACTACGTCTCGAATACATTTAAAACACAGAAATAAAAATAAGGGGTCACCAAATTAAAGAGATTTATCCTGCCTCTACGACAGCTTATTTAGATATTTTTAAAAAAAAGAAAGGTAAAATGAAACAAGGACGTGATTCTTTTTTTGGTAATTCTTTTAAACTATTTGAATCATATACAGTACTCAACTATGAATGCAAATCTTTTTTTTTTTAAAAGACATTAAATTGGCACCTGGAGACCTGGAACTATTGTATTTCATTATTGCTAAAAAAAAAAAAAAAAAAAAAAAAATACATAATATACATATAAATAAAAAATGTTATGAAACATGTCAAATATTTTACAACATGGATTTCATAAATGTGAAAATAACTAATTTCATAAATTTTGTATTATTCACTAACATACATTCTTAGAGGGTACCTGTTTTCAAATACTTGTCATATTTTACATCTCCTCCTATTGTTGTTAATGCTAATGGACTATTTGATGCACAAAGTGTTCAAACCACGACAAGCATCAGTGCACTGTATTGTACACATGGCAAGGTGATGTGATATGGCAGCATTGATTTCTACAATTGTCACCTAAAGCTACACACAAAGCAAAGCTGTTTGCACGCAGATACACAAATATCATGGGTGAAGAGAATAATTCCAACACAACATAAATGGTACCTGTATGAGCCGTTACTGTTAGACTACAGTAGTCTAACCTCTTCGGGCAGTGAGAGCGATGATTCAGACAAGGACAGCTGCCAGTTCGTTTTTGCAGTAGTCAGGGGATAAACCCACCCACAATTCTCTGATTGGTTGCAAATATGAACGTTGACTGTTCAGTAATTCTCCAGATTTGCACAGCGCTGTACAGCCGCTTTTTAATGCTACTGGATGTTCAACCTTCCCTTTAGTCACATCAAGCGTCATTGTACTGTAATAAGTTCGACATGGTAGTAACACAGCAGCCTGCATGAAAATACAATATTCTGTTACTGGCGCGACGCAGGCCCACCGAGAGGGTGGGGAGGACGGAGAAATTTCTCCGGGGCCCAACGCCCCAAAGGGGGGCCCTGATGAAGGGGGAACTTTTTTTTTTTTTTAATAAAACATTTTAAAACAACTAGCCCTGCACAAGACCCTTTGCGTTCCCACCACCACATTAAAAAGAAAAACTCCAGTACTGCACACCGAGCCAACGTGCTTCTGTTGTGTAATGATTGTGTATCCAGGCGCTGTCAAACACTTCCTTTCCCACAATGATTTGAACTTTTGCGTTTCATATTGTACTACACCAAAAAGCTGAAAAAAAGGCATAGCAAATGTATGTATTTTTTTTAAAGACTTTTAAAAACTTTAAAAGAACCCTAAAGTTGCACAATATATATCACAGTATGAATTATTCTATTAAGATCTACAATTTGCTCAAAACAACATGGTGCAGCAGTTTGTTAGAATATTGTATCATGTAAAATAAATAAAGTACTTTCTTCAGCTGGTGGTAAACACAATTAGAGAATGATCCGTTATATTGCTTAAAATACAAATATATTTACCAATACAGGCTATTAGTTAAGAGCAGAGATGAGTGGTTTATTTTTGGCAAAGGATAAATAAAATAGTGTATAGCAAAATGTAGTTTATGCTAAAAACGTATGTTATTTGATGTTAAGTAAGCTTTATTCACTTACCTAAAAAAAAGTTTGAATCCTGTAAATAACTTAAACATAACTACTTTGAGAAAAAGTAAACTATCCTGCTGCAGATTTTAATTGAGATATTGAAACTTCTAGGCGTCGTTGACAGTTTCCTTCAAACCCATTATTAAAATACTGTATCGGCTGAAATGATCTTCCTCAGACACTGCTAAGATTGCAAGTATCATTGCTTGGTTTAGAAGCTTGGTTTAGACTACAGTATACTACAGAGTCGGATGAATGTAGTACCATGGAGGTGGGGACGGACAGCGGGACATACCAATCCTTCCCCGGGGCCCATGATGGCTCTCGACGGCCCTGGCCCGACGATGCTCTGGGGGAAAAAAACGGGACGAAAGGAGCGTCCCAAGAAAGGTTTGTCCAAAACGGGACATCTGGCCACCTTAATTGTGTGACCAGGAAAGAAAATCCACATGTTTTATAATAATATTACAGGGGTGGTCGTGTGAAACAGCAGCAACAGAAGTTACATTAATGTGATTTTATTCCTGAATTCCAAATGCATGTTTTAAAAGCCAAATTATCATTTAGACATATCTCAAATTAAATTTACAGGACACAGTATCTCTAAATATTTGTGATATATCTAAATCATTTCCAGATCTCTAAATATTTGAAGATATCTTCAAATATTTAAAATATATCTTTAAACATTTAAAAGATATCTGTAAATCATTTTAAGATATCTAAAATACATTTACATATGTCTGAAAATGATTTACAGATACCTTTAAATGGAGCTTTAAATGAGAGATCTAAAATGCATTTTGCAATATTTGAGATATCTTTAACACTACAAGCCCCGCGGCAGTCATTTTGGCAGTTTTTGGTTTTAAAATGTAATTTGCTCCAGTTTATACAGAACTGTATTCTACTTAATTTTTTTTTATGTGTTTAGCTGTAATCAGATTAGTCTCTACTCTCTGCCTGAGTGAATGACTGACAGTCTATTGTTTCCAATCGGCCTTTTGAAGGCTGGCGCCTGCTTTGGTCAATCAATTAGCATCGGGACTAGTGAAAATAAATACCAGAGACCGTGGAGTTTTACAACGCAACAAAATATGGAGTTGATGTTTTGGATCAGATGGCATGGAAGTATTCAGTGAAAGCTGGCTCCCGATGGTGGTCTGTTCAGGTGTTTTACAATGTATTGGACCTAGTAGCCATCAACTCATGGGTACTTTACAAAGAATGCACGTAGAAGAATTTACCTAGGAGAGAATATATTTTACAGTTAGCACAGCAACGTCGCAAGAAGCATTTGGAACAGAGGGAGACTGCCAAGCGTGTACCCACAGCTGAAGTTGGCAACCCCGCTGAGAGCCGCAAGAGACGCCAGTGCCAGGTTGGCAAGTGCAATAAAAATAAAACTTCGGACAGCTGTGCCCTGTGCAGAAAGGCAGTGTGGAGAAGCGCATTATCTGTGTTGATTGTGAACAGCCTTAGACTCAAGGTAAAGGAATACCCTTTTGTCGAAAAAAACTAAAATAAATTAGACTTTTTTTTATAACTTCTTGTGCTGTGCGCTTCTGTAAAAGTTTTTTTCTAAGTTTATTTATCTACGTTGTTCAGTTGCTTTTGCTCATCTGATAATAAACCGTTTGCTGTTGAAAAGTTAAAAATGTATTGCTATCGTTTCAGTTTTATAAATATGTATGTTGTAAACCGATGTCTGGTCAGATGTTTATTAAGTTACATTTTTGTGTTTTGATTTTATATATATATATATATATATATATATATATATATATATATATATATATATATATATATATATATATATATGCGCTTTGGTTGTTCAGATGTTTATGTGACGTACTCAATAAAAAAACAAAACAATTACATCTGACTGTTTCGCCTTTCGTTATACTATTTACCATTCTCTCAAAAGGGTGGACCATCCTCTCAAAAGGGTGATGGACCAGCTCAGTCTCTCGACCTTTATCCACCCCATGCACATATAAAATATGATATTTGTACAGAGCTCTAAATGGACAGGCAGTCCATTCAAAACATGGAGCATTTTCACACAAAGTCATTTACTAGCAATTTCTTAAGTTCTATGATGCAAGGTCTTGGGAATTACTGGCTTCAGTACAATAGTCACCACCCCACCCCAAGTCTTGGTTTTATGTTCTTGCAAATCTGACCCGATATACAACATGTGATATTTGAGCAGTGCATGCTGTTCTGTACTCCGCATGCACATCATTTGCTGTAGGCTTGCACTATGAATTAGCCAAGCTTCAAATAAAGCGTAGGCACCACTTGATAAAGTGATGGCCCCTCATTGGGGGGGACACGATTATATACCAAAATAATATAATTCTGAGCAAATCTTACTAACCTGTAGTATCCACTTTAATTCTATAGGGTGATGCAAAACCTCTGGCCATATCTGTACTATAGGGCCGAAGTAGTTAAAAGGTCACAGTATCATGACATGATAAATCCTTTCTTAATACAAATCACTGCAAGATTACAACTTGAAGGAGATTCCAAACTATGTGGCATACATCAGTCTAATGTCTGACTTCAGAGTGCTCCAGCAGCTGCCTCATAAAATTAAGTGACAGTGTCCCAAAACAAAATTCTACAGTGTGGCATGTTGTACACATTTCTCAGATCTACACAGTTACACTGCCTCTTGCCAAGAAAGTTTGTTTTTTTTATTTATAGAATGTAAACCTGACTTGTAATAGGAGGGGGGGAGGGGGGGGTTTAAAAAAGACACACGCAATTTATTAAATGCCGCTTAGTGTATTTGTGCATCAGGGCTTGAATTTCAGCGAGGGATTGTGGGAATCTCACATTTTCCAAGTTGCTCCCGCATATCTGCAACTTTCAGTGCGGGAAAATCTTGCAGAGATATTTTAGGACACCTTACTGTATTTTTTCACCCAATTTAGAATGCTTGAAATGCTACAACAATCTATAAGGAAGTGGGTGTCAGTGACGAAAGCACTATGAGCCACATTCCGAGTAGTTCTGGTTAAAATAAATAAATAAATAAATAAAAAAAAGTAGAGCAGGATATTTTAAGTGCCACGAGACTTTACTCTCTCGTACGTGATTCTCGGCCACTATCTTTAAGGATTACAGAAACTCTGTACACTGCAGTAAGTGAACAGTTTTGAAAAAAAATAAAATAAAAAAAAATGATGATATTAAGTCCATCTAGGTGTTGTTTTGCAAGCGGTGACTTTCATAAAACTCAGCCCCATTCATTTTGGGGCGCCAGCACACCAAAGGTTATGCACATATTACTCAGGCACCGTAAAAGCCACCTACCATGGCTTGTTTAAAAGAACAGACTCGGGGTTTTCCAAAGAGGTATTCAGTGTGTGTATGTGGTACTCCTAGCCGGAACTACGATTGCCTGAAGTTAAGCCTCTCATCATGTGACAGAGTTCACAGTTTAGGTTTCGTTTTGAGTCTATTGTGCCATCATTGTAGCAGCTAGAATGAAAGGGGTGGTATCACTGGAAAGCTTAGAAGCTCGAGCTTCCGCCCCATGTTCATTTCATATTGAGGTTTAATGGTGCAGTGTTTTTTTTTTTGTTGTTTTTTTTTTAGCCATCTATGATTACAATATATATAGCAGCGACTAAACATGATTTTTTTTTTTTTTATCTCTACCACATACAGTATGCCTGATCTTGTTACATAATATGAAAGGACATTTTGTGGCCTTTCATTTGATATGTTACATGCATGCAGTACAAACTATCCAGTAAACACACATAAATGAAAACCGTGAAAAACAGGCGGAAATAGGACTGAGTGTAAAGAGGTAAAAAAAAGAAATGGAGCGCTGGTTAAAAAGAAAAGCACCTTTTTCTTCTGCTGCATGCAAAAACTTCACATCAGGCAGTGGCAAAAGCAATGGAGAGTGCTCTGTCTCACAGTGCTGAACAGCTGTTAGGTCTCCTGAAAGGGCAGCAGTGTGGAGTAGTGGTTAGGGCTCTGGACTCTTGACCGGAGGGTCGTGGGTTCAATTCCCGGTGGGGGACACTGCTGCTGTACCCCTGAGCAAGGTACTTTACCTAGATTGCTCCAGTAAAAACCCAACTGTATAAATGGGTAATTGTATGTAAAAATAATATGATATCTTGTAACAATTGTAAGTCGCCCTGGATAAGGGCGTTTGCTAAGAAATAAATAATAATAATAATAATAATAATAATAATAATAACACCAGTGTGAATGATGATGCAGTAAAATATATATATAGTTTTTATATGCAAAAGTGCCTTTTTTTATATGCCATTACCCCCTAAAATTTTGGAATCCCCCCCCATTGGCTGCAGCACAGAGGGGAAATCCCCCCAGCACACAAAAAATGAAATTCAAGTCCTGGTGCATTTTCGTTTATTGGCTTGCCCCTTATGGCCCTTAAAAGGATTTCCTACAAAAAGTTTCGGAAGTTAATAAAGCAACCATTTAGATATGTTTGAAACAGCTGGTTGATGCTACTACAGGTTTTTATTCAAAATCCACAAAAGCTGTAAATTTCACTGTCAAAAAGTGTCAAAATGGGCTTCTACTAGGAGGTACTGTAGTATCAAAACCAAGCTGCAACCTTGTGTATACAGTCAGCACAGATCATAGCAACAACCACTGAATGAGAAGGGAAATACCCAAGGTCAGGATGTGGACAACTACACATCCTTTATAACACAAACAGTATTGTAATGGAACAGGTTTGCCTTGAGAAAAATAGCAGTTCTTGTTTTACAAATAACCTCAAAATGAATACAAATGCACAAAGAGTACAAAGGGGTGGAGTGGTTCCATGCACATTTGTTTAATCTAAATACTTATATCCTGGCTCCTCTTCAGTAAAAACCAGTTTAAATTACTGCGTCTTTGTTCTGCTAGATCTACAAATGGAATACACCACAGCAAGCACATTGTCATACATTTTCATTAGCACAATCTGAGAGCTAAATATAGTAAATAGCGTTTTTTTTGTTGTTTACTGCAGTCAAGTCAGCTGCAGTACAAAGTACACTTCCTAATTACAGTACCAAGTATTTTTGGGTGTTCTGCTTTCACATGTCTTAAATGGTCAGTTTGTGAAATAAACCTTGTTTCCCCTGCAACAGCTGACCTTGCTTTATAACAAAACTCACGCTACATACTGTTTTTCATAATGGTAACAGTGCTCTTAGATTACTGTGCCTGCTTCTTTGGCTGAAGAGATATTACCAGCTCATCATCTAACTATGGAATCTTAAATCATACATAAACAATGTAACTAAATCTATCTGGGATGCAGATAAAAAAAGATCAATTTGTGTTGACTCAAAACTTTATTTAGGCACTCTACGATTTGACTGGCGAAAGATAACGTTGTTTTTTTGGAGTTCACAAAGATAACTTTTTTCAGCTTGGTACGGTAACCTTTTCACTTCCTTGTTTGTTTAATTCTTGCATTTTTTGCTGCATTACAGCCCTTCATTAATTATTTTCTTTATTTTAAGTTTCCACGGCATTCTGGTAATGGCAGGTGTGCAATACACAAACCTTAAGTGTATTTTTATTTGTTGCTGTGCTTGTTCTACGTTTCTTAAATGCAACTGTTCACTTTAAGCTACTTTTTTTACACAACAGTACTCACACATGTTTGGTCACCATCACAACTTTTTTCCAAGAAACTGGGGTTCCCGTATTCTGCTGGTGTTAATACAGCACCTCTCTGCGCTTACAGGCATTTTCATTCGATCCAATTGTTACCGTCCTTCTGGTACTTCAGTTTATTAAAACATGCGATATGCGTTTTTTTTTGTTTTTATACAGACCGACGTCATGTCGCATTGGGAAATATTGGGCCTTGCTTTTAAAGGGAGATGCAGCATTTTTGTGCCTAACCCCTAAAAAACAGCTGTCAAAATGTTTTGGGGCTTTTTTGCATTTGTAACCATTTTAGTCGCAGCCTAGAGCCCTGCATCATATTTTCTCATTTCTCTGTGATTCAGTGGTACAAACAGATCGATACATTACGATGGTGTGACTGAGGGAGCATTGTGTTTTGAGGAATCATATCGTCATAAAGAACTGTCGGTGCGTACCAGTGGCAAGCCTGTCGCGTACCAATAAAGGCACGCTTACCACAGGTTGAAAACCACTGCTCTAGATAAGCTCAAAGCAAGTTCAAAGCAGATTTAACAAAACAATTACCCGAATTCCAGATAAAAATGCCATGCTATTATTAAAGGTACATTGGATAATACTGATTCATTATGCTTTATCTAATTAAATGCTATTGTCGGTGCTTCCTCTCTTAAATACATAAATATTATTTATTTTATTTAAATGGACCTTTTAATCCTATCGCTATTTAAACAGTTGAGACAAGAGTTGAAAAGAACTGTATTTCAATTCTAATGAATCAATGTTACTAGGTTCTCGTACAAGACTAGAGGAGCTTATGTATAGAGAGGCAAGGGTTTCCATCTGCTAACCAAGGTTTTAACAGCAGTTTCTTACTCTTCTTTGCACAACACTTCCTGTTACCTGTAACACAGGCAGTGAATCTCCAGTGTGGTGGCATCAAAAAATGGCTTCACTACTGCAAAGTGAATAAAGCCTGAAAAATAAAAGATCTACAGCAAAATAGCAAGGGACTTCATTATAAAAGATTATTAAGTGTCATTATATCAATGACGGCACAAGCTAAATTGTTTGTCTACATGACTCTGAATTTATTATAAGAGCCAACAGCTTCAGCTGTCATTTTTACAGTACATTACCATAATATTTTATGGTGTCGGCCTTGCAATTCTGCCTTCCCCACCTATAAATGTAGAGTAGGTGGGGCTGCCAGAGTTGAAGGGTCACATTGTCACATGACTGAAATGGAATGACGAAGGCTGTTCAGTGCTGGCACTTAAGATTATGTACACAAGGTAACAGGGAACGGCAGATTTAACCACACAGGGTTTCAAACCTGATACTTTGCCTTCTCAGATTAATGATTCTTCTGTAAGAGGAACAATAAAAGATTGTATTGGAATTGCTTGCATAATGAAAAGTTGGCTAAAGGCTCAATTTCTTTTTTTTTTTTTAAAAAAGGAGGATTTGAATATGTGGCCTCCTACACAATGAGCACTCATCGACCTTGTCTTGTTGCCTTATTGCATTCTGTTAACTTGTTCAGGTAGTTAAAGCACATGTAAAAATGCAAGATAATCAACATTCCTACATTTGTACTTGCAGTCCTAAATTGTCCGGTTTCAACACGTAAACAGTGTATTAAGTGTAACTAAGATGACAAATTGGAACACTAAGCAGCATATGAAGCAGCTTCCTATTGGAATCTTTACCACAACAAGGTTTTCCCTATAGTACTAATGGATCTTTTATTTGAAATTGGAATGCGGATGTTAAGGTTAATAATATTGTTATTTTGCTGTCCTGCCCCTGATGACATGCTTGGAAACAAGATGAAGTCACTGTATTCTCCTCTACATAATATTTTTTGGGGAAAAAAGGTGCAAACTTTTCACAGGAGCCAAGGCAAAGTAAAATATGTCCTTTTACAGTATTTTTTTTTTTTACTATTACGCTAAAGAAAACAGACTTGTGAAACAACTGCTGGTGGGTAACAACAAATGCAAGATGTTTCAAAAGGTACTAAAACAGAACTGCCACAAAATCAGAAAACATATCCTGTTGTATTACTTGCCGCCCTGCTGTAAATATTTGCTCAGAAGCCTTATGGTGCCAGCTTGATTCCTGGAGCAAAGTGGAAAATAAAAGCTGTATCCCTGAAGTCACAAACCGAAATGCAGAATCTGTAAGAAATGTTATAATAGTTATCTGGATATGTTAATATCTGTAGGCCAGTACACAAACTAACCACGTAAAGGAGTTTAAACACCTTTATGTCCTCCTAAAACATCTCCCCTGAGTATTTAAGAGGTTTAGAAATAAAAGTAGTATGTGTATTGTGACACAACAAACACAATACACTTAAAGTACTACAAATTCCCCATGTGTAAGAAGCACACAACTAGAAGCAGCCCTGCAGCATAATCACAGAAGGGGTCTTAATGTATTCACAATTTATAATCTCTCTCAGACAATGTACAAATGATCAGTCACGTCTGCATCAATTACAAGACAGAAGTTGAGCAGCATTCACCCCTTGCAGAAATCCTAATGAGTGAAACCAGACAAGCCAACGCAGGCTCTCAGTTCAAACAATAAGAGGGCCTTCTTTCATTGACCTGCTTACCTTTGACAAGCAAACTGTGTGCTCTCTTGGTCAGCCATTTCTATATAGAAACCCAATCAGCTCTCAACAAAACAATGGATCAAGTGCTTAGTGGAGTACAGCATTCTCTCCACAGTAAAGTATACCACAGATTACATACACAGATTTCATTAGGTTAGAACACTGAAGACAGTATGCTGAAATGTTTAAACCTAACCTCAGTTTCATTTAGTATTTATTACAGATAAGAAACTATGTGGCCAGGCTTTCACAGTGGTGGTTTATCACTTAACTCATCAGCACTGTAGATGTCGCAGCATTTATTATCTGTTGCCCAAAATTAGATGACTGACACCTAGTAGATTCAGCCTAATATAGACCTATTGCAGAACAGCAGCCTGTCATAAACCGTACTTTGAGCTAAAGACTTTACAATAGGAAAATAGCAGCAGAATTGCATTTATCAATTGAAGGTGAAGAGTAACTTGTAGGTGCAGTTTCTAGTGCTGTACAATCCATACACAACTACAGACATACTATATGGCTTCTAGATAAATAGCCCTGCACAGTATCAAAATCGATAATTATGGACCTGCATAACAACAGAACATGTATGCTAAATGAATATGAGATTCAATGAAATTATTATAAGAGCCAACAGCTTCAGCTGTCATTTTTATAGTACATTACCATAATATTTTATGGTGTCGGCCTTGCAATTCTGCCTTCCCCAGCTATAAATGTACAGTAGGTGGGGCTGCCAGAGTTGAAGGGTCACATTGTCACATGATTGAAATGGAATGACGAAGGCTGTTCAGTGCTGGCACTTAAGATTATGTACACAAGGTAACAGGGAAAGGCAGATTTAACCACACAGGGTTTCAACTCTACAGATAAGCGTGTTCCATTACAGAAAAAATGGGTTACAGACAGCCATTTAAACTTCTAGACAGAAATATATATATTTTAATGACACTGAAGTTAAAAACCTATGACAACAACTTGATCAGTCTTCTGTAATACAATAAAGGATGTTACTTTAGTAGGGAACGGCATCACTTAGAAATCAAAAGCAAAATACAACTTCAAAAAACCCTGTCTACCAGAGCCACATGCTTTTCCTGAAGCAAAACCAAGGAAGCATTGCCAAAGACTGCATTTTAGATGACCTTGTTTTATAATACTACCAGAGCCTTACAGTGAGTAAGTAACTTAGTAATGTACATGCACCAGTAAATAGGGTGTGGGGCGTGCCCCCCTGGGGGGGGGTATGACAAGGTTATTAGGGGGGCGCCAATACCTGACTGGCAAATACTTTTTTTTTTTCTGTCTTCCTGGCGATTGTAAAAGCTCTGCAGTAAATGGCAGACTCGTTGGGCCTCCAGGATGATTGACTCAATCAACAACTCATGCAGGTATCACGTTTAATCTGACCAACCCCCTGTTAAATCTGACCAATCCCCAGTCCACAGAGCTTGTGTCGTTTTGTGTCATCGTAGCTCAGTGACTATCGCCCAGCCCTCCTTCATTTGAAAGTGCAGCGGCGGCTGGTTTTAATATCAAGTATGTTTTGTTCACAAATAAAATCAAATAAAAAAAAATAAATACAGAAAGTTCACAAAAATGCAAGGAACCACTCTGACGCATGTGCATATCGTACAATAATCCAAATAGTGCTTAATGCAGCACGCAAATAGTGTTTGGTACCTTGTGAGCACGTTCTGAATGGAAAAAAAAAAGATACACATATATCACATTATTTATGCCGATTTTCCTGTTTATTATGGTTTTTTTTTAAATTTGTTTTTAGGTGTGTATCCCTTTAAAAAAAAAAAAAGACGGTCCTGTTTCTTAATGAGTTGATGCCTGCACTTTTTGAAAACAGGATATCATTTCTGGTAAGGGGTTGGCTGGTGAAAGGAAACCGATGAAGAAACGGGAGTAGAGCACACGACAGAGGGTATACAGGTTATGGATTTGTTGTTTTTCTTGATTTCTAGCTATTGAATGTTTGAAATACATTTGTTAAATCAGGTTCTTATCTTAACATAAAATAAACTTGATTATACTGCATTTGTATTTTTAGCAGTATTAGCATAATAATGCTAAACCTCTGCAAGCTTATGTGTTTTTTTTTTTGTTTTTTTTTATCCCACGGTATGGAAATAATTATTATTGATATCGAACGATATCATATCAAAATATCGATACTGGTGCCCACCCCTAGTTTTTATTATTTTGTTTTGCTTTGGCGTGGTCTATTTGTCCTGTGCTAATAAACTGCTGAATTCGAGCAGGAAGCTACTGCTTGTGTGGAATCTGCTTTCATTTTACACGCAACGTTACAATATGTTTTTAGGAAAATCATATTTTTCTAAATACTGTACCATTTACCAGAAGAGGGGACGCCACAAAAAATAATTCTCTGAAGGGGGACACAGCAAAAAAAGGTTTGGGAACCCCAGCACAAGTGCCTGGAATCTAACATCACTATCTCTTTAGAAATCCCCTCCTATAAAACCATTAATTTTATTCCACCTCAGTTTTACCATCCCCCACCCCTTAACCACTTTCTGAACCTTTCATCCCATTACATAACTTTCCATAAATACATTCAGCCAAGATAAGCTCGTCTTTCCTCTCAAGCCAATTGTGTTTAGATCTGCAACTAAGCTTTTGTTGCTGTGCAAAAATTCTAAATTTCTAAAAGTATTCAATAAACTTTAAACATTTTCTGCTTATCCATACAATTTTTTTCCTTCATTCTTTCAAGATAAATTGACAATGGTTTAGGGTCATTCCATGGCAACTCAACCAGTGCCGTTGCCCGTCCGTCTCAAGATTTTCCTAGAAAACTTCACCTGGGGGTTTTCAGACAATCGAGTTCAGAAATGATAGCCATTACTTTTTTTTTTAAATTTCCCCATCAACCATAATATTTTGCTTGATGCTTGTAGATCTCATCAACATCTATCCAAACATATCTTTTTTTTTTTAAATAATTTAGTCGTTGCCAATTAGTTTTTATTATTTTCTCCCCAATTTGAAATGCCCAATTATTTTATTATGCTCAGCTCACCGCTACCACCCCTGCGCTGACTCGGGAGGGGCGAAGATGAACACACGCTGTCCTCCGAAGCGTGTGCCGTTAGCCGCCCGCTTCTTTACACACTGCGAACTCACCGTGCAGCCGCCTCAGAGCTACAGCGTCGGAGGACAACGCAGCTCTGGGCAGCTTACAGGCAAGCCCGCAGGCGCCCGGCCAGACTACAGGGGTCGCTGGTGCGTGGTGAACCGAGGACACCCTGGCCGACCTAACCCTCCCTCCCCCCGGGCGACGCTCGGCCAATTGAGCGCCGCCCCCTGGAAGCTCCCGTCCACGGTCGGCTGTGGAATAGCCTGGACTCGAACTCACGACGTCCAGGCTATAGAGCGCATCCTGCACTCTAGTGAGTGCTTTTACTGGATGCGCCACTCGGGAGCCCCCAATCCAAACATTTCTTTGGGTGATTTTTTGTAGTGCCCCCACGCAAGTTATTAAACTTAGTACAAATAGCAAAAATTCAAATTTCAAGGGGGTTTAATGACCAGTGGTGGGACTTGAAACCAAATGTTTTTCACAGAATTTGGAAGACTGGTTCCTAAGGTTCTTACAGCAATACTTACATTTTAGGACCCACATCCCCTACAGGGTAAAGGGTTAGGCTGAAGTTCGAATAAAACTTACCCCTTGTCTGGCAATTTGCCAGAAGTGAGTAGGATGCTCCTAGTATTTTTTTTCTGAAAAGCCCTATTCATTACGAGTAGAACGAGGTGCTACACATGATGGTAGCATCTAAATTGCACCCAGGGTGATTTTTCTGGTCAAGGTCCCTTTCTCACTTTAGGTTGATTTTTGCAAGGTCACAGGTCAAAAGGGGACATTTAAAAAAAAAAAAATGGCTATCATTGTAATTGTAAGTGACTCTGCAGCTGATGCATAGTTCACACACCCTAGTCTCTGTAAGTCGCCTTGGATAAAGGCGTCTGCTAAATAAACTAATAATAATAATAATAATTTCTGAACTCAGTATGTCAGAAAACCCCCAGGTGAATTTTTCTAGGAAAATCTGAGACAGACGGGCAATGAAATGCCCCTCTTCTGGTTGAGTTGGCGTGGAATGACCCTTTACTATTGCTTATTATAAATGAATTACATTTGATAAGAAAAGAGGAAAACAAATTGTATCCCAAAGATTAAAAAGGGCATTTTCTGGAATGTTCTTTCTCTCTTCTTTAAATCTTTCCATTAATTTTTCACCTCATTGCTTCACTAGTAGACTCCCTAGGAGACCAATGAGATTTGTGCTTGCCCCTCCCCCTGCCCTCTCTGACAGCACCTGTCACAACCTGCTAAAGAAAACATTCCACTTTGTTATAAATCCCCTGATTACCCTCCTGTCTGTCCAGAATGAAGGACACGTCATCAAATGATGTGAACCTGCTGTGCAAAGGCTACAGCACATATGATCAAGCACTGGTGACATTCCGTTCCATGAGATAAAGAAGTTAACTTTGAATTATGTTGAGGTGCAATTTGACTGCGTGATTAAACCTACTATCTGCTGTGATTTTGTGAATAAAAATAGTACCAGGAAAAGGTAGGCTGTGTGACCTACACTGACACTGTGTGACCTACACTGACACTATGTGCCTGCGAAGCTCTATGAAATTCAGGACTGCAGTTCCGAAGATAAAGCAATTCTCAGGCTGTCAGGGGGACGATGACCACCATAAAACAGCTAAAGGGGACAATAGTATACATGGGCATCAATTTTAAAGCCTGTATTTGACAGTACTGTACAACTGCATTTAAGGATTATCGAGAATATGTGATCACAATATGGCAGTAATATTAGATTAAGTTGAAGTTGGTGATTTTGCAACAAGGCACTTACAATACCGTCTCAGCAAACCAAACACAACAACAACAACAACAACAACAACATGCATATAACTTTTTGCACAACATAATATTTCAATCATCTTTGACACAGTATTTGCTTCAGTGCAATAAATAAACAGCATTAAAAAATGTAATGAAGTACAAAGTTACAGAGTTGTAATATTCCTTTACAGCAGCGGTTCTCAAACGATGGGGCACGCCTCCCATAGCAACGGTGATACGTCATACGTATGTTCCGTGTGTCCCCGCCCCCAAGTAAACTTAAAAACAGTATCAGCAGCAGGCTTACAGTGAGAAACAGCTTTAAATGAGAAATTGATCGTTTTGTGACAAAGGGAGAAAAATGTACAACACAAACCGAAGTGAGGGCAGCAGCTGAGGTTCCAGCAAAACGCAGAAGCCGAAAATATGAGGAAGCATATTTAAAACTGGGCTTTACATGGAGCGAGTCCAGCGGTGCACAGAGGCTTCAAATGTGCAGCGAAATACAAGCAAACCACAGTATGGGGCCCTGCAAGCTACACCGGCATCTCGAAACACGACAACCCTACCTTAGTATCTAAACCCGTAAAGTTTTTTCATAGGAATGTCAATGAGTTTATTTCTGTATTTATTTACTGCATTTATATAGCGCTTTTTATACAAAAAGTATTGCAAAGCACTATACAGTATCTAGCAGAAAAAAAAGAACAAACCACACTACATTTGTATAGCATGTCACACATACAACTGCAACAACCAGACCATTTAAATAACAGATTTAAACAGTATACACATAATACAAAAGCAGCAATTTTAAAAGTAACATTAAAATCCACTAAGATAAGAAAGTTATCAGGACAAAAAAAGATTTTAGCTGCTTCCATTTGTACTGTTTTTGAATTAATACTTCTAAAACTCATATTGCTCTATATTGATCAAATCCCTTCTACTTTTTTATTCATTTTTTTGCAACATATAGGATTTTCAGTTTGTTATATTGTTTTAGTAAACTGGGGAGGCGCAGTTATTTTTTTTCATAGCTCAGGGAGGCTCACTATGATAAAGTTTGAGAAACACTGCTTTACAGGGATTCTTACAAATTACAACAAGTAACACAAACACACACACCAGGGATTATTTACTACATATTCTATTTATAAAAAATATTGCCAGTGCCCTTGCCAGTGCCAGACAGGCCAAATGTGTAACAGTAAAGCCTTTGAAAGAGGATTTGAAGTTGAACAAGTTGTGTCTTGTAATGACATTTTCATATTGTGACATCAAACATGACAATGCTTAAAAACACAGTGGTGGTCACACACAGAAGTATTTTCATGGGATAAAATGGAGGTAGCATGAAATTAAATTTAAGTTGTGGGTAGTGAAACTGATGAATTTGGCATCTCGCTCAGAAAGTGGACAGCTGTGACTGACTTCATCAAAAACATACTGTATGATTACAAATCACTACAGCGAGTCTTGTAGTCTGTTGAATCCCTTCACTGGTCAGCACAATTCAGTACCACTGAATCATACATACCTGTAATTCCAAAGGGGATTTATTTTGGTGGCGGTTGCAGCTTTATTGTTTGTGTTTAGAATACAGAATACTCACAAGTTGGCCTGCTGGACTGACAGCGGCAAAGGAACTGATAGTACAGCGCTGGTTCCCACCCCATAGACTACCTATGAGGCAGTGGTTATCATATTTTAATGACATAGTTATGTTGCAGCTATCTACCACCAAGGACAAACATGGCAGAGAATGCCACCTTAGAGACCTGGGGGGAGTAGCGGCTGAGAGAGGCAAACTATTGACTG
The DNA here is from genome assembly GCF_902713425.1 of Acipenser ruthenus. Taxonomy (NCBI): domain Eukaryota; kingdom Metazoa; phylum Chordata; class Actinopteri; order Acipenseriformes; family Acipenseridae; genus Acipenser; species Acipenser ruthenus. The sequence goes on along the minus strand of NC_081190.1, from coordinate 68,057,574 downwards.
TTGCCTAATTGTCATTGGGACGGTTAGGAAATGTGGGGATTGTTGGGGTTCGTTATCTACCCGTTACCTATTTTCTGTGTCAAATTACTCTCCAGGGAGGGATGAGGGGGGCCGCGGGGGGAGAGAGGGAAAGAAAACTGTTAATCAATGTATGTAGAGGTGTTGTTTTTAATTTGTATAAAAACACAATAAAAATGTGATCACAAAAAAAGAATACCTCACAAGTTAAACAGACATGTATTAAATATCCGTTTATTTAATGTGTTCTTGTTGTTTAGATTCCCTTTTTTTCTTCATTTTCTGTCATCACATCCTGGTGATGTTTTAAAGCACCTCCATGCCAGATAGAGTCTAAGAATCTGAGTTGTACCCGACGAGTTTAGACAGAATTCTTAGAGCTCCACTGATACCACATGGGTTCTTTAAACTTCTCAGTTTCAAAAGTCTCCAGGGTGTGATGACTGAAACAGAAAATACAAAGTGAACCTAAATAAGAACAACACATCAGTTAAAATAACTCATAGAGATTCCCATACAGCGCCAAGTATCTATTTAAAGCTTTGTGAATACAGCCCAATATCTGCACAACACCATCAGATTCTTTCAATTGAAAACTCTCATTATTTGTCAACATCCTCAAATTTTTTATGACTTAGGAATGCACGCTGGGATGCACATTCCCTCAGTATGGGTTGGGCTTCATATCTTACCACCTCTGCATTTTGGGAACCTTTCTCAACATTTAAGTATGGTACACATTCACAGTATTTTTGGTGCTGTAAGCCAGCTGGCATGTGGGAAGTTATCCACAATGCCAGGCATGAGGCATGATAGAATCCCCTCAGCAAGCAAAAACAGGAAAACTTTACCACAGGAGGTACCTGCTGTAGCGTCAGAGTGGGTCATAATATCACTTCTGTGTGTGAAAGTAACAGAATTGAAATATACAGGAGGGGGATTTTAAGCCATTCTCTGTGTCTACGAGATCAATCAATGAGAAACACTCCACGTGGACTCAGGCACCGCCCAAAATAACCAAACTATCTAATCACAGGGGTAAAGAGAAGATTACTAAAGTATGAGCGCGACACTAAAAACCGGAGATTCTGATCCAGCCTGCGACCAGCTGGAACAGAGATACCGTTTTCAGACACTCTAATACGAGATAACTATTCTAGTGTTTGCCTTGGTGGGGGGAGTCCGCTGCGTAAGACGTCTAAAATCCTAAAGTACTTGTAATCAAATCTCTGACTTGGCCCCGATTGATCACCTGAACATTTGAAGTCAACATAAATTGAAATATATTCAATTTATTGAGCTAGCAGTGCGTAGATTTGCGGTGAAATATCCCAGACAAAGGGTGCACGTATTGCTGGAGGAATTGCTGTTTCAGTGGAATACCTAATAGTTAATGACTCTTGCTCTTTGCAAAGACATTTCTTTCGTACCCTGAAGTGGAGACGAAACACAAGGAAGGTAGACCCCAGAACCTGGACCTGTCCTTGCCAGCAGGAGAGCCTTCGAGCGCCTGTATTGTTGAAGACACAAATCCGCTGGAGGAGGGAGCGTACGTCCATTAAGTATTCAATGAGTAGTGTTTTATGATCTTGAGAATAAGCAGTCCTTAAAGTAAAATTAACGGTTTGTTTTAGGTGGAATGTAAGAAAAGTATTAATGCAGTTGTAACCTTTAAGGGAATCTCCCATAGATTGCGTTGGATCGCTGATCAACCAGCGGGAGTGGGGTGTCGTTGTTTAAACTTTCTTTTCTGTACTGTTCAGTTAATTTTTCCTTTCTGTATTATTTTAGTTTAGTTGTTGCACCTTTAAATTTTTCCTTTATTTAGTTTTATTTCTAATAAAACTGTTCCTTTGTATTCACTGGAAACGTTGTCTAGTCTGATTATTTCGATTGAGGTTGGGTTCTACATGATTTTAATTCAAATAAGGTATTCTATTATTACAATTTAAAACTAGTCCAAATACAAATATACCTTGCACACTACACTGCAATCGGTGTGACCTCAGTTTTGGTGACATGTAAAGAACAAATAAAGGCACTGATTAATGCAAGACTACTTCTAGATATTACACCTTATAGACTGCTCAGGTTCTTTCAGTCAATCATAGTGCATGTTTCTCTTTCTGTATTCCACGACACAGAGAAACCCTACTCATGGCATTAACACCGCCACTTTCAGTTTTTACCACGCTGTATCCTCCATATCAGCATGGATGATATAAAACAATATACATATAAAAATCGTGTTTAAAACAAAAAAATCAAAACAGCTCATATGCTGTGTTCTGTTACTAATACTACTAAAGCATGGTTAATGGCCAATAAAATGCCTTGTACCTGGATTGCAACCAAGTCACAATCAATACTAAAAGCAGGCCTTTTTCCAAAAGCTTTCAGTCACACACACACACACACACCTCTGCATTTCTATTTTATTCTTTCCACTGCTACCTGCCTTTTCCTCTCCAGGGCCCTGGACCAGCTTCAATCTGAATCTCACTTTTCTCTAAAGCAACACTAAATACAGCAGAGACACTACTGTACAGTTTTCAGTTCTTTTGAAACAGCATCGTTCTTTCTACGTCCTCTTTGTTGTCGTACAAATCTACCAGCTTTCCAGAAAAAGGAATGGACTTTGCGCAAGGGAAACTGTAACCCAAGAATATACAATTTCAGACTTGCACTGATTGTCACCTACAAGTGCAAGACTGAGGTAACAATATTTATGGGTTGGTCATCTTACAAGTAACCAAAAAGTGAATAAGTATTCACATCAATGTACCTCAAGGAATAACCTTAACCCTTTATAATGCATGTTATTATTATTATTATTATTTATTTCTTAGCAGACGCCCTTATCCAGGGCGACTTACAATTGTTACAAGATACCACATTATATTTACATACAATTACCCATTTATTCAGGTGGGTTTTCACTGGAGCAATCTAGGTAAAGTACCTTGCTCAAGGGTACAGCAGCAGTGTCCCCCACTGGGGATTGAACCCATGACCCTCCGGTCAAGAGTCCAGAGCCCTAACCAGTACTCCACACTGCTGCCCTGTTAAACCATCAATGTTGGTATGAAGGTATTATTAGACAACAATTAGCATTCCTACTGGAAAGAGACAACAATAGAAAATTGATTTTAAATCCCAAGGGGCTACACATAAGTAGGTTTGCTACTTTTTGATTTTAAAAATCAGTAAAGCTATTTTTTTTTCTTACCAAAAACAATCCTTTATAAATTCTCTCTAGTGTGTGTAGTTTTTATACTTGCTGTCTGTCCTGTCTCTGTTACACTCTGAATGGCTAGGGGTTGCTGTCAGTCAACTCCCTTAAGTGGTCCCTTAATAGGCTAGTGTAGTTTCACTGTCAGTCATTTCAACCTGTTCTGACAGATCTCACTGACTGAAGCAGCACCAGAATGCTCTCATTTGTTTAAATGAATGTCAATCATCAAGACCTGCACTGACTTTGCACTTTCATTTGCCCATTACAGCGCCCGTCATTCAAAGCGCCTACTTTTAAATTAGCGGGTTAAGGTGTAGGTAAGCTTTTGTTATAGGTACCGGTTCATACGGTGACAGTTACTAGTTTGATTTGAAAATGGGGCGCAAGAGGAAAACACTTCGAGTACTGTGCACAATACCCTGACCGATGGCTGATACAAGGTCCGCTGTGACCAAACGTTACTTGTAACCATGGTTTTGTTGCACGTTGAATAGGATAAAGGGGTTTCACTAAATGAGACGTTTCTCAAATGGCATAAAAAGTTTTTTTTTTGTTTTTGTTTTTTTTAAAGCATAAAGGTCCATTTCATCCATTCTCTGCTTGAATTGAAAAATAAAAGATTGAGAAAAAAAAGGTAAATTCTTCAAAAATAAACGACGATATTAAATCGTCGATTTGGAAAAAAAAAAACTAATAGTAGCAAGCCTACATATAAGCAATTAAGATTATATCAGGGGTTGAAAAAGCAAAATATGAATTAAAAGGAAAGAAAGCAAAGTCCAAGCAGCAGGCAATCCAGCTGCAATTGCAATATATACCAATTTTTTGGAACTGAATCCCAGGATAGTGGTTAAACAGAAAATAAAATCTACAGCAGTGCTGTCCTTAGAGTAAACCTAAACCACAGCCCCATCTGTAATTCTGATCCCAAAGAATTCACAGCACAAACAGCAGAAATGTCGACACATGGACCAAGTGCCATTCTATACAAAATATTAACATCTTTACCACGTTTAACTGATTTGTCTTCACAAAGCATCGAACACCTAAATAAACAAGATACATTTGTGCTTCTTTCCTCTGCATATTCGGCATATTTCCTGAATATGCCAAACAAACACAACATTGAACATGAATTCCTGGAAATCATTAATCCAAACTTCTGTGTTACCTCAGCTTCCTCCTAATTGTAAGTTGCTGCAGGTTAAATTACATGTTTAATTATAAACGGGGCAGATTTTTATCTGGGAATGCGAGTACATAATTGGCAGCCTTTTCATCTGGATACAGTTAGCTATATTTCATACAGTAAAGCATGGCACCACTGAGCACACAGCCACCCTATTAGGACATTGCTATACATCTTTTGGTACTGTGAACAGCTGGCATACTCCTGCAAAGGTATACATTGTTTTACAGTTTCTTAATAAAAAGGTTACTACAGTATTATTATCATCATTGCTAAATTAAATATAGTTTTCGTTTGCATAGCAATCAGAGACAAATATCATTTCAAAATATCCATATGCTATAAATGTCATACTGCCTTCATGTAAAAATGAGACCAGTTTGAATTATTCTCCAGAGTATCCCAATTGAGTCAAACTATTTGAAGAGAATAAAAATCTATATATAGATTAAGACCACACCATCGTCACTGCCCCAGCTTCATCGGGGCGTGTCTCTTTAGGAATACGGGTAGAAAAGAAAACTGCGCCTCCCAGCAGTGATCAGAGAGGTCACACCTCTGATCTCACACCCGAGTGCATTAGAGTAGACTCAAAACACCTTTGAGAGACTTTACATTTATAAGTGTAAAAAGGTGTCAGGATGTTAACAATGAAAAAAAGAATTACAGGTACGTTAATAGTTGTAGCAACACGTGGGATGTATAACACTATATTTTTCAGAACACTGCTACTTACTCTTTCAGGTCACTGCATTGGCTTCCTGGCCATTTCTATTTTTACTTATTCCCTATAAACCAGATGGTACTTTAAGATCAGCAAATGATGGTCTCTAGATAACTCCAAGAACTCTATTAAAAACCTATGGTGCAAGGCCTTTTAGTTTTTGAGCTCCTTCAATTTTGGACCTCACTTCCAAATTTTATCCAAAATGCTGAGTCTATCAGTATTTTTAAATCTAACCTCAAAACATTTCTTTGATTTGGTCTTTCATTAGCAAGCAGTTTGGAACTCTTCTGGCTTGTGGTTTATTATTGTAAAGCACCCTGGGATGTGTGCACATGAAGAACGTCATATAAATGAAATTGGTATGACATGGGAATGGTCTGTGACAGAGATGCTGAGTCCAACACATGGATGTGATCAACCAATACCCTGCCAGGATAAGCCACAGCTGGATTGTAGTTCACAGTAACAAGGAATCCATCTGGATTGCATCAATCACTTATTTTAAAAGAGGGAATCCCAGGATACCAAGGATAGGTGCTTCCCTATTGCTGTAACCCCTTCAGTGTTATTTTGGGAATCTATGAACCTTCCACTACCATGGGACGCCAACACTATTTCTGGCACGCACTTCTGTCATCACTGTAACTAGAATAGCCTGAGAAGTCAAATCATTAATACAATTAGTACAAAAAGTAGTCACACACACACATATATATATATTATATATATATATATATATATATATATATATATATATATATATATACACACAGACGTGCTCAAATTTGTTGGTACCCTTACAGCTCATTGAAATAATGCTTCATTCCTCCTGAAAAGTGATGAAATTAAAAGCTATTTTATCATGTATACTTGCATGCCTTTGGTATGTCATAGAATAAAGCAAAGAAGCTGTGAAAAGAGATGAATTATTGCTTATTCTACAAAGATATTCTAAAATAGCCTGGACACATTTGTTGGTACCCCTTAGAAAAGATAATAAATAATTGGATTATAGTGATATTTCAAACTAATTAGTTTCTTTAATTAGTATCACACATGTCTCCAATCTTGTAATCAGTCATTCAGCCTATTTAAATGGAGAAAAGTAGTCACTGTGCTGTTTGGTATCATTGTGTACACCACACTGAACATGGACCAGAGAAAGCAAAGGAGAGAGTTGTCTGAGGAGATCAGAAAGAAAATAATAGACAAGCATGGTAAAGGTAAAGGCTACAAGACCATCTCCAAGCAGCTCGATGTTCCTGTGACAACAGTTGCAAATATTATTAAGAAGTTTAAGGTCCATGGAACTGTAGCCAACCTCCCTGGGCGCGGCCGCAAGAGGAAAATCGACCCCAGATTGAACAGAAAGATAGTGCGAATGGTAGAAAAAGAACCAAGGATAACTGCCAAAGAGATACAAGCTGAACTCCAAGGTGAAGGTACGTCAGTTTCTGATCGCACCATCCGTCGCTTTTTGAGCAAAAGTGGGCTCCATGGAAGAAGACCCAGGAGGACTCCACTTTTGAAAGAAAAACATAAAAAAGACAGACTGGAATTTGCTAAAATGCATATTGACAAACCACAATCCTTCTGGGAGAATGTCCTTTGGACAGATGAGTCAAAACTGGAGCTTTTTGGCAAGTCACATCAGCTCTATGTTCACAGACGAAAAAATGAAGCTTTCAAAGAAAAGAACACCATACCTACAGTGAAACATGGAGGAGGCTCGGTTATGTTTTGGGGCTTCTTTGCTGCACCTGGCACAGGGTGCCTTGAATCTGTGCAGGGCACAATGAAATCTCAAGACTATCAAGGCATTCTGGAGCGAAACGTACTGCCCAGTGTCAGAAAGCTCTGTCTCAGTCGCAGGTCATGGGTCCTCCAACAGGATAATGACCCAAAACACACAGCTAAAAGCACCCAAGAATGGAGAAGAACAAAACATTGGACTATTCTGAAGTGGCCTTCTATGAGTCCTGATCTGAATCCTATCGAACATCTATGGAAAGAGCTGAAACTTGCAGTCTGGAGAAGGCACCCATCAAACCTGAGACAGCTGGAGCAGTTTGCTCAGGAAGAGTGGGCCAAACTACCTGTTAACAGGTGCAGAAGTCTCATTGAGAGCTACAGAAAACGTTTGATTGCAGTGATTGCCTCTAAAGGTTGTGCAACAAAATATTAGGTTAGCGGTCCCATCATTTTTGTCCATGCCATTTTCATTTGTTTTACTATTTACAATATTATGTTGAATAAAAAATCAAAAGCAAAGTCTGATTTCTATTGAATATGGAATAAACAATGGTGGATGCCAATTACTTTTGTCATATATATATATATATATATATATATATATATATATATATATATATATATATATATACAGAGCTTCTGTTTTTCTTTTTTTAATAATTTCATTTTTCGGTGCTTACTTGAGCTATTTTCAAGTTTTATGTAGATACCCCGAAATCGCTTTTCTGGGGGGCTTTCGCTTTTTATATACTGTATGAAATTATTGTTTTCTGTTACTTTTCAAAATGCTTGGCTGTTTTTTTTCTGTCACAATATGTTTTAACTTGACAGTACTTGCATACTTAAGTTGTACATTCTTTCCTTTGCCGTCTTCCTCAACAAAATCCTTATGGTCACGGGCAAATTCGTCTGGGGTTTTTGTGTGTCTAGGCATTTTAACATTTCGCCGCAATTTGCAATTTATTATTATTATTATTATTACTTATTTCTTAGCAGACGCCCTTATCCAGGGCGACTTACAATTGTTACAAGATATCACATTATACATTATTTCACATTATACAGATACCACATTATTTTTACATACAATTACCCATTTATACAGTTGGGTTTTTACTGGAGCAATCTAGGTAAAGTACCTTGCTCAAGGGTACAACAGCAGTGTCCCCCACTGGGGATTGAACCCATGACCCTCCGGTCAAGAGTCCAGAGCCCTAACCACTACTCCACACTGCTGCAATCTTCACTGTTTAATATAGCTTTAAATCCCATGCACAAGCCTCCGTTCCCAATTGTAATCTAATTTCCTTGGATCTCTTAAAAGTCAAAGGCAAAGGATCTATTTGGTTAAGATACTGCTTTCATAAAGAAATATAAAGATATTCTGACATGTCATTTAACTCATTTGACTAACACTACAATTAAGCATGGAATTTTTCTGAGTGCATGGAAATCTGCAGCAGTTATACAAATGGAAATCGTATTTTAAGAATGGAGATTCCGAGGAGATCAGTAATTATAGGCCTATAAGTATGCTCTCAGTAATGTCAAAAGTTGTTGAGAAGGTGGTAGCTGAACAAATGATGTCACACTCGGAGGCTGGAGATTTTCTACACCCAATGCAGTTTGGGTTTAAACCAAAACCCTCGACTGAAACTGCAAATTGTTATTTTGTAGAATGTTTTTAGATCTAAAGAAAGCATTCGATACAGTTAATCACAATGTCCTTATTTTTTAATTATCTAAAATTTAATTTTTCTAATAAGGTAGTATCTTAAGGATAGAAAATAATGTGTCAGAGTTGGTAATATTCATTCTCTTATTAGGAATTGTACAGTTGGTGTCCCCCAGGGTTCTGTATTAGTGCCACTACTGTTCAGTCTGTATATTAATGATCTACCGGATGCGTGTCCTGAAATTGATCTCCAGATGTACGCTGACAATACAGTTTTGTATGTTTCTGCCAAAACTAGTCAAGAGGCTGCCTGTAAGCTAACTACTACTGGGACAGAGGTGACACATTGACTGCACCACTCCTGTCTAACTCTGAATGCGAAAAAAAAACAAAAAAAAACAGTGGGAATGTGTTTTACAATTAAACAAAATTCAATTGGAAACAATTTTGATATACAGTACTGTGCAAAAGTTTTAGGCAGGTGTGAAAAAATGCTGTAAAGTAAGAATGCTTTCAAAAATAGACATGTTAATAGTTTATATTTATCAATTAACAAAATGCAAAGTGAGTGAACAGAAGAAAAATCTACATCAATTCAGCGTAAAGAAGAACAAGGAGTCCTGGAAGTGATGGTATGGCCCCCACAGAGCCCTGATCTCAACATCATCGAGTCTGTCTGGGATTACATGAAGAGAGAGAAGAAACGGAGGCTGCCTAAATCCACAGAAGAACTGTGGTTAGTTCTCCAAGATTTTTGGGCCAACCTACCTGCTGAGTTCCTTCAAAAACTGTGTGCAAGTGTACCTAGAAGAATTTAAGCTGTTTTGAAGGCAAAGGGTGGTCACACCAAATATGGATTTGATTTAGATTTTTCTTCTGTTCACTCACTTTGCATTTAGTTAATTGATAAATATAATCTATTAACATGTCTATTTTTGAAAGCATTCTTACTTTACAGCATTTTTTCACACCTGCCTAAAACTTTTGCACAGTACTGTATTAATTAAAATGAGATAAAATTGAGACAGTCTCGGATTTTAAATCAATATTTATGTTAAATATTGTATAATATCCCTGTCAAATAAACAGAACAAATAAAATTAAAAAATTGAGTCTCCATTCTGCAATAGAAATGTAGAAATTTGCTGCCACTCAGTAGTTGGGGTGGGTTTAAAGTATTTCGATCAAATATATCAGTGCGGTTTCATTAGCATAAGAATTCCGATATTTTTCGGAAAACTAATTCCGATATCAAAAGTCATGTAAACACAGTTTTTAGAAAATGTAACGGAATATTCCGAAAGTCAGTTTTCGGAAAACAGCACCTAGAAATTTCCAATTAAATTCCGAAAACTAAAATGTATATCATGTAAACACACTTTTCGGAAAACTTATTCCGATAGCGTACTACACATGTGCAAACTCTGACCTTCATTCCTGCACGTGGTTTTAGAAAACAGAGAAAATTATAATCTGTAGTCTGCATGCATCCATTTGTCTAGTTAGGGATAAAGCAATACATTTGTTAAAGTCTGTATGTATTTGTTAATAGCCCATACTGAAGCAGCAAATGTTTTCCAGCTTTAAAATGATGTGATCATTTAAAATAATGTCTGCAAAAGAAATTGGTACTATAGAATAGGATGACCTGTTGGAAAGGCTGATTGCACTTTGTGGGGAATCTGAATAGAGGTATAGGATAGTAATCTTTGAATTTAAGACCTGACACTTTGATAAAGCACTATATTGGATTGGTCTCCGTTCTATCGCAGAAATGTCCGGTCTTCAAATTGTACTTAGGCTACTACAGTACTTTCCATGCGAAAATATCCTGCGTTTTCCGAAAACTTCAATCCATGTATACAGTTGAATTCTAATTAGCTTTTCTATCGTTAATCATGTAAACACAGAAGAGTGACGTTTTAAGAAAATCAGTTTTCTGATTCAGTTTTGTCATGTAAACGTACTGACTGATAGATACAAGACAGGAAGGAGGGACATTTTTTTTTGTTTTGTTTTTAAATGGTCAAGGGGTAAAGTCAACATGAATTGAGTAACCATTTTCAGTGTTTTTCCTGTGTTTATTGGCTATACACCAAATTCATTTTTTTGGGTTATTTATTTATTTATTTTTAATCAGGGGTGTTATCAGTTTTTACCAGTTAAAAACGAAAGTCAGAAGCCCCACTTAACGTATTACTAAGTTTCTTTCCAGTGCTTCTACATATCTTATGACAGAATTAAAAAAAGAATGTCTGTACCTCTATATGTGGTCTTATATGCCCAGATACAGTGAGTAGATACAGTGCCTTTACAGCAATTTATAAAACTGACTTTCAGTATTTGACAAGCTCTGCCTAATGATAGAATTATACCAGAGACACACAGAAGAGGTGCAAGAAGTAATTAAGCTTGGTTGTCTACAGAACTTTATATTTCAAATACAAAATAAGTGTATCTTATCGCCAATAGGGGAAATAGGAATCATAAAAGATCTGCTCTGTACACAATTCCAAGAGTTCCTGGTTTAACAGGCCAGAAATAGATTCTTCGGTCAAATACTGGTCAAGGGTGTGGTCAGTTGTGAGAGCATGCAATAGTGCATTTCATTTCTATTTTTTGGCAACAGCTAGTGGATTTTATAATTCAACTATACAGCAGTGTTTTCGTTAGCATAGTGTGGGGTATCACATGATGAAAATGGACAGAGCCTGTAAAATAAAATACATTAAAATACCCCATTGTAGGGGGGGACATCCTGGTACTGCAGCACAAGTTACATTTTTTTTTATATATATATGTCAGATGCTGGAAACAACTGTAGTGCTACATTTGATGTGATTGTACAAGGCACCAGTATGTGTGATCATCTCCCTGCATTTCAATATCAACCAAAAACTCCTAGTTGGTATTAATCCAGGATCCACACAGTAGATGCAGACCTACACGTATGAACACCAGTCACACTTACTTTACATTATAAATCTATCCAGTAATGTATAGCTGGATCAGATATTTATGTTCTATATGCAGTACCCCCAACACCCATTACCCTGGGTGTCAAATGTTTGCAAATGAAACACTGAGATCAAGGACTGCCTTACACAACTTATAAATAGACTCTTAAATAGCCACAGAAAAGATGTTCAACCCTGTTACAGCTGTGTGTCTCACAACGAAGTAAAACCACAATGATTTCCACCTCCTTATCAGCCAGCACTTACTCTTCTACTAAGCAGCACGCAATACCACTTACTGACAGCACCACTGCTTTTGTGCAGCTGCAGACATCTGTTAATATTTATTATAACATGCAACAGCCCTTCAGTATATCTCTGATTGTTATGAGAAATATACAAAATATCTACTGCCAAGGATAGAACCACCACAATTTTTGTTTCGTTGCCATGGGGACTCCTTGACCTACAATAAACCAAGTGTCTCAGAGCAAATGCCCTAATGCATAAACTGGTTTCCAGGATATAACCTGTATTAGTCACTTTTAAAACTCTATCCTTTCCTGGATTTGTTCTTTGCTAGAACTACTAGGATTCTAATTAGATAATTATATAAAATAAATGAGAATAGTTCCATCTTTATCTTTTTTTTTTCTTAAATGACGCTACATCAGCTGCAGGATAATATTAAATAACTTTTATAAACTTTTTACAGTAACTGATAAAACAGGGCCTATAACCACCACTTCTGGTGTCATTAGATCTGGCTATATAAGGTGGGGAAAGGGAGAGGGAGAGGAAAGAATTTTAAAAACACCATACCAGCAAGTGCCATGTAAATGTGCCTCTCAATCTCCTGTCTATCAAGCAGCGAATATGCACACACAACTCCACTGATACAGGCACACAGTGGAGATTCTGGCTAACAGTTTCACACTTACATCACACAGATATATTTGAACAAAGGAAACCTTTTATTAGGTGTATCCTCTCATTTCGTATTATGACGTTAGTACATCTTTACATTTGACTCACCTCAATTTTAAATTAAGACTACTGTGACCCAGTAGTTTTTGTATCTATTTTGTGCGCATTCTTCAATTCTCATCTCTCTCTCTATTTTAATCTAAACATAGAAAGAGTGGGTGTCCACCTAGAAGTAGACAAGCATGACTTGGTGATACAACAGCAACATATGAGGGTTGCCATGGAAACTGAAGAACAACAGGCAATGTGGTGGTCAGTGTCTTAAAATCAACTTCTCCACCTAGGCACGCACAGGTCTAATACTATACACGTTTGTTTGCTGTATGTATTTTCTCCTCCATGTTATACTGGGCTCAAATTCACATGCAAACAATAAGCCCATACAACAGACCACACATCAATACTTTGTTTCATTATATAAACATAATAAGTCACGCCCCAATTGGAACCTATTACTGTAGCATTAGCTACACTTGTGTCGCTGAGAGCGTAGAACTCGTCCCTCAGAATGTCAATGATAAAGAATTCTAAATGATTAAACCACAACCGCATCTACATAAACAGATTCAATATGTTAAAATCAGTGTTTCATCTGTTTTCTTTATTTAGAAATGTTCGGTGGCTACCTTAAGTTTCAATAGGGGCCTAACATAGATTAGAGCACGAGTGACATCAAACTCCTGGAATTTGTATTCTGCAATTGGAATCACACCTTCAAAAAAATAATCATATGTCCTACATTTTTATTACACTATACAGATAGCTCTGAAAAAAAGTACAATAGTTCACATTTAAATCACTAAAAATTAATACTTGATAACTCTAGTCTAGACTAACAGTACAGGAACATATTATTCATACAGTAATGGAAGCTTTCAAACCACACTGCACATGTCCTGACAAGTGTAGAACCCATAATAACACTAGAGCAAATGATAATTTCAACTTGAGTTCCAGCAGAGTGCAGGAAACAGTGTAGGAACTACCAGGACAAGTCTGAGCACTACACTCTAAAGATAGCAACGTGTATCTCTTACTGCACATACAAAGACCTGTAACATAACCTTCAGCGAAGGTATCACAGGAGATGCCTTCATTAAGAAAGATCCATGTTGGGTGTTAAAATTACCTACAAAAAGAGTCCCAGCTATTTATATCTTTAGTTATGCCCCTTCCGTTCAATATCTTCCTGTCCAGCATATATTTCTATATTGTTGTACTATAGCCCATTTAAAACCACCTACTGTACAGACCTACCATAATGTATATAGAATTACAAATGTGTGCAGCAGCAGCAGCAGGGGTGAGGTTTGCTTTAAACGCAACACATTGCTTGGTGTTCTTGGTGACCACTTAGGATGATACCGTGTGATGGAGTGTCCTGCCCCTTTGTTTGTTATTTATTTATATTATACTTTATATGTTTATATGACGGCGAAAGCTGATTATTTGTTATTGTTTTGTGTATATATTTTAAAAACCTTGTGAGGATGCGTGACTGATCAGCTAGTGATTTATTTAGCTAGCTGACAGTCACGCATCCTTATTAAACTCGTGCAGATGGTGACCATCTCCCGAGTTAATTCATTGATTAATTGTTGCTAATCGGGAGATGGTCACCTGTATATAAACCCGCAGCTCCCTGCCCTCGGGGAGAGTGTACCAAGTTTCGGTTTCATTTGAAGAAAATTAAGAATTCAACCTCAAATATTGACACACAAGCAACATTCAACATATTCACTCATTTTATGGCACATACAGTTCTGAAAAAGGCTTGAATGTGAGGACTGAAGCTTTCAGGACATAAACTAATGTCAAGTTCACATCCCCACATGTGAAAACTCAGTTCCTCATATTATTATTATTATTTATTTCTTAGCAGACGCCCTTATCCAGGGCGACTTACAATTGTTACAAGGTATCACATTATTTTTACATACAGTTACCCATTTATACAGTTGGGTTTTTACTGGAGCAATCTAGGTAAAGTACCTTGCTCAAGGGTACAGCAGCAGTGTCCTCCACTGGGGATTGAACCCACGACCCTCCGGTCAAGAGTCCAGAGCCCTAACCACTACTCCACACTGCTGCTCATATAGCTTTTAACCTTCTAATAGGTCTTAACACCTTGATTCATGTTCTTATCAATCTCCGCACTTACATAAATGTCCCAGCCCAGGGGTGGAAAAAGACTCCTTTACACAGCAGTTTCACCCATTCCAGGTTTTACTACAAGCTTAATTAGCCTGAGTGTATAGGTAACAAACTCAGGTGTTTCTTATTAAAAACACATAGTAAAACCAAGAATGGCTCAAACTGCTATGCAATGGGAGTCTTATTTCCATCCCTGCCATAAGGATCGACCTTGGACAGTTCACTGTTTTAGCACACAAATGTGCATTGCCAAATGTGTAGGTACACTGTGCAAGATGAGTCACTCATGAAATAAAAAAGTTATATAACTTGAAAAACAACTTAGGTGCTTGTTAGTCTTTAAATAACAGGACTTTTTTTCTAATTCTAAAACCATAGCAGTTTTTTTTTTTTTTTTTTTTTTTTTAATTTGACTTTTAAAAAAACAAGTGAAGCAAAAATGTAAATATGGCCCCGGGTGTTACACATTAACATCAATTGAAAAACATCCACAGATAACCAGCCTTCAGCTAGTAACATGCTTGACTGTGCTGAGGTGAAATGAACAAGTGAAGCAATAACATATTTCCTGGAAGGCAAACTGAACTGTCTTTCGCCTATTGTAGTTCCAGGTGTTTTAAAGTGAGAATTCATGTCTGCTATAACACTTCTTAACTTAAACTGCATGTTTGAGACCTATGTAGCTAATAGAAGAGCAAAATGAGTAAGGTTTATTGAACTATTTTGATAACTACACTTACATTAAAGGCTGGTATTAAATCAATTACCTCCTATTATTATGCAAAAGTGTCACTTTGTTCTTCCTCTCTCAGACCTATGATAATGTTTGAAAACCTAATATGAAAAACCTTACATTTATGGAGTAACCTCTGAATTAGGTGCAAAATCTTACTAAAGCTGGCCTAAATGCTTTATGGCAGAAACTTCAGAGGGCAAAGTTCAGCTCTGATAGCCTTGTCTGTTTGCAATGTAAACACCACTTTGCACTCTCAAGTCCTGCTCCATTTTGTTGAAAGCACAATAGCTTAGGTTTTAGAAAATGCATGTACCTTCCTTTCTATGATGATGTAATAAACATGATTCTGTTTACTCCACCACTTACTTAGTACTAGCTGCTTTACTGCTGTATACCATTTATGAATGATCAAGATGGCAATCTTTTTATTTGTCAACTTTTGCTCACTAAAGTGCATTTTTGGTTAAAATAAATATGTACTAATTTCACTGTACTGTACTAAATACATACTTTAATGATAAACGTTGCAATTAAAGTGTTTCTTTACTTAAAGTTGAAAGGTTTGTTGTTGAATTTAGAAAGTTTTAGGTTTAAAAGTTCAGTGTATTTCAACATATGATGTGAACGTTTATTCAACACTCTTTACAGCAGGAAATACTGTAAACTACAGCAAAATAATGTTTCAGCAAGGCAAAGGAAAGCTGCCATTTGCAACACTCTAGTTGCATCTTGTGGTTTGTAAAATTGTATGCACTTGCAGATGCTGTTATGAGAAGTTTTTCTTACATAGACACCACTTGCACGCAACGTCATAACACTTCCCGATAGTTATGCCTTTTTCTGCTTAAATCGATTCCCAAGCCTTTTTTCACTAATATTCCATTTAAATCTACAGGGATCCCAGTTTAAATAATTAACAAAATATATAAATAACTACATTTCTATGGTACTAACGTAGTTGGCCCATTACCACATTAGCTCAACAACATAAATGTCATATATTATATATATATATATATATATATATATATATATATATATATATATATATATATATATATATAACTGCAATGTACAATATTGAAGGCATATGAAAGAAAAGTTTTGTTTTTTTAATGTACACAAAAAGTTCAAAAGATTAAGAAATATTATTTTCAGGACGTTTCAGGCAAAAGCCCTTCTTCATCTGTTTAAAAAGAAAAGTAAACACAGTGCAGTAAACTTGTTGTTTTTGCAAGCGTAATTACAATTCTTGAACAACAATCTTTTAAACGTATATATATATATATATATATATATATATATATATATATATATATATATATATATACACAAGACACACACACAGCATCAAAATAAAAGTAAAACGTATATTTGGATAAAAATTCACTAGATGTGATCAAAAAAATGACAAACTCTGTTTTAGAGCAGGTGCAGTGACTTTTTTATTGTGGTGATTAACAACTGACATCACGAAGATGCTGCAAAATGACCTGTCTATCTGGGCAGTTGTTGTGACTCTTGGTCTCCGTGGCCTGTCATTGAGTGTGCCTGGTTATACCCAGTGGTGTAGTGGTAAATAAAAAAGCGGGTAAATTCCCGTTTGGTGCTCCAGGCATGGTAGGAACGGGATGACCATTGTGTACGTTTTTTTTTTTTTTTTTTTTTTTTTTAAAACATCGTCCGACTACACTTGTCATCCTTTCAGGGCCTTCCTGAAATTACCAAACTGAGTCACAACACGTCGTTATCTACAGTAAAATGAAGAGAAACGCAGTAAGCACGCACCTTTGCAGTTTATCAAGAAGTCCACGTACGACTATATCCTCTAACTTGTCTAAGAGACTATAGGCATTTGTATTATTATTATTATTATTATTATTATTTTTTGAATTGTAAATGGTGTTGTAAAGATGATGCTGTCTCTATAAGTTTAAAGACAGCAAGGTCAATTGTAATGTAGGGATTTATGTGTTATGTACTAAAAAATGGATACAATTTATTCCCATTTTATTTATTTATTTTTATTAAAAAAGTCCCCTAGATCCCGCCTACCTTTTCTTCTTTCCTTTGTGTTTACTGTGGTTAACATGTAGTCAGAATTAATAATAATAATAATAATAATAATAATAATAATAATAATAATAAAATATTTGCAAGCGCCGTCTTCTCATCATAATTAGTGGACGGGCATTGCATTTCTTAAAACGCACTCGATTGGCTATTGCTAGTTAACTCTTTGCGTCTCTTAACCAATAGGATTTCCCTGCCGTCCAAATTGATATACGCAAAGCAGGTGATTGACAGTTCTGTGGTGGTGCCCATTAATATCCAGAAAAATATATATTCTCAGGGTCCAAAGATAGATGAGTGGTGTGCGAGTGACTTCATGGAGTGAGCGCGCAGCAACATAATAGACACATCGTTGGTCACAGCAAAAGTATATGTCCTACGTCTGTCCGTTATATGAGAAGTGGGTAAACGCTATATCGCCCAAATTAGAATTAGGTTAGTTATATATATATGTGTGTGTGTGTGTGTGTGTGTGTGTGTGTGTGTGTGTGTGTGTGTGTCTATGTTACAATTTGAATGTTTAGGAGCAGCCATAAACAGTCACAAAACGTCAAAACAAATGACAGGACTCATACTGTAGGTAAACGACTGTTTCTGACAATAAATAAGGGAGCTCGATAAATAAGTTATTCACATTGAATAAAATATCGACAAAAAAATGACTTACTTTTGGTTGCTGTGATGAGGTTTTTCCCATCCTTACTAAGCTCTTTAATAAACCTGTTGGTCTTTTCCAGCTCCGCTTCATGAGCCTTCATTCTGTCCCTGAAGGCAGGGCTGTCCAAATAACAATCACTGAACTCCAGTGGGAGAAGACCCATTGCTGCTGACAATGAAATCCCAACGCAGTGAGGAAGGATGATATGTGGAGATTGCACAGATCAAAACAGCCGCAAAGTCAGGGTAAACTAAAAGTAATACTAGTTGCAAAACCACGACAAAAAAAATAAATTAAAACACCATACACAAGCTGTGTAACATGAAACTGTTAAAAATCAACGCGCCCCCACAGTGTTAAAGGCAGTTTTACAAATAATCTACTTTCCTACAAATTATAAAAACCACCCAAACAGCCTGCCCAGCTACAACGTTATTTATCTGATATGACTTAGCTTGTATGAAGGAAAGAGACGGAACATTCAGTCCTCCCCCTAAAGGCGTGGTTCTGTTCTCACGCATAACGCATGGATACGAGGATTGTCTTCATCTTCCTACTGGTTAAAATTGCTGCCAATCAATGAATTTGCTGTCCATTTGATTAAGGTTGAGTTTATTGCTTGGGCAAGGCAGATGACAAATAAACTGTTAATGCTATTTCACATATTGATTAATAACAGCTAACCTCAATATTTTTATATTTAAAAAATGCATTTCTCATAATCTGTAAACAATATGTCTTCTAATAAAACAGTTTATTTATAAAGCATACAGTAAACCAAACAAACACAGGCACAGGGAATAACCCAGGGGAATCCCATGGAATTCCATTCCCCCCATGGAGGTACTGGGCTTTTTTCTTCTTTTTTTTTGTTTTTGTTTTTGTTTTAAATCCCACGGGAGATACTCCATAAATTGTCAGAGTATGGTTAGATAGGAAATTACATTTTACTAACATATGTCGATATGATCTCCAAAAAAATTTGAAATTTGGTTATTTTTTATAGACTCTGTTTTCAGAACAAACTAGAAAACAACTGATCTTGAATACACCTTTGCCTTTGATTGACTAGTGACATTATTTACCTCCGCCTTAAGAAAACTGGATCATTCTGCATTAAGTGTTTAACCAACCTGGGTTATTCTGTTCATTGTTGACTAGTCTGACTTCATTTTCGCGAAGACTGAAACACTGAAACACTTATAAGGCGTATCCTTGGCAACCCCAACCAAATGATCTTAATATATTTTAATTATTTCTAGTAGGAGTTATAATCTTAGATCTCAGACTGTTCTAAATTTCTCAGTTCGTAAAGTTAGTACGGAATTTGGGGAAAAAAAAGGCATTCAATTTTCTTGCTCCATGGTCTTGGAATAAACTTAAAAAAGAACTGAAACTTACTGTCTTGATACCTTTAAATGCGTTAAAAAAATAAATTTAAAAAAACCATCATACGTTGTATTGCATAATTTCCAGATTCTACATTCAACACAGTTTGCAAGTAGGAACAGTTGATTACCGGAACTGTTGTTGCAGCGAACTGTGTGCTCCTCCGAACTTCTTGATGAAGCGTAACACAGAACGTATGTGAATAAATACGTATTTTTTCTTTTATCGGAAATTTTGTAACGAGGAATGTGGTACAGTGGAATTTGAATAGCCTTGCATTGAAATATATTTTAATTGAGTTTGGAAAATAGGAGGGTTAAACTACGTCTCTGGATTCTTCAGACCGGACAGAGTTACTGTGTGTGCTAACACTCCAGTGAGTTTTTGGAGTGTGATCTTTTTTTTTCATTATTGTGATATTTTTGCCCACTGCATTTTGTGTAGACTACTTTATTCTCCGTAGTAGTGCATACAACATTCATAGATACACTGCTATATGTTTTTGTGAAGAAAATGAAGTGTGGATTTAGGCAGATTCCCCCTCACATTTTCTAAAAGCCCCTGCAGTTTTATAATCGCAGTGGGGAAAATATGTTCTGTGTACCATAGTCATTTCTACGAAGCGCTTTTAAGCATGTGCTTTATTGAAAGAAAAAAAAGGCATCAATTAAAATTCTAAAACGAATAAGAAACAAATTATTTGAATCCCCTAAACTTTGTAATACAAATGTGCTACTGACAGTTTGGAGTAAAGAGGTTTGAGAATATAGCTCTGTGTTTATTGTCAAATGCATTAATATCAACTGTACAGTTGAGTAGCTTCACTAAATAAGTAATGCTCTAGTAAGGAAACGTAAAAGTTGGTGGAATCGTGTAATAGTTTAAAGTATGTGTATTGAACACATTATTTTTAAAGTTGGGAATACTGTGTAAATAAGTGTAAAGTGTAAATACTGTAGACCCTAGAGGAGGGCTACGTAACCCTGTGTCTGTAGGGCCGCTGCCCCTCCTGGTTTTTGTTCTAACTGTACACTAAATTAATTAATTGGACAAATTAAGCTTCTCATTGGTCCAATTAAGTAATTTAGGGTACAGTTGGAACAAAAACCAGGAGGGACAGCGGCTCTCCAAGACCAGGGTTCAGTAGCCCTGCCCTAGAGTATGTTTTTAAAATATTACTGTAAATGATCCTAGCTTCTGCCTGGTCATATGAACTTCCATGCTGTTTTAAAGGAATGCCCAACCCCAGCACCAGACCCAGACCTAATCGTGTGAGACGGAATCGGCGAGTGGCGGGAGGAGATGCTGCCAGGAATGAGCTGGTCTCCAGGTCTCTAGAAAGTGCACAGCAGTGTCTGGTGAATCAGGACTATGGAACAGCCTTTGCACACTACCTCCTGGTGCTTAATCTGGCCCCTGCTCTGAAGGATTTTGCCAAAGTGAGTGAGATTCAGTAATGCACATGAGAAAAAGGATATTTGAAGAAGCCAGGTGCTTGATTGGTTGTCTTGATTCTCATTGCCAGTTCCCAGCCCTCCTGGAAGATTTCAAATCTGGGATAAAACACTGCAGCAGTCACTCAGACATTTGAGTATCTTTTCTGTTTGCCTAAACAAAGCTTGTTTTTTATATAACAGTTTTAATTTAACCTTCAATCTGGACATACTAACTGATATTATGTTAAATATATATATTATTAAAATGCAATTTAAACTGCATTTTCGTGTCTCATTTTACTGTGAAATGAAAATAGCAATAGTGCAAGTAAGAACCCCAGACTATGTGTTGTTTCAAAACTTCGAAAGTGCAGTTTACAATTATATCCTAACGGCCCCTAACTGGTTATTTATTTTTATTACTGTATGTTAATGGTACAGTAAATAACACGCTTGTATGTGAAACTTAGGGATTGTGATTGTTTGAATTTTTGGAATTGTCCTCATAATTTACAAATACCACTGAATTTAAGGCCAACATCTGTATTTGACGTGCACATCTTTAACAATGGTTAAA
The DNA here is from genome assembly GCF_902713425.1 of Acipenser ruthenus. Taxonomy (NCBI): domain Eukaryota; kingdom Metazoa; phylum Chordata; class Actinopteri; order Acipenseriformes; family Acipenseridae; genus Acipenser; species Acipenser ruthenus. Next base: position 68,036,011 of record NC_081190.1, on the reverse strand, counting down.
CCACAAAATTGTAAACATTTGACTTGGGTAAGATTTTAAATTATTTTTCTTGTTCTGTAGGAATCATTCAGATTTACTCTTTTCAAATGGGCAGAAGAGCTGGATGCCCTCAGTCGTATCCAGGATATATTTGATTGCTATGAGCAGGCGCTGGAGCTGTTTCCTAATGATGAGGTCATTGTCAACAGTATGGGGGAACACCTTTTCAGGTTTGTCATCATAATTGTCCAATGTTGTGCAGGAGGGGTTTTCATGTGCAACATGGACAGGCTTTGTAATGAACATTCAAAGGGCTGGACATTTTTTTATTTCCTCATCTCGTTCATATAGTGGATGACACACAAGTGGATAAAAAAACAACCCAAAGATGATAACCTCATAGTCCGATATTTACTGTAATAACTGATGCACTGCTATTCATCACAATATTAGCATTTGACACAGAACCACTTTAACCAAATTGGATTAGTCCAATTTTTAAAAACATGTAAGTTAATTTTGTTTTTGGTTTCCTTGCTCCATAGAATGGGGTTTCGAGATGAAGCAGCTGGCTATTTCCACAAAGCTCTCAAGCTAAAACCAGATTTTGCAGATGCCAAGGAGAATTTCCATAGAGTGGCTAACTGGTTGGTGGAGCGCTGGCATTTCCTGATGCTGAATGACCACAAGAGGAACGCGAAATACCAGCGGGCCATCCAAAAAGCAGTGCAGTCTGGGTTCAACACCGTGCTGGATATAGGGACAGGCACTGGCATTCTAAGGTAAGTTGTATAGGGATGATTTACCCCAAAGCTTATGTTATTTGTAAAACTGCAAAGCCAACAGCATTGTAAATAAGATGCAAATTCTCAAACCTTTACCAGCCCATTAACCTTTAGGGTGTTGAATTACACATATTCCAATGTGTGTCACAGTCGGTCCAACTCTGTTAAAAGAAAATTTGAACAAATAAGCTTCACCTGTTCTCAGATTTGTTTTATGTACTATATACTTTTTGGTGTGCAGTACACCCATATGAAAGTGTCCCATAGTGAAAGCATAGGTAAGCATTATAAAGAATAAGCTATGGTAAATGCATAGTATAACCATGGGGAAAAATACTGTGGTAAACTTTTATAAGGACACATGCATATACATTATTAATTAAAATCTATGATTTATAGCTATATAACTATGATTTTGCACCGCTGGTCACCACTAACCAGATTTGTGTTCTCTCAGTATGTTTGCTAAAAAAGCAGGTGCTTCTGAAGTGTGTGCCTGTGAGCTATCCAACACCATGTATGAACTTGCCTGTGAGGTATTATCAGCCAATGCTATGGAAGGAGAGATCAAGATTCTGCACATGAAATCTCTAGACATGGAAATCCCTAAAGATATCCCCAACAGGTAGGATGCTGTAAATCTATCCTCTCTCTCTATATATATAAAGTGTATATATATATATATATATATATATATATATATATATATATATATATATATACACACACACATACACACACACTGCTGTGCAAAAAGTCTTAGACATGTTGCATTTTTCTGCTCTGATGCATTATAACAACCTTGACTTGCATAAAGAAGGAAAAACATTGAGTGAAATAGCTTGCATCACTCGATTTTCAAGGTGTGATATCCGAAGCATAATCAGTAAGTACAGAGAAATATCATCTGTAATTGACAAACCCAGGACTGGAAGACCCAAAAAGTTGTCTAACAAGGAAGAGCAATACTTGAAGATAATATCATTAAGGAATAGAAAGAAGACAAGTGTTGAATTGACAACAGAACTGGCAGAGGCACAGGTGTCGTTGTCCATCAAATCAACAGTACGAAGGTCACTCATGAAATCAGGACTTAAAGGATGTGTTGCAGTAAGAACACTTCTGTTAAGAAAGGGGAACAAGACTAAAAGGCTAAAATATACACAAGAACACAGAAAGTGGACTATAGAACAATGGTCAAAGGTGCTTTGGACTGTTAGACAGCTTTTTGGACCTTCCTTTTTGGCCACAACCAAGACTGCCTTATAATGAACTTATACTTGAGCTGGTCTTATACTTGGAAGTATAATTAACAAATCACCGGTAGCCTTAAGGCTGGTACATACTTAAGACTCCAACGACATTTGTTGTCGGAGTCAAAGGAGGGGGGGGACTGTGTGATAGATATGTGAAGAGCAGAAAACCCTTTAAGTAAATAGTGGCGTCGGAAGCCCGTGGCCACACTTTGCTGGGAATTGCCAGTTTACAGTATGTGCAGTGTGAGTGCAAGTCTTTCTGCAGGTGTCACTGTATCGCTGTGTATTTTTGCGTTGAAGCAATGGTCCCAATCTGTTTAACAGGCCATCAAACCTTTCACCTGTCATTTTAATAATGTCTTACCTGCATCGCTCTAATGTACAGAATTCTCCCTTTCAGGTTCTCTGTTGGTTGAGAGGACGGATATACCAACAATGTCGCTTTTGATTTTTTTTAAACCTCTTATATAAGAGGTACAAACTCAGCACCTCCTAAAATGTCAATTTTTCCAATTTCACGAATGCAGTCTGTATTTAAAGTATGAAAGACAGCTGAGCAGTCAAAATGGCTGTGTCCTTCATGAAGCAAATAGTGAAGCTGCACAGCTTTTATAGCTGTCTGTTCCAGACATAACGCATTCATCTGCGACAGTATGATCCAGGCTTTAGCATGTTCTTTCCCTGCTTGTAGCGGTTCTTTAGTCAAAGCCAATTTGTGATCATTTATTTTACTTTATTCCTGTGCTGAGATGAAGTTCAATGTCACAAGAAAATAAGGGCTTTGGAGGTTTGGTAAACTAGATTGAGAAAAGCAACATCCATTAATTTAGTCTTGTGGTCAATGCAAAGTTTATGGAGCTTCCTACAGAAAAGTGAATGTTCCATACTGTGAGCACTATTTATAACTTTATAAAACAGAACTGAAGTATGGGTCAGATTTACAGTAATGTGTGTGTTTGTTAATTTGCTTTATGGGTGTGTGTGTGTTTTTTCTAAAGTTGTTTGGTATGGAACACATGAATTTGGGCATAGTTTGCCTGTAAGCCCTGTTAACCCTCGGACAACTAACTACATGCCAAAATAACAAAACAATTCTGGCTTTGATAATCCCTTATCATGTGGATTGCTGCTGGGTTTATGAGATAACAGAAGAAGTTTTTAACTTTATTTTGGCAGGGTTTCACTGGTAGTGACAGAAACAGTGGATGCAGGGCTGTTTGGTGAAGGCATTGTGGAAACGTTGATTCACGCTTGGAAACACTTGCTTTTACCACCCCAGGTAAACACCATGTGTATATTTCTTTGTTTGTTGTCTTCTTGCCTGCTACTAAAGCTGTATGCTGCTTCTGATCTATCTGGTAGCTCATTTAGGAACCCTGAAATATTCCTGGTTACTACTGGGGAAGCCTAATAAGATGCTTTCAGTGCAATAGACACTTGTGCAATTTAATGCTTCAGCAGCAACACAAAAATACTTCACCTTATAAGGTGCTCAGAATTGAACTGCAGCAAAGGGTGATTGGATGCTTCTTTTGAGGTGAGCTTTCTCAGCCAAAAGTCATTGGTTGTTATAGCTTCATGAAAGATAATTCACACAAGGAATACATGTTTCTAAAATTGACTGTCAAAGAGTGGCTTAGCAAAAAATAGAAAATCCATTTAGATTAAAAAAGATGTAAATATTTTGGTATCACGCCTTGCATAAACTATTAATTTATTTTAAAAGTATTACATTCTGAATAAAGCTGATCTTTAAGAAACTGTTTTCCAGTTTTTTAATATATATATATATATATATATATATATATATATATATATATATATATATTGTGGGCGTGTGGGTGCACACAAACCAAAAGCAGACAGTAGTTTCCAATCCAAGTTTGTTTATTAAACTTCACAAAAGTAAAAAAAAAAAAAAACTTGCTCGCTTACTTCACAAAAGAAAATACCATCCTGGTTGCGAGATGAGATGTAAAGAAAATAAACAGTTCAAACAGGATTTATATGACAAAAAACAACAATGTAAACTAACTGGACAGTTAACCACATCCAGTTGAATGAATTGGTTCCTGGGTTTTACCAGGTTGTTTGTTGGCTTCAGCTTGTCTCCAGCATGTGAAAACCAGCGGCGTCTCTTTCCCCGTTGCTGTATTCCCTTCCAACAGCGCCGACCCAGGAAAGAAGATTTCAGTTGCAAAGGCAGTTTTTTTAGCTTCCGTTTTATATTCCCGGTCAGTCTTGGTTGTAGATAAGCTCACGCTGCTCACTGGTTGGAAGCCAACCTTGACTGGCTGTGAAGGCTTTCTTTTAAATGGTGCTGGATCATCTAGTAATTGGACGGTTACAGGCTACAGGTGCGGGCCAATTAAGGCTAATGAGAATTAACCATGGTACAACATTGATCCCCTACCTAACCACACCTGCAGCCTGTTTACCCGTTAACTCATCATGGCAGGCAAGTATGCTGACCACAGGTCTATCATTGTGTTATCTGCAACACCTGTGGGCTTGTTCCTAGCCTGCCATGAACGCCTCCTGCTGGTGAACCTGTGAGCTGACTCACAATATATATATATAATGACTAGATATATAATAATGAATAGATATGTCTGAATAAGCTTAGTGTACTTAAATTCTCCCCAGTTCTTTTTTTTTATTTTTATTTTTTATTCTTCAGGTTTACTGGTACATTAAATATCTGGCCAATAGTGACATCCAGTGTAGAAAACAGTAATTGCAATTGGTAGTATATCTGTAAAACTACTTTATCAGGTAGGCTAATATAAACAGGAATATATTTCTGCTGTGTTACTGGTGTACTTTAGGAAAGCCAGATTTAAAATGAACTATTCAAATGGCAAATGCTTATTTCTTTAGACTGACTGGAATTTAAATTGGTGGCAAGGTACAGACTTTTTTTTTTCTCTCAGATTTCAGAAAGCCAAGCTGTTCCCACTAGTGGAGTGGGTCGTGTCATTCCTGCAAGTGCGACTGTGTTTGGGATGGCAGTGCAATGCCCAGAGATACGCAGGCATCATAGGTAAGACTTTACTGAAAGAAACTCTGGACCTCTAAGTTCAAATTTAAAAAGCTGTGTTGAATATATTTTATTTAAGACTTATTTCTAACTACAGTCAGCACTCACATATCCGACCCTGTAAAATGTTGACTTCAGTGATGGTTAAACGCATCTGATTATTTCATTTTGGCCCGTTTCAAAAAATACAATATCAAAAATAAATATCTGAATGGACTGTGTTTTAAAAAAGCAGGCTTCCATTTAGATGTACTGTATTGGTTTTGTTGGTACAGTACTATATTTTCAACAGCATAAGTATTTTAATTTAGAACAATATGATTCTGAAATATCCCTTGCCAAAACTAGAGACGACACGTTAACTGCAATACAGTACATACTTTTAAATCCGGTATGTATCGTAGCAGTATGTAAAATTTCCCATTAACGACCCAACAGCAAAATGAAATCTAAATGTTATTCATGCACAGAACTGCATAAAATGTAAAAGGCAATGCAATTTAGCAAAACCAAAAGATAAAAAATAAATAAATAAGTTTCCAGAATTAAAACAGTATCCAAAGTCAGTATTCAAAATTGCAGAATATAGTGCTCGATAAGGCCTTAATGTCACAGTTCACTTGCAAATAAAAATGCACAAAAACAACTATAGATCACAGATAAAAAAAAATACATTACAGTATCTAGAACTGTTTAATGATTAACTGTTACATTACCCTAGCTTGTCTCGTTCGCTTTGTTTTGCCTGCATTTTCGTCAGGTGAAACTGGAGGAAGCACTGTGTAACTGCACAATATAAGACAGACTGATTTGGCATTAGAGAGATTTGATTTTTTTTTTTTTTTAAATGCGGGCTGTGACAGATAGTCAGATAAACTGTAACATTGAAGAGATGGGCATTGTATCAGAAAACTGGTGACGGAGTCGGAAATCGCGTGCGACGGGCAAGTGCGTTAATTTGTTACATATATAATGGAGATTGATTTTATTAATACAAGGGCGGTAAAAAGCGACTGACACTGAATGGATAACCGAGTGCTGACTGATTACTTTTGCAATAACCTGCTGTAATATGTTGTGCTGGATTTCAAATTGTTGATTTGTTATATAACTTGCTTTGCAATCTACTAGTATGTAATAAACATAGCATTTACAGGTACATAAAGAAAAAATCTCACACACATTTACAAATATGGAGGTTTATTAATTCACATATTGTACTATAGGCAGATTGAACAAAATTTGAATCGCACATTTATATTGAGTTGAATTTGCTTATCTTCTTTGCACGGACTCTCTGCAGGGTGGGTGTGGTCGAAGTGGGAGGGGTATGTTTGACAGGAGCCCCAGAGCTACACAGTCCTGCCATCTACTCCACAGACTCTGATGACTCTACAGAACCTTATACCACTGAAAGGTTGAGCCGGATTCCTGGGGGGTACACCCCTCTGACTGAGCACTTCCAGGCTCTCACTGTTGATTTCAACAGCCCACAGGTACACTACACCACTCTACACAGATGACAATGCATACTTTGCGTCTGTTGCTGTAAATACATGAGGAGGCCTAAATAAGAAGACTATTTGTTTCAGCCCACTACATTTGACTAAGCAGCGTTTTTATTCCTGTGTGGTGGACAAGTCTAACACATGACTTTGCCTTTATATGTTCATATATGCACAAGCCAGCATGACAAGGACCTCTGACTGTCTGTGAAATAATGTGACTCTTTGTCATAAACCTTCCCCGCATGGATGGCAGTATATAAAACTGTACCTGTCAATGGAAATTGATTTAAAGAGAGACTTATTGGGACAGGGTGCATGTAGTCTTAATCTTGTGATTGTCCAACATTTCTGCATGCTGTAGATTGTTTTGCATGTAGACTGATTGGTGCAGTTATACTGGTTGATAGGGAAGTGTAGTAGCCTAAAACATTTCTGTCAACAGGTAATCCCCAGTCACAAAAACTAAAAAGGAGTAATACAGTGGAAATCATTTTTTTATTTTACTTTAGCATCTGTTTACTTTAGCAAGCTGTTTAATGAAAGTGTAATTTGTTTAAACTACTATATATATTCTGAGTGGTGTTCTGTGTATTTTCAGGAGCTGGGAGGCCTGTGCTCTCAGAAGCCATCTCGGATCTGTTTGCCTATTACCAAACATGGTGTGTTAGATGCCATTGTTGCCTGGTTTGTTTTACAACTTGATGAGGAGAACAGCCTTTCAACCGGGCCTGAGGAAGAGACCTGCTGGGAGCAGGCTGTCTATCCGGTGCAGAATCTGCTTGGTAAGTTGTTTTTTGTTTGTTTGTTTTGTTTTGCTTTAAGAATACATAGAAATATTTTTGTTGTTGGAAAGAGTTGTATGTTTACATTGACTATTAAGAATTTTCAAAAGTATATATATTTTATTTTCAAACAATTTCACATTGTTAGTAACTATTGGGAATTCTATCCTGTATTCAGGTCCAGATAGCAGTTTATTCATGTATTAACGTATTGTATAATAACATGGCTTGCTTTATTTATTTATTTATTTTTGGTAAGGAGGCAAAACTGGCAGGGACTGTTTTTTTCCTCATCGGGCTACAGTGGACCCTACTGGCCAGATGCCTGGTGAGCTCAGGCAGACTGGCGTTTGTCCTGGGTGTAAAAGGTTGTGGGATCAGAGGACACCCATTGAACCTTCAGTTCTGAGCTGGTGGGGGATTGCTGCGGTCAGGGAATATAATTGGAAATTCTAAATTGAGGAGAAAATCGTGGGGAAAATAATAGGGCACTGTAAATTTATTAGAAAGAAAGAAAGAAAGAAAGCCAGCCAGCCAGCCAGCCAGCCAGCCTACAATGATGACTATGTACAGTATTTTCCCTTCAGCACATGATAGCCTTTATGTTCTGTATAGGTAAGCAGGTGAAATAGCCAATAGTACAGAACAAAGGTGTTTACTTGGGAATCTATTTCACTTTCTTGTCAAATTGTAATGACTAATACTGTTCCTTAGGCACAGTGGATTTGTATAAATTTAAGTAACAAGTGAAATTAGTTTTGAAGGTCCTCCAGAGCAGGACTGAGACTATCCACATTGCATTATGCTTAAGCTTGCGGTGCTCTGCTGTGTGGATCAAAGAGATGTAAGAAATACAACCATAAGAAATACACAAATAAGTATATATTACATCCACTAGAGACGGGGCAGATAATGGTTACTCTAAGATGTTCAAGGTGTACTTAAAGGGTAGGTATGATTCTGAGAGCTCTAGTAAAGCAAATGTATGGAGCACTCCTTGCAGATAGGCCAATGCCTAAAGCTTTTGGGAGTTCTTTTAAAAATGTATAATATTTAAAGAAATGACTGGAAAATGTGTATTTTAAAAACAAGCAAACAAACAAACAAAAAACAGTCATTGCTTAAAAAATGAAATGTTCAAAACTGTTTTCCTACAAGAACTCAAACTCCCAGATGTCACTTAGGTTGTTGACTGCCTTCCTTCAAGGGAGGTGCAGCATGGAAAAAGTGCAAAAGCTATGGGGGAAAAAATGCCATTATAGAGTAAATACACATAATGCGTACATCCTTGCTATAGTAATGTATCAGATATGCCAAGTGATGGTAATATATATATATTAGATAAGAGTTACTGGAATTCGAATGTTAGCATCATGTACTTTGACAATCAGGCATGTATAATCTCAATATAATAATTACCAGTAATTGTAAAACTACTTGTTAAACAACTTTACTTCCATATAATGTAATGTATTACATGAGCTGAATTGTGTTTGTAATGTTTGACCTGCACTAACTCCGGCCATCAGATTCTGGAGTGGTTGTATTATTTTTGCTGGTGACTTTTTGTGTTGTTAATTTCAGATTGTGCAGTAAAGCCTGGAGATAGTCTGATATTGGAGGTCTCATGCCAGGATGCCTATCTAAGGATCTGCATGGTTTCTCTTGTGAGGGCAGGAGATGGAATGGAAACTGAACTAGATGGAGATCCCAGTTTGAGTAGTGAAGCTGAACTGTGCAGCGCTTTAGCCTGCCTTCAGACCACCCAAGGCAGGGATCAGCAGAAGTGTATGCTGGAATCTTCTGAAATAGCCCTGCTTAACAATGTAAAGTACCATGACAGTTTTAAGACTGCGTTAAGCAAATTGCTGTCCTCCATAAGAGCGGGAGGTAAATCAGAGAGCACAGTGCTGGATGGGACTGGCTGCAGTGCAGACTGTGGGAACAGTCAGAGACAGGACTGTCCAAATACAGCCTCTGACCCCTTGTATGTATTGGATGTCTCGGAAGGCTTCTCCATCCTGTCACTGATAGCTGCCAAGCTGGGGTCAGTGAAGGCTTATAGCTCAGTGGAAAAAGAGCAGCACCAAACAGTACTTAAGATCTTGGCAGAAACTAATGGAGTTTCTGAAGAAATGCTGGAGTTTTGGCTCAATCACGTGGAAGATGACTCTGCTCTTTTGCAGAGGCCTACAACGGACAAGATGTGGAGCGCAGTCATCCTGGATTGTGTTGAGACGTGTGGGCTTATTCGACAAGAGCTGATGGAGAAGGCTGCCCTGGCCAGGTGGGATACCCTGTGTTTTTCCTAAACATGTCTTTGGTTGCCATCTGTCCGTCATACTGAATGGAACGTTACCATGTTTTACTGTATCTAATAATATTAAAATAGGGCTTAAGAAGTCACTCATGGTGAGGGACATCGTTGTTATTTAAATTGAGTTATTTAAATCCAACACTGTTTACAGCATTAAAAAAAACTCAATGGTATTGTTCAGGTGAAGAAAAGTCTGCTTTTTGCAAGTTCTCATAGAAATAGTTTCACCCTCACATTGTAATTTTTGTAAGTTCTCTAAACAGAAGTAATTTTAAATCTGAATTGCAATTCCGTACAATCTACATTTCTAAAGTTCCTCCTTTTCATTCAAACATCCCAAGGCACTGCACAGTTATCTTCTAAAGACCAGATCAAACAAATGTTTGAAGATGCTTCTTAATCTGTGTAATTGGTCTGACATTCTTGGCCTTAGCACATTTGCTTGTAGACGTGTCCATTTAAAAAATGTTTTGTTTGTGTCCAATTCTGCAATGCTGTAGGTGTCTGCTCGAACCTGGAGGAAGGATTTTCCCTGGGCGCATAGTGATGTACGGGATGCTGGTGGAGTCGGAGACCTTGCTCCAGGAGAGTGCTGTCCAGGGCACAGAACCTACTCTAGGATTAAATATCGGCCCTTTCATTAATCAGTTCACAGTAACTAATCCTACATTATTTATCGTTCTATTTATTTATTTATGTTCATTTATGTTCATTTTGTGTTAAGATAACACCAATCACGATTGGGTCAATAAATAATGGTAGTTTGGATTTACAAGCCAACTTCTGTTGTGCATATTGAACATAATATTTAAATGTATTTAGCAGCAAAGGTGAGATTTATTTTTGTACAAGGCTATATGTTTTAATGGTTATGATTTGTCACATCCATTGATAAGAAAGTGTACTATATAATAGTGTGTCTTTTGACCAATTTGCCCTTTTCATTTGTGTCTCGTGGGATTGCAGTTTGTTTTGACATCTGTTTTTTGGTTGCTGCTTGATTGAGGGCATGGATGTTTTTTGAGCTTGACAAAACTATTGATTGCAAGTAACAAAGCCTTAAAGAGGTTCTTCGAGTTGCCAGCTATTTACCATGTTCATAGGTTGTCCCCAAATCTAGTAGCCGGACTTGCAAAACAAGCCCTGCATTATACATGCTACATAATGTGACTAGAGAAGAAATTATACTAAATAACATGACTAGGATTTCTATGTGCATGTGTAAATATTATCAATAGATTTTTTTTCAAAATAAACTTTATTTGCAGGTCCCAGTCCATGTCTTCCTGGATATAAACACCCTACCCTGTGTCCATCTAAGCCAGACGGTTGAGCTGTTCACACTGGACCTCATGTACCCAAATGCAAACTATAACAGCAGAGAGGTTAAGGTGAATTGCTGCATTCAAATTGAGTTTAGGAAAAAAAAATAATAATCTTCAAATTTCTAATGAAAATGATGTGCTGTGCAAGAACAATTTAATTTGCTAAAAATGCAAGGTTAAGTTTGTTTTTAAATACATTTATGATATTTTTCATAGTTACTATTAAAGAACTAAGTGGATTTTTTTTTATTCAGATCAACTAGATGGTATATGTTGTTTAGAGATAAGATGAATCCAAGCAAACCATTGAACTAATCTTTAAAATAATGTACATGGAGGTATTTTTCTTGCAGTTCGGTTATTTAGGTAATAAAATACTGTTGATTATAACCTGGTGCAATAGTCACGACCCCTACTTTAACTGCTCTTAGGTACAAACCTGCTCTTCAGGTAGAGTGACAGCCATCCCATTTTGGTATCAAGTTCACCTGGATGATGAAATCAGCCTGAGTACCTTCAGTGAAGATTCCCACTGGAAGCAAGCGGCTGTGGTCCTTGATGAAGCCATAGAGGTTAAGGCCGGTGACCTGCTCCTACTAAACATTCAGCAACACAAAAACAGCATGTCAATCACAGCCAAGAAAGGAGGTGAACACACTGCCACAGGCTCTGCAGACTGACCCTTTCTTCTCCTCCATAAATGTGTGTTTTTATATATATATATATATATATATATATATATATATATATATATATATATATATATAAATAAGAAGGATTAAAGCAATCAAGCCCTTTGCTCTAGTTAAATTGGTTAATGTAAGCAATCGGGCTGTACCATTTGTCAAGTAGGTAGTGTTCTACCTTATTCTTTTCTGGGAAGATTTCTAAATACCTATACTAATGACCACAGCTGAATTGGGATGGGTCCTTAAGAATAATCAAAAGAAAAAAAAAAAAAAATTTTATATATATATATATATATATGTATTTGTTCACACTGTACCTCATGAACCCCAATGAAAACTATTGTACAAGAGCATAAAATAATAAAATGACAACCTTCACTTAAACAGTCTGATCATGAAATCATTTTAAATGTTTGTTTTTAAAAATATTTATATGTGGATATATATAGTTTTACTTCTAGTATTTGTTTGATTCCATTTTGTATGTTGTTAAAATAACTATCTTGTCTATTTTAGTTGTTGTTGTGGACTGACAGGCACAGAAAAGGACTGAGAGTCAAGACAGCTATGGTTCCAGTCCCAGTTTGGCCAGTAAAGCACTGGTGGGAATTTTGTTTCCCCTCTTCTTATTCATGGCATCACATCATACATCAGTGCTGATCTGTAAATTATTGTTGTAATTACTAAACTGAGTTTTGGTGGTGAGTAGTGATGAGAAAAAATCTTTCAAGAGAGGTTCAAGCTTATAGAGAGGTTCAAGCTTATAGAAAGCTTGGAAAAACAACCTCAACAGAGATGCCAACGGCAAAGGGATATAATACTACGATTTTTATTAAATAAATAAATGATGGATACTGTCTGAACGTTTATGAAATATTATTTCAATACCATGTGTGTTTTCCTGTTTAATTTTTTTTAACAAATTTAATGGTTCTTAAATAATACTGTATTCACTGACAGTTTATTGTGGCATTTTAACTGACATACTAAAAGCTATGAGCCGGGTTGCTTAGTAAACAGTTTTAGGGGTCCTTCAGAAACAGCTGCTCAAATGTTGCCTTGCTATCATTATCAATTACACATTTACTTGGTTGATTGTCAGTAAGGCTGGACACAGTGGATTCCATGATTTTAGTAGAAAACATTGAACTTTACCAACACAACTTGAAATTCTACCTGAACCAAAACTGGTTTAGCTAATGATGTTGAATTAGCTTGGTTGCTTTTCTTTGCAATGCAGCCGTTCACACTTTCAATTTTTTTCAGCGCTGTCAATTGATTTAAACATACATGCAGGTGCAGCTCTACTGCCCAATTTTGTCAACCTGCAGCTGCATTTTTCAATGTCTGTCGGGTCTTTGACCCAAATCAAGCGAAGTATCTCGGCATAGCTGAGAAAGCAGTGTTTGAGTCCATTCTACTGTTTGAAGATAGCTGTATAGCACAGCGTGAATACCGTGCTTACTACGAAATTGTCACTGAAATGAAATGCAATGTTGATAGAAAATAGCTTCTCGAGTCGATTGTATTTCCCTTGCGTTCGTGCACGCTACGCACTGACCAGGTGTGTGTGTGTGTGACCGCGCGGTTAGGGTAGGCGCGATTGCGTAGCTGCCCCCCCGGTGCTTCGGTACCGCAGCGCATGCATAACCCTTGGTACTTCAGTATCTTCGTGTGCAAGGTGCTCATTGCATACGGCACCCGGTGTCCAGCGCTACAGCATCAGTGCAGACACAGTGGTGCATGGGACACGGTACACATAGTGCGCTCGGTACTTGGTGCACGGTGCCCACTTCTACAGCGCTGGTGCACGAACGTATGGTGCACACAGTGCTTGGCCACTGCTACGGAACTAGCGCAAGAGCGCACTGTGCTGCACGTAGTGCTACGGTGCTGAGGGCGAGTGTGCTCACGACCTATATGGACGGTGTACTGTGCGAGGCCCCACTCCCTGAGCTGGTGGCCACGGCGCTAGAACCGCTAGAACTGCTTAATGCTGGTAGGTCACCTTCCACTTTGAAGGTGTATTTAGCGGCTATTTCTGCATGCCATGCCCCCGTAGATTCAGTGTCTCCGGGTGCGCATTTCTTGGCTACCCGTTTTCTTAAAGGCGCTCTGCGATTACGTCCTCCCAGGAGGACTGTTCTCCGCGAATGGAGCCTTAATATTGTACTGGAGGCTCTCATGAAGGCCCCATTTGAGCCCATACACTCCATAGAATTGAAGTACCTGTCTATGAAGACAGCCTTCCTCGTGGCTATCACCTCCGCTAAGCGGGTCATTGAGCTGCAGGCGCTGTCTGTGCACAGGTCCTGTAAGCGTATTTGGGAGGATGGCAGCAGGGTGCCTGCACATCAACCCTGCTTTCCTCCCCAAGGTGATCACAGCCTTCCACATTAATCAGTCTGTGGAATTGGAGTCCTTCCATCCACCACCGTTTGCTTCAACAGAGGATGAGATTGAATTTCCTCTGCCCAGTGCTGACATTGAGATGCTACATGGATAGGACAAGAATTCTGCGTCAGTCTGACCAGCTGTTTGTCTGTCACGGGACACGGACCCTAGGACAGCCCCTCTCAAAGCAGCGTCTGTCACATTGGATTGTGAACACAGTCTCGACTGCGTATGACGGTGCTGGCTTGCCCCCGAAATGGCTTCCTCAAGATGACAGTTTTAATCCCTCGGTGGGCAGGACCGAGTGCATCATCCCAGGAAGGGGCTTATCGGCAGCTCTGGTATAGAAAGCTCCGTGATACCTACCCAATGGGCAGGTATATCCCATATATAGTGTTCATTGGTGGTCGTCTTCTCTTTCAGGGAACCAGGGTTATGGTAAGTAATCTAATGTTTTTGTTTGCTGCCCTGTATAAAACCCACCAAATGTTATGCGAATTGAATATTTTAGTTTATAGTTGTATACGCTGTGAGGCTTACCGATTTACAGGATTAAAACTTGAACCTGATGTTGCTAAACCCATAATAAATAAATATTTAGATTAATTTTCCCCGTATCCTACTTCTATAGACAGACCAATTTTATGTTTATGTAGGTACTGTATATTGTATTAAATTTACTGTGACTGCTCCGTGATTTTTAGTACAAATTTTCATGACAAAAAGCCAAGCCTTACTTATCAGTTTTTAAAACAGGAATCACAAATCAAACAAAAAATGTCTCTCCTCAATCAAAAAGATTGAGGTTGGCTTGTCAGAAATAGAGAAATTTACCACAGAATGGTCATTCATTAAAAGAAGCAGAGTGTCTCAATCTAACGTCTACTGTAAATACTGCCAGACAGACTTCTCTGTGAAACAAATGGGTTTTGAGGTTTAACTCACTTTAAATAATTAATTAATAAAAATGTAAATTAGCATCGGCTCTTGTACGTTTAATTTGTGGTTGAAGAAGCAAAGTGTGATTGCAGGTTCTTGTTTTAATTCAGTAACAATGGTAAAAGAGCATTTTCTATTAAGTACTTTCTTGGGTTACTGGGATTCAAAAACCTGACTATGGGGCACTAAAACAAAGCAAACGTGTTGGACAATAATCACTTCTTGCTTCAAACTGAGTGGTATAATTAATTTATTAAATAAAATATTTTACAGAATATGTACACCCAAGGCCATTTGCTTATCTGGATTTACAATATACCTTAGTTTTGTTTTACAATCACATTACTGTACATTGAAAGACAAAATATGCCGCATGATGGTTTTTTTCTTACTGCAGTACAATATTGTGTTATGCAAGGCAGAACAACACAGCTCCACTAGTACTGCCAAAGCACCTCAAATACAATTAAAAACAGTAAACAATTATTTAACTAGAATGTGCTAGATAAAAAAGAATTCCTGATTTACCGTATACACTTTGGGAATGAATATATTTGGTAAACAAAAAAACAAGTATTTTGTTTTAAGCCCGTTGCCCCTGACATCACAATATTAACAATGCCAAATAATGTATACATTGTTATATTTTCATTGTTTATGGTAGTCTTTCTTGATTATTTTTTATTAATTAGATTTTATGTAAAGTATGTTGTTTTCTAATACGTGTCTTTTTAGTAGTACTGTATGTATTAAAAAAAATAATCCACACACATGCTGGAATAAGGAAATATTTGCTTAATAAAAGGTTAAAAGGCTTATAAGTACAATGAACATTAGGAGGTGTCAGTCATGACAATTATTGATTGTATGTCTGTACAAAGGGTCAAATTATTAGTACCTGTTATTTTATAATGCCACTAGTCATGTAATAAAATGAACACAAAAAATGTATAGTTGACTCATACATATGTGTAAAACAAACATGCAGTATGATTGAAGGGGTTGGAGGAGCAAAGTGTTAATCCCTCAGCTCATCAAAATGCCTATGCAGGGACATAATTATATTTCAGCATCACTTGGCTACACCTTGAATTCCATATCTAGCACTATGGGACCCACTGTGTCTTTTTTGGCATAGCTGTTTTCCATTCAGAAACAGAACTTACTTTTAACCACATATTAATAATAATTAGTGCTACTGTATACTCTAATGAAACTGGACAGCTGTGCTATCAAGGTAGAATAGTCAGAAGTAATGCATCATATAGCAGGATCCTCCAGAAAACACACATACATACATACATACATACATACATAAGTAGGTCATGTAGTTTTTTTAAAAAGAACCGCCTATCTGATGGTGACAGAACTTGGTATTGACATTCCATACTTTTTTGAGGGTATCAGAATCTAGGTCACAATTAACTTCTTTGCCTCTGACTGGTGGAGCAAAAGATATGTACATCTTATGAACCACAGGAAATTTTGTTTCAAGCAATTCCACATACAGACACTAAGGCACAGCGACATAGCTTCCCTTTAGCATCCCCTTGCTCTCTCAAACCTTATATATATGCTTAGGTGATAATGGACTCCTTTCTATTAGAAACTGCACTAAGAACAACTGTTGTCACCGAAGGCTCTTGTAATTTGATAGGTCCATTTATTAGAGAGTTTGTGGTGTTTCCATAAAAGTATATTTCAACATTATTTAAAAAAAATAAATACTTGCTTACGAGCTGGCAACTGTCAACACTTTTGTGTAGCACAAGTTCCTCCTCAGTTGGTCAATATATTTGCAAGTTGTGATATGAGCCAAGTGCTAAAAGTAATTGCTGATTATCTGCAGTAAACTATACTAGTGATCATTTGACTTTAGCTATTTGGTTATTCTTGCCATCCTCAATCAACATAAGACCTTTGAGAATTTTTTAATAAAGGCTGACAGTAAAAAACCTAGGAAGCCTCTGCTTGAAGGTTCAATGTTTTTTGCTAAGCTTGGTAAGCTCTGAATATAAAGAAAGTCCCAGTTTAGTAGGCTGTGAAAGCAATATATCTAATAAATATACTATGATTAGGAATTTTAGACTATGGCCAGGTATGGCATGACACAGTATTGTGTGCGACACAATCATAACATTCACAAAGCACAGGTTGTCTGTCAGTATTCAAAAGTAAAATAAACATAATGTAATGCCACCAACAGCTTAAAGGTCCTTCAAGAACAAAATACCACAATTTTGACAAACCTTACGCTGTAACATTGTGCTACGAAAACTCTTTCAGCTTTTGGTCAAATGTCAATGCCGGAAAACAAAACAAAAAAAAATCCTGTATTTATGAAATCTACACAAAGCACTAGAACATACCTTAATGACATGAACAGTTTTTAGACATCAAAATAGAACGAGGGCATTTGTTGTGTAAGTGATCAAGACTCTGTGCGATTGACCTGATCTGGAAGTTCCTTGGTATCCTGGGGCAGTGAATTTGGGAAATCTTCATACTGTGTGTCACTGGCAGAGCTGAAGAGCCCTGCAGGCGCTGATAAAGAGTGGGGAGTCATGGTCGTCCGCCCAAACCCTTGATAGCGACCCGTGGGGGAAGGTGGCATAGAAGAGACATCTGTGGCAGGCTCCTGGGCTCCACCGGACAGAAGGCTGGTGTGCTCGTTGTGCTCCTGTTCTTCTGAAAAATACATTTTCCGAGGACGGCCTAAAACTGTTCTCCCTTTAAAAAAATTAATAAAATAAGAGTAATTTACTTGCCATTTAGATTTTTATCCTTTTAAAATCTATACTTTATTTAGTGGATTTATTCTTGGCTCTTGGTTTGTTTTAGATTGGTAAGCTAGACGCTTGTATTAGTTTTTGGTCTAGTAATGTGGGGTGTGGGCCAATTGTTCAGAAAATCAGCTAACCAGACTGCTTGCGTCGCTTGTTAGTCTGGTGATTTGCTGTTGTACTGCATTTCTATATATAGAGTAATAACAGCTTGTCCATTTAAAGTCAAGATCACTGATGTCAAAGATGAAAAATTTGGTATCTAAACAATTTTAATATGCATTTTAGATTACAGATTTGTAAATATGTACTACATCTAATAATGTAAGATTAGTAAGGTGACAATAGTGTGCTTGTGCTTAGAAGTCTTCCACTTACCAACATTGCGCACTTGTTCCGATATGTCAGCTCTAATGTCAGAAATATCCCACATGGCAAGAAAGGAGTCGAAACATGAGCCCTCCTCAGCTTCTTGTACATAAGGTTTGTATGTGAAACTGTAGTGGTGAGCTATCGCAGCAAGAAACATCTCCACACAGATGACAAAGTCCTACAGAAAAAAAAACAAAAAAAAAAACAAAGCATCTTTATTTAGAATTATTACAGCATGATGCTAAAATGTCTGTTTATACAAACTAGAATAATGTTTTTTTCTAAAAAGCCCAATCAAACCAATGTGTGCTCCAAAATTATTATGCTCGTAGCTCTATTATGTAGTGAGTTATTGGGGTCTTTTGGGGGAACGGTTTGTTATAAAAGGCTGTATTTGTGCCTGTTTCATTACCCTACGATTCAGAAGTTGTACATTTACAGATCAATCCAACAAGGCTTTCAGAAGCAATAAGCCTCAGAAACTTTCATAGAAACTAACACACTTCCAAACATGAAAACTAATACGTTTTCTGGCCAGTTTACCTTAAGAAAATAATTTAAAAAGGTACATATACACAAAAACAGTATAAACCTTAAAATAAAGGTTTTACACTTATTCTATGACTTCTTGTGAAAGCTATTCATGTGGCACTCAACCGTACCTGTAAACCTGTTGCAACAGCTTCCACACTGTCCCAGTCCCAGGTGTGGGAATCAGAAATAATCCCAACTTTAACCAGAAACGCAATAAAAACAGCTTGCCTGAAACACGAATACCAGATGTAAATTTAATTATGAAATCTTATCTTTATTTTCCATTTTGTTTGCTCAATATTTAAGCCATGCACATTTAGTCTTAGCAAGTATGCACGTTAAAACAAATGAGTAATACAAATATTATATATATAATACATACCTGGTAGTACACTTATAAATTCTACTCTAAATAAAACCTAGGAAATAGAAAGCTCATTTGTAATATTTTGTTTTGCATGCAACAGGGGTTTGGCAAAAATGTGAATATTTCAGTAATTACCAGAAGGACACAAATACAACCAGTTTCACACAGAGGAATTTCCCAACTGGACGGATAGGGTTCAGCTCCTCCCTCAGCGCCTTATAAAAGAGCACAAGGCAGTACATGGCAAACTGGAAGGAAAAGAAGCATCATTACAGTTACACAACATTGATTTAAAATATTCATTCAATGGTCTCTGAGTGGGTTACAAAGAAAAAAAAACCTTTCAATACGAGTTACGAATCGGATTTAGGCCTGGATGCAATACCAGAATGTTAAATTGTTACTGAACGCTTATTTAACTATATTGCAATCCAATAAGATGGTGATCTATAACTAGGGCTTCTGTTTTTCAGTTATTATTAATTTCATTTTTCGCTGCTTATTTTTAGCTTTCAGTTTTATGTAATTTTTTTTTCATGGCTTCCACTTTTTATATACTGTATGCAATTATTGTTTTCGGTTACTTTCCAAAATGCTTGGGCGTTTTTTTCTGTCACAGTATATAGAGTAACTCAAGTTGTACCTTCTTTCCTTGGCTGTCTTCCACACTGAAATCCTTATGGTCACGGGCATATTCTTCTAGGGTTTTTTTTTTTGTTTCTAGGCATTGTTTTACATTTTTCAATTCTGTTTTGAATTCTCCCCATCTAACTGCTATGTAGTTTTAAATCAGGCGAACTAGCCTTCTAATTGTAATTTCGTTTTAAATCTCGCAAGAGGAGTCTCCAATAGAAATGTAGGAATTTGCTGCCACTCAGTAGTTGGGGTGGGTTTAAAGTATTCAGAACGAATCAATGATAGATACAAGTCAGGACGGAGGGACATTGCCCAACTGCACTGGGAAAGGTAATTTTTAATTTTTTAATTTTTTTTGGAAAGGGGTGAAGTCAAAGTGAATTGAGTAACCATTTCCAGTGTTTTTCCGGAGTTAATTTTGAATACAACTTTACATATTCCTAAATCAGTTTTGAAGCCCTGCTTAAACTATTAGTGGATGCAAAATGTTTGTTTTATTTATAAGCTTAAGATACATTCACTTTGTAATGTAAAACACTGTATAATAAGAAAATAAATGTGTTCACTTAAGTTCACTTAAAACCAGTATCGGTAGTTTTCCATTTACAAACTGGAATCAGTATCAACAGGCATTAGAAACACATTACAAAAATATAATTGAGATGGAAAAGATTTCTGGTCCACACTGGGTGACATGATTTGACTATAAAAGTATGTTTGACTTTAACGGTGCAATTCACATGCAGCATTTTAATCTACCGGTATTATGTAAACATTTTAAGATAAAGAGGTACAATCTCAGTAAAAACCATAGTGTGTGGGGGTATAAAGTCTACAATTGAGCAATAGAGGGTCATCTGATTTTTAAAAGAACCTGGTACAGTTAAAGTGTGTGTTGTAGAAAGAAATGAAAGAACTGATAATCCAACCGAAACAAAAGGCACCTGTTGTTCACAAACTATTTCACACATCTGTTATTAAGAGATTTATTGATAATGGATTATAAGATTGTACAATTGTTGGGTAAAAATGTTCACATTGCAATTGGGGCTATTTTTTGTATGAATCTATGGGAATAGCAAAAAAAGAAAATTGAGAAACAAACATGAGCTTTTGTGATGGAGAAAAAAATGGTGCACCACCTACTAGAAAATAAACATACCAGTTGTGATAAATTGTTGAAAATCACCAGGTAGGTCCAAGCATTTTTGGTGCTGAAGTTTCCTTCATCATACACTCCACATAGCTGACAGATTCTTTAATAAAACAAACATGAGTCATTTTATTGTTGTGTGAACAATATTGATATGTGGCATGCGGCCACAGCAGCATCCCAGCAACACCTCTCTTAATCAACCTTTATCTTAATCGGTTCCACTATTCAGCTTTCATTCAGCGCAGTTCATGCTGCTTGCATTCCGATTACTCATACTGCTTTCTGTTAGCTGCCATTAGCCAACACTAAAGAGTAAGGAGCAGGGATTCGGAAAAATAGAGCGTTATACGTCCCCACATGTTGCTACAACGGTTTAAATAACATACCTGTAATTTTTCTTTTCATTGTTAACATCTTGCGAACTTTTTACACTTATAACTTTAAAGTCTGTTTCAAAGCTCTTTTCAAAATGTCAGTTCTAGTGCACTGATAGTGTAAGGATTATTGCTCACATTGTCAACACAGCAATGACCCATGATATGGTACGGAACAGAAAAGTCAGCACCTAAGTTTATTTTTTTTTAATTTATTTATTTTTTTAAATCTCTCTTCCTGCAGTGATTTAGGAGGAAAGATCTCAAACTCCAGTGCACTACAGCGGGCATTTTGAAAATAGCTTTGAAACAGGCTTTAAAAGTTGTCAGGATGTTAACAATGAAAAGAAAAATTAGAGGTACGTTATTTAAACAGCTGTAGCAACACATGGGGACATATAACACTATATTTTTTTTGGGAACCCCCGCTACTTACTCTTTAACATCAGTTTAATCGCTGCATGTTGATTGGCTGAGCTTTCATTTTGATCAGATTTAATTGTGGCATGCATCACAAATCTCTGCCCATTTTGTTTTAGTAGTGCGATGTGAAAACAGCGATACACAGTAATATTATTTTCTTTAGTGCGGAGAAACTACCTGAATATTCGAACGAACACTGCTGCACATGAATTTGAAGGAAAAATCCACGTCTGTGTCCACCATAAATTACATAGTTGATAGATATTAGAAATACATTGAACAACATGTTTTGCCAAGCACCGATTTACCACCTTGCCATGATTTGCGCAACACTTTCTAAAATGCCAAGTGATGTGTGGGTTAACATAAAAGACAGGATCAACAAAGTGCTGCTTCAGATTTGTCAAGCAAGTCAGAATTGGGGGGACACAAATGCAGGTATGCTTCACGCTTTCCAAACACTGGCCCAACTTACAAGGTAAATGTTATGTATAGTGATCAGGGTTTTGTTTTGTTGTGATCCTATTTTCTGTTATAAGGACAGAAATACAAAAACCAAAAAGGTAATTTTTTTTTTTTTTTCTTTGGAAACTATGTTGTCGTTCTGAAAGGGGAATCCATCCATTCATCACATACATAAATCAAACTGTTCCTTTAAAATAGTCCTCTTGTCTATGTCTCCTTGTCGTTTTTTTTGTTTGGTTTTGTATCCCTGCAGGTGGTGTTGGTGGTGTCTTAGCATTATGGACTCGACTGTCCAATCGTAGACCTAGGGCACAATTTTTTGCAAACGCTGCATTTCTTCATCCTGCAGTTCCAGTAGACCAGCAATTACCAACCCAGCTACTCTGTTGCCGAATGTACTTGTTCCGATAAAGTTCATGCTCAAATTCACAAAGCTACCTGTCTATGCACCTGGGCGCCAGCTCATCGGAACCCCTCTTCCTCACCCCAGAAGGATCAGTCGTTTCCAGGAATTGGTTCTGCGACCATCTACGTGCAGCTCTCCTATGTGCTGGATTTCCTCCTGATAATTACTCCAGACATTCCTTCAGAATCGGCGCCACCACTTCAGCTGATTCAAGGAACATTTCTCCGCACTTCATTAAAACATTAGGGTGATGGACTTCTGGGGCATACAAACTTCACATCCGCAAAAATGGCTTGGACATTTTAGTAGTCTACTTTTGTACTGTTTCTCCCTGAAATACTCACACGAATAAATGTATAACTAACTACTGTGTGACATCCTCTGCGTTATAGTTAATTCAGTGAGGCAAAGCAAGGCCTTCACAACCTAATATTACAGTTTTACATATTTTATGATTTAACAGTATCGCAAACTGTTATACTTTTGTTAGATTTAGCTGGGAATTGTGCAGCATGTGATTAGAACAGGAAAGTGAAAGTAGTTTTTGTATTTATTCAGTATGTTAATAATGTATTTTAGCTTAGGTATTGTATTAATTTATATAAATGTATATGACTGTTTAACCTATTAAGCTTGAACTGTTGTCAGAGCAATATAACATTTTAAAAACTAGCAAAAACAGATTTTTGTCTCCAGGCCATGGGAATTAAGATCCAGTATAGTTGAGATGAGCTGCTGTATTTTTTAAATGAGAAGCACACTGGCTTTATTATATAAATAAATTAGAAGTGCATATGTCTATATTTTCTTTATTTTTTATATGACATACTTAGTATTTTTAGGACAAATTTGCATTGTGGTCACTAGTAATACAAGTAAAAGATTGTTTGAAAACCACTATTCTATATTAGAAAATAGATTGGAGATTACCTTTAACCTGATTGGCCAATACAAGGGTTTAACTCTCTGATAAAGTACCTTGAAAGTTATCTTTCAAACTATGTTTAATCACTGTTCCAAATCAACAACAGTGTTTGCTGTCAGCAGAAATACAGTAACCACAATAGTAATTAGTCTTCGGAACTTTGAACAATGAGTTGAAGAAATCAAACAACTGGATGCAGTCCGATTACTTTCAGTAACTTTACTTCAGCGTATCACAGTAACAACACAGGCACGGTGCTCCCTTCTCTAAGCCAACAAAGCCAGGAAGGAGGCTTTGAACAAAACTTTAAAACACACTATGAACACGTTACTGAACAACACAATTTAGGACCTAACGGTAACTTAAATACTAAAGCTTACACAAACATGCACTTAAAGCCTAATTAAAAAAAAAAAAGTTACCTGTACTTTTATTCTTTTACATGTTTTACAAACAGCTCACAAACCAAGTTCGCTTTTCTGTACGAGGTACCTGAACTGAAGAACAGCTCCATGAAGGTTTTTTTTTTTAGTATTGAGGTATTATTTGGCAATTGGAAATACCCACGAAGCGTCCACCGCTGGAATTCTGAGCAAACCACATTACTCAAGATAAGAGGGCTTTATTGTCTGGTAAGGCCCTTCTCGTTATGTTAAATGCACTCGCCTTTGGGTTCTATTGCTTAAGTATAGTACTTAAAACTGAAGAGTGAAAACTAAGAAAATTCATGCTCCATCTCTGATAAACTGAAACTCATTGTAAAAACTAAACTATTACAGTAGTCCGTTGCGTATCTGACAGCGGTGGGACCTCAGTAAGGGCAGATATGTAAAAAGTCGGATAAATTAATCCTGTTTTAAATACCATTTTACACAGCTGTAACAAGTACTATATTCACAATTATTGTTTTGAGATTCAGCTTTTATTAGTGAGCTACCCTATATCCCTTCTTTAGAAAGATGCAGGGTATTAATGCTTGTGACAGGGTAGCCGTCTGCCGTGTGGGTGCGTACATTCGCTACTGAGTGACAGGCGGACATGATTTATTTACATATCAACACACTGAACAGCTCACGTGACACTACCAGCAATGGCAGCGCACGGAGTACATACAACACAGTGTACGAAAACTTTGGTGGGATCTACAATCTCTGAACTAATGTTCTCTGATCAATAATAAATGCTCCGGCTACTTGCCCGGCTGGCGGCGGTTTCGATTCGCTTACTCACTGCTTGGTATCCAACCCTGGTTCTGGTTCTCTCACACACACAAACAGGAGAATTGCAGCTTCTTTAGCCCAGATGGCTTTGGTTTTGCAGCAGCCCTGAGGTGAATAAATGAAACCTTTTTTCATACCTGATGCCCCTGCTGTAACACACCTACCTGCTGATTAGATTCCACACCTGGTAATCACACACAACACACAGGCTCTCCCAGGAGCGTCAGGTACTTCATTAATGAATTACAATAAACTAACACTATTTGAAATATACATTTACACAAAAAACCCTCTTCATGCACGGGGCTCCTGCCCTGCCACAGTGCTGTATTCACTTACATTAGTGTCGGATAATTCACACAGTAGCAAAATGCACAGGTTTACATTAGCATTGTACACGTGGGTGACGTTGCTGAAGTGCTTGATCATGGTGGACAAATGGTTAGGGCAGATATGTGACTGGCGGATACACAACGGATTACTGTATTACTACTACTATTACTACTACTATGACTACTAATACTGCGACTACTACTACTAATAATGAGTTGTAAAACTCAACAACATTCCTCATATATTCAACTGGAGTTATTGGTACTGTATATCCCAAATATGCGTTGAGGTGATCATACTTACAGTGCTATAACAGTGGTGAAAGGTCTAACAACTGTGTACTGCAGCACCCCAAGCTTGCATCTGAATAGCAGCACCCTTCAGGAAAAAAAACAAACAAAAACACACATATAGAGGGAAGTTATGAAGTCTTCTGGCAACTTCTCACTGCTGCAAGTAAGAAAGTAGAGCTATTAGGATAAGAACTACAGTTTATAGCTTAGTGAAGAAAGCAGAGATATTATTGGGATAAGAACTACAGTTTCTAGCTTAGTGGTGCTACATCAGATCCAGCTGTAGCCCTTCAATCCTGCGACATTAACATTAAACACGAACATCTCGTAGAGAAGTAACTCTGCATGACGTGTAACAAATAATGTAGCTAATGTTGCATACATGTTTTTGCAGGCATCAGAATGCACATTCAGCCACAAAGCTGGCCGTCAACTGGACCTCACCTTCTCCAGGGCCTGCTGCCCGTCCACCCTCTGTCACCCCCTGGACCTCTCTGATCACTATTTCATCTCTTTTTCTCTGTCTCTCCCCTCTCTCCCTGCTCCTCCTACCCCCACTGTCACCTCTCGCCGTAACCTCCGCTCTCTCTCCCCCTCTGTCCTTCTCTCCACTGCTCTCTCTCACCTCCCTCCTATCGACTCCTTCGCACAACTCTCTGTAGACTCTGCTACCTCCACCCTCTTCTCCTCCCTCACCTCCTCCCTCAACTCCCTCTGTCCCCTCACCTCCCGACCTGCTCGCCCCTCCCCTCCCCAACCCTGGCTTTCCTCTGCGCTCCGCTCAGCAAGAATCACACTGCGATCTGCTGAAAAGAAATGGAAGAGAACCAAACTCCCTGCTGCCCTAGACCTCTACCCCACTCTCCTCTCCTCCTTCTCCTCTACTCTCTCCTCTGCTAAATGTACTTATTTCCAATCTGTAATCCAAGCCTCCACCAACAACCCAAGTAAACTATTCTCTACCTTCTCCTCCCTCCTAAACCCTCCCCCTCCTCCTCTATCTCCTCTGATGACTTTGCCTCTTTCTTCTCTTCTAAAATCTCAGATATCCGCAAACTTTTTAACACCTCTCCCTCCCCTGTACCCCCTCCTGCTCCAACCCCTACACCCACTGCATCCCCTACTAACTCACCCTCCTTTTCCACCTTCTCTCCCCTCTCAGACTCTGACCTCTCCTCCCTGCTCCAGGGTCACAAACCCACCACGTGTGCCCTGGACCCCCTCCCCACTCACCTCCTGCTCCTGCTCAACTTCCCTTCATCTCCTCCCTTCTCAACACCTCTCTCCTTTCTGGTCTCTTTCCCACTGCCTTCAAACAAGCCTGTATCACTCCCCTCCTCAAAAAACCTATCCTCGACCCCACCTCCCTCCAGAGCTACCGTCCTGTCTCCCTCCTACCCTTCCTCTCCAAAACCCTCGAGCGGGCTGTACACCGCCAGCTCTCTGCTTTCCTGTCCAACCACTCCCTGCTCGACCCTCTCCAATCTGGCTTCCGCTCTGCTCACTCCACTGAAACCGCCCTCCTGTCTGTCACCAACTCACTAAACTCTGCCCGAGCTGCCTCTCTCTCCTCTGTCCTAATTCTCCTTGACCTCTCTGCTGCCTTTGACACTGTCGATCACTCTATTCTACTACCCTCTCTCGCTGACCTGGGAATCTCTGGCACTGTTCTGGCCTGGGTCTCCTCCTACCTCTCCAACCGCACTTACCAGGTAACCTGGCGTGGAGCAACCTCCACACCTCGCCCTCTCTCAACAGGAGTCCCCCAAGGGTCAGTCTTGGGTCCTCTCCTGTTCTCTCTCTACACCCGCTCCCTGGGCCCCCTCATCACATACCATTTCTATGCTGATGATGCTCAGATTTTCCTTTCCTTCCCCACCTCTGACTCCACCATCCCCTCCCATATCTCTACCTATCTGTCTGCTATCTCCTCCTAGATGCACTTGCATCACCTCAAACTCAACCTCTTTAAATCTGACCTCCTTTTCTTTCCCTCCTCCCCCTCCTCCTCTGATCTCTCCATCTCTGTTCCTCTGGAATCTACCACACTCTCTCCCTCCTCCTCAGCTAAGAACCTCGGAGTCACCCTGGACCCCTGCCTCTCTTATTCCCAGCACATCTCCACTCTGGCACGCACTTGCCGATTCTTCCTGAGCAACATCCGAAGAATCCGACCCTTCCTCACCAACTACACCACCCAGCTTCTCTAGGCCCTGGTACTCTTCCGCCTAGACTACTGCAACTCCCTCCTGGCTGGCCTCCCTGCGTCCGCCACCCATCCGCTCCAGCTCATCCAGAACTCCGCTGCTCGCCTGGTGTTCTCTATGCCTCGCTTCTCCCACGCAACTCCACTGGCTCCCGATCACCGCTCGCATCCAGTTCAAGACTCTTGTACTAGCCTACAGATGCCTTGACCAGACTGCACCCAGCTACCTCCAGACCCTCATCTCTCCCTACACCCCCACTCGACCTCTCTGCTCCTCCTGCACTAGAAGACTGGCTCTACCTCCTCTACGCTCCCCTGCCTCCTTCTCCACCCTCGCTCCGCAGTGGTGGAATGACCTTCCTACAGATGTCAGGACTGCCCAGTCCCTGACCACCTTCCGGCGCCTCCTCAAGACTCACCTCTTCAGACAGCACCTGTAGAACTCCTCTTTTTTTCCCCCGGACACTTATCACTCTTCCTAAATGCGCTTTACCTGCTCTTATCTGCCCCCTATTTTACTGCATTTAATCCTGTACTTTAGAGTACTGTAATCTGTCAAGTGTTATTTAATCTGTAGTATTTTGTATTTAATTATATCCTGATGTAACTATCACTGACACTGTTATCTGCTCTGTTATTGAATCGTATTTTGTCATACTTGTACTTGCTAGAACCAAAGTCATTGTATTTATCTTGCTCTTAATTGTATTATTACTTGTACTGTGATTCTTGAAATGTATTTTTGTTTTGCTAAGAAATAAGTAATAATAATAATAATAGAACTCTTTTAGAACACAACTTTAATAAAACACAATGTTTTATCGGACAAATTTGAGTTTACTGCATGATTTTTCAAATCGCATATACAGTACTGTATGAAATTCTGCCTTTACAAACAAATACTCTATACTCACTCTCCCATGGGCCATGATGGACAGCAGCACAGAGGAGGGAGATGTCTCTGCTGTTCTTTGACTTCCAGCATTAACACCAGACTGGGGTACTGGTTGCTCAGGTAGTTCAGAAGAAAGATCATAAAGTTGTAAATTACATAGGCTTCATAGCACTCTCTGCAGGTGTCCACGTAGATTGCAATGTTTGGATATTTCAAAGCAATCCACTGCAGAGACAAAAAAACAAAAAGTTTAAAAAATAATATTATTCAAGACATAGCTTTTATTAACCAGGAAACACGAATACAAACATTGCAACAAGAAGTCTTTATTGCCATTTCATAAAGACACAAAACTAGTTTCAACGTTAATAAATTTAATGACAAACGTTTCGTTTTAGAAACTAGAAACTTTGAAGTCTCATTGAAGACATGGAGGAAGACTTCTAGTCTAAATGCTACTCATTGAGTTTCCTTTAGTATTTTAGACAGCTAAACTATCGGTTTCCAGAGATTTTACTTATTTCTCCATTACTTTTTCAAAAAGGGGTCAATTGTTGCAAATATTGGCTACTAATAATTGTGTATATATTCAGTGCTTTCTTAAAGCTGATTTGGAGGCATAAAATTGGCTTCGAATCACATTAGTCACTTTGAAAACTGCTTGGAAAAATTGAAAGCTATCTAATCTTGAAAAAGATTTGAAATGGCAAGCATAGTTTCAAGTCTGCACAAAACATTCGACCAAAAAGCAACAACCTTTATAATTTCACAAACAAAAGCAGACTTCTCCAATGCTATTGATAAACTCACAAAACAGCACTGAGATCAGTCCAACAAACAGGCAACTAAAACAAAATAAAATGGAGCCAGACTTTTGTAGACGAGAGTAAAACAACTTAAATGCTTCCATTTCAATTCAATTATTATATGTAGCTACACAGTTGTTTCATGACTAGAAACTCTTATGATGGCCTTTGATTTAAATCCTGTGCAGAGCAGGTTCAAGGACTAAAGTAAACTTCAAGGACTAAAGTAAACTTCAAGGACTAAAGTAAACTTCAAGGACTAAAGTAAACTTCAAGGACTAAAGTAAGATAAGGATTCTGTTACTTACCGATTGATGCAAGAATTGTGTAAAACAAAGGAGATACTTGTCACTATGTTTCTACAGTACAGTCCTCCACTTGAATAAAGGTCAGATTATGCATCCCAGTTTTTAGTTAAAACCTAAACTTTAGTTAAAGATGCACTGATTAATGTTAGTTATTCTTCCATTTTAACATTTAAAAGTAATGTATTATGATGCCAGTGTATCCTTACACCCCCAGCCACGGGAGTCCACACAATCACAAAAAGTGTGCATTTGTAATGTAGATACTACAGAGGCTTGAGGAGGCAAGAAAACCTGTGCATTATCACTCAACCTAACCTTAACAAGGTTACATTCTCAGGCCTCATACACAGGAGTAAATTAAAAAGAATATCCACTTACACTGTCTAAACTGTATATAGGCACCATCCATAATATCCTGTTGATAAAAAAAATATATATAGATCACTCAATAGTGAAGGTATGTATGTATGTGTGTAATTTTATATATATATATATATATATATATATATATATATTATATATATATATATATATATATATATATATATATATATATATATATATATATATATAGGCTAACTTCACTATAACGAACCCTTCTTATAACGAACACCCGTTTTTAACAATCCCAACAGCAAGAACCAGTTTTTTTCAATGCAAATTAGCCCTACTAGAACTATCACGTACAGGATTGACCCGGATAGAGCAAACTCAGTACTGACTGACACAGAACTTTCTCCAGTGTCAAGTGTGTTATTCTCTCAGTGAAAACAAAGATCATGGAGGACTAATTCAAAAATAACGCAAATTCAAAGACTACCTATTGTAGTACGAATCATGCATGACATATGCAGTCGTTTTTTCCTTTTTCATTTCTTTACTGTTTTCTTTTAAACATACCACAAGGGGGAATTAGTGTTGGTGTTATTTATATACAGGTATGTGGAAACAGGTTTGTTTGGTGTGCTTTTTGGAGTTCTTATGTTTGATCAAATGATTGTTTACAGACGGGCGCTCGATTGAGACTTGCTGCCTGTCTGTCTTCTATGTGTCCTCTGTGCTTTACCATCGTTGGTAGCGTCACATGACCCGTTTGTTTACTTTCTGTTTTAAATCCTGCGCGCCTGTGCCGGCGTTTCATCTCCAACTCCTCTGTCTTGCAATGCGGTTACCCACACGTGACACGAGTACCTTCTCACAATACCGTTTAAATGTTGATCAATGTGAAGGAATCTTCACAAAAGTACTATATACTGATGTTCAATTCAAATGTTCCATTTTGTCATTATTCTGATACAGAAAAATGACAAACCCTACTACAGTGAACGCTGTGTGTGTGTGTATGTATGTATGTATGTATGTATGTATGTATGTATGTATGTATGTATGTATGTATATATATATATATATATATATATATATATATATATATATATATATATATATATATATATATATATATACACATACTGTTGTGGGAGACAGTACTTGTTACACAACAGATCTTTGGTGGCACCAGGGCCATTAATAAAGATGATGCACAGAAATCAAATGGGTCTATTTGAGATCCAGTTACAGTGAAGTCAAATGTTAATTGCCAGTGACTTTAAAGGTAAAAATGGTGCACAAATTGTCGATACAAGAAATGACAAAATACAGATTGTATTTATCAACTCTGTTGCATTATTTTGTCAGTGACTTATGGGTTCCTGTCCTCGTGCATCTGTGGAAATCAAAAGCATTTCACTCTTACCTGATTATGGGTTTCTGCAGTTCAGGCTGAGTATAGTTGACTAGATGCTGCAGGATCCCCCAAAGTGATATTGGTATTGTCATAAACACAAAGATCCCAGCAATAAACCATGCTTTGGTGTGTGTCCCAACCTTAGAAACAAAACAAAAAACAACAATACCTCAGGTAGGACATCTCCTTCTTATAAACAAAATTCAATGATCTAGCTGCAATCGGATTAATAAGAGTAAATAACATGGATAAAACCAAAATCTGCCACAATGTACTGTACCCCGGTATCCCTTTCATTTGTTGTATTCAATCTCAGACCTAGGATAAATGTGCAACCCAACACATGACAATAGCATTGGATTGGTAAAACAATCTGCTTGCATCTCTTCTACGTGACGTTTTTATGGGTTTAGAGAAAATATTTGGACACCAAGCTGGGAACAAAAACAAACAGGCCTTAAAGCGTAATATTGCAGCGATTATCCTGAACATGCCTTAGAGGCCAAGTAGTAATTCATGTACAAATAGCTGGCGTTATGTCTGTACTATATTGTTGGGTACACGTATGTAGTAAATACGTATGATTCAGTGAAAAGAAATACGACGAAGTACACACTGTTTATTTGATGATTAACCGTGTATATATGACTTACCTCAGACTTCTGCAACTCCCAGATACAAAATGGAAGAACTACCACCAACCCCAAAATATACAAAACCACGACCAAGGGACGAATCCACCTCCTCCAATTGACACAAGTACAAGGCATACTGGCTGTCTACATTCAAGGTCTACCAGAAACTGCAAATGACAATATTATATACTACGATAATGTTCACAGAAACCAAAAAGAAAACATAGTCAGCGCAATGACATCCAGAACCTATGATACAAATACAGATCACAACACTATTTCATACTGTAAATTGTAGATAACGTGATTACTGTGCATATTACAATGCAACCCCTGCTATGGGTCACATGCATCATAACATTTTACCGTAAAACTTGATCTTTGACTGTTTATCAGTAAGAAAATAGCTTGTTTTCACAATGTAACTTCGCAGAACAAAACAATATGTCAAACACAGCCGAACTCGCTGTCCATTGGCACTCAAAGTCCTACCTACTTTTCTAATTCTGATTGGATCTAAGGGAAAAGTCAAAGTTTGCCTTCTTTATTATTTGTCACTTCTCTTGTCAGTCAGGGAGCGTAGCGGACTGAGGTTTGGCTGATGATTCCAGTTGGGTGGGTCTTGGTAACATTGTAAACAAAAAAGGTGGTCCCCCAGCTCTATAGACCAAGGAGTCAGGGAATAGAAACAGGAGCCGGGCTGGCTGTTTGCTGTAAGTACTGTACTGTACTGTACTGTACTGTACTGTATAGTTAGTATCCGCATTTTTGGTTTTTAAAAAATCCGGAATTCCAAGTTTATTTTACATATATTAAAATAGGGATAACATCGGTAATACATCGTTTTTAATGGAAAGATCAGTAAAAATCCGGGGGGATGGGATCTCAGTATACACACTTTACATGTGGAATATATGATGCGTAGCAGTTCTAGTTTCTGATTAAGTTTACTGTCCCTGTATGATTAAGTAGAATCTGTGCAAGTCGAGGCCACATTTCCTATGTTAGCTGGTACTTTGCGAATGTTTGGGCAATCGCTGTGCTGACAGATATAGTATCTGCAGAAGACATGAACATGACATCAGCACAAAACAAGCCAGGTTTATTCACCTTGAAATCATAAAAATGAAAGAAAATTGACAGAACTGGGCGGTGAAAGCCATAGTGGGATATCACACAAAAATCAAACTGGACATTTCCATCAATGCGTTCCAAAGTTTACCAAGTAGCAACTAAAAGCATCATCATTTTCTCACCAGGCTGAAGTTGTTTTGATATTGGACATTCTCAGTACACCTTATAATACTCCAATTATAGTGCAAGCTTCAATCGCTCCTACCAAAAAAACTAAACGCAGGAATGGTTTGTCATTTACAAGGTATACTTTGTGTACCTTGCTAAACAAAAGAAAGAACAAATTGCCAGGGTACAATTAACCCTTTAGCCTATGGGTGGCACACAATGATACCTCCCATACTTTATAATACTACAATTATAGTGCCAGCTTTAACCACTCCTACCAAAAGAAACTAAACGCAGGAATGGTTTGTCATTTACAAGGTATACTTTCTGTACCTTTCTCAACAAAAGGAAGAAAAAATTGCCAGGGTACAATTATCAGTAACAGCCGTGACGCGTGTCCATATGGCTATGCATGTAGCTTAATGCGCAAAGGACCCCAGGATTACTGTGAATAGATGGGCTGTAGCTGTACTTCTGTTGAATTTCAAAGTTTAAAATAAAAAGTTAAATGTAACAAATATGCAAATAGATCCCATTGATATAACTACTGTAGTCTTGATTGTTAAAGACACTTTTTAATGTTCCACAGAGGCATGCCCTTTAGAGGTGCAATTGTGTATATAACATAATTAACAGAAAATCTTTGTGGTATCAGCTTGTTCCCACATGTGGTTTGGCTTTTCTGTCCCATCATACCAGTGCCAGTGTCCCTTGTGTTTAATGGCACTAACACACTGGTTTCCTGTGTTAAATGTAGTAGCACAGAGAAGGTATTTGTTTGTCTCTATGTGAAATGAATCCTTAATATCACCCAAAGTAATACATTGCATGGAATACTGAACAAACAGTAAAGGTGGCGGCAATCTGGTAAAACTTTGTGAGGCTGTATGCAGCCCCTTGCATTTTTATCTTCTGCATGGCTCAGTTTTCTGAAAGACAAGATGGTCAAGCCATGTTTGGTCAACTGCAAATATCTCAGAAACTGTTCCTGATGTTGTGGAAAGTGAACAATGGTTGTTGGAGCACACAGACGTGGTTTGCCTCTTTTGCAGCTGGACAATGTGATCCACAAAGAACTCTTCCTCGGTGCCACACAGATTCCATATCAATGAGTTGCTGTTTTTCCACTTTTCAATACCCAGGAGCTAGATGTGCTTTGCCTCACTACATTTTCCTTCCAAAATTGCATTATGCACTTTCAGAAGTTGTTGGGAAATCTCTGAACCACCCTGAGCATCCTGAGTAAACACTTCAAGGATATGTGGCTCAGAAAGGAAAATGTGTGCGTTACCATCAGATGATTATCAATTGTGCAAGTGTTAACCAGACTTAACATGCCTTGTTTGGTTGGCACTTTGCCTCCCCACTTTACAGGGTGAAAAGCAAGCTGCTGTTCATGAATTTGTACCTCATTCCCTGTTTTGATTTGAGCCTTTCCTTTGTAATAGCGAGAAACTCCAATTCTCCTTTTTCTTCCATGTTTCCTCAGCTAGCTCAGTTGCTTCACACCTCTTCCTTGTCTTGTACATGCTAATAAAGGTCCATTCCTTTACTCTTCCTTCTATATTTTTATGTCTGTCTTAAAAATTGGCCTGGTTTTAAATAAAGTTTTCCCAAAAGGAGATCCTTTTATAATTTTGAACCACTTTTCTACAGCTGCATTGCTGTCTCTTGTTATGCCTTCAGCAAGCAGACACCCTGTCCACAAAGGAAAAAGTGGAAGACAGTGAGACAATAATACTTGCACAAAATGTGTACAATGAAATGGGTTTGGTACTTTAGAAAAACCCTGGGTTTTATCAATGCAAGTGGAAATATTGTCACACAATTTTACAAAATGGATGCCAAATGGGGAGAGTTCCCTGAGATTTTTCCCAGATTGTTTATCCCTTCACTGCAATTTACTTCACCTTTTTTCTAATTCAACAGATGTATCAATTCGTTGTTCAAGGAGCATCTTGTGATAATCTGTTCCTGCACTGTTACATGGGGACAGCAACAAATAGAAGAGTGACTTCAGGATAGTGTCTGCTTCTTGAAGAGAGGTGACATTCTGAAGTAATGCAAATGTGTATAGCACAGATGCTCTTAGTTTTGAGCTTGGGAGAAGCACCTTTAGATTTTGGGACACTGCGTGAATAACATGCACTGCACAAATGTGAACAGTTTTTTTTTTTTTTAACTTTTCCACCAACATTGCTCATATAATCCCAGTTTTAAATATGAGAGCAAATCCTCTTTGTTAAAAGAAATTTAATTGGAATGAATTAAAGCAAAACTGAAATCAACTTCTACTTTATCAGCAGACTGGACAGAAGGACCACTGATTGATCGAAATGTCCGCAGATAAAGATTTAGAAAATAAGATATAGAAGGAACAGTATGGTTTGTTGTTAATAACTCTGCTACTGGCATAGCTATCCCCTGTTCTGAGTCATGAAGGAGTAAAGCGTAGTAGAGAACTTGCTTGTCCTCCCATTCTACCTTTGAGGTTGCTGAGCCACTTTCATCTTCTTTCTCATCTCTTATGAATCTTTCAGAATGAGTGTGCAGTCTGTTTCAACAGTGTGATTACTGGAGTCCTTCTCTTTGCGTTGCTTTTTTCTTTCTTTAGCGACTTTTATTTACCCAAGAACTCTCTTACCCCTTAACGACTATTCTTAAACAAGGTATAAAGCCACAGGTGATTGCTGGCATTTTTTTACTAGCAATGTCTTTGCTGCAACCCCCCCATAACGATGTTAATTTCTTCCAGCCACATTTAAAATATTTTTCATGTTTTCCAATTGTAATTAAACATTAGACTATTCCATCAGTAGTTATTTTGCACAAATGGTTATTTGTAATAATATTTGTTTTATTACTTGCTTATTATTCTCCACCATTTAGAAATTGTGTGTACAACAACATTGAGTACAAAACATCAATTTTGTTGATGTGCTGACAAAACGTGTTCTCCAACAAGAAAAAAACAAATAATAGGCCAACAGTTCTTTGGACTAAACTGTGTCAAACTAAACTGTGAGGTAATCATTTTGGCAAAAATCTGTTTGCAATAGGTAGTCTTTGATGCTATAGTATTAACCGATTTCATAAACCTTACACATTCCTTTGATTAACTTAACATATCTAGATACCCACCCGAATTTCCTTGAAACTTTTGCAATGCATGTCTCGTTACACACTAAATACTTATCACAAACGTTTTTTTTGACCTAACGTATTAACTTAATGATTTTTTATTTCATGAAACTTTTGTTTCGACAATATATTTTTTTTTTTTCAAACTTCAAAAATAAATACAACTTTCAACGGGAACTGTTTTAAACTGTATAGAAAGCATACTGCAATGAGACACTAAAATGGAGTGAAGGAGGTTGGGGAATCGAACAATGACAGTTTATTATTTTTGCCATATTAGATAGCTCTCTGATCCAGCAAATGCGGTTCCTTCCCAGGCTTAACTAGCGTTTGCAAATTAGAACAAAGCACCAGATGTGCACGTACTGTAATGCGATCTGCTTATTTAAAGAACATCTGCATTTCACAGCTAAGCTTGTGTACAGGGTTAAAGAATTAAACCTGACTAGAGTTAATCTCTTTGGAGGACACTTGTTCAGTTACTCCCCTATTACAGTTTATGCTGTACTTACTGTGCTGGTGTTTTAATAGGTTGATAAACAGTGTTTTACCATAGCACTTTATAATAAGGGTAGGTAATTAGGTTTAAATTAAAGTAACATACTGGATGATTTTCAGTTGAATTCATGTTGATATATTCCATAACAATATATATGAAATGATATGAAATGCAAATATGTATTTATTATTATTGTATGCGTGGTTCAGTATATGTTTTTTTTATATATATTGAATAAATTAAGAGAAAAATAAAATTAAATAGTAACAAAGAGTGTCCAGAATCACAGAATCTATGTAGTGAGCAAATCCATGTTTGATTTTATACATTAGTGTTCTTCAATGCTTAATATAAAGTATGTCCTGGCTGGGAAATGGATCTGCCAATTCCACAATCATACTGTTTATGTTTCACCTCATTTTTTCTTTCTTTATTTATTTCTTAGCAGGGCGACTTACAGTCGTAAACAAAAATACATTTCAAGAATCACAGTACAAGTATTAATACAATTAATACAATTAAGAGCAAGATAAAATACAATCACTTCGGTTCTAGCAAGTACAAGTACATGACAAAATACGATTCAATAATGGAGCAGATAACAGTGTCAATGATAGTTACATCAGGATATAATTAAATACAAAATACTACAGATTAAATTACACTTGACAGATTACAGTACTCTAAAGTACAGGATTAAATGCAGTAAAATAGGGAGCAGATAAGAGCAGGTAAAGCGCATTTAAGGAAGAGTGATAAGTGTCCAGATGGAAAAGAGGAGTTTCTACAGGTGTTGTCTGAAGAGGTGAGTCTTGAGGAGGCACCGGAAGATGGTCAGGGACTGGGCAGTCCTTACATCTGTAGGAAGGTCATTCCACCACTGCGGGTGCGTGGTTGGTGAAGGAGCGGGCTCTGGAGGCAGGGGAGCGTAGAGGAGGTAGAGACAGTCTTCTAGTGCAGGAGGAGCAGAGAAGTCAAGTGGGGGTGTAGGGAGAGATGAGGGTCTGGAGGTAGCTTGGTGCAGTCTGGTCAAGGCATCTGTAGGCGAGTACAAGAGTCTTGAACTGGTTGCGAGCGGTGATCGGGAGCCAGTGGAGTGAGCGGAGCAGTGGAGTTGCATGGGAGAAGCGAGGCAGAGAAAACACTAGTGCATCCAAAAGGAGATAGCAGACAGACAGGTAGAGATACAGGAGGGGATGGTGGAGTCAGAGGTGGGGAAGGAAAGGAAAATCTGAGCATCATCAGCATAGAAATGGTATGCGATGAGGGGGCCCAGGGAGCAGGTGTAGAGAGAGAACAGGAGAGGACCCAAGACTGACCCTTGGGGGACTCCTGTTGAGAGAGGGCGAGGTGTGGAGGTTGCTCCACGCCAGGTTACCTGGTAAGTGCGGTTGGAGAGGTAGGAGGAGAACCAGGCCAGAGCAGTGCCAGATTCCCAGGTCAGCGAGAGAGGATAGTAGAATAGAGTGATTGACAGTGTCAAAGGCAGCAGAGAGGTCGAGGAGAATTAGGACAGAGAAGAAAGAGGCAAAGTCATCAGAGGAGATAGAGGAGGGAGGAAGAGGGGGAGGGTTAAGGAGGGAGGAGGAGGCGGAGGGTTAAGGAGGGAGGAGAAGGTAGAGAATAGTTTACATGGGTTGTTAGTGGAGGCTTGGATTATAGATTGGAAATAAGAACATTTAGCAGAGAAGAGAGTAGAGGAGAAGGAGGAGAGGAGAGAGCGGTAGAGGTCTAGGGCAGCAGGGAGTTTGGTTCTCTTCCATTTCTTTTCAGCAGATCGCAGTGTGGTTCTTGCTGAGCAGAGCGCAGAGGAGAGCCAGGGTTGGGGAGGGGAGGGGCGAGCAGGTCGGGTGGTGAGGGGACAGACCTGCTCGCCCCATTCACCTAGCATAACAACAATGTGTAGTACAGTACTGATACAGTATTATACTGAAATCTGGTCAAACAAATTCAATAAATACATAACAAACTACATACATAAATACATAATTGTATACATTTAGAGCAGGGGTCTCCAATCCTGGTCCTGGAGGGCCGGTTGTCACTTCTGGTTTTTGTTCCAAATGTACCCTAAATTACTTAATTGGACCAAGTAAGTGCCTGTTAGAAGCTTAATTGGTCCAGTTAATTAATTTAGGGTACAGTTGGAACAAAAATCAGAAGGGACACCGACCCTCCAGGACCAGGATTGGAGGACCCTGATTCAGAGGCTGACTTTCAACAGTATGACTTATCACCACTAGAGGTCTCCACAAATCAATAATTCAAATTAGTCTCCTGTGTTGGTTTGAGGATGCGAACCAACGAACCACCCCCAGCCAGGAATGAACATAGCTTTCCAAAGCTACTTGGTTTGACTGCGATGACAAAACCATTGCACAAAAAGGAAACTATACCATACAATATTTTTTACTGTATGTAATGGATTTTGTCTAGTGTGGTGGAAAATGTAATGTGCCATTTATGGAATGGTGGTGAAAAGTGAAAGGCATGAGCCTGGAAGGGTAGGGCCTTTATCAGTATAAGTGAGTCTGAAAAGAAGACCTGTGCACCCACCGACTATGTCCATCAGGCCTGTTACATGACATTATTACAGTGTCACAGCCAAATTGTCTCTTTTTTTAGTGTGTACTGTATAGGAGTTAGTTTCTGATCAAGTGGCTAATATTTGTTACATTTGTGGTTTCTGTATGAACTCCATTGACTGTTGTTCTTTTTTTATCTGATTGGATAGGGGCCAGGCATCACTCGTCATGCATAATCCAAGAAGGGCTGAGAGTGACACCCTGCTAGGCAACCAACAGCAGTATTGTATGGAAAAATGAAACTTGTGATTCAAATTTTTTTTTTTTCTTCCGTGATACTGTTTAAACAAATAATTTGTTTGATATATTTTGTTTGACGATGTACTACATAATGCACTGGATTGCATCATTCCAAACTTTCAGTTTTATTCATTTCTTAATTAAATATTCCACAAAGAAATGTTGTGCCAACTTCCACCGGAGGACGGGGCCCACCTCTGGGTCATCGTGCTGCTATTGGCTGATGGCTGAAGGGGTTAGGGATGCTGCCGGGTTGCTTCTGAGGTCGCTGGCAGCCCTCACCTCAGACTCTTGTAGTCGCTCCTTTTGTTCCAGGCGGAAGCAGTACTGACACTGGGCCTCTGCGTAGGGGTGATGGGAGAGGGCATCAGTGTTGGCGTGGTGGTGGCCGGCTCGGTGGTGGATGCCGAAGCCGAACCCTTGCAGGGCGTCTATCCAACAGGCTACCTGTCCCTCTGGCTCTTTAAAGGACAGAAGCCCCTGGAGTGAGGCGTGGTTGGTCAGTAGTTGGAACCGCCACCCGTACAGGTAGGGGCGGAAGTGCTTGATTCCTTTCACCACAGCCAGCAGCTCTCGTTGAGTTATGCAATAGTTGATTTACGCCTTCCCCACCATCTTGCAGAAGTAGGCCACCACCCATTCACCTTCCGGCATTTCCTGCACGAGCACTGCCCCGATGCCCACATTGCTGCCGTTGGTGTACAAGATGAATTCTTTCTTCGGGTCAGGAAAAGCGAGAACTGGAGACTGGGTCAGCGCCTACCGGAGCTGGTCAAAAGCCTCGTGGCAGTCGGGGTCCCATTGGAAACAGCGCCCTTTCTCTGTGAGACGATGCAGGGGTCTGGCCACTCGTGCATAAGTCCCGCGCGAACCTCCGGTACTAAGACGCTAGTCCGAGGAAGCTGTGCACCTGTGCTAGTGAGGTGGGCACCGGCCACTCCCGCAATGTCTTCACATTGTCCGGGTCGGTGGCAATTCCATCAGCCCCAACGACGTGCCCCGGAAGGTGGTCTCTCACCGCACCAGGTGACACTTGCACTGATGAAGTTTGAGCTGGGCTTGCCGTACCCTGGAGAAGATAGTTCGAAGGTTACTCATGGCTTGTTGGAAGGTGCACCTTGAGGTCGTCTAGGTAGACCACACAGGCGGTCCGGAGCACACCCGCCAGGACTCTCCATCAGGCGCTCGAAAGTGGCAGGGGCATTGCACAGTCCGAATGGCATGACAGAGAACTGCCACAGTCCTTGCACAATGGAGAAGGCTGTCTTCGGGCGAGCTGCAGCGTCCAGTTTGACTTGCCAATACCCGCTCCGAAGGTCCAGAGAGCTGAACCACGAGGACCTGGTGATGTAGTCCAGGTCCTTGTCTATCCAGGGGAGCGGGTAGGAGGCGACGGTAGTCAACGTAAAACTGGTAAGTTCCATCCTTCACCAGCAGAGTGGGGGCTGACCAAGGACTGTTGGAGGCCTCCATGACCCCGGCTGCGGCCCTCTCCTGCACCATTCGTTCGCCGTTCTCCCTCTAAGCCAATGGTGGGCGGTGGGGTTGCTCTTGGGTGGGGGCCATATTGCCATTATCGATGGTGTGTTGGACTTGTCTGGTGCAGCCTTAGTCCTGTGGGCTGGTGAAGATGTCCTGGAACTCTAGCAGGAGCCCCCGGAGTTGTTGCTGCTTGTTGGCGGTGAGGACAGTGCAGTTGCGTTGCCACAGTTCCGCTATCGCCCCCTCGAAGGCTGGTGGGCTGGCGATGGTGCTGGGGGCGTGAGAGGTCGCTGGCTGGTTTGGCGATGGAGCGGCAGGCCCAGGCTCCTGGTGCAGACGGTACCATGCTTGGGTTTGGCGTACCTCAGGTGGTGAATCCGACCTTGGGCCCACGGGAAGGCGGTGGCGACCAACCTGCAGGATCAGGTGGCGAGGTCCAGGCGAGCCCCAGTCTTGGTGAGCAGTCCCCAATGTTGGCGAGCCAGAACTTCTGGTCCGATAGGCAGTCCCCGAGGTGGACTTGCAGTACTTGCTTGCCGTGTATGGGGGCGACTTGAACGGTCACTGTCTTTATCTGGGCCGTGGAGGCACGTCAGGCCTCCGGGTCGCCCCCCGTCTCTGGGGAGTGCGCCAGGGCGGATGAGGCTGACGGTGGACCCTGTGTCAGTGAGCGCAGAGAGCATGAGCCTGTTGAGTTGGCACAGGGTATACAGGCTCCTCCCCTCACAAACTCCCGACAAACTCAAGGGAAGCTGGAGCGGAGGGTGCGGAAATGCGGGTCGGCCATTCCTCCTTTAGACCGTCCCGCTTGCGTTTTCCCAACAGCTCAGCAGGCTTGAGTTGCTTTCCAGTGCTCGGACGTGAGCGTGAACCAGAGAAGGGGCGGCAGCACTGGTGGCAGGCCAGTGGTTTGGCAGAGGTAACTCCATGGCCTGGGTGGTGCACGTGAGCTCTTCCTCTTGTTCCCCGTCGCTCTCCTCTGATCCGGTAAGGTCTCCGGCCCTGACTGCCTTGGTTCCGCTGTGGTGATGGGCCCTGGCCTACTCCATCATGACGGACTCCATCTCCTCTGCCTTCTCCAGGGCTTGGGTTAAGGATCTTGTATGGGCCAACCGGACGTGGCAGCGCAGTTCATTCGGAGAGAGGCCATGAATGAACAGGTCCAAGGCCAACTGTTCGGTGAGTTCCGGGGGCACATCCTCAAAGGCTCGGGCCAGGTGCTCGATATCCACCGCCAGGATGCCTAGCTTCTCGTTGGCTTCTCTCCGGGGGCCCCCTTCCGAACCGGCGCTGCAGTGCGGTGCACAGCGCTTGGAACTCAAACTCCTTCCCACGTGGCAGGTCACGCAGATCTTGCTAGGCGGGCCCTTCCAGGATCGCCACCAGGTTGGCCGTCTTCTCTGTGGCTGTCCAACTGTTCACCACTTAGAACTTGGTCATGTAGGTCTCCCAGTCAGAGGTCCCATTAAACTTCCTGGCCTTGAGGGGGCAGAAGTTGCGGTCGATGGGCCGACCTGAAGTGAATGGAGCATCTGTGTCCAGTTGCCACTGAGGCTCGGGGAAGCGCTCAGGCTGGGACGTTGACTGCCGCTGGGCCAGAGCCTTGACAGGGCAAGTCAAAAACAGGCATAAAAACAACTTTGTACATAAAATAAAGTGTCCCAGTTTGGGAGAGTGGTGCCAAACAATCACAACAGTGTCCACCAGCATGCACCGCTTCACTGCTCATGCAAATGTCTGGATAGCCCGAGTCCTGGCGTCTCTGTCACAGCATGTTATCCCGTTGCTGTGTTTGTTGGGAGACAGTCCAACAGGTGGCGAAAGCCCGAGTGATCCTCCGGCTCGCTATAATATATATATATATATATATATATATATATATATATATATATATATATATTGTGACAGGGCAGAGGCCCTGCACACTGGGAGAATGTGTATTTTGTGGCTGCTTTGCACAGCCACAATGTAATTGTAATATTGTTTAATTGTTTTATTAAGGTAATTAGCGACACCTGCGTGTAATTTAGGCAAGTGTATATAACCAGGTCTAAAATGTCTCTCTGGGTCTGCTTTAAGGTGAAGGCCTGAAGAAGAGGCCTGTGTGGTTGCAGACCTGAAAAACGTATTTAATACTTATGTGTTGGGTGTGGTTACCGGTAAACAGAGCAGCTGTCCAGTTAAAGATTAAAACTGAGAAAAGTTGAGTTAGAACTCCTGGAAGGAGTTAGGTTTTTTGTTTTGTTTATTTTGTTTTGTGTTTAAAATAAACATACAGGCACTGCCCTGTTAAAAACCTACCTGTGTTTTCTGAGTGCTGTTCATTACGCAAGAAGAGTGTGAAAATCTCCTGCAAGTGTCAAAGCAACCCCTGGTTTGTTTCTATCTATCTATCTATCTATCTATCTATCTATCTATCTATCTATCTATCTATCTATCTATCTATCTATCTATATATATATATAGTGGAAAATTATTGATCCAAGGGAAGACTAATGTTTTTGAAAATGTTTGTGAAGTTCGTACCGCATAGTTATACATTTTTTGCCATACAGCTCTCCGTCTGGTTTGCTGACAGCTGCATAATCCAGTTTATATCCCGGCCGTCATATTTGTTTACATCCGTCAAGTTCAATTTGTTTGAATTTCAGAAAGTCAGAAAACAGGGACATAGATATTTTAATCACCATTTTAGTGTTTGGAGCATCTTTCTTTTGTAGTATGTTTTGTAATTCATTTTCTGTTAAGTCACAGAATCGCTATTCAGCAATTTCTTCAGCCTCATTTTCTCTTGTTGTGAGGCGTGGAGATGAAAGGTGTTCCTTTCAAAGGGGGTGGGACTGACAGTGATGTGAACCCATCACATGATAGATGGAGACTATTTCACGGTGGTGTAAGGATGTTCGGGCAGTAGTTCAATCTATTTTTGCTCCTATGATGAGGTTTTAACCAATCACAGGCTAGATTTCCCAACCACTGATTCATATATATATATATATATATATATATATATATATATATATAATCTCCTGTTTGTTATTTGTTGTGGCAGGGCAGATGCCTGCCTGTAAATAATGTGTATGTTTTGGTGGTGGTTGGCAGGGATGGGGTTAATCCCCAGCCTGACAAAATACATATGAGAATGTGGCTGGGC
The DNA here is from genome assembly GCF_902713425.1 of Acipenser ruthenus. Taxonomy (NCBI): domain Eukaryota; kingdom Metazoa; phylum Chordata; class Actinopteri; order Acipenseriformes; family Acipenseridae; genus Acipenser; species Acipenser ruthenus. The sequence continues at coordinate 67,991,773 of NC_081190.1, read as the reverse complement.
TCAAACGAGGTAGTTGGTGCTAAGTGGGACCAACCACATGAAATAAAAAGGGAGCTTGAAGCTCCATTAATGGGACTGCCAGGGAGCTGGCATCAGTGCTGTGTGGAGAACAACAGAAGGAAGCCAGTGAAGGCTTTGCCCTGCCTGGTTGAATTAAAAAGAGTGGTTTTGTTGGGAGAACGGCTTAGCTGTCCCAACCTTTTAGTTAACAATAAACAAAAGTTTAGTTAGTACTCCTGAGGGGAGTTAGGTTTTTGTTTGTTTATTTTTTTGTGTGTGTTCAATAAGACTGCGCAACCATGCTAAAACGAGCTCAAGCCGAGACCTTGTTCACACGGTTTTACATAATATAAGTGAAATGTGAATTATCTAGCTGATTGCTTTCCCACAAAATACTACTGTACATGTATGATAACTTTTCAATGTGTATTAATGCCCTCTGTCTAGAAGTAAGTTTGTCTAACACGGAGGAGAGCTTGCAAATGATTAGTCAAGTACTGTATATATGAATTGCCAGCATGTCGTTTTTCAGGGTTTTGGGGGAACACTTTATCCTAACAATCTACAACTGTGCGTGTTTCGTTCCCCCACCCTGATCAATCCAACAAACCTCAAAAGAGTGTGCATATAAACAAACATATAAAAACAGAATATGTGCTGCAGCTCACCCACATAAACTGTTCATGAAACCAGAGCACACCAAATGTTTATCAGCTTTTTCTGAAATTGGTATTTTCCACTAGAACACAAGGCTATTGAAATCTTTTATAGATTAAACCATAAGTTTTAGAATTAAATTCAGTTTTTAGTAATGTATTCTAATATGTTGCTGAAAGATGTTTTAGAAGATAAAAGGAAACATCTGGATTTCTACTGCTTAAAGGCAGGTGAATAGTGGGACCACATCTGTGAAATCTTCTGAGATCAAACTGGTTACAGATGGCCAATAAGCAATGTTGAGGTGCTTTCTTCAATTATCTCTGATTGGCAGGTTCTAAATAATTACCTGACACACCAATTACATCCAATTAAAAACATCTTTGCTTTTATAGTTGCCCTGAAAGGCAAACAGATGACATCGGAGTCAGGTTGTTAACATTAAGAAGACTAATTTTCTACACGTTCTCACAAAAGAACTTTACGACAATTTTGTGGTGTATTTACTGTCTAATGTGTTTCAGGTTTGCTCTGAATCTGTTGACTTTCATGATCGTTAAACTTTGCTGGTGCGTGTTCAGCACTTACACTTGCTAGACCACATGTACAGAACTCCTAAGAAAGCTTTTAACTCTGCTGTAGTCCTCCTTGTGTGATTGGTTAAATTTGTTGTTCCTTTCATTGTTCCAACTCTCAAAAATGTCTCATGTCAGATTACTTCAGCAGGAAGCTCTGTGAGGAATAATAAAGCATTTCGTCTCCAACATAAAGCCACCCTTTTAATCCTCGTCTTTAAATTTTGATTGCTTTTCTGCCTTTACTGAAACTAACACATTACAACAGTATTATTGGAACTCCTTTAATGCTTATATTTAGGGCTTCTGTTTTTCGGGTTTTATTAATTGTATTTTTCAGTGCTTATTTTTAGCTATTTTCGAGTTTTATATAAATTGTTTTTTTGGGGGACTTTCGTTTTTGATATACTGTATGAAATTAGTGTTTTCGGTTACTTTCCAAAATGCTTGAGCGTTTTTTTTTTGTGTGTGTGTGTGTGTGTGTGTCAAAATATGTATAGTAGTAACTCAGTACTTGCACACTTAAGTTGTACCTTCTTTGCTTTGATGTCTTCCACAACAAAATCCCTATGGTCACGGGCACATTCTTCTGGGGTTTGTGTGTGTACGCATTTTTGTACATTTTGCCACAATTCTGTTTCAAATCCTCCGTGTTTTAACTGTAATACAGCTTTAAATCCCGCTAAAAAGCCTCCATCCTGATTGTAATCTCGTTTTAAATCTTTCAAGCGGAGTCTCCAATAGAAATGTAGGAATGTGCTGTCACTCAGTAGTTGGGGCGGGTTTAAAGTATTCAGAACTAATCAATGATAGATACAAGTCAGGAATGCGGGACATTGCCGAGCAGCACAGGGAAATGCATTTATTATTATTTTTGTAGTAGGTTTTATTTTTTTAAATGTGAACGAGGTAAAGTCAACGTGAATTGATTAACCATTTTTTGTATCGGGGGTGTTTTATCGGGTTTTATCGGTTAAAACCGAAAATCAGAAGCCCTAGTTATATGATTTAGATCAATTTAATAGACCCCAATAATGTAATTTGTAATGTAGGGCTTATTTGTTATATATTTGTTATTTAAAAAAAAAATAATACATACTCAAAATTCCCAGGAAATACTATATAAAATCAAAATAAATATTGTGTTTTAGTGATACCATTTGTGGATACAAAATCTATTTTGCCAGACAGTTTTTAAGTATTTAAACATTAACAGAGCTGACCCCATATTTTGCTGTTTATGGGAATATAGTGGGTTTAGTGTTTCTTTACAAAATAAAACAAAATAACATAGATTAAACCCAATAGTTGTTTCTAGAGTTGCTTGACTCCAGGTACTGTAGTTCCATTAAGTAGGAGCTATTTATCATGTTGGCAAATTCATGGAAATATGTGTCAGCGCAAAGGTTTTACTCCATGCATAAAGTACCAAGGCAAAACTACAGTTATTTTTTTTTTTTTTTATCCAAGGATACTGATAACAGTACATGTACTTTAACACATGAATACAAGAGCACAGCATGTGCTTAGCAATGTTATTCTGTACAAGTGAGGAACCAGGTATTGACAACTTCATTTGACGAGATATTCAGCATATTGCATTCCACAAAAAATATAAACTTTAAACTATATTGTAAGTGCTTGCATTAATAATGCAAGAGGTTTATTGTCTTTATATGCTAGATAACTATTAAATAGGATATGTATTTTTATTTGTTTTTATAAATATTTTTTATTCTGGGGCTGGATAACAGGTTGTATTTGCAGCACTGAAGACTGAAGTCTTTCTAGTTATCCACATCACATAGGTTTGTAATGGTCATGGAATGGGGTATTCTGCCTTCAAAAAATCCTCTTTCAGCAGCCTACCCCTTATAAAAGTTTATCACTGTAATTTTGCCATTTTCCCATGATTGTCCCATGGTTACTAGTTTAAAATGGTTTCCTATTATTTTAATATACTTTACCATAACTTTACGAAGCTTTCACTATATTTTATTACACTTTGCTATGCTTTTACCATGGGAAAGGGACTATGAAAGATGAATTTATTAATGAAGGAGCACAAGGCAAAAAAGGTTAATGAAGGCACCACCCTATTTGAAGGGGCCAGCTTTAAAACCACCTTTTTTGCCTTCAGCTGCCTAATGCCAACAGTGCCAAATTAAAGGGTGCTGTCTTTTATAGACGGACTACTGTCCTCTAAAGAAGTTTGACAGTGACTTAGACAGTGACAGATTCAAACAAAGTCCTTCAAAGGCGAAATGTTACTGCGTGAATGGAATTCACCTCTTTGAGCCCTTGTGTGTGTGTGATACTTGCAATGTGGTGTATAACACGCTAAATAGATTAACACAGTGTAACATGTTGATGATACAGATTTATAACTGAGGAGTTCTGACAGTCCTCACATAGGAGTGTAAAGGTGAATAATTGGCACCTTCTCGTTAAATAAGGGTTTAACACAGACGGGTCTTTGTCATTAATATAACACTGCTCTCAATGGTCAGCATCCCAGCCTGAGACTGACATAACTAACACCCAAACTATCTTTAAAAAACAGTGTATAATATTAAAATAATAATACATTTCTGGTATAATACAGTTTAAAGCTGTGGAGAGTCTGCAACATACATATTAATCTCTTTCTAATACATGCACACGCACGCTATATCGTCCCCTCTCTCTCCCCAATGCAAATGCTATGTTTAATAAATGTCCTGATTCCAATTACTGTACAAGAATTAGAAAAAGTCAAGCAATGCACTTAGGGGGCTAGTTATTATGTATTGCTGAGGTTCCCCTTTGTTGCAGTAAATAGAAGCAACGGGTCATACACAATTGCCCACAAAGCCTTTTGTTTAATCCAGACCTGCCCACTTCCTACACCCTTTCTGCTGAAATGAAAATAAAGCTGGTGACATCAGATATGACTCATACTGAACCATAAATCTCTTGTAACCTCCAAAAACTCAAACCACCTTCTGTCCGGAGTCTAATTACTGATTAACATAATTTATATAAAATGCATATATTTCTATAAACTCTACATGAAGCGCTGACAGGAATTCAAGAGCTTATGCTAAAACACCAGCATGTTGCCTTTTCTTCTTTAAAATCTATGAATCCCATTCACATCAAGGGAAAACAAACACGTGGAGCTTAGGGTGTTTTGGACTTTTAACAAACCCAGTTGCAGCTGATTATATGGTCCCTGGCTTTATTATGCAGTGCATATTTCCGGTCAATGGAAGCGTTTCATTAAAGTTGACTTCATAACAACTGGTTAAATTATATCTTTGTTTGCCGCACTGATGTGTAGTGCGACCAGTTCCTTTCAGTTTTCACTGTCCTTGCGTGTGCTGCGGTCTGTGTTGTGGTTGTTAGGCTCCTGGATTTTATATTGTAGGCTTGTCCCGTTCATTGGCACCATGCTGTTCGTGCTCTGACACCAACAGCACAGACATGACTGTAGAACAAATAAAATAAGACATGAAAGTCAATCATTTCAGCTGAGCAACTTTTTTTTTATCTGCAATTGTTTTCATTAATATTTAATGAAACTATTTCTAGCATACTGTACATTGGTTGCCCAACCTATGTATTACAGGAATCTAACAAAGAACTGAATGCCACTTGATAATTACAAATAACCTTTGAACTTCAAATGCACATATCTGGAGAGCTCCCTATTTGGGTGTGTCGACTCAGAAGGCCGATCTGGAATCATTCGCTTTTAAGGGTTTGTTTAGTCTATGTTCAAAGATATGCTTAAACACACATTTTAAACATCCTCACTGATGCATTTTAAAAGCACTCTACAGCTCAATGCTATGTTATCTACTATAGATTACTTGTAAACAATAACGTCACACCAAATGCATCACCAGATACTCGTAACAGCTTAGAAAGGGACAAGGCCATTCTGTGCAATGTGGCATATTTCTTTGTGCTGTACTAGGTTGAGTATAGGCAATGCTAAGAATGTGCAGTACTCAGTGTTTGTTTAAAACAAGATTCCAGGCATTTTGAAAAACCCTGCATTTTATTTCAGCTACAAGCAATGCACAAGCTTCCCCAAGGAAATAGGAAATGGATACAGGCTGCACGTTTTAGTCCCACACAGGTAGGGCAACAAGATATATGTGCAAAGCGTGACCTTACCTGGCAAAATTACATCATAAGTCAGTTAACTGGCTTATGCCTTCTGATTAGGGATGGGCATTTCCGTATATTTTAATTTACTAAATGATTACACTATTATACTTTAGATCACCGTGCCACTGGCTAAAAATAATGCTTACATAATGTGATTGGGCCTCTTTCTGCAGGTGGTTATTATTATTATTATTATTATTATTATTATTATTAATAATAATAATAATAATAATAATTATAATAATAATAATAATAATAATTAGTTATTTAGCAGACACTTTTATCCAAACTGACTTACAGAGACTAGGAGGTGAACTATGCATCATCCACAACTGCTGTTGCAGGGTCACTTACAATAGGACCTCGGTTTTACGTCTCATCCGAAGGACGGAGCACAGAAAGGTTAAGTGACTTGATCAGGGTCACACACAGTTAGTCAGTAGCTGAGCGGGATTTAGAACCGGGGACCTCCTGGTATCAAGCCCTATTCTTTAACCACTGGACCACCAAGTCGCCTTGTCCCATTATTGTCCCTATGCTGTTCGAGTAGTTCAGTGTTTTATGGCAAAGTGAGAATTTGACTCAAGCCGTATTCCCACAGAAAATGCAGGATCAGTGCCTGCAATGATGCCGTATTTCGTTTTTTAAATTCACCATTTACACACAACAACATTGCCAGTTCAGTGTCGGCAGTTTAGCGGCTTACCCCATTTACACAGAACTCGCGTTAACATAATTTGCTAGTGTTCAGTACCGTGATCAAAACAATGATGCCTTTGGTACCTGTCGTGGTATGAGTGATATTTTTTATACATTTTTAAGAACTCCTGGTTTTTTTTTTTTGTTAGGACTCAGAGCTTGAGTAATTTAGAGCTATAGTAAGAAATATTTATTTGTTTAATATTTATATGTTGGGCTGCAGCGGCAGGCTTAGTGGGGTTAATGTGTCTGTTCAGACCATTTATATTTGTTACAATACAAGATACATCATACAATTACTAATTTTCTAAACAATTAACAATTTTCAAATTGATTATTTGAACAAACAATTACACATGCCCATCCCTACTTGTGACAGAAACATCACTGACATGATTATCACTGTAGAACTGCCCATTTAATCAGTGCATGAAAAATAATTGTTCATATTAAGAGAAGTGGGTGAATTGATAGAGAAAAAAAATACATACCTTGAAGCAATTTTTAAATTTCTTGCTCACAAAATACAGAGCTATTGGGTTTATAAAGGAGTTTACTGATGCCAAATTTATGCTAACATAGTCCAGTACCAACAGGAAGCTAAACGAGAGAGGAAATAAAGCACAATTAGTCCCACTAAATTAGTTTGTTTGAGTAGCAAAAAAGAAAAATCGCCTTCTGGAGTGGTGCAAGCCTAGTAAGTCATGGTGGAACAATAATGTAACAAATTGTGGTTTTCTCTGTAGCTTGTAGACACCTAACATGGCTTCCCACTAAATACTCCTAGTACAGTACATACAGTAACACCACCAGCTGCATCAACATTGAAGAGCTGTCATGGACCAAAAAGTGCATTACTATGGAAATCTAAATACCTTACTGTATACCCAAGACAGACCCTTCTTGACCACTGAACCTAACTTTGACCACCGTGTCCACTGCCATAGTCCAAGTTTAAACAAGGAGGTAACTTTTATAATTGCTCACAAATAAGCATAAAAACCATAAAAACTATGATATAAGGTTATTGCAGAATGGTTGCATTTTTAGCTCTGATTTGGCAAGTAAAACATTGCATCCCAAGCTAAAATACTTAGCTATTCAACATTTGAAGTTTGCCTTTCCTGCTCACCATTCCAGTGGGGATGTAAACACCACAAGAGGCACATCTGGTAGTATAAACGCCTGGAGCTAAGGGGATGCTGTTTTGTAAATATGTGGTCTACTAGAACAGCTTGGAATGCATTTTTATTATGCAGATTTTTATTAACAAAAGAAGTGAAGCCAAAATAAATCTTACAGCTTACAATGGGGGTGGGGGTTGTAAGTGCCTGTGAGTGGCTGAAAAACAAGGGCACTTTGGGCTTTTATTTACCAGTATATCACAGTACCAATGAACAACTGCTTGGTTTTGCATATTGTTCATTCAGTTTGAAATTCACAATAACATTTCGACTTACTTGAGGAGCTCGCATCTCCCCGTGTCACCATCTCTGTACACCATTTTCTTCAATATTCTGCTTAGATGCAGTGGGAACCAGCACAGTGCAAATATAAGAACTAAGCAGAACACAGTCTTTGCTACTTCCCGTCTCTGAAAAAAAAGGAGTAGTGCTTAAACTAAACAGAAGGCATGCAAAGCAATTTAAAGGGCTTATGGTTTGACATTTTTATGTTACTATGTTTAGCCCCTATTACTTTAAAATCCCTTTTACTATAAAGTATTTGTTTCTTTACTATTTTCTATTAGTTTACTATATTTTAACTGTTAACAACTAACATTAATAAAATGACTACTGTGTAATTAAACTAGTTTCAAACAGGTGTTGCTTAAAATAAAATGTGGCTATACAGTATTTAAATGCTAGGTACTGTACAGTAGGTCTTTTTACCTGTTTCAGATGCTCAGTTAGGGCTATTCTCAGACTTCCTTTCCTGTTGTGTAACATTTCACACGTCATTAATGTGTAGAAGACTGCTGTGCAAGCCAGAGGCATGCAGAAATAAAATCCAAAAAGCCACCAGTCCTTCACATTTTTATAAAACTAGAAAAAAATAGAAAGAATTCAAATTAAATTAAACTTAAAAAAAACAAAACACTGCTCTGGCTTATTTATTTTATTTTATTTTATTTGCAGTGTTTTGTGCAGTCATTGTTGGATATTTCTATTTACAATGTTATTATAAAAATGTTTTTATGCTGCCAACGGCAAGTTCAATATTAATTATGCCTATTTTATTTCAGCGTTTTTAATGTCAGACAGAATTTTCAGTTAAAAGTAAAAACTGCTTTTAAACTTCAGTGTAATGAAACACTAATTTAAACCAACTGTTTTTGTTATGTTGGCTCTATGACCACATTTGGTATTTTTTTTTTATAAACAGGCAACCGACATGAAAGCTAATAATATCTTACACAGGGTTGTACTGCTTAAGTGAACGTGCTGGGGGAGGTTTACCATTTCTCAAATAGAAACTCTGGAGTTGAAAAGCCGGGCAACTTTGGATCACACTCCTTTGTAGATAAGCAACAGAACATTCCATCTATGGATATGCATGTGTTTCAAGAGGTCCATGCTGGTGGGTTCAATCTAAAAACCTGCCTACAATTAACTGCCAGGAAGCTGCTGCCACCAAAATGAGTAATCAGCTTTTTTTAAATAAATGTACATTTTATATTTGTGGTTGGTTTTATGTCTGTGTTTATTTATTCTTTTTGAATGTATTTATTTATTTTTTTGACAAAACTGGTGGCACTGTTTGGGGCACAAAAGCTGAATCTACTCCAGTGTTATTGTTTAACAGTTTCATTTTTGGAATCCACATTATGTAGAGGCATGAAATTCACAACCAGTTCCAACTGTAGCACCTCAATAAGCTCCTCTGTTATACTGACTCGCACATTATGAGTTGAGAATTGTTAATTATTCTATAGAGAGACGATACTGAAATGTTTCTTTTATTTATTTTTTTTTGTTATATTTCCTGTAGCATCTGTGGACAGCTGTCCTGACAACTTGCAATATACAGGGTATTAAAAATGGTTGGTACGACGTTTATCACAATGCCATCAAACGTCTGTTTCCTGACCGCCTGGATTCACAGACCAGCATGTCCTTTCCTTTATAGTGCTGACAGTTTCCTTCTACTAGCTGGCATTTGATAGAAAGTACTATTTATGGAAATTATTTTAAAGATACTACAGAGGGAGAGAGAATAGAGGATTATAGTTTACATTGCACAGAATAACTAATAGGAGCTTTTCTTTAAAATTTATGACTCAACTTTTGTAAGTAACTTTTGTAAAATTGTAAGTCGCCCTGGATAAGGGCGTCTGCTAATAAATAAATAAATACATAAATAAATACATAAATAAATTATTATTAATAATAATAATAATAATAATAATAATAATAATAATAATAATAATAATAATAATAATAATAATAATAATAATAATAACTTTTAAGATTGTATTTCACATCCCATCTTTGAGCAGTTTTACAGTTAATTACACCAAATTCTGTTTAGTGAAATTAACTGTACAGAAAAAAACAAACCCGAATGGGATAACTACATTTAAATTTTACTTATTAAATGATTAGTAAAGGAAACAGGCAGAATTTCAAATGTCTAGTCAAGCAGGCAGCTGTGCTAGAAATGCTAGTCCCAACAACAGTTTGAAATTGGAACAGACCTGTTGGTGACCTGGCTGGTTTATAACACCTAGGTTCAATTAAAAGTGCTGTTAACGCAGACTGAAGAAGATGCTCTGAAGAATTTTATAGCTAAAGATTTTAAATTGACTATTTTTCTTGAACCAACATTTCCAACTGAAAACTCCCTAGTAACCATAGTGAATGGATACCATAATTGTTATTAGGCACAGGACAAAGCACAGGCAGACAGAGTTTAGAGTTTAAAACTTAACTAAATCACCTTGCATTGGAGCAGTGATTTAAAGTACAAAACTAGTGCTTGCTAGGTTTTATTGGTGCTACCTTTCATGTCAGTTTTGGTTTATGTGCAGAACCATTTATTTAGTAACCTCAATTTAAACAACAACAAAAAATAATTCAGGAACGGCACAGGTTATCTGATGGTCTGCATATTAGAATTGCCCCATAATTTTCCTTTGAACCCCTGTGCATTAGGCAAGAATGGTGGAATGGGGATAAATAACACATTATTTTAAAGAAATAAATACCATTATAAATGGTGTTTTAGGGTTGAGCATGCAGGTCCTGCGCGTCACATTATGGTACTCAAAGGTGATCATGTCAAAGCCGATAGCCTCGGGCACAGCAAGGATGATGGACAAAACCCAGATGGAGATAATCTCAATAGCCGTCCGCATTGGAACCCCAACCCCCTGGACACGACTCCAGGAAGCCACAGCTCTGTACCTGCAAAGAGATTCAAGAAATGTTGGTGCTAGCTTGAGCATGGTTCAATTTAAAATGCATTTAAATGCCGTTAACACTAGGCAAAGTGACAGCTGCTAACCGCATATCAATAGTTTCAGTCACTATCAGTATGATATGTTTTGACACAGTAGTTCATTTAGTAAGGTTATTATCCTGGATTTAGCAGGGTGTCTCAGGTTTCATATTAACATGACTAGGATTGCAAAACTAGTTTATAAAGTTAGTTGTCTGAGGTATTCTATTTGGTGAACTCACCACCACACATTGTGTAGGAAATTGACTTCAAAGGAAATATCTGAATCCCAAAATGATATCTGAATACAGTCGATAAAGCCATATAGCACAATATATCTTAGGTTGTTCTTGAAGTAGCGACACACTTTAAACTTAATTTTATTGTGTAAATCTTGGTTTATATCCAAGCAGTGCCTGAAAAAACCAGTACCCATTTTTCCATTGCTGGTACAGAGTTTCGAGTTCTGCCCTTTTCCATGATGTCATCAAATCTACAACTCGCTTGTTTTCAGATTTTGTTAAACAGAGACTGACAAAATGAATGAAGAAAAAGAAAAAAAGACACCAACAGAAGAGAATGAGGCAGAACAGTCAGGTACAATAACAGCCATGTCGAGAGCTGGTGGAAAGATTTGCAACAACAGCGTTTTTCTTAAATGTGAAGATAACTTAAATGTACTCTGTGTCTGCAGTTACTGTCACGAAAGAGAGTACTTTTTTCATCTTGCAATATAATTGCTGAATTATTACTTTACTGAAGATTTTAAGTATGATGCAGGTTGTCAATTTAGCAATACAAATATCTTGTATATAGAATTATAGAATTGTCCTGTTGGAACACAAAACAGCAATCTGATAGTGACTTGAAGGTTGGAATTAAGTTAAAGGCTTTGGCTAAAATTGTGATTTAAGGTTAGGATTGGGTTATTTGTGTGGATGAACCTGGAAGCATGATTATTTCTGGAGTATTTGACTCCGGACTAAGCAAAATTGACCAATAAAAACAAGTGGATGACTGAATACTACACTGAATTATTGCATATTCATTAAACAGTAGACAAGACATTGGTACCTGTCCACACTGAGAGCACAGAGGTTGAGAACAGTGATTCCCACTGATGCTTTCTGGAGAAATGGCACCAGTTTACAAAGGAAGAGTCCAAGATTGGAGTTTTCAAAGGGCCACTGCTGAGCCATTAGCTGGGAAAAAAAGGAAAAAGCCATCATCAATAGAAACACCAACAATATCCAACGGTCTTGCTACAGAAAGATATGTTATTGCTTTAAAATAAAATTGAGAAATAGTTTACAAAAGCATGCACAAAAAATACAAAAAATGTCTGGTGTGTAATAAAACCATTCTAAAGAAAAAAATGAGCTTCTGTCCTTATCCCATTTGGTCTTTTTAGACCAGTATAAAACTCTTAAACAAGTATTGTAACTTGCTGAACGGTATTGTATACTGCATATTTAAATTTTTTATACAGCATGTGAAACAGAAACACAAATGTTGTACAGATTATAAATCAGTTAACATGTTTCAAATAATTCATAACCACAAGTATAGAAAAGGCTCTCATAACTACAAAAATGTAATTATCGAGGTAGTCTGTAAGAAATTAAACCTGGTCCTGTACACTCCCTCTGTATTGTCAGCGTCACAGATGCAGTCTGTTAAATGTCTGTTTCACTCTTTCGTTAAATTAAAACCCTGTTTTTTCAAGTGCAAATTAACTCCTGATAAATGATGACAGTTAACACGGATTTGCTTTTAAATTCCCACGCAAACAAAAGCAAAAACAACCTGCTTGTTAAGACAGTAACATTATTTTGTAAATCAACATCATTTCAGAAATCACATTAGGATGATTATTTAATAACGAAGTAGGCATAACAACCGCTTGAAAATGCCCAAATAAATGCTACATAACGATTTCTTGATTAACACTGGTGTTATCATTTACAAACTTTTGAAAATCCTGCCCTTAATGTTGAACTCCTTTTAAGACTCCTTTTAAAGTGTGACGAAAACTGGACTTTATAACTGGAAGGGTTGAACAATGGATATGTAGGCACATTTGGCTCTGTACAGTTGATAAATGTTTAAGCATAACGCTAAAATGTAGTAAATCAGTTTCTTTTAGTTTGTTTGGACTTGTTGGCAAATACAACAGCTGGGATAATGAAGCCCGAGTGAAGGCCACCAGACCGCAGATGGAATTCTGAGCAAACGGCATTACTCACGGAATAATAAGGAAAACGTTTGGATTAATTAGCCACAAAAACTAGTGCTGCATAAAATCATGAAAATAACAAACAGAGAAACTGTAAATGTTATTTTTTTTAGCGCAGCCATTTTCTAATAGCAATACAACCCTTATAAGAGGGCTTTATCGTCTGGTAAGGCACTCTTCATTATGTTAAATGCCTTTGCTCGAGACATTTAACTACACAAGGCGAGACTTACCACAAAGTAAAGCCCTCTTCTTTGGGTCCTATTGTGTAATTATTATTATTATTATTATTATTATTATTATTATTATTATTTATTTCTTAGCAGACGCCCTTATCCAGGGCGACTTACAATTGTTACAAGATATCACATTATTTTTTCATACAATTACCCATTTATACAGTTGGGTTTTTACTGGAGCAATCTAGGTAAAGTACCTTGCTCAAGGGTACAGCAGCAGTGTCCTCCACCTGGAAATGAACCCACGACCCTCCGGTCAAGAGTCCAGAGCCCTATCCACTACTCCACACTGCTGCCAACACATATGTGATATATGTCATTTTTGTATCTTCTCCACAGATGATAAGTAAGATTTAGATATTCAAGGTTATTATTTGATACTGTTTCCCTAGTAATATAATTATGCTCTGCACCTTTATTTTGTATTCCTCCAAATGCGCCGCCTGTGTCTTTTTAAATACCAGTGTAACTTCTCCAGAATCTCAATGTCTCAACTGAACACAGACAGTCAGGGAGGCAGTCAAGCAGAATATCATACCGTCAACCTCAACAAAACTGCTCACTGCATTATAATACATATTGCTGTGATGTACTTAACTTTCATACCATATTCTTGAAAATCTGAACATAAGTTTTTTTTGTTTTTTTTTTCCGTATGCGGATCCTTCATTGTTAAGATCTATTTCACTTCGGTTATTAACATTTTCCCAGGAACCAATCCTGTCCCATAGACTTTAATGTTAATGGAATTCTGATATTAGCAACTGCACGCCGCTTTTTGACAACTTCATTACTAGTTGCCAGTGCTACAGAGTACACTTGCATGATTTATGCGCATACTTCATGCAGCTTTTATAACACACTGACTTTGCAACCCCGTATTTCTAGTGGACTGAGTTATGGCTAAGTTATGACAGCATGTGAGTTCACTGATGCACAACTTCTTGAGGCAGTCGGAGCTGCTAAGCACCCACAGGTTGAAGAGTCACAGGATACTGGATCAGACGAGGAACCCGAAGAGTCTTCACTCCAAGAACAGTTACGTGCTGTGGACATTTTCTGGACGATATTCCAGAATTGTGGCTTTAAACTGTCTACGAAGCTGCACGCAGAATTGAGGTTACAGTGGGAGGTGGTACGTCGTAAAAAGCAGACAACGTTGGACAATTTCTGATTTTAAAATTGTGTTCTTTAGAATTGATTTTAAGTACAACACATTATATTTGATGTTTGCTTTACTCATTGTAAGCACAATTGTACTTTGCTGTGTAGTACTATTTGTATAAGCCTACTCCCTTTTTGTTGTTTTACACACACGTGAAGTACAGTTCTATGTTTGGGTATTTCGTTTTTCTCATGTACATTTTTTAACACTGTAACATTTAAAACACATGTATTTCAGTGCCATGTTTGTACAACTACAGATCTTGAAAACGGGGGCTTTTCGTTTATTGGCAACTTTCAGTTAATGACAACTTTTTGCTGGGAACCGGTTGTTAATAAGCGGCATCTACGTGTGTGTGTGTGTGTGTGTGTGTGTGTGTGTGTGTATATAGTGGCAAACCAGGGTTTGTTTTGACTCTTTTGGGACCTTTTCCACTTCTTTGGGACCTTTTCTACTTCTTTTTCCGTCTTCTAGTGTAAAAATGTAATACTCTGGAGCCTGAGTGATTATTTATACACAAATACATAAACAAAACAAATGTCTAACTCCATCAAGGAGCACTAGTTAAACATTACACCATCTTAACTATAAACTGGACGGCTAAGCCGTTTATCAGTACCTAAACTCATCTACTTATCAAGTATCACATGTATCACACTACCTTTTCGCAAGGTCTCTCCCCCAGGCCTTAACCTTCACACAGACAGTCCAACACACATTAAAACCTATTTTTATACACCTGCCTAAATTACTAGCAGGTGTCCCTAATTAAATTAATAAAACATTTAACAATTAAACCTGTGGCTCTGTATTTATCAGTGTGCAGGGCCTCTGCCCTGTCACCAATATACAGTGCCTATAGAAAGTCTACACCCCCTTGAACTTTTTTCACATTTTGTTGTGTCAGTGCCTCAGAGTTTCATGCATTTAAATGAGGATTTTTTCCACTTATCTACACACCATACTCCACAAAGTTAAGGGGAAAAAAAGTTTTTGTTGAGAAAAAGATTATATATTAAAAATACAAAACTGAAAGATCATAATTGGATAAGTCTTCACCCCCCTGAGTTAATACTTGGTGGCAATATTTGACCATTCTTCTTTACAAAACTGTTAAAGCTCTGTCAAGTTCCTTGGGGAGCATTGATGGACAGCAGTCTTCAAGTCATGCCACAAATTTTCAATTGGATTTAGGTCGGGGCTCTGACTGGGCCACTCAAGGACATTAACCTTTTTGTTCCTTAGCCACTCCGGTGTAGATTTGGCTGTGTGCTTTGGGTCGCTGTCATGCTGAAAGGTGAACTTCCGTCCCAGTTTCAGCTTTCTTGCAGAGGGCAGCAGGTTTTCCTCAAGGACTTCTCTGTACTTTGCTCCATTCATTTTCCCTTCTGTCCTGACAAGTGCCCCAGTCCCTGCCGATGAGAAACATCCCCATAACATGATGCTGCCACCACCATGCTTCACAGTAGGGATGGTGTTCTTTGGGTGATGCGTTGTGTTGGGTTTGTGCCAAACATAATGCTTTGAATTTAAGCCATAAAGTTCAATTTTAGTTTTGTCAGACCACAAAACTTTTTGCCACATGGCTGCAGAATCTCCTGAGTGTTTTTTTGCACACTTCAAACGGGATTCAAGGTCGTCTTTCTTGAGAAAAATACAGGCCAGATTTGTGGAGTGCTTGGGATATTGTTGTCACATGCACACTTTGACTAGTGTGACCATAAAAGCCTGTAGCTCTTGCAAAGTTGACATTGGCCTCTTGGTAGCCTCTCTGATCAGTCTCCTTCTTGCTCGGTCATCCAGTTTGGAGGGATGGCCTGATCTAGGCAGGGTCTTGGTGGTGCCATACACCTTCCACTTTTTAATAATCATCTTGACAGAGCTCCAAGGGATATTCAAGGCCTTTGATATTTTTTTATACCCATCCCCTGATCTGTGCCTTTCAACAACTTTGTCCCAGAGTTCTTTTGAAAGTGGCTTGGTGCTCATGGTTGAGTCTTTGCTTTGAAATGCACTACCCAGCAGAGGGAACCTACAGGAACTGCTGAATTTATCCTGAAATCATGTGAATCACTACAATTTAACACAGGTGGAGGCCACTTAACTTGGTGTGTGATTTTGAAGGTGATTGGTTACACCTAAGCTAATTTAGGATTGCTATTACAAGGGGGGTGGACACTTATCCAACCAAGCTATTTCAGTTTTTATTTTTAATTAATTTTCTACAAATTTCTAGATTTTTTTTTCACTTGGAAGTTGCGTGGTAGGATGTGTAGATCAATGACCTTTTGCCACATTTCAGGCTTCAAACATAAAGATATGAAACTGTAATTTTTTGTGAAGAATCAACAACAAGTGGGACACAATCATGAAGTGGAACGAAATTTATTGGATATTTCAAACTTTTTTAACAAATAAAAAACTGAAAAATTGAGCGTGCAAAATTATTCAGCCCCCTTAAGTTAATACTTTGTAGCGCCACCTTTTGCTGCGATTACAGCTGTAAGTCGCTTGGGGTATGTCTCTATCAGTTTTGCACATCGAGAGACTGAAATTTTTGCCCATTCCTCCTTGCAAAACAGCTCGAGCTCAGTGAGGTTGGATGGAGAGCATTTGTGAACAGCAGTTTTCAGTTCTTTCCACAGATTCTCGATTGGATTCAGGTCTGGACTTTGACTTGGCCATTCTAACACCTGGATATGTTTATTTGTGAACCATTCCATTGTAGATTTTGCTTTATGTTTTGGATCATTGTCTTGTTGGAAGACAAATCTCCGTCCCAGTCTCAGGTCTTTTGCAGACTCCATCAGGTTTTCTTCCAGAATGGTCCTGTATTTGGCTCCATCCATCTTCCCATCAATTTTAACCATCTTTCCTGTCCCTGCTGAAGAAAAGCAGGCCCAAACCATGATGCTGCCACCACCATGTTTGACAGTGGGGATGGTGTGTTCAGGGTGATGAGCTGTGTTGCTTTTCCGCCAAACATAACGTTTTGCATTGTTGCCAAAAAGTTCGATTTTGGTTTCATCTGACCAGAGCACCTTCTTCCACATGTTTGGTGTGTCTCCCAGGTGGCTTGTGGCAAACTGTAAACGACACTTTTTATGGATATCTTTAAGAAATGGCTTTCTTCTTGCCACTCTTCCATAAAGGCCAGATTTGTGCAGTATACGACTGATTGTTGTCCTATGGACAGAGTCTCCCACCTCAGCTGTAGATCTCTGCAGTTCATCCAGAGTGATCATGGGCCTCTTGGCTGCATCTCTGATCAGTCTTCTCCTTGTATGAGCTGAAAGTTTAGAGGGACGGCCAGGTCTTGGTAGATTTGCAGTGGTCTGATACTCCTTCCATTTCAATATTATTGCTTGCACAGTGCTCCTTGGGATGTTTAAAGCTTGGGAAATCTTTTTGTATCCAAATCCGGCTTTAAACTTCTCCACAACAGTATCTCGGACCTGCCTGGTGTGTTCCTTGTTCTTCATGATGCTCTCTGCGCTTTAAACGGACCTCTGAGACTATCACAGTGCAGGTGCATTTATACGGAGACTTGATTACACACAGGTGGATTCTATTTATCATCATTAGTCATTTAGGTCAACATTGGATCATTCAGAGATTCTCACTGAACTTCTGGAGAGAGTTTGCTGCACTGAAAGTAAAGGGGCTGAATAATTTTGCACGCCCAATTTTTCAGTTTTTTATTTGTTAAAAAAGTTTGAAATATCCAATAAATTTCGTTCCACTTCATGATTGTGTCCCACTTGTTGTTGATTCTTCACAAAAAATTACAGTTTCATATCTTTATGTTTGAAGCCTGAAATGTGGCAAAAGGTCGCAAAGTTCAAGGGGGCCGAATACTTTCGCAAGGCACTGTATATATATATATATATATATATATATATATATATATATATATATATATATATATATATATATAAAAATATTTTTGGTATTTGCTGTTGTATAATAAAATGTAGCAAATGCTTAGACTACAGCATACATAATTTTTGAAGTAGATAAGCTGTATATGTGAGAGCTGCCAAAAAAAACTCTTGAAAGTAAACTTACTTCACAGATCCAGGGCTGGAAATACAAGCCTGTTCAGTTAGTGAAGGTGTCCTTGTTTTATTGAGCAATAGACGTTTTACTGTGCTCCTGCTAAGAGTTCACATGACCCCTCAGGATTTACAAGGGGTGAGACTGGTGTGTGTCGTGTGAACAATCTGGAGTAGTACTGTCCTTTATGACCATCTTTTTCCAAAGACTACTAAAACTAAATCCTAAATTCGAAAATATACAACAAAATCTAATGAAACTAAGAAGAAATCGTGTTGCGAAAAAATGAAATTAAATATCTAGATTTGAAATATATTTGCTTTAAAATGTGACGGACGGCTATACATTTATAGCAAACTGTCAATACTATTTTATTGTATATTAATCTTTAAAAACAAACCAACAAGAATTGAACACTAGTCATATACTGCATAGTGCGACATTTGATAAAAGCTCCTGTACTAAAGTGATAGCATGTGACAGTTTAATAAAGAGTATCATAGTGATCAATGATTACACATGGGCTTATAAAATGAGTCTAAAACAAGGGAGGAAAAGGGTAGGTTGGGCATTTTAACTATACACAAAACATACTTTCGAGTATACTTTCATTTTGTCAATACTGTTCTCATAACAGTGTCTAGTGTAGTGTTTTGGTGTCATTTTTATTTCAAGGATGACATTAAATCACAAATAAATGCTCTTAATTCGTAGTACGCCCTCCTTACAATGCTGAGCTGCAACTAGGTTATCGCAGCTGCTTTTAACAGATCCTATAACGGCATTACTCGAAATCGAATTGTTTTGGAAAAAATCCACTTTAATCAACCAATCAATGTACTATTAGGACACTGTATACATTTTACATGTACTAGTACTGATAACATATTTCCATCAGGGGATGGGGATGGATCACACACAAAGTATTTGTGATAGGCCAGACATCTACAAACAGTAATTATGAATATAGAAAATACACATTGATATAATAAAAGTAAAATATAGATTTCTAAATATTTAGACCAATTTTATGTATGATTACAATTAATTTATGTCCTACCTTATAGACTGTGAAAGGGATAGCGACAGAAATGTAGATCAGATCTCCAAGAGCTAGACTGGCGATCAGTGCATTGGGTCCATTCCTCATACCTTTATTCTGGTAGATAATCCTTAACAGGGTGGCATTCCCAACCATTCCAATGATGAAAAACAGGCAGGAAAACCCTGTGTTAACATACCGAAAAATGTCTTGGATCTTAGTTTTTTGATGGCACATTGGTGTCATCCTTATTGTGTTATTTGGGATTTGCAGACTTGGGGAAATTGTCGAAAAGGTGCTCAAAGGTGTAAAATGCGTGCTGTAGATGCTCAGCTGCTCAGCAGTGTAGGGGACCCCCTCGGTCCCATTGAAGTCTCTCAAAGACACACTGGTGCTCTGGCACAATACACTGCTTGTAGAAAGGCACAGCACCAACAGCATGCTTAAGCCAATAGATACCATGTTGAAATTAATAAAATGCACAATGACAAAAAATCCCAGATCCTCTCAGTTTTTTGCCTGAAAAAAAAAAAAAAACATTAAAAAAAAAAAAGTTGGAATGTGATCGGATTTGCACGGAACATTCAAATAGTTACAGTAACATATTAACATGTCATTTATATTTGGTATGTATTGTATATACAGGATATAGTTGTCATAAATATGCAGTACCAGTATTGGTTTTGTACTGTAGTAATGTATATATTGATATGTTTAAAGGTTATTTTTATAGGCAATTATTTATCCCTGCATGTGATAAACTTAAGGGTACAAAGACTTTGTAGCAGTCATAGCTGTCGATCAATGTTAAAATATAGCACAAGATGTTGAAGAGACATTATTATGCCTTTGTTCAGCTGTTAAGTGTAAAATTAGTTTTGCCGCCCATATGTTATATTTGAAACAGATGTAGCTCTTTAACACTATACTAAGGGAACTTTTCTCTTTAAAATTGATGTTCTGGACAAAGAACTTATCCACAAATCATACGCGATGAGTGCAATAATATGCACTTATGAACTTCCTAAGATACTTGCATAAATCACAACAGTTAAAATTCATTCCCAGACTCAAAGACAGCCTCCACTTTAAGAAAAATAAAATAGCTTTTGTTATAATTTATTTTCATTTACCGTATATACAGTAAGCATGATGTTCTCAAGTTTTGTGAAACTAGCTGTTTCATCTCAGTGTGCCATTTCCTGTTTAAATAATAATAAAAAGATGCATCACCTATGACTGTGTGCTTTGTCCAATATTTAATTTTCCAAAGAGGGGGATTCTAGTATTTTGTTGTTTTGCAGGCTCAACCACTGCTTTTTTCTATGTGGTTTCCTCAATTTGCTTCTCCCTTTTGTTAGTGATGTTAGGGATTTCACAATAGCTAATACAAACGCAATATAGATCTACAAGTTCTTTTTTTTTTAATTGATAAAGTAGTCCAATTACATTTTCCACTCAAAACCAATACATTAATATGCTCTATTCTTAAAGATTGTCAAATGTGTTCTGGAATAGCAATATATGTTGGTTTGTCCCACCTTAACAAGTTATAGAAAAATCACTACTCATTACTACAAAGTCTGCAATGAAATTGAACCTATGGCCAGAAATAGAACTATGACTTATCTGCCTTTATAACATACACTGTATAAAGTATACACAGGCATAGTCCAACCAGACAGTTTTTTAAAGATTCAACAGATAGCCACTAATCTTACATTACTGATTAGGATTAGCACAACATCTGTGACAGAACTAAACTGACATATATTTATAAATAATAAATGCACAGTTTTTCACCTACCTTTAATACAATGTTCTTCTCTTCTGGGGAAAAAAATATGGAAGTCCCTCCAGACATCCGTATCACATCACATGCGTAATTACCAGACTATCAAAGTATATGAGTATCCCAATTGGTTTGTCAGTCTGCTGTGAGGTGCTGAGCATTGTGTCTCATGGTTTTCCTGTGGAGAGTTTTTTTTTTCTCTCCTCGGAGTCTGTCTCTGAGTTGGAGTGGAGCAGTTTGACTGGGTGGGAGTGTGAATCTCCACCTCCACTATACAGCCTGGGCCCCCAAAGGAAGCTCCAGCCCTAACTTCAGTGCTTGCTGACAATTATCACAAAGTACTAGCTCGCAGGCATCTGGGAACAAAGAGTTCCTGCACCATTTCCCTCTTAGATTATGCTCGATACAACCATTTCCTCTGCGAAAAAATTCAAAGCCAAAAGAAAAAACAAGTTGTATGACCACTTTTTTTCATTTTACTTCCTTTCTACAAAATGTATCCCAGGACATTATCAGACACAAGACTGTATTCTCTCAGAGGTTAACAACTGAGTTCTAAACAGTTTGGTTATAATTACACTTTATTATGTTCTACTTACAACTTAGTCAGTACTGTCAATTAGGTATTGCTAATGAACTATAATTCTGATTTGTAAGGTATGCTGAAATTCCCCCACTTATTTTTTTGCAGGTCTAATGCAGCAATTCTATAGGAATTTAACTTCATTTACCTCATGAAACTAACGTTTGAATAAGGTAATGCTACTTTGACTTAAAATATTTGACCACACCCCATACAGTTTGGTGTTGGTATTCCTCCTCAAAAGTAAATGCTTTTCACAAATTGAGGAGTACAGTCTCTTTGTTTTATAAAGAGCAAGCTCATCTAGCCAGCACAGCACTAAGCCCCTTGTTTACAGAACTCAACTGACTTGGTAAAAGAAAAAGGTGTACTTGTAGTTAATGCATGTGTTCTGACATTTTTAAAAAGGACAACCAAGAAAAATATGGTGCTGCTGGTAGTGGTGCTAGTGGATCAGTAGGGAGTACTCTTCCATCGAAGCTGTGCAGAAGGTATTATATTTTAGGTGCTGTCCTTCCAATGAGGCATTCAATCAAGGCCGGAGATAATGAGCAATTTATTTTTAAGCAATTTTTTCTTGGCAACTCAAACTGATAATAAAAATGGACTGTGTGCCACTAATTGACTTGAGTAGTCAACATATTTTCGATTGTCAATGAAGTTCCTAAAATAAACCACTGCTCAGCAATTCAGTTCAGCCATTGATACTGCATTTTCTAATCATCTGATTTCACTCTCAATTTTTCTAAATTGCAAGGTGGAGACATTTGAGACAAATTTATCGATTTTTTTTCATGATAGAAAATGTTTATGGGCTATTAGATATGCAGAATATAAAGACTGCAATAAAAAAGAAGACATATATAAGTCAATATTTTCAGGAAATCATCAGCAGAGGTAAACGACAAACCTGCCAACAAATGTAGAGTTATTGCCAGACGCTCAGCAGTGGAAATGGACTCTCTCATATTTGTATTTTCTCTTGCAATAATCAGACTCACTCATGTCAACAAATCTTCTAATGTCGACAGAGGAATGCGTAAAAAAATATTGAATCCTGCAGGATTATTATTATTATTATTATTATTATTATTATTATTATTATTATTATTATTATTATTATTATTTATTTCTTAGCAGACACCCTTATCCAGGGCAACTTACAATTGTTACAAAATATCACATTGTAAAGTATCACCTTTGAGAATATCACATTACAGATAAGAGCAGTTGTAAATAAAATCAGTAGCAAAACCTCAAATTCAAATAAGAGCAAGAGTTAACTTATATTAAAAATATTTGTTTATACAAGTAATTTCCAGTATGAGAACATACTAAGTATGATGAATGGATGAGAATGATTTCAAATAAGAGCAATTACAAAAAACGTGAATATGGATACCTATAAGAGTAAAGTCAAATACAAGATACAGGAAGTAGTTATAATTAAGAACAGCAGTAGAATAAGGCAAGGTACGGAGCAGTTCAGTGCAAGTACAAGCTGATGCAAGTACTGGTACAATTGAGTGCCATATAGTCCAGTATAGTCAAGAGTTGTGAGGTTTACAGATGCTGTCTGAACAGGTGGGTCTTGAGGAGCCACTGGAAGGTGGTCAAGGACTGAACAGTCCTGATATCCGTGGGTAGGTCATTCCACCACTGAGGGGCAAGGGTGGAGAAGGAGCGGGCACTGGAAGCGGGGGAGCGGAGGGGAGGTACAGCTCATTTGTCAGTGGTGAAGGAGCGGTGGGGTCGAGAGGGGATGTAGGGAGAAATGATAGTCTGGAGATAGGAGGTAGCAAGAATGTCAAGACAGCGATAGGCGAGTTTGAATTGGATGTGAGCAACGATAGGGAGCCAGTGCAGAGAGCGGAGCAGTGGTGTAACGTGGGAGAAACGAGGAAGGGAAAATACAAGGTGAGCTGGAGCGGATGGATGGCAGAGGCAGGGAAGCCCGCCAGGAAGGAGTTGCAGTAGTCAAAGCGGGACAGTACCTGAGCCTGAACTAGGAGCTGTGTGGAGTAATTGGTGAGGAGGGGGCAAATTCTGCGTATGTTGCTGAGGAAGAAGCGACAGGAGCATGCCAGAGTAGAGATGTGCTGAGAGTAAGAGAGGGAAGGTCTGAGGGTGACACAGAGGTTCTTGGTGGATGAGAAAAGAGAGAGGGTTGTGGATTCAAGAGGAATAGATGGAGAGATCAGTGGTGGGGGAGGAAGAGAGGAGAAGAAAAGGAGGTATGACTTGGAGAGGTTAAGTTTGAGATGATGTGCGTGCATCCAGGAGGATCCTCTAAATGCAGTTTCTGCATCAAAGCATGACATGAAACATGTTCACTGCGTGTGGCACATTTAGCAAAATATTTTGTTGTCAACAAGAATTGACAATAAAAATAGTTTGTGTATCTCTGGTCTAACACCCATGCAGAGGAAATAGGACATGTTCTATATGTGCTGCATCTCCCCTAAAACACTCTTGCAGGCCCCCAGTTTGGGAAATGCTGCAGTAGTGGGTTCTGCTGTGCTTTATCCCATGAAGGATACAGGTGAAATATTGAGGTTAGCAGAATCCTGGAGAAGTTACCGCTTGATTGCAGTTCCAAGTTCCTCTCACCTGTTGCTGGCTGTTGTTCCTATGAAAGCCAGTCTGTTCCTGGCTATTACATTTTGTATTTCAAAGAGGCAGAGACCAATTTTATTAACTCAGACACTTTGGCCTTGATTCTCTCTCCACTGGTCGATGTAAAACCTTGACTGGCTGGAGGATGGCAAGATGGAGTCATTCCAACTCTCCCCCCCCCCCCCCAGGGAGAGAAAATTGCTGCACAGTGATGGTGGAGATGGGGAGACGGAGGGTGCCTGAAACAAAATGGCAATGACAGGTAAGATCGGCTATAAATAGTACAAAGGGGCAGAAAAAAAACATGAATTGGAAGGGTGGATGAGAAGACAGCCTCTCAGAATCACAGCCAAACTTCTATGTATAATACTATACTCCAAAAAAGTTTTCAAAACACAATCATATATCAATCATATATCCAAAAAAAGGAAGAAATCGAGGAAACAATTCTTCCTGTGGTTGAACTGAAACATGAAGAAGCAGATGGTCTGTTGCTGACAGAGCTTTCTTTGTCAAGCCATCACGTCAAATTAAACCACTGTTTACGTGTATATAAACTATTGCAAAATAACTACAATAACAGTTTATCTGAGGTTTTGATG
The DNA here is from genome assembly GCF_902713425.1 of Acipenser ruthenus. Taxonomy (NCBI): domain Eukaryota; kingdom Metazoa; phylum Chordata; class Actinopteri; order Acipenseriformes; family Acipenseridae; genus Acipenser; species Acipenser ruthenus. The sequence continues at coordinate 67,966,913 of NC_081190.1, read as the reverse complement.
AAAACACAACAGGACTTTTCAGCACCGAGAAACCAAATGCCTACAGTAGTTGGTAATACAAATAAAAGTTTGCCTACAATATAATACAAGTTTATACTGTATTGTAACTCTAATGATAATGATAATGATAGTAATGACAAAAGTTGAGTCTTTTAGTGCAAAACCATTGCCTTGAGTGTTGAAATGTCAGACAATAGGTTATATCCCAAAGCCATTTGGGAATTGCCTACTAGAGTTACTTTTCCAACCCAAGACGCAATGGTTTTCATTGTAAGGTAAAACCCCAGTCAATATCTGATTTATTAATCTCGTCAGAGGGCAATTCAAAAAATTAAAAAAGATAATAATAATGACTGCTGTGAGACAGCAAAAGGTTATAGTTCTTTGACTATTTACTGCGGGAGTGTCTATTTGCCGGGTTTGTGGACAATAGCACAAACTATTTTTGCCCATGTGAGTTAATAGTGTTGGGAGTTGCAATACAAAAATAAACATGGGGTGCATGCTGTCATTCTAGGGGAAAGGCTTATCTCACTATTCTTTTCCAATTAATTTAATACTGGGGCTTAAGTTTCCTAAATGTCTTGTATTACTTCCTCTTCAACCACTCTGCCACCTCTTCTGCAGCTGTATCCCTCTTTTGGGGGTCGACATTAGTGGGTCAATGGTTCCCTCCTATCACCTGGCCTTGGTTGACCTCTGACTGCAGCGCTCACCGTGACCAGAAGGCATAATCCTGGGCCACAGAATTACTTTAATTTTTTCTAACATACTATTGTGTTTGCTGGATATATAGTGACTGTTTTTGTTTATTCTTATTTGTTTTATAAAACAACATGTAGGACTTATAATTCTAAAGTTTTCAAATAAATTATAACAACATAAAAAAAATGGAAGATATGGATAAGAATGAACAGTCAAACATAGTTTATAACTTCAAAGGCACTGAGAAAACAAAAAATGGCAGGAGTTCACCATTAACCAGGCAAAATAAGAATGAAAACACTAAAGAAGTATTGACACAGATTACAGTTAATTAATGTCATATTGCATTGAGTACAGTCTACTATATTGTAGATGTGCAACATATTGTATTTATTAAACATTAGAAAGTTGTAAACAGGTATTCTATATTTATATGTCAAAACAGCTTATGCTTTAGTTAGGCTGTTTACTTAGGCTTTTAGTAAGGTGAAAATCAGATGATTGATTGATATCAACTGAGTGTGATAATAACAAAAATTATATTATCAGGAACCTGCCTCATTGACTTCAAATTGTATTCTGAGCATTTTTCATTGTCATGAGTGATACTAAGTAGAGGGGACAAGACTTGTAGTAAACATGTTTAACTGTGCTTGGATATACAGTATCTGTGTACGTTATTGTAAGTGTTTCAATATGTAGTACAAGTCAAAATTAATCATATAACAGCGTGAGAACAGAGATGAGCATATGCTTTTTATATTTAGAAATAACACCCTATGGCTATAACAAAACATGGAGAGGGCAGAGAAGATGCACACAAAGACATTTACATATTGAAGTTTCATATGCAATGTACTCAGGGGATGTTTATTTCCAGCATTAAAAAGTGTCTCTTAACTTTGTAAGTCGTATCCTTAGTACAACAAGCCTTAACTGCTGCTGGTGTCTTACAAGACTCTCAGGGGACGCCTCTTCTTGGAGTTTTGTACTGCTAATTTGTTCTTTCTGATCCAATATATATTTAAACAGAACAGGCAACATTATTTTGTGTAAAATAGAGAAATTTAACTGGGTTTCAATTTACTATAATAACACAGTACAGTATTTTAAACCATAAGTGTCAGGCATTCAAATGACATCAACTGTGTAGAATATTTCCCATTTCTAATGATGTAATTATTAAATAGGTATTGTAAGTATAATCAGATACCTTTATATTTGTATTACATTTTAATAGCAGTTTATATGACTAAGGGTTGGAGTAAGCAGTTGTTAGTCATACATTAAATATGACAAGTATTTCAAAAATACTTAAAAGATGTATATTTTTTATGTGTCACATTGGACCGGTACTGAAATTTGGGTCCATGGGTTCTGTGCCTCAAAAAGTCTCATTATTACACTTATATCATAGTTTTGTCTCATTTCTAGTTTATGAGCCCTACTTTAGAAAAAAAAAATCTAACTTTTACCTGGTCTCTGTTGTTTTGAGAAAAATCACTTTTATGATTTTTTTTTTTTTTTTTGGCTTAATATCATATTAATATAATTCTGTCTGAACTAAAAGATGACATCAACCCTGCCAAGTCACATGCTTGTTATCTGATGCCATCTGTCGACACGAGCTCCCTGTATATTGGTACATTTCTTATGGGAATTTCAAACAGCGCTGCGATTGAGATGTAAGCAATTTCTGAACTTCCTCCTAAAAAAGAAGAGAGTGATTAAAAGACATAGGGAAGTTAGCCCAATTGTGTCTTGTAAAACGTGCCTCTATGTATCACATACAGCTGACTCCACTTTTTTATTTTTTATCAAGGGGCTTCCCTTATAAAAGTTTATCATAGTAAATTACTTAAGTTACCTTGCTTTTTTATTTTTATTATTATATTATTTATTTCTTAGCAGACGCCCTTATCCAGGGCGACTTACAATTGTTACAAGATATCACATTATTTTTACATACAATTACCCATTTATACAGTTGGGTTTTTACTGGAGCAATCTAGGTAAAGTACCTTGCTCAAGGGTACAGCAGCAGTGTCCCCCAGCTGGGATTGAACCCACGACCCTCCGCTCAAGAGTCCAGAGCCCTAACCACTACTCCACACTGCTTGCCATGCTTCACCAGTTATCCACAGTTTTTACAATGCTTTACCATACTTATTTGCAATTTACCATGCTTGCCTGTGCTCTACTATGCTTTACTATACTTTTACCATTGTATACCACAGTAAGGTTTGAACTCTCATCCTTCAGATCTAAAGATATCATTACACAGTGTTTTCTTTAAATCAGCCACCAGGAAAATTGATGGAAACATACTGTCACAAAGTGTGCATCTTTGTTCAGACTAATCCCCAGTGCATGCAAAAACTAAATTAAAACCATACATTAACTCTTTGTTTAGATTAGTCCACTGTTTTTAGCTGCCTGTTATTATTATTTTTTGCATGTGATGTGAGATTGATTAGGTTTGACAGAAACATATGAAAAAAAACAATGAAAGTATTATTATTATTAGTATTTATTTCTTAGCAGACGCCCTTATCCAGGGCGACTTACAATTGTTACAAGATATCACATTATACATTATTTCACATTATACAGATATCACATTATTTTTACATACAATTACCCATTTATACAGTTGGGTTTTTACTGGAGCAATCTAGGTAAAGTACCTTGCTCAAGGGTACAACAGCAGTGTCCTCCACTGGGGATTGAACCCACAACCCTCTGGTCAAGAGTCCAGAGCCCTAACCACTACTCCACACTGCTGTCCCGTGACAATCAGAATTGTCACGGGAATACTTTTAATTTCAGTACTCTTATAAACACAGTTGGCTCTGTGCCTGTACTGTACTGTGTCTATGTCAATCCCAAATTGGTGTACAGAATATCTGTTTGAGGGAAAGAATTTAAAGCGGGTTCAGATCATTTGTGTTTCAATACCCTCAGGGTACATAAGTTCCAGCAGTGAATTTAGGCCTGCTTATGTTCTGTAAGATTATACAGTACAAACAAATGCATTTTGTATGAAGGAAGGATTGTTTAAACAAACTTTCAAATTTAAATAACTCTGGCCCTGCTAATTCACTAGGACCTGACAATTTAAACTATGCCATGTAAGGAACACAAAAAGCTTTAAATAAAAAGGAATATTGAAGTACTAGGTTTCTTTATTATGACATGGCCAGGGAACCTGCCAAAAGCTTGGTGGGAAGTATTTAAACTGGATGGCAGTGTGGCCGATCCCAGGCAGGGATTGACCCAGCCTTCAAATAAGTCTTACGTGAATACTCTGGGATAGGCTGGCTGCCATTTCTGGAAGTCTGGTAATTACATCTTTGGCAGAGTGGGTCTCAGAGTGCTACAACTAAAGGTCCGAGTGTTACAACTAAAGAACATTATCATTAGTGGAATTCGCAACTAATTACCATTATGGATTTGTGACAAATTCTTAATTGGTGATTTGTTAGCGTATCATCATTAAGGATTTGACAAAATCCCAGTACAGTACTATATTGTGCAGAGATGTCATCCAGTTCTAAAATAAAAAATAAATAAATAAATAATATTAATTATTTTTTATGTTCATATTTTATAGTTGCAAAGGTTGTTTATTACCCATATCTCAGGTCCAGAGTAGTACTAAGAAAACAAAATGGTTAAAAGATTCTTATTTAAACAAATGGACGATAAATCAATCATTCTGAAAATAGAATGCCAAGAATACGATTAAAGTGCTGTTCCAAATCAGAACTCAATACAAATGTTTTAGTAACTGCAATCTGCAGAGACACATTTGAAAAAGGTTAAGTCACTGGCAATTGAATGCCCTTATTGTGGATGCCTAAACATAGAGCCCTCCAGCTCTCTGCGAAGATACTTCCATAAGCTGTGGCATTGATAGCATTATCATACAATTAACATGGGACGCATTCTTGGCATGCTCCACCATTATCCAACCTCCTGTCAAACAAACCTCTTGTGGCCTGTGATAATGAGTGCACACTATTTTTGGTGTTTTTCTGTTTTTTTTTTTTTTTTTTTACCCTTGTATTTACAAACAGAACTATCAGTAATATCAATCTGTCGATGGTGCTTGAGTGTCATGCTATTAGAGATTCACAAGCACTCTTTGCGGCATCTGGCCGCTTGTTTCTGAACTTGCTCCTTGTGTTTTGGTATGAAGCCAGTGGCTGACACATGGCTATGGTATGTCACACTCCCTCTCTGATGATGGTGACCTCCTTCAAACAGTGCCCTGGAAGTGTAAGGCAATCAAGAGAGTGTGTTTGTTTCCAGGACCCAGACAAGATGATGTAAACGTGTAGCTTACACTGTTGGAGACCAAACAAAGCTAATTTCAGCATGGCTCTCTTTACAGGTCCTTTAATATTGTAAAAGGCAAGCAAATTAAGTGTCATTGCTACTCATAGCACCTGGTACGACTTGCTCTATTGAACAAAGAAATTTAGAACTAAAATTAAATTGGGTACAATTATTTCAGCTTTTAGACTGTATAGTAAAGTCGTTTTGCTGGCAAATTAAGTGTCAGGAACACGATTTGGAATTTGTGTTGGATTTTGTGTAGTAAAAGGACACCTTCACTAATAATTACCAACTTGCAGTCTAAGACCAATCTTACATTTTGGGCTTTCGCCCTGCCACACACATCCCCTCATGTGCTCAGTACAAATGGCTGCAACCGGCCACCTCCCCCCATGTGCATCTTTTCCCATTTGGATTCTTGAGGGTGGGTTGGTCCCAACTGTGGTGGTCAGGGGTTGTGGTGGAGGTGGTCTCCTCGCCTCCTTCCTTTGACCAAGGTGGTCCTGGGTCTTTTGTAAAGGGCGTCCATTAAACCCCTCCTGTGACCCCTAAGCTTCTGTGAGGGAGTGCCCATTTAACCCCCTTTCCCCTGTCAGGGGGAAATTTATTGATTTATATATATTTTAAACTGTAGTACTATTCTGAGTCTCTAAGGGGTAATATCCCACTCTAACACCATATGTAGCAGGATAGCATTAAGAAAGAGACTCAGAGGCTAGAAACTGCAGTTAAAGTGTGTCTGCGCATATTTAATAGACACAAACTCTCCTCAACACCACACACCCACACAATACATTTAGGGCTTTCGACCTGCCACAGGTACTTTTATTGTGTAAGCTGATATAAGGATAGTAGCACACTATTTAAAATGTAATCTTAGTGTAAAAAACAAAATCAGTTTTGCTGAATTTTGAAACTCCTTTAAATGGGAGTCTTCATCTCTAATGCAAAACAATCACATTTTGGTGCATAATGAGGCTTGATATAAATAATGCATATAAAAGGAACAGTACAGTGTGCAAGCTTCTACTTTCACAGAAACGGCAGATGGCGTACAGCATTTTTTATATTTTTGTATGCCTGTTTCATGCTGGTAAAGACCATCCTTAATGGATTCTGTGGGACAAAAGTGTTTTGACCTTCGTTATCTATGGCCCTACTATAAAATATAAAACAGTAACCGAAAGATCTGATCCCTGTTAAAGGTCACAGTTGAATCATGTTCCTGTAGCATTAACCCACTTTGTACTGCATGGAGCAAGTTGACCCAGCAGGACCTTAAAGAGCAGAGGAAATGCTAGGTAGAAGAGGCTGCTCATCCTATTTAAGTTTATCCCATGCTATCACACCGCGAGCCCCAGGGCTGTATCTAATTGCTTCTTGAATGATCCCATTGTTTTAACTGCTACACAATTACCCAGTTTACTGTATTCCATGCAGTGTATGGCAACAATCTGACTCGCAATTCGGGACACTTGATTTATATAAGGAAGACGGTTTCACAACAAAGCCGTTAGCTCCTTTTCTCTCCTACTCCTTGTGTTCATAAAACAATCTTGCAAGACAAGTTAAGAGAAGGAGCCGGGGGTGGTTTGCTCATTATAGCATAATAATTGATAGCTTGGAGTGCATTCATATGGAAAATATAACAAATATGGGGTCTAAATGGCAGTTTAGATTACTTAAATATATGTGTTTGTGTTCATATCATTATTATTATTTTATCTAGTGTTTAAATTGTCACACCTGTTTTCCTACCCATCTTGAAATCCCCACTACCAATGATGAACAGACACAATCCATTCTCACTCTAGCACAGTATTGCCTTTGCTGGATGAGCCTCTGTGGACTGGTTGTGTACACATTTTCTGACAACACCACTCTAAGTATAAATGTCATTCTTGTGTGTGTGTGTGTTTTTTTTTTTTTATTGGCTTTACACATACTTGAATTAAATAGTGGTATCTGTTGAGCTACAGCCCAGGTCAGCCTTTTTTGCTCCTTTTCCATCATACCCTGGTTAATCATCTTCCTAATTGCTTCCTATAACATTCCAATAACATTTGGCTTGACTTTCCAATAACATTTGGTTTGGCTTTCTCATTCTATGAATGCATTTTCTCTCTTTCTTTTTTTTTTACTTACAGTATCTTTATCCTCAAGTACAATATAAGGATAATGTGATTCATTAATGTCTCAACCCAGTGCCTCCTATTCCAGATTTCAACATACCACGTACAAGCTGTTTGTGAACAGCTTTGATGAGATAATTTCTGCTTATCTCAGTCTCCATTTTATGACTGGAGAGGTAGATGAAATAAAAAAATACAAAGCCTGGGTTATTTCCCTGGTCTACGCTGAAAATCAATCAAACAGTGTATAGGGTTTATTCGTTGCTCTGAATGCTGCTATCAATTGAATCATTAGGTGACTTTGAGAAAACCAACAGCTCTAAAAGTGTGTGTGAGACAATTTTTGTCTTCTGAAATAAAATTACATGTCTGGTGGACCTAATTTTATATTTAAATGCTGGTGGTATTTAGATAAACTGAATGAACCCCTAAATGTGTTTCAAATTGAAAGCTTAGTGAATGTTAACACAGGTTTCGACATGTTTATTTTCTCAGCAGTCAGAGAATGCGGTCATAAAGTGAGGCTGCATCTTGTTTGGAAGTCTTTCTCATCCTACAGTATATATCTATTTTACAGGAGTGAGTTCGGCAGAGGGAACGTTTTTGTACCTCAATATATCTATTACTGTCTGTAGAAGATCAAAGGCTTTCTCCTAGAAACCTGTGTAAAGCTCCTAAATTGTGGAATGCTCTGCCTGCGTCTGTCAAGCATGGGCTACAGATACAGTGTATTTTATGCTTATGGTGATGATTTCCTACACATCTTACAGATTTGTAAAGGTTCTCCAGGCAGGTTATGGCAGGCTTGAATCGAGACTGGATAATTAACTAAACATTATTGGAACAAATGTGTCACAATACTTTACAGAGTGTAGTTTATATATATATATATATATATATATATATATATATAAAAGGAAAAGTCCACCCTCGTTGTTATTTTCAGCACAGAAGTGTTTTCCAATGGCTGTCAGTGATTTCTCTCTTCGCTTGATTGCTGTGTCTGATGGGGAGACCTTCAACACCACTGACTCAGTCTTTATCAATAGACACAGGAACTTTCAGAGCTGACACTCACTCAGGAAAACAACAGAGGTTATCAGAAAGGGTAAAGAATGAAGCATTAGGAGTTTCAGTGCTTTGGATATTTCATGAAGGAATGTTTCACGCTTAGCATATTTACTATGCAGTATATATGTTTACAAATATTTATGGAACAGATAAGTAAATGCCCAGTTAATTAAATAAAAATAAATAAATAAAAAAAACTGCTTAGTTCAACTGATAAACCTGAAACTCATGAAATTGGTAAATATTGTATTTTATTGCAATTAGAAAATGGAACAGATTTCTTAACATGATTGGTCAATTGCAGGTCTCCATCAAACTATGCTTAATCTCTGTACCAAATCATCCATTGAATTTAATTAAGTTCAGTACCACCCAAGTTTTTTTTCCTCCATTATCTATGTGAGGAACTGTTAGACTAAGAGACCATAATCATAATTATAATAATCAATTTTCAAAACCTCTTCCATTGTACCTTTAAAGCTGAGCAAAGCAAGTGCAGTAAAAATGTATTGTAATAGTTGTGTGCGTCAGTGGTGATACATTAGTAATCACTAGTTCAATAATAATGTAGTCTCAGTTCTGATGACTTCTTGTTGAATTCAATTGGGTGGGCATAGGGACAGTTTATGGGAGTGGGAGGGTGCTTTGTGGATTGAAAGCTCAGCCGTAGTCATCAGGGGAGTATTCGGATGGGAGGGGTCAGAGAGCGTGAGATTGGAAGAAGAAGCAGTTTAGGGTTTGCACTAGAATAGAATGCTTTGAAGGAATTTGCCAGAATAAGATGGATCAAATCCATTCTTTGCAAATGTGCAGTTGCTGTGCCAAGTAGCAGCAAAGTATAATTAACTTTGTAATACCAATATTTGTTTACTTAAACTTTTTTTTAATTTTTTTTAATTTGATGATTCATTGTATGTTCAATATAAGCTCAATGTCTACCTATTTGGTAAGAGGTCTCAAACTGCGAAAAAAGGTATATTTAACATTTTAATGATTGCCATCAGGGCTGATAATAGTGATTAATTGGTTTAGAACACATTTGTATTTTCCTTCTGCTTACTACAACAATATTCAAACATCTTTATCATGCATGTTTTATATACACAATCCAAGCTACTAACGAGTAAACCAGTTATTGTAAACCAAGGGCTAATGACACACCCATGATTGAGGTCAGCTGGCTGAGCCTCTTAAGAAATCATGCTGATGATTAAAGTGAAGACACAGGCCCAAACTGACAAATACAGGAAAACCTTTATTTATAAAAACAATTATTTTAATGACCACATTATAGGATCCCACTTTAGATTAACTGACATCAATAAATACCCAAGTATAAACAGTTACAGATTATAAGCCTACTGTAAACAGTCTCACAATAACTATAGATATTAATAAGGCTGCAAAATATTAGAACAACAATACTGCATTATGGAACAGTCATTCTCTAATCAAGATTAACTATGCATGATATAGGTGATATTATAATGACTGTAGGGGCACAGTTTTAGCTAAAATGTATTAAGCTGTGGAGGACAGTGGTTATTTTCTTATGTAGTAAAAAAAAACTATGAATTAATTATATATTTTTGTATTAATTTATAGTGGGAAACCACATACTTTGCTGTGGAATTTCTGGTTCCACTGTGGGTAAATCAAACCCAATTGGAATCAAATATTGCTATTGTTTTTGACAGTATCTACAGTATAGTGTGGGGTGCCAACCATCCCATCCCAGCTACGAACAAACTCATTTCTATGCAGTACTCACTTTTGTCTATGGAATAACCGTGAGTGACCCTGTACTGTACATGGCAGATTTGTTTTGTGTCATCTTACCAGAAGGAAACGGACACTAACTCACAGGCTACATCTAACCACGAGACAAGCAAAATAGGTGCTGAGTGATATTTTTCTGTTAGTTTTTTCAATTGCAAGGATAAGAATATGACTATGTGACAATATAGGCAGGAAACTGTGCCTTGTGACTGATTAATGACTGAGGAAACAGAGTGCTGCGGATCTTGCTGCTAGATGCAATCAGTATTCAGTTAAACATTGCTTCCAAACAATACAAAAAGATTTGCCAGATTCTGACTTTTACTGTAATATATATATATATATACAATTAACCCTTGACTTGAGTGTTCTATACAATTTGAAATACCCACCCTCTGTTTCCTCTGTCAAGCTTATTGTCTCTTTTTCCCTGTTGAACCTAAGAAAGCTACTGAGCCCTGAAGACAATGCCCTTTAAAAAAAAAAAAACATGATTGCAGTCCATTTTTTCACATGTACGGGGAGGATTTGTATATGAAACCTTGCAACACTAACATTGCTAGTCGTCATACATTTAGTTAATTGGCCTTGTGTTTGGGGTACTGCATGTAATGTTAAGGTGATGGAACAGCTTTTTATCAGATTGGCCGCAAAGATAAAAAAAATTGCACTACAGTGTGCTTCATGAAGAAACAGCGTGTAAGGCTATTAAGACCAGGGAAGCCTGTTCACATGAAAATACTGGGCAACGTTTCAATTATAAGGACATTTTTTGGGACAAAAAAATATATAAATTTATTTTTTGGCAAGCACCCCGACACTAAGACACATGTCACCATAACTCCCTCCAGCTATAAATATAAGGGGTCTTTAAGACTAGAGGGGATGGGGATGAATGTGGGAGTTTAAAGATTTATCTATGTTGCCTTTTAAACACAAGACCACATATGTAGTTTTATATCATCCATGACCTTATATTCACAATCCGGTTGCAACCCTGACTCAATAAATAGGAACATCTTCAAAATGATCCCACAGTAATCACATCTCACTCTTTTGTAGGGATGTTTCCCCAGAGTAGATCAAACTGGCAGAACAGCTTGTTTCCAGACTTGTTACGCAGTGCAGTCCTGTTTCTGCCAAGCTGAAATGGGGAGTGAGTAATAAAGATCACATATTAAACAATGGCTGTGCTACGAGTAAAGCCAGGCATCATAGTCCTTAGCTTTGAGTACTGCTTTAAAAAAATATTAACTTTTGTGCCTGTTACAGACTACATGGACTACATTTCTTTATGATAATTCTGAGTGGCTCTATGTTCTATTGCTCCAAAATCGAACTATATACATGTTTCCCTAAAGGGAACCTTTTGAGGTAACGTAGGAGTGTTAAAAGACAGAGCATTGAAAAAAACAGAAAACAGTTAGGACTATTCTGTTCATACAGTATGTACAAGATATCCCTTTGTTTTATATATTACATAGAAAGCCCAACGCTAGTAAACCAACTAATGTACCTTTTTAATGGAGCCCTCGTCTAATGACTTTAACCAAGCAGGTTAGGCAGAGTTGACACAAATATGAGGTGGGGGTTTGCAAGCTTGTGTTTCAAAGCTCCTTCTTTTCAAACCCTCAATACGCCTTTGACAACAAAACTTTATGTAATTGGGTTTAAGGTGTATTTAAGGAGGGAAGGAAGCAAGGTGGCATTTGGGTTTCTTGTGTCTTATTATAATGGAGACATCAAGACTCGCTCCTCAAAACTCCATGTTCACAACTCTTTCTACAAGTCCATTCTCCTGGTAGGAAGGACTGTTTTAATTATGCATTGCAAAACATGTCCTAACTACACCCAGATGTGGGAATAGCTCTGCCTTACTAATGGTCTACAAAGAAAGCCCTTTCCCATTCAGCTACAATAACATACTTCAGTGTTATTGAAGTAAACTGAAGTACAAGGGGTACCTTGCTGTTATGGGTACTATAACTGCAGACACAAAACCTTTTTATAACAGTATAATTCATAGTACTTATTTTCTATTATTTTATGCAGTTCACTTGTACTGTTTTCTATTGTTAAGACTTTTTTAGTTTGAATAAAAAAAAAAGATTTTACAATAACTGCCTCAAGAGTTGATTCTAAAGGCCAACATGCAACATCCAAAAGGTCAAGTGAAAATAGACATGAGTCAAATTCAGACTCAGAGTAAACAGTGACATCTGGTAAATTAATTCCTCCCTGGTTCATAGGGAAAAAAACTACAATATGCGGCACATTTTTCTTGGCACAATAACACAGTCAAAATGAGGCAAGTAAATATCTGGGAACACAGTTTCTTCAGGGCATTCCAAATAGTTTTACCAGGTCATAGCAGTGCAACACCCGATTCAGACATGATTTATGAACAAAATGAGAACACACGAAAAAGCTTTCATTATGCTTTATCTATTCACATAACACTTTCAGTGTGGCAAAGTAATTAATTGAACCCTTTAAAAACAAGAACACATCATTAATAAATCAAATATATGCTGCTACAACACTTACTGTGCCAATACTGGGAAAAAAAAGCTGTTTATTTCATACCTCATTATAAAAGCGTGCAAACAAGTGGTTTTGCATTACTGCAACAGAAATGTCACAGTGTGTGTTTATTCATAGACACACACAGGGTGGTTAAATTGGAATTGTCAACAAAGCATGTAGCCTACAGTATTTCCAACTGCTTCTTTAACTAAAGGGTTTCTATTTTTTGTACTATACATTGCAATACTTTTTAGCCTGGTATCTTTTATAAGGAGCATCACTACTGACCGCCCAAAGTGCTCACAGAAAGGCCATTATTCAAAAGAGACGTATTAGAAAGGGGTGCTTATACATGGCACACTGATAGTTGGTTTATGTGCATTAGCAAGTGAATTTGAAGTATATTACATTAACAGCCAGTTGTTGCAGGGCTTCATGAACCTAATGTAAACATGGTGTTATCCTCATAACAGTGGCAGGTATTGTTTGTCTGCCATTTTTGATTAATGACCAAATGGACCCTCTTCCAGGACATACCACTTTCCAAAATGACGTCATTTAGGAGTTTAGTGTGGGCAAAATAACTATTCCCTTGGGTCTCTTCTGCTAAAACTTTTAGGGTGAAAAAGGTTAGAGGGTAATGGGCAAAGAATGTCTGGGAATGATTATTTAACAGACTAACCATTACTCACAATCAAGGCTTTCTATTCCATGTCATCATTGCTCTGAAATGGATCAGTGCTTGTACTTAAAGCTTGGATACCTTTTACCATACAAGGGACATGTTTGCACCAAATAAAAGAGAAACACAAAACATTTGTTTTGAATGATGTTACACAATACTGCATGGAAAGGTTTCCTAGCAGCTGTTTTTTCACTAGGTCCAAAAATGCTGCACATTTTGAAAAGAAGGCATCCTGGATTCCCTGAGGTAATCTGTTTTTAATTGCTAAATCTTTTAATGTGGTTGTTGTAATCGGCTGTGCTGACGTATGTGTTTTATATATCTGCAGAACGAGGCCATCAACCAGCCGCTGTTTCTCTTACTATGGTTGAATTGCAATTGTATGATATATTTGCTTTCTTTAGTTTTGTATTGTCGACGTCTCTTGTTTAAATTGCCACGCTATTTATATTTTAGTGTAATTTGATGTGTAGGATTTTAGATTTCTGTGTGTGTGTGGCAGGGTGCCCCTGTGTTTTATGTTGTCTGTTATATGTATTATAGTAGCACAGACTGTGGGTTATGTAGCACAGGTTATGTAAAACATATATTTGTATTTAGGCACGAGGAAATACACAACCACTTCACGCGCAGATTAAAATGGTTATTTGTATGGGGGCACGGGAAGTGCACAATTAGTCCACGTGCTGGGACTCAAGTGAATGATTAATTAGTAATTGAATCTCTGCACAGTTGTATATATAGATGCACAAATAACTCACTCGGGGTTGGGTGTACAGTGAGGAGGTATGGGGGGGAGAGAGAGAGAGAGAGAGAGAAACAGGAAAGAAAACAATTGCTACTCGTGCTGGTTCACCGCCAGCACGATACTTGTTTGGTTAAGTGTTCATTGTGTTTGGTTTGTCTGTTTATTTTGGCCAGCGCGCCGTTTTGTTTTGTGTTTTGTATTGATGTTTTGTTCTGTTTAAACCTTTTATTTTATTTAATAAATATGCGCATCAGCGTGTTTCATATCCCAGTCTGCTGTTGTGTGGTTTCAGTTCTTGGTCTGACGTCATCCACCAGTTATCCTATTCACAGTGTAATAATAGGTTTATTGGTTGGTGCAGCCGTCCTTGTGTGAATGCGTGCGTAATACCATTCTGCGCCACGTTAACTTGTATAGTCATGTTGTTGTTGTTCTACTATCAAACAAGCCGGGCCATTGTCGCTGGGGGAGGGTCCACCCACCTTGTCTGCTCTGCTTTCTCTGGATCGCCCTAGGCAAGCAAGTGGGTTTTTGGTTGCAAGTTGTGTTAATATATATTCCACGGTTTTGTTTTGTGTTGTTTCTTTTCACTGCACACTTGTCTAGATGTATTAGTTTATTGTCTTTTATTTTATTTAATTACAGAAGTTCACGGTGGTATTATTTTTTGTTTGGTCTGGGCTGACCTGGTGGATTGGAGGGGTAAGGGGATTGTACTCTGGGTGTCTCTTTCCTCAGTGCTCTCTGCCTAACTTGTTTGTTTTATTACAGAGACGGCTGTGGACTACAAGAAATTGGTTATTTTTCTTTCTTGCATTTTCATTGCCTGCAGCCACCACTATCTTGATCAGTTGTTTCATCCAATACTATGTTTGTATAATAAAACTTCCTGCTCAGAATGAGCATTTAATAACAATTTTGTCTCTGGTTTATCATTTACTTGATAAGGGCTTGAGTGGGGAACCAAAGGTCTTTCTTTTATTTAAATTATTTGTGGATTCTGAGCTCTATTCTCTATTCTCCTGGTTAAAACTGCAGCTCCATACAAGGGGAAACGTCACAAAATTAAGATGTCTTTATCTACCCTTGATTATGTTTGTGTACTAAAACTAAAAAGCTGGTGAAATAGTATCAAAGAGAATGAAAAGTATTAAATATTAAAGACTGCTTTGGTTACTTTTTGCTAAATGTGTTGCATTTTGACTGTACCTTTTACCATTAGTCCTGCTATTGTTTGTTTTTTTAACACATTTCTTTGGAGTCAAATAGCATACAGAGGCAAATGGTTCAAGAACATTAATGCTTTCAGAGCATCTCCACATAAACCTAATCCAAACCTTCAAATTAATCCTAACCTTAAAGTCACTATCAGACTGATAAATTACTACTCAGTCAGGTGGAAAGATGCAGGAGGCTTTCAGCTTCAAATATAAGGCAAGTTTATTATATGACCAATATTAAAGGAGGATTACAGTGGATTTATCAGTGTACTACTAGAGCCAGAACTAACTTCCTTATTTACATTCACTACTCTCACTCTAGCTACCAGCATGGTTGCCAGAAATTAAAATATGTTTCTAGCCCAAAATCAACCAAATACCAGCCCAAAAGTAGCCCAATGTTATGTTACCTAAAATAGCTCAAAAGTAGCCCAATAAACATGATATTTTCCAGTTTCTTACTACATTTTATCTTAAAGTATTATAATTATCAGAACTCAGCAGTGCACAAACACACACACACACTGTGTACCTACCAGTAGCAGAGTGATCATAAGCAGGGCTGCCAACTACTTTTACAAAAACCTGCCCACTTCTTCCTGAAAACCCGCCCAATCAGGAGCGTATATTGTGACGTCACAATCACCTCTGATGTAACTACACTATTTGCAATTATATATTTTTTTAAATTGTGTTTTATGTGCTTAATTGCTAAACATTCACCTGAAATACAAATCAGTCAATCATTCCCTTTATTTAATCAAGTAAAACCCTTGAGAACAAATTCTCATTTGCAATAATGCCTGGTCAAGCAGGCTCACAAATGTAATTATTTTTACATTTAGGGTTGCTGTTTTTTTGGTGATTTTCCCAGACTTTTTCTTCTCCTTTAAGAATTCATTTGATCTCTGTTAAGCCCAGTGGCTACTGGTGGTCAAAAAAAAAAAATGGGGAGGCAGAAATAAAGCAGAGGTCTTGGGGTCCCCTGAAGCCACCAGCAGCAGAAGAATCTTATTCTATTCTGACTGACACTTTTCATATCTTCTTAACATTTTACCCCAATCCAGCAGAAAAAAGAAAAAAGAAAACAGTAGCCCACAGTAATTTATTCTAATAAACTTAACTGTTTCACACTGCCAACATATGTTTAAAATACAACATTAATGTAGCATTTAGATTTCAAGACCACGTCACTTTAACATACTGTGCATAAAATATTTTCTATACAAAGTTTAGCACAACCTATCAACTTAACTTGTTGAACTTAATAAATGGCCAACAAAATAATGAGATACCGTTCTGTATATACAAAACATCTATATTTAATATTGTAGTGTTGCACGTGAAATAAAAGCAGGCTCCACATAGGCAGTACTCTCGTTCTCGGATCAAGCGGTTTATCAGCACAAAAATTAAATACAAGGACAACTATCAGCCATGGACCACACCCAAAAAGAAAATAATAAAACCTCTCTAACTCCAGGCTCTCTCACACTCTCAC
This sequence comes from Acipenser ruthenus, assembly GCF_902713425.1. Lineage (NCBI taxonomy): Eukaryota > Metazoa > Chordata > Actinopteri > Acipenseriformes > Acipenseridae > Acipenser > Acipenser ruthenus. The sequence goes on along the minus strand of NC_081190.1, from coordinate 67,950,205 downwards.
CCTCTGCTTTTCGCTGAGATCTGCTCTCTAGATTTTACTCGCTCTTGTCTTCTCTCACAACTCTTCTCTCACAACTGTTCTCTAGACTATCACACACTCACGCCAGCACATGCACCCACATTTATACTCCACTACCTTTTCCAGTGCCCACCAACCTCAGACATGCAATAGCTGAACCCCAGCCCTGGTTAAAGTCAGGTGCTGAAAGCATGTCCAGGATTGGTGGACCCAGACAAACAGGCATCCGTGTGACTCCTCCTGCTAGCTAGTGGCGTGAAACCATGGAACAGATAAACAAACAAACAGGACAGACAACAAGTCCTGCTGCAGCGCAAATGCCTGGGTCATTACACAGCTCGTCCCTTAGTTCCTGCACCCGAGCCCAGTCTTTAGGAGGGCCCAGCCCAGAGTCAATTTCTTTTTTTTTCTGAGACCACTTTAATGTCTAGTCGTAAAAAATATATAGACGGCGTCTAATCTACTGGGATTAGAAAAAGAAACTGTAGCAGGGTAGTATTGGCGGACTGTCAATGAAAACACATATTCGCAAATCACAGCTGACAGATTGTCTATCTGGCAATAGGTCATTATGAAGGTCATGTGATTACTCTGCTGGGAGATGTGATACTAAAGGTGTAATTTCATGAGGCCGAACAGACCGATTTGGCGAAACCGTTCGGTCGAACAGCCCGGTCTGCTCGAGGAGTAGTTCCACAAGATGTCACAGTCTTGCACCAGGGCCCAGTAAATCCTAGCGCCAGCAATGCCTGAACAGAAACGTAAAAACTCTCAATCTGGAGGGAAAACCTCTGATCTGGCAACACTGCAGTGCAAACATTTAAAATACACGCCGGTTATCAGAGACTCTGATTCAGAGTGTACCATCAAAACTGGTATGTAGAAAACTGGACACTGGTTTTTTTGTGTCTAGTAGCAAGGTGCAGAAAGACTAATTTGATTTCCCCACTCAAAAGAGATTGTTTCATTGGTGCCCAGCCACCAGAAATAGAGCGGTCGGGAGCAATATAAGCATTTTCATAACAAATTGGTACAGATTCTTAAATTAATTGTTAAGTCAAGGTTCTACCTATAGAAAAAAGTACCAAACTAGCCCAAAAATTAGGCACCTGCCCAAAGCCATTTTTTCACAGGCAATTGGGAAAACAAAACAACAACAACAACAAAAAAAACAAACATTTGGGCATGAGCCCGCCCAATCTAGCAACACTGGACAGGAAACAGAACAGAACCTACAGAATACAATAAGTATCCCCCTTCAGTGATCAAAAGGTACAATGAAATAAAGCAATAGTTTTCTACAACATTGCGTTTTTAGACTGTAATATTTTACAGGTAGTTTATTATTATTATTATTATTATTATTATTATTATTATTATTATTATTATTATTATTATTATTATTATTATTTCCGTTTTTTTCTTCTTTTTTTAATAACAGCAAAAAGCAGACAAATGCATACAAAATGTTATTTGATACTTGAAAGTTTTAAAACTATTATTTAAACACCAGCCAGGAGTTGCACTCTTTTGCTTAAAAAGATAAAACTTAATAATAATATGAACCATATTTTATCACACATGTCATTATTTAATTAAAACTGACATAAAACATAAAACGTATTTTGTTAATGTTTTCCATTACTGCAGCAGCTGCTTAGTGTTTAGAAATACAGCTCATTTCATGCTGATTACGTAAAAGAAACAGATGGGTCAACAGAACCTATTATAAAAACCTCTGAAAACAACTCATCTTGTAATGTGATAAATGCTAAATCAAAATCAAATTCACATATTGTATAGTTGGCAACAATTACCTTCATTTATTTTATGCGGCAAAGAACTTCAAACTTCTGAATACTTCGCTGAGCAACATGTAAAAAACTATGAAACTATGATTCAATAAACTCAATGTAAAGCAGGTGACTCCCATAACATTTTAATTAAGTTATATATTTTTAACTCACTGCTTAGTGTGACATTGCACCCCCACAGTGAAACTGCCACACCACATGCACATACAGTGTAAACTAGTCGTCCTCTATCTTTTTTCTTTTTTCGGATAATGCTTTAAAAGGATTTTGGACTGATGCAACTCCCCTATTGAAAAAAGGCAGTATTCTTAACCTTGTTTAAATGCAATGTCTACCTTATATAATGCATTGCTCTGTAATAATTACATATAGTTTGTCACGTGGTCGTTTCATGACCCCCTGAAACCCTTCCATGACCCCCTCCAGAGGGTGCAAGATTAGCATTGACTAAACTGACCAATTTGACAAACAAGGACAAATAAATAAACAAATATCAGTCTAAGATACTCATTTGCATATTTTCTAAATGGAATACAACTATGCAACTATGTTGGTTCTTGCTGCTGTTATCCTAATCAAATGATTTTATTGCATTCAGAAAATTTGCTTTTGCACTTGCACTTGTTGGTCAATAGGACCCTCCCCCAATAAATGTTTGAGAATTGTCTGATGGTTTTGGGATGTGGACTTCTGTCCATTGTGGGCTCAGTTGAGAGTATAAAGGCTGGTTCATTTACCCACTGTGCCACCTATCACCCCTATCCCGATCCCTCTTCAAAACACTGCTCATTTTCAGGATCATTCGAGACTAACAGGCCACCCTGTGTGAACACTTATGGTCAGGACCTCTTTCTCTCCAAAGCCTCTTGATTAATATTGCTTTAGGCTGTCCATTGTGACTGGTGCTCTAAACAGGGAACCCATTCAAAAGTGCAGCTGCAACACTGGAGAATGGAGAAGAAAATAGAAAAACAGCCCTGTTGAGTTATTTAAAGTTTTCACAGCAGTGGAGGCTCCTTAGAGGAGGCAGGGCAGTGCCCCCTCAAAATTTAAAAGTGAAGAAAAAATGTATATATATGTTGTTGTGTAGGAGTATAATATAATAATACAATAAAACAAAATTAAATATATTGTCTAAGACAAAATGACATTTTTTTTAAAATTTAGTAGTCGGCAATTCATTTTTTGTTATTTTCTCCCCAATTTAGAGGTGTCCAATTATTTTTTTTTAGCTCAGCTCACTGCTACCACCCCTGCGCTGACTCGGGAGGGGCGAGGACGAACACACGCTGTCCTCCAAAGTGTGTGCCATTAGTCGCCCACTTTTTTCACACTGCGGACTCACCATGGAGCCACCCAGAGCTGCAGCGTCGGAGGACAATGCAGCCCTGGGCAGCTTACAGGCAAGCCCACAGGCCCCCGGCCAGACCACAAGGGTCGCTGGTGCGCGGTGAGCCGAGGACACCTGGGAGCTCCTGTCCTCGGTCGGCAAAGACATAGCCTGGACTCGAAATGGTGACGTCCAGACTATAGGGCACATCCTGCACTCTGCGTGAGTGCTTTTACTGGATGCGCCATTCGGGAGCCCCACAAAATGACATTTTAACCTAAACCATATATTCAACATTCTTATAGTAACAGCAGTTCTGGCTCCCCAGAGGCTCCATTACAAACTCCTATCTGCTAGAACCACACACAGTACAGTACTATTAATGGCAGATGACATAGTCAGATCCCTGGATTTAATGGAGGAGCAACTCAAACCCTCTCGCCCCCTGCTGAAGCACTGCTTTACTGAGTATGCATGACCACGAGTGAAGTTGAAGGAGATTTTGACCAGAAAAAAAAAGAAATCCATTATAACGGTAGGACAATTAAAAAAAAAAAACATCTGGGACGGGAAACAAAAAATAAACTGCTCAATAGCGTAGGAAATCCCTTGACTGTTTACTCCCATTAAACCAAAGTTAAACTAGTTAAACTACTAGTATGTCATTGTAGCTATAACTTGTTATAACTTGTTGCATCCTAGTTCATATTGTATTTTGTACATTGTTACCCTGTACAGTACTGCCGAGTGGCGCATCCAGTAAAGGCACTCCACGTGGAGTGCAGGATGCGCTCTATAGTCTGGACGTCGCGAGTTCTAGTCCAGTCTATTCCACAGCCGACCGTGGACGGGAGCTTCCAGAGGGCGGCGCTCAATTGGCCGAGCGCCGCCCGGGGGAGGGAGGGTTAGGTTGGCCAGGGTGTCCTCGGCTCACTGCGCACCAGCGGCTGGGCGCCTGCGGGCTTGCCTGTAAGCTGCCCAAGAGCTGCGTTGTCCTCCGACGCTGTAGCTCATAGGTGGCGGCATGGTGAGTCCGTAGTGTGAAAAAAAAGCGGTCGGCTGACGGCACACGCTTCGGAGGACAGTGTGTGTTCGTCTTCGCCCTCCCGAGTCAGCGCAGGGGTGGTAGCGGTGAGCTGAGCATAATAAAATAATTGGCGATTCCAAATTGGGAGAAAATAATACAAATAATTGGCAACAACTAAATTTATATTAAAAAAAAAGTGTCTGCCAAATAAATACATTAATAATATGAAAAGTGTTGTCAGTCAGAATACAAAAATACGATTCTACTGCTTCTGGGGGCTTAATGGGATCCCCAAACCCTCTGTCTTTTCTGTCTCCCCATTGTTTTTGGACACCAGCCACCACTGCTTCACAGGTACAGTTGAAGGTAATCTGTAAAATACGGGTAATACTGTTTAGCTCCTTTGTGTGATTTCAGTGAAGGAGCCTATAATGAGGCAACATATCAGAAAAGCTACTAAAGCTTTAGGAATCTTTGCAGCCAATAAGGAAAAGCAGGTCACACACACACTTAACCTGTTCATGAAAGAGGAAGTCACTGAATTATCCCAATATTGTAAAGGAATCTAAATCATTCGTCTTATGCTCCAAAGGAAACACATGTTGTACTCTTAAGGTTTGTCTCTAAGGACAATCAATTTTCCCCAAACACAGCTGTCCTAGAGCTTTTAACACACTTTCTCTTAAAGGTGTAGTTCCCTCCACACACATTCTGTAAATGTCTTTTTAATCTTCTTAAAGAATCTACAGAAAACACTGAAATATTTTACAAGGTAATCTGGTCATTTTATTGAGCCTTATAACCTTATAACTAGCTACATGTTATGGCCTACAATCAGGAAATCCAAAACATGATCTATAAGGAGAAGTATATCTGGCTCAGTTTTCAAACTAATACCTCAAAACTTAATAAGGAAGCTTTATGTAAAACACAGGTTTGGAAATACCTACAAAATGCTGTGAAAACCTACAAATTACTAGCATAAACTTATTAGAAAAGTAGTTTACTAGTAGTTGCAGTACAGTAAAAAATCTTAGCTTGTTGGCTGAAATGACATGGTTGAACCTTTCTAATTTAATGATTGAATTGGAAACAGCAATGTTTGAAACCAGGGGTGAGTTCAACAAAGAGAACGTTTGCAACCAACTATGTTCACACTAAACAACTGTGTGATCTGCGATACCAGGGCACTTCTGCTATTATTATTATTATTATTATTATTATTATTATTATTATTATTATTATTATTATTATGATGGATGTTTTATTAATAAATCACAGTAAAATATAAAACATACCTGAAATGAGCTTTCTCTGGGTCCATATAAATTGAAAACTTCACTTAGAGTCAAACCAATCTCATTGTATCCGGAAGCCATTTGTGTTCCACTGCACACAACCTTGCCCGTTCTGTGAGATGTTATTGACGCTTGGCTAACGCCTCACAGGCCTTACCTCACAGAAGCTACTCTCAACTTGTGGAGCACAATTATAATTCTATGAAGAAGGAAAAAAAAAGTTCTGAGGAGATTATTATTTTAAAGGAGAAAAAAAGTTCATAGTTATTCATAGTTTCTCAAAGGGAAGTGGTGATTAAACAGAAATCAGACCCGTTGTACTGTATATAACCTATAACTTAAAAAGGGTGAATGGAGTTGTAACTTCTCCACATTAGGAGTCACAGAAATGAACTGGAGAAGGACAGCTTTGGGTGTTAAAGCAATGTGAGTAATGAAACATAATTATTAATTTATTAAAGAGAGGGTAGTACTGCTCAGGGATTGAAGACTCTGGGCCTCTAATTGCCACAATCATGTGTTCTTCAATTTGTATCTGTTAAGTTTTGGCCTGGAAGCATATGAATTAAAGAAATTTTACAGCACAGCCATCCCTTACCTTCATGATGACTTCATCAGTTTTAGTTAAGAATAGAATACAATGGAGTAGGATTCAGGAATAAAAAACAACACTGGATGTTGTCTGAAATATATGAATGGTCTTACAGTATTTTAAGAAATGATTCCAGCCACCACATTAACAGGAATTAACAGGTATAAGTGCAGACCATGGCATAGGGCCTAATTCACATACCGTGCAGCACACATCACTGTGGGTTCACCCTTTTTTTCTTTTTTTTTTTTAACAATTATTTGTATTCATTTTCCAACTGTTCTCCCAATTTTGGGATTTACACTGAAGTCCCTTATATCAAACATCTGGCAGGGCTTCATAAAGCTGGTAAATGTATTTAAATATATAATTGTAATGGTTTTAGATTGTGTAAAATAATTTGGCCCAATTATAAAAATGTTTATAGGCTAAATGGTTTTAACTCACCAACAGGAAACTGTTTATTAAAAAGAAAATTTGGGGGACTAGAGAGAATGGTTTCATACAATGTTTTGAGTTCAGTTGCAGTTCTACCACATTCAATTCTGTTTGTTAGCACAGCATTAAGGGTTAAACACAGGGTTTATTCGATTCGTTTTTTTACGTCAGCTCATTCGCAGCGATTTTTGTATTCACACATGAGCGTTTTTTTCTCTTCTTCAAATGTCCAATGGAACGCCTGGTTCTAGCAGTGCTTGTTCTTTATAAGCAGCACAATACATATCTCAATATGCAATACAAACACCAAATAAGGGAAAATATGTGAGGAAATTACAGTTAACACTATTTTAATTTTAAAATAAATAAATTGCTTTACCTGTGAAAATGCGTTGTATTATTAAATACACATAGGTTAAAGAGGGCAGTTTGCTTAGCGGTAAAAACAAATAGCAGGTATGACATACCATTAATAAAAACAGAATATATATATATATATATATATATATATATATATATATATATATATATATATATATATAGATATACAGCTCTGGGAAAAATTAAGAGACCACTGCCAATTTTTCTTAAATCAGCATCTCTACATGTATGGCAGCCATTCCATTCCAGTGTCTGTTGAATTCCAACACAGGCACACCTCATTCTACTGAATGAGGTACTGATTAGGGGATCACCTGAACCAAATCTTATTTAACGAGGAAAAGTATAAAAACCACTCCTGTGGTCATCACTATCCTCTTGCAATAGGACCAGCTGGATGGCAAAACAGTGCTAGTAGTACCTCAAAAGTAATTGGAATCAAAAAATAACTATTGACCATGCCCAAAGAGTTGAAAAGGAAAGTTTTGAGTGAGGAAAAGTAGGGTTCAATTCTGGCTTTACTGGCAGAGGGATACAGTGAGCGTCGGGTTGCTTCCATCCTTAAAATTTCAAAGACGGCGGTTTTGGCATACAAGTAAGTTTAGGTGTTACATATGGTAGATGTCTGTACCCTTGATGATTCCACGTGTGAACGCTTGATGTTTCTGAACAGTATTTACATGTAATACAATGACAAGTTGTATAAGGTTACTTTAATCAAGGATTTCGTGCATTGAGCAACGCAGGAGGCTGAACGTACTGTATATCTAGAAAACCAGTGGTGTTAAATGTGATATTTTATTTTGCCACAGAATTAGTTTTCGCTTGTTTACAATATGTGTTGCAAGCTGCAGCAGAACTCATGGAGAACACAACGGGGCTCGGGCACAGAAATATCACGCGTGCACATCCAGCGATCTTTTAAAAACTGCATCTGCACAGGCTTGGAATAATGTGGGGATACAGAATTCTATGGGGCAATGTTACAGAAATCTATGCAACACCTGTCAGAATAATTTGATTTTGAGATACATGCCTCGGTTTGAATGTCAGTGAGTGAAGTTTTTCCAGTCAAATCTGTATATGTGAAAAAAAAAACGAAAAAAAAAAACACACATAAGCGTTTTGGGCCCCCCTTGAGTTTGGACCCTCGACACATGCCTAGTTTGCCTATGCGTTAATCCGGCCCTGAGTGTGACTAGCCCTTTAAACTACTTTTACTTTCAATACTTTTCTGTATTTGGTGTTTTGTTTTGTTTTTTTTTCTCTCCTCTCATCCGCCAAAATTAACCCCGATATTTACCGAGAAAATGTGGACTACAGTTTTTGTACATTTTCACCAGTTTTTATTTTTTGTAATAAACACTGAAATTCCTGTGAAATTTGAAGAAAAATAAAAAACTAAAAATGAAAGGCCTTATGTATATGTTACAGCTAAACTAAGTTTTTTTTTGTGTTCCTTTTCAGAAAAGATTTAAGAGTTTCGGTAAACTCTCATACAAAAACATGGTGTTGCTTTTTATTATAATTTGCTTCAAAACTTGTCCCCGAACTGCCCTGTCTTACTCTTTCAACAGAATGTTCCCTAGTCAGCTGGGTCTGGCACAGAAGGTGCTTCTGTTTGAATGGGGTTTAAAAAGCCTAGTTGAATTATTGTGCAGTTTTCTCGCATTGTACTGAAATTAATGTCAAGGATTTTTTGTTTGGTGTCTGACTGTAGTCAAAACTGCTGTTCATTATTCTGCGGACAATATAATGGCACCATTACATTTGACTCAGAAGAAATATGACTAGTAATATATCTACCCTCCCCCTAAAATACCTTTCGATTCCTCTGAGAGTTTGTGCTGGGGCAGTCTACTGTTTCTCGTCCCTTAAGGAACTTTATAATTAACTTTCTGTGGGTCAAAGAAATGTTCTAGGCAATAACTCTTACATCAATTTTTTCGATGCTATGTACTAAATAGCCACATTCATTTTTTTTTGGTCATTTTTAAATGGGTGTTATGTGGGATTGTTTTCATTTTTGGCCTGAAATTGCTTAATAGAACATCACATAAGTGAATGCATTATCCAACTGACCAATTGTTAAAGTATAGTTTGTCCGGCTAGCCAATTACAGACACAGCTGCTAGCCAATAAGACCCAACAAATAATACCTCTGTCACTCAACATGTTTGGTCACCAATACCAATTAAGGAATATGCAAATAATGATTTGGGGCTATAAAAAAAATGACTGTATCAGCATACAAAACTTTCACAACAGTCTGGGCAGAGTCAGGGGCCAACACACTGCTTCTGGGAAGGAAAGTGAATCATGGGAGTTGGAGGGGAAGCTGCAAACTGTAGCCGGGAGACCCAGTGGCAGGAAAGGAACAGCAGAGAAGTGTAAGCCAAATAAGTAAGCCACTGAGGTTAAATGCAAGCAAACATTATCAAAGCTGGGATACTGGAGTTTAGTAACGGGTGTTGTTTTACAATGTAAAAAAAAAAGATATGGGTGGTTTTATAAATTAGATTAACATTTTACATCCATAAATACATGAAATTTGTTGTTTTTATTAAACACATATCATCGTAACAAAATAAGCATTTTATTTTTTTCAAATTTTTACATTGACATATCATCAAAAATGTTAAGATTTGTGAAGGAAGTTTATAAAAATCTTATTTTTTCATTTGGTACATAAAAAGACATGAATGTCAAAAGTTAGCATGGAGAGATTATTTTTTCTTCTGTCTTTTATATAGCTAATTGGGTTGTAATGTGCTTGTCATTGAATGAAAATGATATTTTCTTTATATATATATATATATATATATATATATATATATATATATATATATATATATATATTGCCTTCTCTCTCCAGTTATTTTCACTAATTTTCACATTAATGTATATGTTATAGGCAAACCCCGAAACTGGGCAATTCATGGAATCACAAAGATCTTTCGTTGCGGGTTTTGCTCGGGCAGATCGAGGAGTGTCCAACAATGCCCGGTCAAAGTCTGAAATTAATCTCAAAGATCTTTCATTTTATGTTTTCAGAGACAGCTACGATTGAAGAGCTTGTTTGACCCGCCTACCTAAGTAGCATCATTCACTCACTCACTCATCTGAAAAAATAGGCATATATTTAAAAATGTATTTTTATTGACGACATGACTATATCAAATATTTAATTACATAAGACTAATTCATTTTAAACAAATTATTAAACTCTAGATATGTATTACGTACTTACACTCCTCAGTCACTCCGCTGAGTACTCTCTCCAACTGCTTGTCATTAACACTGTCAAACAGGAATCAGCTAATCATTCCTCCACCCAGTAACTGCATCCATCTCTCTGATTGGACAGTTCAATACAACAACTTAGTATTATTATTGTTTGTTATTATGTTATTAATAATACTGTCCTTTTTATACACAAGTGTCAATGGGGTTTCTCATGTACATATTTGTCAGGTAATATTGTTCTGAAGTGTGACGTAGGTTTTATATATCTCTCGATTCCTATCCAGCTGTTGCCGATGGTACTACACAAGTGTTCGTGGGGTTTCTCATGTTAATTCCTTGTTCCGAAGGTCTGCCTGTCACTCAGAACAGGAATGAAAACAGAGGCTGTGATTCGGACTCTGCCTGAAAAGCAGTGGGCAGACCGTGGTTTGCCCGGGCAAAGCCTGAAATAAGTTATTTTAATTTTTATTTCGGGTTTTGCCCAAAGTCAGCAGGCAATTCGCGAATTGCATGAATTTCGGGCTTTGCCCGTAATATATATACATATATATTGTAAACGATCCAGTAGCGTGGTGCTGCTGACCACTGGTTTCCCGTTCCCACCAACTGGCACAGACTCGATACGTTTGCAGGCAAGTATGTTTTATTTACAATATTTACACAATACAGCAGTTTCTGCTAAAGGCTAATGCCCTGTACGGGCCACTGACTAACTCACTTCTTCAACCCTCTCTAAGCTACTTCAAGACTACTACACGTCTACAGGCTTTGGCCTGTGCACGATCCACTTAGATGGGACCAAGTCCACTGGAGCGAACCACACTGGCCACTGGAGACATGGAGACAGGAGAGTAGTACCGAGATTCCTTCCGCCGAAGTGAGTCAGTCCACAGGTAAAAACAGGGCCAGCTCTCTTCCTTAGAGCTGTCCTGGATCACAGGTAAGTACAGGACTCCCTCTGCTGGAGTAGTTCCGCCACACAGGTAAGTATACAACAAACTCCCTCTGCTGGAGTAGTCCTGTAACACAGGTAAGTCCAAGACAGGCTCCCTCTGCTGGAGTAGTCCTGTAACACAGGTAAGTGCAAGACAGGCTCCCTCTGCTGGAGTAGTCCTGTAACACAGGTAAGTACAAGACAGGCTCCCTCTGCTGGAGTAGTCCTGTAACACAGGTAAATACAAGACAGGTTCCCTCTGCTGGAGTTGTCCTGGAACACAAGTAAACGCAGGATGGATCCCCTTTAAAGAAGAATCCGAGGAACACAACTGAGATGACCCCAGACGTCCAGGGAAGTGAACAAAGATAGAACAAGTTATATCCGGGCTGTGGGGAAGGAACCCCTGCAGCCAACTCCTGGTCGTCCACGGAAGCAAATTGTGTCCCAACTAAAAGCAAGTGTCCACTTTTCCTGTGTACACCATATGCAACGTGTCTTGTATCTGTATTACAATAAACAATTTCTTGCACTTCCAGTCTAATAAATCTGTTCTTTCTGATTATTATTCACTGTCTCTGCAGCGCGTGAATAACCAATACACCTCCAGGTCGTAAAGCATAAAACTAGACACCCTGCTGCTGTGACGGCGCACAACCGCACAGCGCGGAACACCGCGGGCCTCTTTTAAATTGCTGAGAAGTAAAAATAAACTTCGACTAGCAACACGACAAAAGAAAAATAAATAAACTTTCACCAAAACAAAAGGCTGCCTCACCAACAGGAAAATCGTGCTCCGTTTAAACTAAATACTCAACTATATTCTAAATACAATCGATCACTTTATCTTACGATGCTCTACCAACACACTGGAGTTTGCAGGCTTCTTTTCTGCAGAACAATAGGGCGGTGTTCCCCACGATCACACAACGCCCCGATGGTTCTGCCCTGCTTCCTTATAAACCCAGAAACCCCTCCCAATCAATTGGCACTCGGATTTCTGGGTTGTGTAGTTTCTCCCCTAGCGCCACCATTTCTTAAAGACGACACTACCCTTTCCTCACAATATATATATATGAAATATCATCACCAAAAAGTGATTACATTTTAATGGATATCATAAAGTCTAGTGAACCATTATAATGGAAGCGTAACAAGTGCAATAGCATGTCATCTTGAGTTATCGCTCAAGTCTTGAAAGCAAGAGGTTTAAATGGCAAGTATAGGACTCATCAAAGTTTCAAAACCCTTGGAGAAGTATTTATGATGCCTTGTCAGGAGACAGCAGCAGAGAATGTCCATAAATGTGTACTTATATCCGATGTGGTCGCTGGCAGAACCCATAGAGCAACACATACAGTATCACGCTATAAGAAAGGTTAACATACAGTTATACTGTTTTGTACATTAAAAAAAAAAGTGTGACAATATGACAGATTTATTGAAATTGACTTCAAATGACTGTTTAGATGAATAATCCAGGCAAAAAAAAAAACAAAAACCTCCCACTTTGGTCCTTTCACATGTAACCAGCCAGTGAAACACTGAAAAACAATTTGGAAGAATTACTTTGAGGTTATTCACAGTGCACTTCATTTAGCAGCTGCATCATTGTAGCCATATTTCAACATATAAGTGGCTGCTAAAAGCATTACTAATGTCTGTCTTAAACATGCCTGTCATAGAGGTAAAAGTGTCTGTGTGTGTCTGTGGAATAAATGCACGATATAGGCACTACGAAACATTTTGAATCCACAGGGGGAGGCCAAAAGGAAAGGCCAGATCTGTTTTTACATTTTTGATGTCATCTTCGATTTTCTTTTCCAAACCCTTTGCAGCTTTAACCTTTCAGCTTCATTAACAGCAGAAATGGCAAACTCTTTCTTTTTTAGGTTTTACGCTGATACAGGAAGACGCCGGAGCGTTGTTGTTTTGTTTTTGCAGGCGAGTACTGATGGGGAGCATCACTGCCACCCCATCACAAACCTATCACAGCACTTGGAACACCTACACTGACACACCCCTTCAACCCAGGCGTGCACCATTAGACTGTGTATTGTTTTATTATTTCGGGCATCTTTTTGTTTGGGACTGCAATCCCACCGTTTAATCCTCAGTACCATTGTTGGTAAAGGGGATATGCTTTTAATAATAAATGGGACAATTATTGTAAATACACCCTTTTTGTGGACATTGTAATCCTTACTGCACCACTCACATCCTGACACAGCTACAAGATAGCAGCACAATAATTAAAATGGAATCCTAGGATTGAGATATTATCACTGGTCTCCATCCTCCCCTTTTTTATTTCATATTTCAATTTGCAGTATGCATATAGTTCAAAGACAACATGTGACAAGGATGACAGAGGTTGAGACTCAGAGACAGTTTGAAAGTTCAAAATAAAGTTTTTAATATACAAAAAATACAAAATAAATCGGCACGAGGGCCAAACAAAAAGGTTTCTAAACAAAAATAATAGACAAAAACACAAAACAAAATTCACAAAAATAAGGCTTCCAGGCTGGGTGTTGCCTTCACTGGATTACCAAAAACTTACAAAACCAGCACACACAGACAAACACAGTTGCTTCCTCTCCTTCTGGAACTCTCCCCCTGTGGGAGGCTGAGGCCTCCTTTTATGCCAGGTGGCTGGATGATAATTGAATAATTAATTGGTTGATTGCTCCCACCTGACGCAATCAACCTGGGCAGGGAGGAGAATTTAACTCCATCCCTGCCAGTATTTCCAAAGGCAGAGCCCTGCTCTGCCACACAACACTATAGAAACAGAAGTCGCTTTGACTTCCTGTTATGAAATCACTTCCTGTTCTGCTGCTCAGTTTCACTACAGTGGTCTACCTGCAGTAAAAATAGGCACACATTAAGTGACTGTATACCAAGGTAAAAACAGATGCTTTTTTATCTACAATTCTGTACTGTATCTGTGTATCCAAATTAAGGTCCAAAAGCACAAGCAAAGAACCAAAAGATCTTTATCACCAGATCATAATAGCTATTGTTAATTATAGTTTGGATTTAAAAACCTTTTGCTGTACTTCCCTCTAACTACAGTATTATAGGAAATAAATCTAATTAATCCTTTTTAGTCCCACTTCTCCTTGGTCTCCTTGTCTGTCACTTCTGTTCTCTTTCGTCTCACTCGTCTCACTCCGACCGCCTCTCGTTCGTCTCAACAGCAGCAGCCCATTACTTATCCCCATGTCCAGGGCACCCCCCTCTCCCCCCCCGGTGCACCAGCCACCAATCCCAAGCAGACAAGGCTTCCTGCTCTCGATCCCTTGGTTTAGCTAAAATATTTTTTACAAACAATAAATAATGTTTTATTCTAAAGCATCTCTCTTTTTCTGTGTTTTTTGTTATCTATTGAATAGTTTCAAGCTATTTCACTTGTTTTTTATGACAGCCTGATGTGTACAGATTTATTTCATGTATGACATGTACCTGTAACCTTTATAGTTAAAGAGTTATAGCCACAAATCTAACAGTACAAAAACAGGCGAAACTAGCTCAGAACCTAAAGGGTTAAAATCTATGAACTCTTAGTGCCCTTTTCCAGTGACAATAGTGGACAGTATATGATTATGCATACCTTTATATTGTAGCCAAAGCAAATGATGGTTAGAACATCCGAGGGCTTTAAACTGATCTGGATACTTGCTACTAAAATCCAAACTTAAAGAGTAAGTAGAGGGGTTATGAAAAATATAGTGTTATACATCCCCACGTGTTGCTACAATTATTTAAATAACGTACCTGCAATTTTTCTTTTCGTTGTTAACATCCTGACACATTTTTAAACTTATAAATTTAAAATATGTCTCAATGGTCTTTTCAGGATGTCTGCTCTAATGCACTTTGAGATCAGAGGTGTGTCCTCTCTCTGATTACTGCTGGGAGGCGTCATTATTTTTCCTACCTATATTCCTGAAGAGACACACCCCAATGAAGCTGGAGCAGTGACATATGTTAGGACCCCAAGTCGAAATATGACCCCATCAGAATGCAGAAAATTCGCTTTACCCCAAGTCGATCTGATGAAGAAGATACTCTTTTGTACTTTTGAAATGAAAATAAATAAATAGGATGGTTTGATAATTTTATTTAAAAGCATAGGTTGCGATTGTAAGTCGCCCTGGATAAGGGCGTCTGCTAAGAAATAAATAATAATAATAATAATAGGTTGGCAATGTATTTATTAAGCTATCGCATTAACTATACATATTTTTTTAATAGTTTGACACAATAGTTTTTAATAGTTTGGGGCTACCCTGAAGAATAATTCCAACTAGTCTTGTTTTTACATGAAGGGATGAAAACTAAATAAACGGTCTATGGGTAGAATTGTACATGTCACAGGTAGCTCAGGTAAGTGTATAACACTGTTAGCCCCAATGACTAACCCGTGCTTTTCTTTCCTGTGCCGGTTCGTTTTGAATTCCAGTGGATCACACAGGATGAACAGAGACAACGGCCAAGGTAATTATCAAAAATGCAAATTTTAATAACACAGCACACTAAAACACACAGCACAGTAACTACACAGCTAAAAAACTGAATTCACACCATTCATGCACCAATTGTCCCCATACCCCCAAACAGGAGTAGTATTTGTTGCAACGGACAGACAAACACAAACTTATTTTAGTCACATAAGTGGTAAATCGCCACTATACAAAGTCTCGCACTGAACGTTCTCACCATAAGACTTTATCTTCTGTCCCCCCCAACCACCATGAACCGACTCGATAATGTTGTGGCGACCCCACTTGGTGAACGGAAGAAAAGAGAAGAGACACAGCCCTTGGTCACCCAGCCTCAGTCACCCCGTCCTTTGGCTCCAGCCCCCCCAACAACTTCCCTCTCAACCCCCAATTTCTCCCAGCTTGTGTACAATGTTTAGGTAATCAAGGGTGTGGGACGGTCTCTCTGTAATCTCATTACTTAGACCAGACCCAGCAACACTGTACTTAACTGCGGGGGGAGTGGGATTAGCCATGGGGGTCAGCCTGGGTGACGCTGGTCTCCTCTGTCTGTGTCCCCTCTCGCTTTCTCCCTCCAGCTGGTATCCTCGTTCTCCAGGTGCTGTGTTGTCAATTTTGTAATTAATATAAATCATTTTTATATATAGTCACTTATACAGTCTATGGGTAAACCAATACTTTATAAAAGTGGTTAATATGTCCGAAACAGCTTTCCTTGTACTGCCGTGTTGTTTGTTCCTCTCACTCTCGTGCTGTGTTGTCCAGCTTGCAGCTTGCAGCTTCTTCCTGGATCCTGGTCCTGGTCCTGGATCCTGGATCCTGGTCCTGGTCCTGGATCTGGATCTTGGTATTGGTCCTGGTCCTGGATCCTGGATCCTGGTCCTGGATCTTGGTCCTGGTCCTGGTCCTGGATCCTATTCCTGGTGCGTCCTTTTCGGTCTTCTTTCCGATCTCCATGCTCCCTTACCTCTGGTTCCTAGAGTCTTTAGAGCCTGCTGAATTTGTGGTAATGGGAACAGTTAAGCAGTCAATCCACTGCAGCTGTGAGCATTTTAGTTTTGATGAATTAGGGCTTGTTCTAGTTGCTGTTTCCCAAGCATTTAAACGGCAACTCTAAACAGTGATAACAAACGTATTACTTCGTACATGATCATTTTAAGTACATACAATTTAAACCCAAATGCCATTTACCCCACATACTTGTGTTGGTCACTTTGTGACCTACTGTGACAGAGAGTGAATGAATCAGGTTCGGCACGAGAAGTCATCGCCCTAGTACGGTAAGCGATGTATCAGTCATGGATTGCAGGAGACGTGATTGAACTTGCTATTGGAGGGGGCGTGACTAAGGGTATTTTAGGGGATGTGACGTCGTAATCTGTTCCCTTTGATGTGGTTACTGAAAGAACCCTTTAAGGAAACGGAAGTAATTAATTATTGTGAGTGTGTTGCGTTTTGTTTGTTTGTTGTGCTAACTGTTTGTCATTTGTCTTTGTTAGACGGCTATTCCGGGAGCTGTCACTACAAGCTAGCACTAAACCCGGACAACACTACACCACTGTTTCACAAACTGTTTGTCTTTCACAACACCTGCACAAGAGCACACACTATCGGGAGAAGTGACCCTGTCTGTGTGGTGTGTTAATTATTAGTGTCTTATTGTTTCGGGACTGAAACCCTTGTTTTGCACAGAGCAATACACATTGCTGTGTAGCGCCCATGCTTATTATTTATGTGTTGTTGACATGCAACCCAGCCAAATAAAGGAGCTGTTTTATTGAACTTCCACTGTCTTGTGTGTGTTATTCCTGAGCACTGCACCAACTACACCTGCGCACGGCAAACCACTTTGCCACACATACACAGTTGTTTATTTATAGTTTTACATCAGATGTGTAGATGATATTATTATTTGTTTATTTAGCAGACGCCTTTATCCAAGGCGACTTACAGAGACTAGTTGTGGATGAAGATATGAAATACAATACAGTATGTCACTTTAAAGTAGCTAGCTTTCATTTCACTTCATACAGGATCATCTTCAGTTTCATACAATATTAATACATAAATAAATAAATCAGATGGTTTGATAATTTTATTTAAAAAGCATAGGTAGTCACACTTTGACATGAAGAAATGTATTTATTTATGAATTTACGTATGCATTAATATTATATGAAACTGAAGACATAGACAGATAAATAGACAAAGATCCTACATGTGCAGTATAATATTTCATGTGTTCTCATTTAGAGACCCTGCAGGCCTGGGGAGCTCTAAATACATGTGTACAGCTTCATACTCTTATTACACGTTACAAGCACACTATGGGGCTCATCTATTTTATTTATTTTTTCTCCAGTATTTCCTGCCGGTTTTTTTTTTTCTCAGTGGTTGCAGCACACACATAGACATACTCTATAAATAGGGCAAAAGGTTAATTAGTGTAGAATATTATTTATAATTTTTAAGGCTTAAAATAAAGTGGACAGTGTACTTTAAAATACATGTACATAGTCAGCGTTTCTTCATTCTGTTGCTATAGAATATTTAATGAATACAGCTTTGGGAACTCATGTCAAGTATCAAGTACGTTTCCACTGTGTATTGTTCAGAAAGGCTCTAGAAATCTTTTCCTTCAGTGAGTCAATTGTGCCATTGCATGGGAAGACTGTAACTGAATATGACCAGGGATTAATCTGGAAAGAGGTTTCCCAGTTGTGTCATTGCTGAACTTGCGTTTCACACAGCATAACCTTTAAAAAAGAACTGCGTACTGTACATAACAAACATGGTGAATAACCGCTAGATCAAGAGCTTACACATTTCAGTTAAGCTTTCCAACATATTGTTATGAATACTGATTTGTTATGACAAGGCTGTAACCTAATAGTATTGATAATAACTGCATATTTGATAGCTTTGTAAACTTTAAGTCAGGGAATTGAACATGTAGAATTTATATATCATGCAAGAAATCCTTTCATATACAGGAATCCTTTTTTTCACATTTCAATATAGCAAATGTATACCTATAAACCTAAGAGCTATGTTTTTTTTTTTACAGTTTTCCTTCTATTTGGGGTAACACGTTTATCTTAGCATGGTCCACCATTTGAAATTTGCCTCCATAAGAAATCTGCAACACTACCACACATAGGCTAAAAACTGAGCAATATGTTATAGATTGTTAATTCATCAGCTGAGAAATGTTCCATGCAAACTGCACATGTCAGTATTGAAATTGCCTTCTCCAAGAGCACTTTTACATAAAACAACTGATCACATCATGTGAATCAAATCTTTATAAATATTGTTCATCCCTGATGTTAATTAGAGAAACACAATGAAAGGAATTAAGATTAAAAAGTAGTTTAATTTCTTACCACTTTAAAAACAATAAATAAAGCTGTACAGCTGGTTTCACATACCCTGATTAACACTAATCTTGGACTACCTTACCTCAGGTAATTTAGGTAGACCAAGACCAGTGCTAATGTGTCTGTCAAATTAGCCCTTAGTCATGTAAAGTGTACTGAATGTGTAGAGTCAGATTTTCTCTGATCCTTTTTCAAAGGACAAATCAACAACCTGTGTCACAGACACATATGCTCAAACATGTTGCAAACAACTGAGCAAAGTGGATGTACAGAAGCAAGGGTGAAAGAAATCCCACTTGCTTAGACAAATATGGCAAGGATGGGAGTACCACGGCTGTGCTTAATAAAGACAGTTAGTTTTGATAAATTACTATTGAAATTTATTTGTTAAACAAAGTGCTCAAACCAACAGGATAAAGACTCATTCTCATCAAAAGTTAATGACAGGGACCCGAAGTTGCAGTGCTCCAGTGCACTGCGTCATCTTTAATAATAAATAAAACTGGCATGTGATTAAGAGTCTGAGAATTGTTAAGGACCTGTGAGGGCCACTTGGAGAGGCCTCTACATCCTCTTTGTGTGTCAGAGAGAACTGAAGACAGATTAGTATATCCCCTTCCTAATAGGACTACTTCTCACAGCTGTTTCCATAAGTCTGAGACCCAGGAATAAGACCAACAAAAACGCCAACTGCTTTGACCCTTAGAAATGTGTTTCCTGCATCTTAGAACCCTCATTCATTTGCTATTGGCCCCTTAAAAGTACCCTCTGGAGACTAGCTTAAATGTAATTATACTAAAACAATAATTTGTTACCAAAGTTATGTCCTTATCATGGAACTAACAAGTAAAGCTAAACAGCACACCTGTGCAAGACTTCATTTTAAGCTATTGTAAAAGGGTACATAAGAACCTTTTTATTTTATTGTGTTACATGTGCCCATGTATTGCTACAACTGTTTATGTGAGGTGTGTGTATTGTTTTTAATTATTATTTTTTTTTTTTTACATTTTGACCACTTTTTTAAACTTTAAAATTGCATTCCCTGCCTCAAGATGGCTTCACATGTACCCGTGTGGACCTCTCAGAACTACATTTCCCATCATCCTCCTGCTCACTGGTAAATCCATCTCAGTTACATATTATTATTATTATTATTATTATTATTATTATTATTATTATTATTATTATTATTATTTATTTCTTAGCAGACGCCCTTATCCAGGGCGACTTACAATTGTTACAAGATATCACATTATTTTTACATAAAATGACCCATTTATACAGTTGGGTTTTTACTGGAGCAACCTAGATAAAGTACCTTGCTCAAGGGTACAGCAGCAGTGTCCCCCACCTGGTATTGAATCCATGACTCTCCGGTCAAGAGTCCAGAGCCCTGAGCCCTAACCACTACTCCACACTGCCGCCCATATGTAAGCAGGAGGATGATGGGAAATGTAGTATGATTCAATTAAAAAAAAAGTTTCAAATATGTAGTTTTGCTTCCACCAATTCGGTATGATTTGGGATTAAAGTTCAAGCACATATCAAGATAAAAGTACAGTAAATCATGTATTGTTGAACTATGACATGATTTCCTGATTAAAAATTTACAAATCTTAAAAAATGTAAAACCTTAAACCAGTTTGTCACAGTTTTTTAAAACACCAGTGTTCTAACAAGTATAATATTATTATTATTATTATTATTACGCTTAATTATTACGATTATACAATAAGCTAAATTATCATATAATCATACCTTTCTTAAACTGGAGCAGTAATTACTTTAACTCCCTGTGACAAGATGGCTGGTGTGGTGACATCACAGACCCGGAAGATAATGCAGACAGACACAGTACTGGGTTAAGAACGCTTTTGCGATCGTATTTACTAAAGTAAAATAAAGAACAAAACAAAAGGCACGTTGGCCAAAACAGCCAAAACAAAACCCAGTACAAACAAGTATCGTGCTGGTCCAGATCCAGCACGAGTAGCAATTGCTTATATTCTCTAATTCTTAGTTCTTACTTTTACCTTTCCTCTTCTGAACACACTCTCCAGGTTCAGCCAAAGCTGCAGGTTTTTATATTGTGACAGAGGGAATAGCTGATTATCATTTACCTAGTTTATCCCTCGTCCACATTCTTTATGGGGGTTTCTCATATGCGTGGTCAATAGCCAGTTTGTCAATAAACACTCACTACTGACCACGCATTCTCATGTTTTATCTGCCTTTTAAGACTGTGCCTCATTGTATACATTTCTGCATAGTGTATTTCAGTCAAACTGATTACATATTATTTTAACACATGGTAACAGTTACAGAATCCAGGTTTAAAATAAAAAAAATAAAAAATACTCATTAGATTTTTTTTTTTTTTTTTTTACAACATGTGTAAGGATTGCCTGTACAAAAATCAGATTTGATTAATCTGAAATATGATATGGCTCAGGTGTCAAAATAGGAACCTCAACTGTCAATGACAAATGTCATTTATAACAAATACCCCACCCACAATCACTTTATTCTCTCAAGAACACAGAGGTATTTACAACACAGGAAACAGCAACTTGCTAGTGTTCACAGGTATACATATTTATTTTCGTAATTGATACTTCACTCAGATTGCAAATCAGGTTGTACATACAGTGACTGACATTCACAAGACAAGCTCACGACTGACCACCTAATACTGCTGCTCCCTCCTAAGGAAAGACACGACATTAAATAATAATTAATTATTCAATAACCGGTTACACCTGGAATCATTTTATACAAAAAGAAACTGGTATTTAATATTCATTCCATTTACAATAAACATTCACATATTTTACATTACAAACGTTCCTTCTCATTTATACGTATTTGTTTAACCTGCATGAATACCATCTTTGTTTACAAACACTGAAATTGACATATACGCACTACAGCATACAGAACGCGTAGTTCAGGTGGGACAATATCAATGGTGCATTTAATCTAATCATACCACTATGTTATATGACGACACCCTAGAATGCCAAGCGCCCCAAGGGTTCTGCTTTGCCCCAACACATACAACACGACTAGGTAATATATACATACCAGCGCCCGTCAGTCTAGACTTCCAGATGGTGTAATGACATGTATGAGGAACCAGAGAAAATCTTACTTGCAAAAATACATAGACAAGTCAGTGAGCTATTGAGTTAAGCCAGGAGCGCACCGAGGTGGGGGGGTGGGGGGCGGGGGGGGGCTAATCAGGCTATACCCCCCCCCCCCAAACGAACAGAAAAACAGCTTTTAGTGTTTTAAGGGTTTAAGGGCAGCCTATTTAGCCAAGCAAGGGTAATTTATGTTTAGCGTGTCTGCTCTAAAAACTTCCGTATTATTGATATCACCTGACCTGATTAAGCTGGTAACGGTCATATGATAATTTCGTCCAATGACTGCCGCCGCAAATACTGTACGTAATACGTGCAAATGTGCGCCTAACGTTCTCAGATTGATCAAACACGTAAACATGAATGAAAAAGATGAGACTGGAAAAAGTAAACCAAAACAACGAAGGTTGTCAGATTTTTTTGGCAGACAAGTCAAGCCAACCTCTACAAGCCAGGATTCAGAGAATTCCTCCATAAATCTAGGAGCTTCATCTTCAGTTGCACTGCCCGAGTGTCAAAACTCGCTTCAAAGTAGTGAGATGATGAGACCCAGACAACATCAACAGAGACTGAGATTCAATCACAGTTGCGAAAGTCTGACCGATATGATATTGGCAGATGATTTCTGAATTTGCCCTCAAAAGGCCAATCAAGTATTCCGTCTGCTAAGAAATAAATAATAATAATAATAATAATGATGCTCGCTATAAGCTTATTCATTCTTGTTGGGTGCCACCACAATCGTATGATTTTCCTTCTGTACAGCAAGGGAAACAAACACGTCATTTTCAGTTTAGCTGGTTAAAAGCATACAATTGGTTAGCTTACAGTTCAGAAATTGAAGGTGCCCTTTGTAAGACATGTGTTTTGTTTGCAAATACCGAAGTAGGAAGTGGAAGGCATCACAATGCAGGAAAACTGTTTACAGAACCGCTAAATAAATGGAAAGATGCTCTCACCGAGTTTAAATCCCACACAGTCTCTAAGTACCACCAACATAGTGTGAGTGCAGCAGCGGATTTTTCATGATATTATGAGGGGGGAAAAATGGATGTTGCACATGTGATGGATTCTTGTGCAACAACAAAAAAACAAGAACACCAAAAGAGATTGGTTCCAATAATAGAAACAGTGCTTTTCTGTGCAAAGCAAGGATTGCCACTACGGGGTCACCGTGACAGCGGTAAACTTACTATTGAAGAACCAGGCGATAAAGATGGAAATTTTCGTGCAGCTCTGAGATTACGTTTGCAAGCAGGTGATGAAGTTCTAAAGCAACATTTGAAAACGTGTGGTAGCAATGCAGTACGTCCAGTCTGTTTTCTCAAGAGATATTCATTTCAGGAAAAATGTTTCAATTCTATTCAAATCTCCATACCACCAACACTACAGAGCAGCACTCCCGTTGGTTTAATTTTCAGGGAATTAGTGACTTTCGTTTATCGTGCACAGAGATTATGTCATTTAAAACTTTGCACAAAATGTCACGCAAACAGAAAGAATCAATTTATATACAATCCAGTTTATAAGCCAGTTTATATACAATCCAGATTTGTGTTGACATCTGCTAAATTTATGGGTTTACAAAGAACACAAACAGTGGGGGCTAACGATCATGTACAGAATCTCAAAGTGTGCATGTGTTCACAAGAGGTGACTTTTGAAAAACTTTTTTTTTTAAAGAGTTTCTAAAATATATGTGAACAACTGATCCAAGTAACAGTCTGAGTTCAAATGTGCAATGTTAGACTGCTTATCCAAAAGAAACAAATCTGACATATTGTGGCCAGTCTGTCAATTGGCTTAATAATTAAGGCTACGATTTTGTCACAGAGGTCACGGAAATCATGAAAATCGTGAATTTGAACAAAAGTCCATGAAATCTTGGAAATAGATGTAAAACACATTTGATTAGGCACTTTGTGGCAAAGTGGTTAACAGTGGGCAGGTGTAGGTGATCAATAATCAGACAAACAAGAATAATCCAAGTGCAATGAAGGTTTAGTTGTATAATCCAATGCCTGATGGCTAACAGCAGAAAACAATAACAATGTTAATTAAGCAATACAGCGTGGGTACCAATATCCTTTTGTACCACCGACTTAAAGCTAAAGAGTCAAATGACAAAAGTTGTACACTCAGTGCATCTTTACTTGTTTTTTTTTTGTATTACCTAAACAGCCAAAGAGTTTTCAGATTCCAACAGTTTATCCCATTAGCTAATAATAGAACTGCAACCAATTGTCAGTGTTTCTTTTTTGGTGCACTCTTGACATTGTTACTTGGCTTAGACAGACTCCCAGGCTTCCTTTTCATTTATGTGACCTTGCAGTCAGTATTTTTCCAATGTAGATTTTAGAAATAGTTGTGACAGTTTGTATATAATCTTAAATCCTTAGAGCAGTGATTCCCAACCTGTGGTCTGCAAGGCCATCGGAGGGGGTCCGTGGAAAAACAAAATAATAATAGCCTCCCTTGCACTGGCAAGTCCCCAATTTCACAACGCAAATCACATTGTATAAAGTGTGGCTAAATGTGCGGTGAGTTGCAGTACGTGACGTGATTTAGCCTGGTGACTAAATCCCGCACATTAGAAGCAACCCCACGTGGTTCAGCCCGCTAGTGGGAAGTATCAGCAATGGAGCGCTGGATAAAAACAGGTTCTTTGAAGAGGAAAGCAAGTGAAAATGAAGCAAGTGGCAGTGGAATATCAAGTGAAACCCTGCAACAGAGACAGATTAAACGCAAAATGCGGAAGTACAGCGATACATACTTGGAAATGGGATTTACTTGGACCTGTAGCGAAGAGGAGCCGCGACCGCTGTGTGTTATATGTTACAAGGTGTTGTCGAACGAAAGTTTGAAGCCAGCTAATCTTTGGCGCCACTTAGAAACGAAACACAAGTGAGCTCCTAGGTAAGCTAATTGAATTTTTCAGCAACAAACTGAGAATTCCGTGAAAGCAAGAAAATAATACAGTGCACCGCCACAGGCAGTGACAATGCAAAGGCTGTTGAAGCATCTTACCAGGCATCCTTACTCAAAGCAAAGACAGGAAAGCATCGCACTATTGGGGATAACTTGATATTATCAGCTGGAAAGGAAGTGGTCCGTACCATGCTGGGAGAGAAGGCTTGCAAGCAAATAAATTGACTATCACTATGTGACAGGATGGCTGAGGGGGTGACGTCACCAGACCAGGAAGTATACAACGGGTTGAAGCGCGGTTGTACGTCTTTATTAAACAAAATAAAATAAATAGAAGCGACAACACTTTCATAAAACAAAACGGCAACAAATAATAACAAACACAGTAAATAACACAAATATTGGCTGGAATGCAGCCAGCCGGATAGCAGTTGACTTTTTTACCGTGTGCTTCTTGATCTCTCTCACTCTTTCTCCACAACCCTCTAACTCCCGCTATGAGCGGCTGTTGTGCTTTTATATACGTGGCCATCTCCAAATTAGTACTCACTTAATTAATTTGGAGATGGCCACATTATGCACGCACTGCAAAACAACCATGCTAAATCACTTGTTTTAAATAAATACAAAACAATAAATTTTTTTCAAGCAGGGCTCTGCCCTGCCATGCTATTTACATGCTATTGCCACACACTGTCAAATAACACAGTTCAACGTTGGATAGGAGAAATGGCTCACAACGCTATGGAACAGCAAGAATACGCAAAAGTCGTTACTATGACTTGCAAATGGATGAATCCACAGACGTTGCCAATATTTCTATCCTTCTCACATTCATCAGGTATGAATTTAATGGAGATATTCATAAGGATTTCCTCTTTTGCAGGTTATTGCCTACCCATGCAGAGTCTATTTTTGAAGTTTAGAATCATTTCATACAAATAAATGTTATTGATTGGACACAATGCATCAAAATTAGCTGACGGGGCTTGTGCTATGACAGGCAGGCAAACACAGTGGAGTTGTTACAGTGTTAAAGCTGTGGCAGCTTCAGCCAAATCGACACATTGTAGCATACATAGGGAGGCGTTAGCTACAAAGAAAAAGTCTGCTGCTGGAAGGTTTTGGAGGAATTTGTGAAAACTGTCAACTTCATCAAGGCCGTCCTTTCAATTCATGAATATTTGCTGCTCTGTGACGAGATGGGTAGTGGTCACTGACAACTACTTCTGCATACTGAGGTCCGTTGGCTCTCTTGAGGGAAGCTACTGACCCACTTGTTTGAGTTGCTCGACGAAGTGAGTTTTTCTACCTGACTGTACATTTGAGTTTTCTGACTTCAGTGATTTTCTGTGGTTAGCCAAGTTAGCATACTCGGCATATATTTTCAGCCACCTAACTCAACTTAAGCCTGCAGGGGGAGGCCCTGACTGTCTTATAAGTTGAGGACAAAGTAAAAGCTATGATCAAGAAGTCAGAGCTGTGGTCCCATTGTCTTGATCAATCAGATTACGAATCATTCCCAAATCTATGAGGTTTTCTTGCCACATCAGTAATGCAGCTTCCAGGCGAAGTACAAGGTGATATCAGGGAACATCTACAAAGCGTCAGAGTACAACTACGCAAGTACTTTCCTGACCCCAACTCCAAAAACGAGTGGATTAGAAACCCATTTACACCCCAACCCAGAGCACACGAACTGTGGCCTTTTTATTCCTGATCAGTCGCAGCTGATCGTCATTTACCAATTACCTGATTAACCCGCACTAATAATCAGGCCTCTAGCTTCACTTTGCCCTTTCCGAAGATGGAGTGCATTATCCCTCATGCGCAGGGCCCTAAAGCCATCAGATTCCTCTCTGAGATGTACACTCCATCACATATCCTTCCTAGCATATCATATAACATATGTTCTGGTTGTGGGAACCTGGATAAACAATTAGCATTCACATGCTCTTTCCCCTTTCTATGCATCAGATTAAAACAGTATGGTTGTAATGCCAAAAAACACCTGGTTATCCTCATGTTTTTGTCTTTTTGCCAGTACCACTGTAATGCTGCATGATCTGTGACCAATGTACATTTTCTACCACATAGATAGTACCGTAGGGCCTCTACTGCCCATTTCACCACAAAACACTCTTTTCCTATGGTGGCATAATTTTGTTCCTGAAGAAGTTTTATTTAAATATAGGACTGGGTGCTCTTCCCCCTCGCACTCCTATGACAAGACTGCTCCCTTCGGATTCATCTGTCTGTACAATAAATGGTTTGGAGAAGCCCGGGCTCACCAATACCAGTCCTAAACACAATGCTGTTTTTAAATCCTGAAATGCTTTTTCAGCTTCTGCTGACCATTTCACCGTATTGTACCTAGTACCCTTATGCGGGGCTGCCCTTGAGGCAAAATCTCTAATGAACCTTCTGTAGTAGTCAACCAGCCCCAAAAAAGCCCTAACTTGTTTTTTTTATTTATGGGTCTGCTACACGATGCAATAGCCTTTATCTTATTTACTTGGGGTCTTATCACACCATGTCCCAGTGAAAACCCCAAATACTTGGTTTCCCACCAAGCTATAGCACACTTTCTAGGATTAGCTGTTGGCCCCACCTTCCTAAGTGAATCCAAGACAGCTTCTACCTTAGCTACATGAGACTTCCAATCTGTATTAAAAATCACCACGTCATCTAAATATGCAACCTTAACACCTGATTCATCAGCCTTTGAAATGTAGTCGGCGCACCATGTAAACTGAACGGTAATACTGTGAATTGATATAGCCCTCCTGGTGTTGAAAATGCAGTTTTCCCTTTTGATGTATCTGACAGCAGTACCTGTCAATAACCTTTTGTTAAGTCCAGCATTGTATATGTCTAGCCTTGCTCAGCTTTTCTATTAACTCATTATCCCACAGCATCAGGTATGCATCACATTTTACTACCTCACTGACCTGCAAAAAGTCGATACAAAATCTGACCGTGTCATCAGGTTTTGCTACCATCACTACGGGACTACATCAGTCACTAGTTGACTCCTCAATCACTCCACCTCTCTATCATTTTCCGTATCTCTTCTGCCATGACTAACCTTTTGGATTCTGGGATTCTATACAGTATCGTATTTACTGTCAACCCTGGATCAGTTACAATTTTATGCTCTGTCACATTCTCGCAGGCATTTCAGAAAACACATCCCTGCCTCGCGCTATCAATGACCTATTTCTCTTTGTCCCGTATTCAAATCTTCCCGTCTATACCTCCTGTTTTTTCATGCTAAATTGAATTTCATGGCCAAAATCCCCCTCCACTTCTTGTACACCCCCACCAGGTTTTCCCTCTCCCTTCAGGTTTCAAAAGATTTATATGATAAATCTGATAAGGCTTCCTTCTCCCTGGTTGAAAGACTTTGTAGTTCACATCACTCAGTTTTTCTATTGTGTTATATGGGCCCTGCCACTTGGCTAAGAATTTGTGTACATTTGATGGCAACAACACATTTACTCTATCCTCCCACACTAAATTCTCTGAAGCGTGCCTCTGTGTTTTAATGTCTCCATTGTTGTTCTTGCACTTTCATTAGATTTCCTTTAACGTCATTGATATGAGCCATTGTCTCTTTCATGTTTACAATATATTCTACCAAGTTCTCACCCTTGCTTGGTGTTTCCTCTCATTTTTCCTTAATGATATCCAAAACACCCTCATAATATTTTACATGAATCGCGTTCTCTGGTCAGTCAATATTTCCTTAGGAATACCGACCCTAGCGAACACCTGTACTAAAGCTTGGGCTATGTTCTTAAAACTGGTATTCCTCAATGGCATAGCCTCCGTGTACCTGGTGGCTTAATCCAGTATAGACATGTGAACGTGTGGTTTGCAGTGCGCAGTTGCAGTGGTGATGCAGTGCTCCGGAAATGACAGACACAAGACAGTTCACAATTAAACAGCTCTTTATTTGGCTGGGTTGCGTGTCCACAACACTTAAATAATAAGCATGGGCTCCACACTGCCACGTGTATCGCTCTGTGCAAAACAAGGGTTTCAGTCCTGAAATAATAAGACACTAATAATAATAACACCCAACACAGACAGGGTCACTTCTCCAGACAGTGAGTGCTCTTTGTACAGGTGTGGTGAAAGACAACGATCGTGAAACAGTGTTCAGGGTTCGGTGCTGGTTTGTAGTGTCAGCTCCCATTTAGTGTTAGCTGTCTAACAATAACAAATAACAACAGAATAACAAACAAACAAAACACGAAACACTTACGGTACATTTACACTCAGTCTCCTTTACAGGTCCTTGCAGTAACCATAACAAAGGAACAGATTGCTTCGTCACATCCCCTGAAATACCCTTAGTCACGCCCCCTTTGATAGCTAGTGCAATCACGTATCCTCCAATCCATGACTGTATTAAGGTGATGATTTCTGGTATTGTGACTCCACCCCCTTCCTGGATGGCCGGCTTCCAACTGACCGTAGAATGAACTGCCAAACTATCCAGTACGGGGCACACTGTTCCTGATTTTTGACTAGAATTCATTCAGTCTCTGTCACAAGACAATATATATATATTGATACTCTGTTTTGGATTTCTCCAGGGGCCCAACCAAATCCATAGGTACTCTCTCGAAAGGTACAGCTATGATGGGCATAAGAACTAAAGGTGCCCAACTCAGTTTCTGTGCCAACACCAATTGGCATTCTGGACATGCCCCACAAAACTGTTCCACGTCTCGATATATTCCTATCCAATAAAACCTTTTTTAAATGTGTTCCCTTGTTTTCTGAACTCCCAATTGTCCCTCTAAAAGATGACCATGGGCTAGTTTCAAAACCGTTGTTTTATACTTCCTTGGGGCCATTATCTGTTCTACCAGCTCTCCTATATTAGTTTTGCTCACCCTGTAGAACAGATCATTTTTAACTATAACATTTGGGAAGTTAAAATTTCTGCGTCTTTCCCAGTAGGCTTCTCCAATATCTATCACCTGACTGAATGCATGCTTTAAGTTTAAGTCATCCAATTGCTCTATTTTAAAATTCCCCAGTGAAGTCTCCCCATTCTCTACCAACACCTTGTAACCATTCAGAGTAAGACTCTGTTTCCTCATCCTGGTCTACGGTAGTGCATTGAGTAGAAATTAGCTTTATTTAATTTGTCCTCCTACCTTTGTGGTTTAGCCTGGGCTTCATATTTTTCCTGGCGTGTTTTCCTATTTTTACCAGGGACTGCTATTACTTCGTCCCATATCCAATCTTCCTTTTCTCTCCACAACTCTTGAAAAGGGCTGTAGCCAGCCAGCTGATGAAACATCTCACAGATAACAAATCTGCTTGAATCTCTGCAGTCTGGCTTCCGGCCGCATCACAGTACCGAAACTGCTCTGCTCCGGATTGTAAACAATCTTCTGCTTATATCTGATGCTGCTGCTCCCTCTGTCCTTGTCCTCCTTGACCTAACTGCTGCTTTTGATACCATAGATCACAGCATTCTTCTTGACCGCCTTCAGAAGTATGTTGGGATCTCTGGAACCTGTCTCTCCTGGCTGTCCTCTTACCTATCTGGACACATGCAGTCTGTTTTCTTGGATGGAAGCAGGACGTGTGGGGATTATTGTGGATTGTTTTGGTTTCTTTTGTTTGTTTTTGTTTGGCTTGCAAGCCAGCCGTGTTCCCCCCGATACCATAGTTGGTAGAGGGGTGGTTTCTGTTGCTTTGGAATAAATAGAACACGGAGGTTATTGGGAAGCATTGTTTTGGGACTGTTTATTTATTCATCACACCACTCGCACTTATCACACCACCCATAATAAATCACTGTGTGAGAAAAGACTATAGTACAAACAGCAATGGAGCTGATAACGGAAGTAGTTGTAAGAAACTTCAACAATCATACTATACTTTAACGAGAAATCTGCAATTAGAAAAACACGGTAAACAACATGAAATAAGTGCATGAGCTGCATGTGCTTTACTCACGCTATGGAGCCCTCGACCTCTTCATGCAATGGAAAATTGACATAAGTAACTCTCTGTGTAATAAAGCTGTTGGGTTGCGTGAACAGAAACCAAAACAATAAAAGCAGGTGGCTGCTAGCTTTTGCAGTCTGTTTATGTCTGCATCAATGGGACTGCATAGCACTGTGTGGAGATGTGAGAGGTTTAATTGCAGTAACTTTATACCCTTGTTCCTGCTTAAAATGTAATGCAGATTTAAAGGGAAATGCAGTGGTCTTTTTTGTTAGTCATTGTTTTGACAATCTACAGTATATTTAAAAGAATTCTAGGAGAATCTCCTTCTCATCTCCTGGTGTGTAACACCCCCTCAGATAGAGGGCATAAAACAATGGATGAAATAAGCTTTGAAACACAGAGGGGTTATTTTTATTGTGTAGCCAGTCTACGCCAGATCAGTGCGATAAAGCACAGAACAATATATTTGATCATTTATCAGGTTCTTTTTATTTGGATAGCAGATCTAACATACAGGGAACATTGGGCCAGTTTACATGTATAGTCTGTTTCACGTGAAGTGGCCATGTGCGTGCACCAAAAGGCCACAGTATTTTAACAGAAAAGTCTAATTTACACATGAGAATCAAGGACATGCTTGTGAAATCAACGCCCACTTACAAATGGAAACACGAGTTTCTCATGAAAATGTTTATTAGGTCATTCAAGTGCCTTACCTAAAGCCACTATAAAAGTCACATGGGAATACGTAAGTTACCATGGTCCAAGGATGGCAGCAGGTAAGTTCATTTTTTGTTTGCAGTATTTTCCTTATCAGATTGATGTTGCAGATACCATCACTTTTTTCTCCGTCTTCCCTAAAACTGTGCATAATGCTACATGCCATGGATTTGTAAAGTATCATATAGATTGTATTTACTAAGTTTCTGTTTAAAACTATTACTACAAATGTTTGATAAACTGCATCGTGGGTTTGTGAATTCAGGTGGTTACAGCTACTGTACAGTACTTCAGAATACACTTGCAAATAACTTTCCAAATAACTGTCAAAACATCTTTATTGTAAAGTACTACTAAGTACTATAATTAAATGTGTATAACTATACTCCCATGCAATTTCTCCTAGTTATGCCTGAGCAAAACGTGTGTCCATCCTCCACTTACGTCTGTTGGAGCGATGAAGAGGATTGGGTGTTTATTTCCATAACGCAAGAGGATGTGATGAGGCAGCTTGATCGCCCAAAGCAACTGAACAGTTTTGTCTACCAAAAAGTAGTTGATGCTCTTTCTAGCCAAGGGATTGAGCGCACAATCCCACAAACAAAGGACAGATTAAAAAAACTGAAGCAGTGCTACCTGCAGGAACGTGCAAGACAATCCAGTTCGGGAGAAGGAGGACAGTCCCAGTTTTGATTCTAGGAAGCTTTGGACTGTTTGTTGGGTCAGCGGCCAGTGGCATCTGCAACTGCCCATTTGATTGACACCTCCCAGCCCTCAACATCTGCAGAGTGATGAAGCTCTCCTAATCAAGGAAGTGTAATGCTTGCCATTACACTCCCTAGTTCTGGGGTTTCTTGCACATTTTGCACTAGTACCTCTCTTCCAGCGCCCTCAGTCAGCAGTCAAAGCTTCGTCACAGTTTGTTATACAGCATGCTGAATGGGTGGAGGAGCTCTGTAATCCAGATGCTCCTTCTGTGGAGCTGCAAATAGTAACAACACACAAATCACAGTGCTCTTAAACATGATAAACCAAATATTTTAGAAAAATATATATTTTACCTGCCGTTGTCATCCACCACTGCCTGCAGAATGTACGAAACCCAGTCTAGTGAGGAAATCTCATAAGCAGCGCTTTGGTACTTTAATAGGAATATGGGTAGCATCAATCTTACCATTAGTTTTCGCAGACACGCAAAGCAGTAGTTTTAGCCTCAGCTTCATCAGGCATAGCTATATATGTCTTGCAGTGCCTCTGTACAAGGGAGTTTACAAACTTGGACAGAGAGCGATTCCTTTACGAGTTTCACTATTTCATTAAACTTTGCTCGGTGACCCGAAAAGACTCCATCCACTGCTGATCTGTAAAAGAGGGATGCAACACAACCTCTTCCCACCAGCAAGAAGGACGATTGTGTGCCCAGACTGCCCTATCACTAGGCATTGGCATTGGACAACAAAGCATAGGGATCTGTTGGAAGATGATGTTAGGAGGTTCAAATCGATTGAAACACTGGCATATCATCCACTTTTTCCAGGAATCTAGCACAGCTCTCTAAAATTCTACCTCCTCCATTTTCAGCCATGCTGATCTAAAATACGTGGGCTGACCAAATTTTTATATATATATTGCTCCTAATGGATTTTTTTCAATTAATTCAATTAAATAAACAAAACACATTTTAATAAGATATACCCCCCCCCCCCCCCTCCCCCCCGGCATGACCCATCAGAAAATCATGACTTTATTAACCATTTACATCAAATACGATGCCATGTGGATTTCCTCGGAGAGTCTCTCGTGTAACCTTCTCTACACATGAAAACAATATTTTTGGCAGTTTCCTGTTAAATTGCACGACAATCGAACTGAGCCTTTTGCATGGCTAATTTAAATATCAATCCCTTCCCCTTCCCCATTCATTTGCATAACATTGGAGGGGGCGTGTTCCCAGGAAAATGAAAGGCTTCACATGGAAATGCAAAAAGGTACCAAGTCCATGTTTATTTCACAAGACAGAAATGTCTCGAGTAGGAGTAAACACACATGCAAACTAAGCCATTGTCACCTAGAAAAACATGCAGATGATACTAACAAAAACAATGAACATGTATTTATTTGACAGCATGTTTAAAAGGAGCGGCAACACATTGTTCAACAGCTTTTCTGTTCCCCACCAAGTAGTCAGTACAGATTTTCCATTAACAGGTCATCATGATTAAGATTAGTCAAAATAGTTATTTTAATCAAAATACTTCACATTTAAAAAAAATGCTTAGTGTTTCTAGTAAAGGTAGAAGGTTCCTTATATTAACCATAATGTAATAGAGAATAATAATAATAATAATAATGTAAGAAAACAGATATGTCACACACCAAGTTCCAGTTTCAAAACCTGAGGTTGCTTTACTGTAAATCACACAAGAGCGAGGTTACAGAGCTGGAGAGAACTTCAAAACTCTAACACAGCAGAGTCCACACAGCATTTTTATACATGCATACAAAACAACATCAGTATACACCCCACAAACTGTTTGTGCCTTTTGTCACATCAACCTTCACAAACTGTTTGTTCTCAGTACTTTCCCGTTATCTACTAGCCTCCACCCCCCCCCCCCCCCTTCTTGCAGTTTGTTCTCTCTTGAGACATCTGTTTTTAGCCGATTATCAACTCCAGGCAACTTCTGCTTCCAGGCAGCACTGATTTAGAAAATAGAAATAAAAATAAAAACCGGTACTGTTTTACAGATGTGCATGTTATATGAAATTACAGAGGAAAATAATAATAATAATAATAATAATAATAATAATATCATTGTCATTAATATCATGATAATGATAATGACCACTACTGTATAATAAAAACAACAAAAATAATATGAGATTATTTTTACTAGTGTTATAATTATCATCATGATGATAATAATAATAATAATAATAATAATAATAATAATAATAATAATAATAATAATAATAATATATTAAATTACTTACTCAGAAATCTAGGCAGCGAATCTTCTTTTCTAGTTCATCAATGAGGTCTTCAACTTGTGGGCAGTTGCTTCTTGAAAGGTTCAGCATGGCAAGGCCTGAAAGTCAATCCTGTCCCATTGTTGACCGCAAATAGGACTGGAGTCTGCGTAAACAGCTAAAAGATCTTTCAGCTGATGCTGTTGTAACAGGTATTGTTGCAAAGATCTTTAATAGACAGTGGATGTTCAGACATTGGGTCAGCTGCTGTATGTGCTTTCATTACATTGTTCGGTCTTTAATCCACGGGGCACCTGTTCCATTGTGCTAGCCACCTATCCCACTCATTCTTTAGGTCATCTGGTGTACCAGAAATGTCATCATCATATATTTGTATGGTAGTACTCAACATCTGGAATCCACACAGCCATGTACTTTGGAATGAGGTACTGGATCACGCAAACCGTTCTGACATGTTCACTGAATCGCTCAGCTAATTCATTCAAGAGGCTATCGACAAACGGAAGGAAAATAGAAAGTCTGCAGTACGTTTTTGGATCTGCTGCTGGATAGTTCATCCGTTTTGTTTGCCTTCCTGCTAGACGAGGCATTTCAAGAGTAATGCTTGCAGGTTCCTCTGCTTTTTGAAAAATGTAGTCAAATTCCTCTTCAGGATTCTGCCTTATGCTGAATCCTGAAGAGCACTGCGGGTATTGTCGATGTGCTCCAAGCACTGCAGAATGGCAATGTCCAGTTTCTGGAGAGAGGTGGACACAGGGAGAAGTAGTCTCCATTCTCTGATGTCTGACAGCCCCTCTGTCACTGCCGGATACATATCAACGAAATGCACAATTGTTTCATTTTTTTCAACCCAGCAGGTCTCACACAATCCAGTAAGCTGCTTCTTTTTTGTGTCTGGCAATACATTGATTTTGTCTTTTGGCGGAGCCTCAAACAAAGTTTGACACATCCTTTATTGTTTCAAAACAGTTATTGATTTCACGCAACTTGCACGCATGTGCTATCACTAGATTCAGCGCATGGCTTGAGCAGTGCACATAAAGCGCTTTTGGTATTTTACTTGTAACTGCTGCTTGTTCACCCTTTCTGCTGCTTCTCATTGCTGCGCAACCATCATATCCTTCCCCACACATCTTCTGAAGAATAAAGGCAATACTGCTCAAGGCTTTCTGTAATTTTATTTCCAATTCCTTCTCCAGTTCCATTGGTTAGTTCGTCAAACCCTAAAAATTGCTCTTGAATCTCATTGTTTTCGACGAATCAGATTATAATTGACAATTGTTCCACTGTAGCACTGTCAGTTGTAGCGTCTGCAAGAACTGCGAAAAAACCTGCATTGCCTACAAGTGCTTGTTGCATCAGGTTGCTGCTTGCTGTGATGATTTCATTCTGCATTTTCCAGCTTAGATATGTTGCAATGCTACCACACGTTTTCAAATGTTGTTTCAGAAATTCATCAGCTGCTTGCAAACATAATCTCAGAGCTGCATGAAAATTTCCATCATTATCGCCTGGTTCTTCAATAGTAAGTTTACCGCTGTCACGGTGACCCCATAGTGGCAATCCTTGCTTTGCACAGAAAAGCACTGTTTCTATTATTGGAACCAATCTCTTTTGGTGTTCTTGTTTTTTTGTTGTTGCACAAGAATCCATCATATGTGTAACATCCATTTTCCCCCCCTCATAATATCCTGAAAAATCCACTGCTGCACTCACACTATGTTAGTGGTACTTAGAGACTGTGTGGGATTTAAACTCGATAAGAGCATCTTTCCATTTATTTAGCGGTTCTGTAACCAGTTTTCCTGCATTGTGATGCCTTCCACTTCCTACTTCGGTATTTGCAAACAAAACACACGTCTTACAAAGGGCACCCTCAATTTCCGAACTGTAAGCTAACCAATTGTATGCTTTTAACCAGCTAAACTGAAAATGACGTGTTTGTTTCCCTTGCTGTACAGAAGGAAAATCATACGATTCTGGTGACACCCAACAAGAATGAATAAGCTTGTAGCGAGCATCATTATTATTATTATTATTTATTTCTTAGCAGATGGAATACTTGATTGGCCTTTTGAGGGCAAATTCAGAAATCATCTGCCAATATCGTATCGGTCAGACTTTCGCAACTGTGATTGAGTCTCAGTCTCTGTTGATGTTGTCTGTGTCTCATCATACTCACTACTTTGAAGCGAGTTTTGACACTCGGGCAGCGCGACTGAAGGTGAAGCTCCGAGATTTACGGAGGAATTCTCTGAATCCTGGCTTGTAGAGGTTGATGGAGCAGCAGTTCAAGTTGACTTGACTTGTCTGCCAAAAAAAAATGACAACTTTTGTTGTTTTGGTTTATTTTTGCCAGTCTCATCTTTTTCATTCATGTTTACATGTTTGATCAATCTGAGAAAGTTAGGCGCGCATTTGCACATATTACGTACAGTATTTGCGATGGCAGTCATTGGACGAAATTATCATATGACCGTTACCAGCTTAACCCTTTGCAGTCCATTTATTAAGTGCGCGTCAGGCACGTCAGGTCCAATTTATTTTCACACGCGCAGTTAATTTTAGACGCGCTGTTTAAAAGTATTTTTTTTCACAGTCAAACGGGTTTAAATGGCCCTGCATATCAACAAAGCACTCACTAGGCATCTCCAACCCCGCCTCACCCTTTCATTCGCTATCGCTTTCACATATGCTAAGAAATAAATAATAATAATAATAATAATAATAATAATAATAATAATAATAAATAGTCGTACATACCGATCAATCATCTCCTGATCACTCGTTTTATCACCAAACCCTCAATAATGCAATCCAAGTCATTATTTTATAACTATAACATCTCAAAAAAGCTCTGCAAATGTCCGTGATAGTCTATGTGCGCTGATACAGTAACATCCAGCTTGTTTCCTTATGACCACCCATATGGGATGCCAATGGCAAGTATGACTATTCATGAGATACGCCTTTTTTTTTTGTTTTTTTGTTTTTATCGGCTTGTCTCGGCTCCTGTCGCTCCCACTCGGCCATTGAATGGTTTTCTCGGCTTTTTCCGGAGAAAAAACGACTAGAAACCCGTTTTTTTGATGATGTCGGACAGGGTCCGACAATGGACCTGATAGGAATAACTGCAAGGTCCGACAATGGACCGCAAAGGGTTAATCAGGTCAGGTGATATTAATAATACGGAAGTTTTTAGAGCAGACACTCTAAACATAAATGACCCTTGCTTGACTAAATAGGCTGCCCTTAAAACACTCTAAACATTTCTGCCAAAAAAAAGAAGCGTTTATAGCAGTAAGACTGAGCTGTTTTTCTGTTCGTTTGGGGGGGGGGGGGAGGCTATAGCCTGATTAGTGCCCCCCCCACTTGGTGCGTTGCTGGTTACAAGAGATTTAAGATATATCCACAAGATATAATACATCATCCGCATACAGAGATATGTGGTGTTTGGTGCCCTGGATGTCAAAAGGAGTAATCACCGTGCTATGCCTAACCGCTTGTGCTAGAGGCTCCAACGAGGTGGCAAACAGGAGAAGACTGAGAGGACAGCCCTGTCTGATTCTTCTTGTCAGAGGAAACTAAGCAGACATCACGGATCCAGTTAATATACAAGCAGTAGGAGTACTATACAGCGTACGAATCATATCGATAAAGGGGGTCCCAAAGTCATAGTGCCGCAACAGCCCACAAATAATCCCATTCCACTCTGTCAAAGGCTTTTTCATCATCTAATAACAAAACAGCAGAGGGCAATGGTGATCCCTCAGCCAGATCTATAATATGAAGTAAACAACGCAAATTATCCGAAGCAAGTCTGCCTTTCATAAACCCCGGCTGATCGTGGTGAATTAACGGTCAAGTCAACGGACTAAGCACCTAGCATAAATTTTTATGTCTGCATTCAGAGAGACAGCAGACTATTTCTAGAACATTCTAAAGGATCTTTCCCCTTTTTCAAAAGAAGGGAGATCGACGCAGACTTCTGGTCTCTGTGAAAGGAGTAAATTTCTAACAACTAGTTAATTGACTTTAGGAGAAGGGGGCCAATCTGTTTCCATAGTAATAACTGAAGTTCCGGCAGTAAATCTAGATTTATGCAAAAGAAATTCTGCTTTATTTCTAGACAGCTTTTTATGTCTGGCTTTCAAAGCATGTAGACAGTCCATCTTGGAGTTACAAAAATGAAGCATCAATTACGATTCAACATGTCTCACCTCCTGCTCTAGGCTAGTAATCTGCTGCAGTCTGGATTTGTTCAAATGCAAAGCATATGAGATTGTATAACTTTCAATATGACACTTCGTTACCGCCCATACAGTATGGGGGGGGGGGGGGGGGGTCACCTCTGAGGATAAGTTAAGTCCCAGAAAGTCTTCTAAACTCCCGGTTAAATGTTTAACAAAAGCTTTATCCTGCAGCAGGAAAGTATTAAACCTCCAATGCTTGGCCCGTTTTATCTCAGGAATAAAGTTGAAAGCATATGATACAGGGGCATGGTCCGAGATAAATATATATTTATATATATTTTGGATCTCTGTGGACTTCACAAACTGCTAAATATTACAGGATACTAGAATAGCGTTGATTCTGCTATAAGTTTTATGCCTGTCTGAGAAAAACTTATAATCACGTGTAGTGGGGTTCTGAATCTGCCAGGGGTCACAAATCGATAGATCTTTAATAAATTAGTTAATAATTAATAATTGAGTAGTTTTAGGAGAATGTGTGGCTGAAGAGTGAGATGTCTCTAACACTGGGTTGAATAGCTGATTGAAATCTCCTGCCAATATAACAGAGATATTCCCCAATGAAGCCAATGTATGCTTCATCTGGTCGAAAAACTGTACATCAAAGATATTTGGTGCATAGAGAAAGACGATACAGACCTCTACGTTATTCAACAGCGTAGTCACAGAGCAGAATCTACCCTCCGAATCATTACCTTGGAGACAGATTTTAAAGTTCAGCTGTCTCTTGGCAAGAATAAGGACACCCCTATGTTTATTATGAGCAGAGGAATGCGCAATTAACTTGTAATGTTTATTTGAAAACGAGCAATGTCACTTGAAAGCAGATGTGTTGCCTGCAAGCATGCAATATCAGCCTCATTTCTTAAAGATAATCTAAGCACTGTGCTCTATTTACAGGAAGATTGATCCTTCGTAAATTCCAGGAAATAATGATAACACTAGCCTTGATCAAAGATAGGAATAAAGATCAGAGAGAGTGAACTAATAAAAGGCGTAGCACTCAGAAAGCAAGGCTATGCGACATAAAGAAAGACCATTGACTCGGCACTCATCATATAACAATATCTTATAGGATACTAGCATAGTATTGTCAAAAACACAGTAAAATAAACTGAGAGGGGAGCATAGTTACAAAAATGTAGTATAATAAAGAAGAGAGCCAGAGGGAGCATACTGCATATCAGATATCTCAAGCCACAGTTAACATCTGTACTCCCTCTCGCTCATTGATTTCACTCCCTATCTACCCCTGAATCCCCAAATCCCAGCCTCCCTTTCCCTGCTTCTACCTCCCCAGCCTCCCCTTCCCTGCTTAGCTCCCCAGACTCCCTCCCCACCCCCCAACCTATCTATCAATTGTCACTGTGAACCAGATTACCCTGAGGGGACTTGCTGTGAGCTAAACCACCTCGCAAATAAGAAACATGAACTGCAAATTGGACAACTGTAAACAACATTCACATAATCTAGTAGCAACATTAACACCACAAGTAGTAATAAAGATTGTGGAAATGAACACAGCCACGTCTCCAAATTATTAGTAATGAACCGCATTAGTATTCTTAATAGGGTTATCATACCCTATGCAGTGTAGATATCTCTTTGAGGACCTTGCAAAATGACTAGATCAATGTCAAGAAACAACAAGTAGAAATGTGCAAACCTGACGGGTCACTGTCACTCATAAGAAGAGTAAGATGTTTCCAATCCCATACTAGGTATGAAAAATAGTAATCCGGAGCAAAGTTAGTCCATTGATACCGACGCTCCATCTGGACTAAGGGATGAGAAGCACAGGGCCCTGTGCACAGAGGGATCAATAGACCCCATCGTATCCTGAAAGCACTGAGCCAAAAAGGAATTGACCTCTTCAGGATTAGTGAAAGACAGACGCTCCCCTTCATGGTTAACTTTCAAAATAGCTGGATACACCAAGAAATGGTCCACTCCCTCCTCTTCGTGGCAGTGACAGCAGAGTAATCCACTAAGAGGAGAGGATTTTCGTGCAGCCTTGAGAAGCCGCTGTCGATCAACATAACGAAGGCATTGAAATATCATGGAGCATGGATCTTGGAGTCCCAAGAGCCGCCTGCGTATACACAATGTGCTCTATTTAACTCCAGAAAAGGGTGGTCATTGCAGGATTTCAGGGTCGGGTACCAATGTGGAATTTTCTGCTGAAGAAAGTGGATAGGATCATTGCCTTCAGCCCCTTCAGGAAGTCCCACCAGTCTAACGTTACAACGATGATTTCTGTCCTCAAGGTCCACCATCTTGTCCTGCATAGCATCAATACGAGCACTGCACTGATTTATTTCATCTTTCTGTTGTGGAAGATCAGCTCTGGTGACATCCTGCCTGCCAGTTAGCTGCTTCATAGAGGACGCAATATCAACAACCTCCTGTTTAAGAGCGTTGAGGATAGTAGCTGTTTCAGTAACATTTCGAATCACAGGAAAGCAAAGCCGTGTCAATTGCTTTCTGAACTGCGTGCAACCTCTGCCAAGCGGACTTCCCAGTCATCAGGGCCCATGAGCTCTTCATACGTTTTCCCTCCGTTGTGGATTGAGGGGAAGCAACGGGTCCCTTGCGTGTAGTAGCCATTCTAAAATGGTGAGTAGACAATTTTTATAAAGAAAATAATCAAAAAATAATATAAGGAGCTTAAGTTCAATTATAAATGAAAATTGGGAAGTGGTAGCAGGCTCTCTAACGGCAAGCAGCCACCCCAGTGATAAGGTCACATGATCTCCAACTCCTATTTTTTTTTAAAGATGAAAATTCAACAGTAATGTACAAAACTGAAAAACAAAAAACAGGAGATTACTTAAGATAAGTAATTATATTACCTAAGCCCCTTTCACACTGGTATGCTCTACCTGGGTCAGAACCCGATGCTAATTACCCTTATTAAGTCTGAGCATAAATATTCTTCTATAGTACAATACTTATTTAAATCAAAACTGCAGAGCGCTGCCAGGAAAACCAAAACAAAGTTAACTCTAAACAAATTATTATTCACCACATAAACATAACATAACATTGCCTGTGAACAGTACCATTTCTCAGGCAGTAAACCATGGTATGTCTTTCTGTTAGCATGTTAACTTTTCTTTGTTTTACTTTGTTTCTTTTAGATACTCGCTCTCCACCAGACAGGATCACAGCGAGAGACAGCATCAGTAAGTACTATTTCTGGGGTTGGGGTATGTAGCATTCAAGCAGGTTGTAATATTAGGGTTTAAAATCACGTTATTTTCTAGGGGATTAGGGACTGGTGAGAAAGCACTGTCAGTCTTTCTCACACTTCCATCCGAACTTCTCTGGATTGAACCGTCGGCCCAAGTGTTGATTAAACGTTTCTTCATCCCTGCTGCAATCTGGCTCATGGTGTGTCTCAAGCAACAAGAATATGTCTAAACAGAATAAACAAGAAACGTTCCTTGCGGAAGTGAAACCTTCACTCAGGCGTGGCTGTTTGTTATTTCGGATTGTGACCTGGATAGCCAGGACCCAGCTCCAGACCCGGGTAGATGTTGCAGTGTGAAAGTGGCTCTAGATGTTTGACACTAGTTTTGAAGAGTCAATAGGCGTTTTTCTCCTTTAAAAAAAAATAGGAGTTACTGTAATTAAACACTGAAATCATAGCGCCATATTTCCTGGCCTATGGATTTGTCAGCGCTATCAGAGATGAGAGACTACCAGTGCAAATTAAAACACAACAGGGTGATTTACTGTTTGGGCAGTGTATAATCAGGCAAGATAACACTTCCATTGTGCAATAAAAACTGAGCAAAGATAAAACTGTAGTAAGCAAGCATCAAAAAGCTTGTGCTGTGGGACGGTGATCTTAATCAGAGAATTTGTATCAATTCAGTACATTTAAATGAGATCAAGTTTTCAGAAAAGTAATGTATTCGGAAAACTGAATAAGAAAATTGGTGTGACAGGTTTGCGTCACGGCCCAAGCTGTTACTGGCAGGAAGACAGACTCAGAGACAATAAGCTGCAGTGAAGCACTGCTGCACACATTTAATTCACAAAACAACACACTGGAACAAATAAACAGGCACAAGGGCCAAAATAAATATACAATACAAGCTGGGCACTTTTACATCAAAAATACATTTTTAAATAGCTGCATCTATAAGACACGTCATACAGATATAAAAATGATTACCATAGATTTTTTTTCTTACCCTGTGCACTAGTGTTTAATACTACTAGGCTATCTACAGTGCATAATCAGTTATCTGCAAGTGTTGCATTAGCTTTTTCAGACGTCAGGTATTATTATCATTATCATAATTATTATTATACAGTATAACGTTATCAAAAAACTCAGTGGCCCAAAACTACCCAAAGAAAATAAAGACAAGCACGGCTTTCATATTGCTGACTTAATAAAAACCATAACGTCAGAGTGCTGTAAACCAGTACAAACACATTGCATGCTCAAGATTTCTGATGCAGAAATCAAAAGAATGAATCCACTCGTCCAGCTTTTTTAGGTAAGCTTTCGATTTCCAATACTATCTTTAAGGTAATGTTCATATGCACATTACTGGGTAAGGGCATCTGCCAAGAAATAATAATAATAATTACGTGCAGTTCACAAGGAGATTAGACCTATTTAATTTCACTAAATCGGGGAAAGCATAAGTGTTTATTTCATGAATGAAGTTGAAGAGTTATACGTGACTGTGCATCTTGGCCCTGTAATATAAACAATGCTTTATCTTTTAAGTGGATGGGAAACTGTAAACACTATTTGCAAGATATAAATGGTACAACAAACCAAATATAGAAATACACTTTTTTTTTATTGCCATAAATGAACTGCTAACCGGGGGTTAACTGTATACATGAACAACATTCAGAATTGCCGACCTGTAGACAAGGGGGCGTGTCGCTCGCGTTCCTTATGCCAGCGTGATTATTTTCTCTTGCTGGAGGTTCAAAACAGTACGGACCAAGAAGGGATAGGGGCGGACCAAGCAGGTACAGGGGCAGACACAGAGGGGATAGGGTTAGACCAAGAATGGACAGGGGCTGACCAAGAGGGGATAGGGGCAGACCAAGAAGGGACAGGGGGAGACCAAGAAGGGATAGGGGCAGACACAGAGGGTACAGGGGCAGACACAGAGGGAATAGGGTTAGACCAAGAATGGACAGGGGCAGACCAAGAGGGGATAGGGGAAGACACAGAGGGTACAGGGGCAGACAACTGAATGATTTGAATTGTGCCACAGTTAATTTTGAAACTGAACTTCTATTATACTTCTGGACCAATGTATTTATTTAATGTCACTGATGCTCAGCAGAATCATTCACAGTATTGGTGTCTGTAGCCTGTAACTCATTTCAGCCACAGACTTATGAACTATAAGACTGATAACCTTGGGGATATTAATGTGTAAACTTCTTATTTCTTATTCCTTTATTTCCCCCAGAAGATACACAGGGAAGGCTGTTCTTACTGTTCTGTTTAACTGATCAAAAACTATAGAAGAACATTTAGTCACACTGTTTTAACAGACACTGTTTTAACTGTTAACTAGCTTATTAACATGTTAACACATGTGGTTCATCTCTTGTTAATGGTTAGTTAATATATAGTAGCCTACTCAAAAAGTGATAAAAAGACCATATGAAACGTTTTGCAAACATCATATCCTAACTTCTGAATTATCTACTCAATCATATGATTGAAATTGGTTTAAAGGCACTTTTAAAAGACGTATTTAAATTGTATCCAATTACTGTCGTTAAGTTACATGCTAATACAAAGTCAACAGATATCCAGCAAGTAAAATGACAAGG
Source organism: Acipenser ruthenus (assembly GCF_902713425.1). Taxonomy (NCBI): domain Eukaryota; kingdom Metazoa; phylum Chordata; class Actinopteri; order Acipenseriformes; family Acipenseridae; genus Acipenser; species Acipenser ruthenus. Next base: position 67,905,396 of record NC_081190.1, on the reverse strand, counting down.
TATCAGTTTCCAGAACCAATGTCTTTTCACATCTTAAATATTTGTTGGAGCAGGGTGTCTTAAAAAACAATCCATGTTTGTATAGTATGTGAGCAAGAAATGTGCTGTCTGGTGTTGGATATGTTTTTGACTGTTTATTAAAATGTAACTGAACTTAAAAAATGGGTAATTGCACGACAATTAAATACTTAACCCAAGCAAAAAATAAAGTGTTGCTTCTTTTACTTCAGAGTGGAGTGGAAAAGAAGTGTCTCATGAGGATTATAAGACGTAAGTACCGGTAATGGTGTTTATATGAAATTGTTGGTGTTTGCACACAGGAAACACCATGGTAAACTATCAGGGAATGAATAAAACACTCAGTTCATTTCCTTTGTAACAGAGCAGCATAACATTCTGTACTTTTAGAAAACCAAGATCTTCAGTCATAGAACAATTCAATAACAGTATGCTAAAAAGAAACTATAGTTTTAAAAGTGTCTTTATCAAATCCTTATGTTACAATAACATAAAACGAGACTTTCATTTCTACAAGTGACAATACTGCAACTCTGGGGTTTGTATAATATATGCCTGCCTTGTGTATTATCTAGTGCAAACATCATGAGGCTGTATGTCTTGTTTTAAGGAACTGAACGTTGGAACGTTGATTTGCACTGTTAAAGACATCCTTCAGAACAGCTATAATTACACATGCCTCATTTTTTTTTATTCTGATTAAAGCTTGCTGAAGACACTGTTTATGTATCTACATCTCTTATTATTGATGATAGAACATGACTGACATTTGTCTCCAGGAAATAACATCATGAGGTGAGTCAGGACATACAGTTTCACAAATGTTCTTGTTAGGAGTTCACATGATCATGACCAATGGCTCCTCAATGTGTTTTATGTGGGAAACTACTTCAGGAATGCTCATACTCCATACAATATTATATTTCATATTATTAGTCAGCTTCTGCAGCCTGGGTCCAAATAATTTCTCTTTTGCACCACAAGATATAAACCACTTCTCAGACTCTTGTTCGGTTGGTACAGTATGACACCACTGGGAGTGAAATCAAACTGGCTTCCTTTCCACCATTCCATGCCCAAGGGAGAAGCCTTCAGGCCTTTGTAATTCTGAACAGTAGCCCCACCCATACCCTCAATCTCTTTAGTGTCTTCAAGAGAACTCTGATGGATGCAGTTCTTCCGTTTGCATCAGCAAACAATACAGACACAGATGGACTGAATCTCGGATGTTAACATTACTGAATATTACTCTTAGAATGGAAAACAGTAACCTTTTTCTCTGTCTTTTAAAATAATTACATGTAGTTGGCCGATTTCTCCAAATTAAAAATAAATAGTAGTAAACAGTAACTGGGAGTAAAACCCTTTGAAAAATATACCAGTGCCTCCAGTTGCTACTATGGTTTCCATGATTATTTAAAAAAAAAAAAAAAAAACAAACACACAACTCAAAGCTTTAATGTGGTAAGATTGAGAGGAACAGTAGTTCCTCATACAAGTTAGAAAAACTTGTTTGAAACTGCCGAGAGTCTCTATACAGCTCAAAGAGTTTAGCTGTTTTTACCATATTGCAGCGGCAAAACTAAATCACTTAGAATTGCCATCTGTACCAGTATCAAAAGTCTGAAACTTTCTTACCTCAAATGTGAAAAAAACGTACATACCTCTTATACACAATGAGAAATAAGTCGTCAAACTAAGGTAAAATTGTTATTCTCCTTCTTCCGTCTACTTTTTAAGGGTGTGTAGCGACTATTCAAACAGAAAAGCTAAATAACTGGACATCTACCAATCATGTGATTTCACATGTTGGTCAACGTCAAAACAAACCAGGGAATGCAAGCAGCTTGATATCCACACCATTTATATTAAACAAATTATTTATGTTTTAAAACAGCACATATCGCAGGAAAAAGAAAAAAAAGAATACCGTGGTTTAAACTTGCAACGTGACGTTCTTGAAGAGCACACGACCTTAGCCCGCTGCGCCACTTCATTTTTTAAGCTTATATCCAAGCCTGACCAGCTTTGATTTCCTGTCTGAAAATTTCTAGTTTCCTGTTTGTTAGGGTAGATACCATAGAGTGGAATTGCACACAAGAGTGGCATGTAGCTTCCTTGTCTAAATCTCTGATCTCTGATAAATTGTAGTTCCTCGTTTAATTAAAAATAAATGAATTATTTATTTGGTAGAAATAAATAAATGATTTAAATAAATGCATAGAGGAATAAATACATTTAGAAATAAATATGTTTAAATAAATAAATGTAGAAATGAATACATGTTTATATTATAAATGTATAAATAACTTAATAAATTAATAAATAGCAAGCTACGTCATATTAATTGATTTGGCTGATGCGTTTATGCACAACAATTGACATTTATATACCTATATAAAAAGTACAAGTTTCATGTAAAAAAATAAATAAATAAATAAAAAAATTGCAAGTTGCCTAAAATTAATAGCACATCAAGAAAGTCACCGAGATGGAAAAATTTAATGGTAGCTACTGAGTCAACATTTACATTGTAACGTTTAAAACAATCTTTTATAATGTAACAAACAAGGGTCATTTAAATGTGTTGGCTGACAAAACTGATTAAAACTAAACAAGTTTGAATGACAAATTCGGCAACATTGTCGAGTTTTGTAAACATTTAAGACTTGTATACAGTAAGTAAACGGACTGTGTTGTATAGCGTTATGGTGACTTTGAAAAACAATATGTTAAAAACAGGATTTAATGCAAGTGACAAAACCGTTTTTCTTTCACACACACTAAATTATATATGACGCGCACGCAAGCATGCTCTCTCACACACGCGCGCACACACAGACAGACACACGCGCGCGCACGCGCATATACACAGACAGACAGACAGACAAACAGACGCGCGCGCGGACACACACACACACACACACACACACACACACACACCCACAAAATTACATGGCCCGTGAGCAGAAAACTAGTTATTTGTTAAAGACCAGCATGGGCAACAGTGTGGAGTAGTGGTTAGGGCTCTGGACTCTTAACCGGAGGGTTGTGGGGTCAATCCCAGGTGGGGGATACTGCTGCTGTACTAAAATAAATAACAACAACAATAATAATAGTTGTGCATCTTGTTGCAGTTTCAACACTCGTGCTTTGTCTTTGTTGTGTAAAAACCTGTCCATATGCAGAAACTGCTGGTGCTGCAACCACAGAGTTTGGTGGAGTTGACAAAAAACAGCGTGCAATTTTTGACATGTTTCGGAATCTGATTTCACGCCTCAGCCAGAAATCACCAATATTTTCATTTTTCACGGTAGGCAGTCAAATACGTGAAATCGTGAATTTTCCGTAGCCTTATACAACGAGACACTAGTGATCCGTCGCTTGCAGCATCTGTGTAGCGGATAGAGCACTTTGTTCTTGACTGGGTTCAATCACATGTGGGGGACACATTGCTGCTTTATCTAGATTGGGCCAGTAAAAAAACAGACTGTATAAATGGGTAATTGTATGTCACAATTGTAAATTGGCCTGGATAAGTGTGTCTGCTAAAATAATAATAATAATAATAATAATAATAATAATAATAATAATAATAATAATAATAATAATAATAATATGCATGTTTGGTTGGTACTTGGATGGGAGACTGCCTGGCAATACCAGATACTTCAAACTTTTCTTTGTATTATTAACAAATAGTAGATTAAACAGCAAAAATGAGCTGATTTACTTTTAATTTATTGAAATGGACCGCAAAGGGTATTAATCGCTATTGAAATAATTGCATAAGAGAAGTTATAAATATATTTATTTCATACCTCCACCCACTGTTTTAATTGCATTTGGATCATTCCAGACACCACCTGATACGTGAGCGCAACAAACTCAGCAATGCATTGATCATTAATACATTTAAAAAATAAAACATCAAAGTCACAGCATGCATTATATTCGGGGTGGGACATTTCAGTTTTATGAGAATAAGCAAAGTGTGACATTAACAGAAGTGACATTAAATTTGACTGTATTATGGCTACGTCTGTCTTCTTTTCATACATTTACACTGTAAAACACAAGGCTGAAGTTGGCTTATTCACCAGTTTCTTATTCGCAAGCTTTTAAGTGCATAAATGTATTTGTCTACGTTGAAGAAGTAACCTTGCATTTAAAGGGTTAAATCACTTTGGGCCGCCGATTTCTCTGCCAGTACCTGACAAGGGGCAACCCCTCTGCAAGCCCTACTTGTATTTAGCCCGGCCCAACGTGGTTTACTGGGGAAGAACAATGGGTAAATATGCCACATATTCCAATCACTCAGCATCTTATTCTCTCATTATGTATCTACGTTGAATAAGTAGCTTTGCATTTAATGGGTTAAATCACGTTGGATCATTGATTTCTCTGCAGGTACCCAGCGAGGGGCATCCCCTCTGCAAGCTACACCTGTATTTAGCTCGGCCCAACGTGGTTTACTGGGGCAGAACAGCGGGTACACTTGCTACATATGCCAATCGCTCAACTTCTTACTCGCTTTATGTGTCTATGTTGAATAGGTAGCCTTGCATTTAACAGGTTAAATCACGTTGGGCCGCCGATTTCTTTGCAGGTACCTGGCGAGGGGCATGCCCTCTGTAAGCTACACCTGTATTTATCCCGGCCCAACGTGGTTTACTGGGGCAGAACATCAGGAAAACATGCCATATATGCCAATCGCTCAGCTTCCTATTCGCTCTTTATGTATCTACGTTGAATAAGTAGCCTTGCATTTAACGAGTTAAATCACGTTGGGCCGCTGATTTCTCTGCAGGTACCCAGCGAGGGGCACCCTCTCTGTAAGCTACACCTGTATTTAGCCTGGCCCAACGTGGTTTACTGGGGCAGAACAGCAGGTACACTTGCTACATATGCTAATCGCTCAGCTTCTTATTTGCTCTTTATGTATCTATGTTGAATAAGTAGCCTTGCATTTAACGCGTTAAATCACGTTGGGCCGCTGATTTCTCTGCTGGTACCTGACAAGGGGCAACCCTCCTGCAAGTCCCACTTGTATTTACTGCTGTTGTAACCTTGAGCAAGGTATTTTACCTAGATTCAGTATAAACAACTGGATAAATTGATAATTGTATGTAAACATAATGTGATATAATTGTGACAGTTGTAAGTTGCACTGGATAAGGGTGTCTGCTAATAAATAAATAATAATAATTTAAATGCAATCTGCTGAACTATTTGCATTTGACTTGGTATTTGATATAATATAAGAATTTGCATTTGAATTTCAAATCATGGGAAAGCTTCAAAAATATTTCAATTTTAAACACTTTTCAATAATAATGATCATAATAAAGTCGAGAGACTTTTCAGTATTGCTGGTAAAGTTGATTAACCTGAAAGATGCAAACTAAAGGACACTTTTGAGAACTTCATGTTTATTAAACATAACAAACAAAACAAGTAAAAATAATAATTGTGCAATGCACACATATATAAATATATACATATATCTCATCATTTATGTCAGTTTTTCACAAACCTGGTCCTGCTGTTTGTGTTCCAACTGAGTTCTCAATTATTAAATTGATCCCCCAATTGAACTAACAATTAATGACTTAATGCAATGTTAGAAATAACTTGCAATATCCAACTCTTTTGGCTGCTTTCACAAAACCTGATCAGCACTAATCTTGGACTACTTTACCTGAGTTAACATTAGGTAGTCCTAGATTAGTGTTAATTGAGGCCTGTGCAGCCAGCCATTTCTACAAATAATTCAAATGCTCTGATTAGACATTTTATTCATTCAATTGAGGTTTCAATTCATAATTTAAAGCTCAGTTGGAACACAAATCAGCAAACACTGGGTCCTCAGGACCAAGATTGGGAAACAGTTTTATGTAACTTACTTCCCATATTGGTACATACCTGTTAATTATTATGAACTATGTGATTACTGTGTTTATGTTGTTATTATATAAACTGCTTTCCTTGTATGTCACCTTGGATAAAGGCCTCTGCCAAATTCATGTTAATAAATTAACATTTGTTGTATGGGAAAGTATTTGAAGTCCATTTAGCATTTGTCACATATTTGCATTTGTATTTAGTTTGGTAGTAAATGTATCACATTTGCATTTGTATTAAGCAAATTCACAAGAACATTGACATTGCCACTGGTCTCATCAATTTCCTACTATCTGGAAAACACAAGTATGCTCAAAACCATAACCATCACATTTAACAATGGAGTCACCCATACCTTTCAACATTTATGCTCAAAGTTTGAAATCATGGATAGAGTCTACATTGTTCGAGAGCAGTTCCCAGTCATTGGTGCTCATGCAATCACCATTCACAAATGTCAGGGGATGACTCTAAAAACAGTTATGATGGATCGTGGTACCTCCATTTTCTCCTATGGACAAAGTTTCATTGCACTTTCCACAGTTACTTCCTTAAGCGGTATCCACCTTATCAACTTTGACCCCACCTGCATCTACGCATGTCAAGCTGCAGTTAAAGAGTACCAATCGGCTCATGGATTTATTGTCCGAAGTTGAAAAGCTTGAAGGAGACTAAAACGCACAAGGACACAAGGTAGAACATTGCACTTACACATCCATTCAGAGGCTTGAGCAACCCCAATTTCACCTCATGCTATGCAAATGCTACATTGCAGTGCCTTCTTCACAGTCAACAAGAGGCTATCAGGAGCTTTGTTCACAAATAGGATCACTTGCCATCCACTGCGTCTCTAACTACTGTGGATATTTGTCACTTCTTAGGAGGACCTTTCAATAGAGGTGAGCAGCAACATGTTGCAGAGTTTCTCACCAAATTGTCTGAAATTTGTCCTGAAGTATCTTGCATGGTTTCAGTCACAATAAGTCATGGCATTCTATATACTACATGTAACTACTGCTCATCAAACCGAGAGGTGTTGTATGTTTATCCTCTACATGTACCTGCTGGTACAGATTCCATGTGTTTGGAAGAACTCATTTATAGAAATGACAAATGGGCAATGATTCCTGGTAGCAAATGTAGGCAATGCAAAATTTCTCCAATCATGAAACGTGAACTTATTCAATCAGAAGGGAGACTGATTGCAGTCCAACTTATGCTTTGGGAAACCAAACCAGACGGGACCTTTACATAGTGACACAATGCTAGTTTACTGCTGTGCAGAAGAGCACAAATACTGTGGACAACAGGAATTACCAATTAGATTCCATTATCATACACCAAGGACAGGATGTTACTTCAGGACACTAGGTGTCTGTTCTTGCTGTGGGTGCTACTGGAAAATGCTGCATGCAAATGATGCACTTATTGAAGTCAAACCATGGTCAATAAATGCAAACGAAATGTATATGTCCTTTTATGAAGAGATCTAATGCTTTACAAATGCCTTAGCCTAAGTTCATAACACCAGTATATCAAGGAGAATAATGTTTTTTTCCAACATTAAAATGTGTTAGTATACTACCCTTTAGCACGGACATGCATATGTACCGTTTGAACCATTTATAAAATTGTAGTATTGTACCTACGTAAATATCAATATATCAATACCTACCAAAATAGACATATTGTTTTCACATCTCATGCAACTATAAGAATATAATGTTTACACTTTCAATACTGTCCAAAAGTCCCTTCTACCATTATTTTACTTTCAAATATTTTCTCATTTCTCTTATATTACTCTACTTATTATTCTCTTGTAATGTTTGTCTGTCTATTTACCATACACATTCTCGAATATCTTTCCCTCGCTTTATTCATTATCTGATGAAGTAAAAAAACAAGTTAGAAAAACGCAACAGCCGTTTAAAGGGGTGATATCAAACACAAAAGCCCAAGTTAGGAGAAGCAATTAGGCCAATCTTGTCAAGCATCAAGCAAATAGGCACAATTGGAAAGGAGCTGGGGCCCAAAATTCACACAATTCTTGCTTCTAACTTGGCGCCTTTTTTTTGATCGCTTTGCTCCACTTTATCGCTCCACTTGAAATGCTCTTTGTATGACTTGAAGTGACGGAGACACACACACACACTGAGGTACACACACACACACACACACACACACACACTGAGATACACACACACTGAGACACACACACACTGAGACACACACACTGAGATACACACACACACACACACACACACACACTGAGGCACACACACATAAACTGACACACACACACTGAGACACACGAACACTGAGACACACACACACACTGAGAAACACACACACACTGAGACACACACATACACTGAGACACACACACACTGAGACACAAACACTCTGAGACACACACAGACACACTGAGACATACACACACACACTGACACACACACACCGAGACACACATACACTGAGAAACACACACACTACAACACACACAGTCTCAGTGTGTGTGAGTGTGTGTCTCAGTCACTTCAAGTCATACAAAGAGCATTTCAAGTGGTTTGAACTTGCAACATGACGTTCTTGAAGAGCACATAACCTTAGCCCGCTGCGCCACTGTGCATTTCAAGTGGAGTGATAAAGTGGAGCGAAGCGATCAAAAAAAGGCGCCAAGTTAGAAGCAAGAATTGTGTAAATCATGGGCCCCAGCACCTTTCCAATTGTGCCTATTTGCTTGATGCTTGACAAGATTGGCCTAATTGCTTCTCCTCTTGGGCTTTTGTGTTTGATATCACCCCTTTAAACGGCTGTTGTGTTTTTCTAACTTGTTTTTTTACATTGACAATGTTTTTGTTATAGATATTGTAATTAAAGCAATCATATTAAAAGGATATTTAGCTACTATTCTTCTACCTTCTATAGGCAATGATAGTGATTCAACATTCTAGAGAAGGTAGAAGGCTGTGTGGTCCAGTGGTTAAAGAAACAGGCTTGTAACCAAGAAGTCCCTGGTTCAAATCCCACCTCAGCCACTGACTCATAGTGAGACCTTGAGCAAGTCACTTAACCTCCTTGTGCTCCGTCTTTCGGGTGAGACGTAGTTGTAAGTGACTCTGCAGCTGATGCATAGTTCACACACCCTAGTCTCTGTAAGTCGTCTTGGATAAAGGCGTCAGCTAAATAATAATAATAATAATAATAATACTATTCTCTGCAATGAAGGGCAATGCATAAAATACCCATTGAAGGACTAGTGGTGAAATAACCCTGTTATAAGGACAACTATCTTACTGCTCCTAAAACTACCGAAGACGTCTTCAACAGATGTTATGAAATACACAAAGTATGTCACACTGCAGGATTAGCTCCTTAAACCTGCAAATATATCATGGTACCCCAGCATTCTGACTATAACCATGGCTAATTTTAATTAAAGCCTTAGTGCATTTTGGAAACCTAGAAGAAGCTATGAGCAAATTTTGACGTTGCAGTTGACAGGTACCTTTAAGTTCACAAGGTCCAGCCAGATGGAACATGCATTTTGAATAAGTCTACATGTATATTACAAGAATCTATGATGGAACAATGAGATAATTTTCTCTCATCAGCTGTGGTTAACTGGAGGTCTGAGCTACTTGGAAATTCAAATGTGAAGGTTGAGGTTGTTCAGCTGGCGATAGATAAAATAATATACTGTATTTGAGTTTAACTTTTAATATTCCTCTTCTGATTTAATCACATTGAAAATCCAGAAAAAATAAAACTACAAATCTTCATATGAATTAGCTTGTCTCTCAATGGACCAGCTACTAAAATGTTTTATGATTAATTTATAAATCCTTTTTTAAGCAACCAGAGCCAAATGAACATCACAAACTAACAAATGATGAAAAGGCCCAACAAGCTGTCAAAAAAAAAAAAATCTTTAAGATTTCCCAAATATTGTGAGGGAATATAATTACTTCTATTTACTTTGAAAACCTCCATGAGACCCTATTCCTCTCCAAAATGACTTTTCAATAGAACCGCTTGTACTCATTGCAAACATATGGATCTATATTTTCCTAAAGATATGCAGATGATAATCAAGTATAACAATTGGTAATGGCTTCAGTTTTGTTATGTTGCACTAGCATTTCCCTGGTCCATTGTGGAAAATGTTGTCCCTGTTATACTATTGTTGTAGCATAACAATCTACAATGTAACTTTGTTTAGTAAATACAGTACAGTATTTAAAGAGTAAGTAGCAGGGTTCCAAAAAATATAGCGTTATACGTCCCCACTTGTTGCTACAACTGTTTAAATAATGTACCTGTACTTTTTCTTTTCTTTGTTAACATGCTTACAACTTTTTACACTTATAACTTTAAAGTCTGTTTCAAAGCTCTTTTCAAATGTCTGCTCTAGTGCACTGATAGCGTAAGGATTATTGCCCACATTGTCAGACAGGTCTGTGACAAGATGCGAGTGATGCAGTGTACAAAGTGAATGTCCAGACAGTACTTCAAGTGCAAAAACATCCGTGTTTATTCACAAATCTTAAATAATAAATCCTCCCCTTTACCAGCGATGGTTATAGTCCCAAACAGAATAAACACTCCATAACCACAATCCTCAGTGCACGAAACTGTGCTCTTCACAACCGGGGAAAGAGGTGTGTGTGTCCGTGCTCTGCTGTGCAGTGATAGTAGTGCTTTGGGGTTTGTGCTGGCTCCATGGCGGCAGCTTCTGACTCCTAATCCTCCTCTGCAACAAGAAGACAAAACAATAACAATCACAGCGCTCCGGCCATGTATCACTTCCAGCGTAAGGAGCTGTACTCGCGTAGCTGCGTCCCCTTTGAAACTCCTCCCTGTGATCAGCCCGGTGCCACGGTCTATCCAATCACTGCATGCCCTGCAGCTGACTACAATGGAGCTGCCACCTACCATCGAGTCACCCCGGCTATGGGAAAGCATACCACCAGGGAGATCTGCAGCTCAGATTCCTTCTGAGCAACCAGAAACCGTTTTTTTTTTTTTTATTATTTTATTATTTTAGTAATAAATGTGCAGAATCTAGAGTGGCATTACAGGACACATATCAAGCTTGGTTGCATTGTGTGTGTGTCTTATTTGTCTCCACTTACCTTTTTATGAGGTTTGCTCTCTGAATGCTCAAAAATTGACATTTTTTCTAGTCCTCAACTATGTATTGAATACCATCATAGAGGGGGGAAAAAAGCAATATAACATGTCATTTTAACAGACTACTTTTCTGGCCCTTTTGCTCCATCTAGTGATTCTTTTGGGAAAGCCAAGACACTACAGCAAGGCCCATCACCAACACATCCTATGTATGCACAGTATAACCTAAATGCATGAAATTCAATCCACTAAACTGATTCTGGGATGACAAACATATATCTTTCAGGTAAAATACCGGTACAGCATCATGATGTCTTTCCGTTTACAATGACAGTTAAGTTGTACTGGTTTGGATGGTTTATGCAGAATTAACAGCATATGTTCATGTTAGTGGTAAAGCAGGTTTAATCCAAAATGCATGTCTACACTGCAATAAACCTCTATGTCATTATTATTATTATTATTATTATTATTATTATTATTATTATTATTATTATTATTATTATTATTATTATTTATTTCTTAGCAGACGCCCTTATCCAGGGCGACTTACAATCGTAAGCAAATACATTTCAAGTGTTACAATACAAGTAATACAATAAGAGCAAGATAAATACAATAACTTTTGTTCAAGTGTTACAAACCACAATTCAATAATACAGCAGATAATAGTGATAGTTACATCAGGATATGATTTAATACAAAATACTACAGGTTAAACACCTGGCAGATTACAGTATTCTGAAGTACAGGATTAAATGCAGTAAAATAGGGGGCAGATAAGAGCAAATTAAGCACATTTAAATGAAGGGTGATAGTGTCCCAGGATACAAACAGAGGAGTTCTACAGGTGCTGTTTGAAGAGGTGAGTCTTAAGGAGGCGCCGGAATGTGGTCAGGGACTGGGCAGTCCTGACATCTGTAGGAAGGTCATTCCACCACTGCGGAGCAGTGTCATACTTTAAAAGTACTATGGGATTATTGTGCAATGGAAAAATGTAAAAGGTATACAACTAGCAAAAACAATTTGCAGGAATAGGTAGTAGGTACATTATTGTTCTGAGTAGTTTTTACTGTTAAAATAATTGTATTCCTCTTTGAAAATATAGCTTTGCTATTGAGCATCAAAGCAGGACCATATGCATTTAAGATACCTTCATGCCAGAATTTCAATGCCATTCTCTATAAACCATGATGAGCACTAAATTATCACATTTAAATATAAATAAATAAAAGCATTCTAGTTGGGTTCGCTGTCAGTGCTAGAAAAAGCCAGTTGGATATCTCATCATATGTTACAACCCACCTGATTGCCAAATGTTTCAATAAGGCCGCAGGGGTATTCTTGCTTGGTTACCACAAAGGCTCTGAAAGCAGCTGCACAATTAACACTAGAAGCCCCGCAGCGGTCATTTTGGCGGTTTTTGATTTTAAAATGTAATTTTCTCCAGTCGTGTAACACATATGGGGCTGTGTGTTCATGTACCTTTCTGTCAATATATATTAAATATTCTCACAAAGCATGAAACACTGGAGCGCAGAAATAAAAGGAGATATATTACATTATTATTATTATTTATTTCTTAGCAGACACCCTTATCCAGGGCGACTTACAATTGTTACAAGATATCACATTATACATTATTTCACATTATACAGATATCACATTATTTTTACATACAATTACCCATTTATACAGTTGGGTTTTTACTGGAGCAATCTAGGTAAAGTACCTTGCTCAAGGGTACAACAGCAGTGTCCCCCTCTGGGGAATGAACCCACAACCCTCTGGTCAAGAGTCTAGAGCCCTAACCACTACTCCACACTGCTGCCCCACACATTATCCCTAAAAGCCCCGGGAGCAGTCACATTGGCGGCCACACATAAAACAATTGTATTTTCATTATACAGAATGGTATTCTACGTTATTATTTTTTATTTACCAGTCCGCAATGTGTTTAGCTGGAATACGATTAGTCTCTACTCTCTGCCTGAGTGAATGACTGACAGTCTATTGTTTTTCAGTCAGCTTTTTGAAACGCTGGCACCTGCTGGTCAGTCAATTAGCATCGGAACTAGTGAAAATAAATACCAGAGACCGTGGAGTTTTACAACGCAGCAAAATATGAAATTGATGTTTGGATCAGTATTCTGTGAAAGCTGGCTCCCAATGGTGGCCTGTTCAGGGGTTTTACAATGTATTGTGTATTTTACAAAGAATGCACCGAGCAGAATTTACCAAAGAGTGAATATATTTTACAGTTAGCATAGGAACTTCGCAAGAAGCATTTGGAACAGAGGGAGACTGCCAAGCATGTACCCACAGCTGAAGCTGGTAACCCCACTGAGAGCCACAAGCATTATCTTACTCAAGGTAAAGGAATACCATTTTGTCAAAAAACAAGAAAAAAAGAAAAATAAATTAGACTTTTTTTTATAACTTCTTGTGCTTTGCGCTTCTGTAAAACATTTTCTTCTAAGTTTATTTATCTACGTTGTTCAGTTGCTTTTGCACATCTGATAATAAACTGATTGCTGTTGAAAAGTTAAAAATGTATTGCTATCGTTTCAGTTTTATAAATATGTATGTTGTAAACGATGTTGAGATGTTTATTTACTTACATTTTCTTGTTTTGATTTGTAAAATAAATGTTCATATGTGTGTGTGTCATATATATATATATATATATGCAATATGCTTTGATTTTTCAGATGTTTATGTAACGTACTCAATTAAAAAAAAAAAAACGATTACATCTGACTGTTTCTCCGTTCGTTATACTATTTACAGTGTTTTGAATACAGCCGTCAGAAAAACTGCTGCGGGGCTTCTAGGTATGAGATAATCTCTGGTCCTTCTAGTGTTAACAGGTTTAATGATGTTTCAATGAAACACTGCAGTCGGCTCAAAACGAATATGATACTCTAATATGTGAGTGTGACAGAGACAGAATGATTCTTGGTGATAAATCTCCCTCCCGACCTGTGAGGGTGTTGTGTAAAAGGAACACAGTGCCCTGGACTGGATGGCTAGACAATTCATTCCCAGGGTTAGGCAGAAGTTGGCCACCTAGAAAGGAGGCGGAGCTACAGTACACTAAATCATCAACTCAGAAGGGAAACGATGTGGCAGCCGCGGATTGGAGGATCGGTTGCAATTGTTAACCAAGGGGGGTGTGATTGACGGTATATAAGGGGACATAGCCAGTTGATCTGTTCCTTTGTTATGGTTAACGCTGAACCGGAAGGAGAACCATGTTGTTATCGTGAGTGTTTTGTTTGTTTTGTCGTGTCTAAATATATACTTGTTTGTTGCTATTAGACGGCTAACGAGATCCGGAGCTGTCGCTAAAGGCCAGCACCAAACCCGGTCAAGATTGCACTTGTGTCACGATTAACTGTATTTGCACCACAAGCACTATAGCACTCACTGTGGAGTTGTTGTCATCAGACTTGGGATTACAAAATAAACCATAATTTCACCAGTACTTTGTTGTTTGTCCTTGTCTTCAGCACTGCATCACCCCTACACCTGCGCACTGCAAACCACTTTGCCACAGTGAGCCATTTACTAACCCTTTGCAGTCAATTTATTAAGTGCGCATCAGGCGCGTCAGGTCCAATTTATTTTCACACGCGCAGTTAATTTTAGACGCGCTGTTTAAAAGTATTTTTTTTCCACAGTCAAACGGGTTTAAAAGGCCCTGCATATCAACAAAGCACTCACTAGGCATCTCCAGCCCCGCCCCACCCTTTCATTCGCTATAGCTTTCACATATGCTAATAAATAAATAAATAATAATAATAATAATAGTCGTACATACCGATCAATCATCTCCTGATCACTAAGTTTTATCACCAAACACCTCAATAATGCAATCCAAGTCATTATTTTATTACTATAACATCTGAAAAAAGCTCTGCAAATGTCTGTGGTATTCTCTGAGCGCTGATGTAGTCACAGCCAGCTTGTTTCCTTATGGCCTCCATTATCAGATGCCAGGGGCAAGTATGACTAGTCATGAGATACACCCTTTTGTTTTTTTTGGTTTTTTTCGGCTTGTCTCGGCTCCTGTTGCTCCCACTCAGCCATTGAAGGGTTTTCTCGGCTTTTTCCGGAGAAAAAACGACAAAAAAACAATTTTTTGCGTCTTTTTGATGATGTCGGACAGAGTCCGACATTGGACCTGATAGGAATAATTGCAATAGGACCGCAAAGGGTTAATGTATTTTGGAAACACTCATTCATGCAAATGGAAAAGTAATTAAAGTTATTAGAAGTAATGGCAGATGCACAGCTGCTAAAAAGGAGCGGTCACTGACCTTGCAGCCTCACTCATGATACTAACATGTGCTCCCCATAGAGAGCTGGATAGACTGTAAAAGAAAGGATTTGTGATAGCTGAGCACTGGGAGGGGTTCTAGTTCTGAATCCCAGTTCCACCTTTGGTTTAGTGTGTGGGCCAGTCATAAACATAGACTAAACACAGATCTACTGTATAAACCAAAAGTGGAATCTTTTAACAAAGACTTTCCCATTCCAGAATTAGTTTCTGTGCTCTTCTTACTAAACCTTTGATAATCTTTGACATGAAACATTAATTCTGTGGCGGGTGGCAAAAAAAGGAACCATGACGTTTGATATAAGTTGAGTTTAAAGCATGATTTGCTGTTGATGAAACTTTAAAAAAAAAGTAGGCACTGTACTATAATATCATCATGTATGGTGCCCCTCCAGCTCTGACTGATCTGATGGATGTGTAAATCATGAAACTGATACAAACAAGGCTAACTGTTGTTTAGAAACTCTTCTTGTGATAGTGGCTTCTAAGTACCAGTTGTCTAAATCTATCGATGAGCTGGGATGCATTATTAATGAAGCCTGCGGCCTGCCTGTTGCTGCTCAGATGGTTTGTGTGCCTAATAGGAACTATTTCTGTGAAGTGCCGCACCAAGCAGTGGCAGTGCCTGCCTTAAATCAAACAAATGACTGCAGCATCCTCCAGGGAAGCTCTTAGCCAGTAGATGCTTTCCAAGCACGAGAGGCAGAAGATGGTGTACCACCTGCTGTAGGGAGGCAGACAGACAGCAGCAGACTGCCACCGAATATTGAATATTGACTTTAATTATTAAAGACTACCTTTTGCTTGCTTTAAGTTGAAGTCAGTACCACTCCTCTCCATTTGCTAGACTAACAGGTACAAAAAAAGATTTGCAAACTGCAAAGAGACAAAACATACATATTCAACCAAGCCAATAAATCTGCCTTCCTAACTGTTTTATCTTTCGAAACAGAAAAAGAAACAGAGCTAAAGCTATAGCCCAGAATTACAGTTTATTTATTTTTTTATCTGTGTTGCATTTGAACCTACCCATCAAAGAGTCTATTACCTCAGCTAACACATGTTGGGAATCTGCCTCTGACTGCTGCACCACATGTGACTTTTTTTTGACCTCTGGCAGTTTTAAAGGAATTGCAGACTTTATTTTTTTACAGCTGTTTTAGAATACTCTTGTATTTTCTTAGAGAACTGCACAGAGAATCCACCTAGTAATTCATATATTAATAAAATCATCCATTATTATTAAACACTCAATTGCATTGAATTTAGAAATACTAAAGGAATCTTAATACATTTCATGACAGATGTTACTACTGGAAGTCATTTTTCCAGGTTTAATGTCTGTATTTAAAAAAAAAAAAATTAACCAAACACATTGAGCTAACAAGTGGTCACACATTTCGCCTTGTGAATTCATCAGTGCACCACACACACAGCCTGAAGTTTTAGGAGAAAATTCTTGTGGAATAGTTTGTATGCACAGCTAATCATGATCTAAGCCGTGGGGAAAAAAAATAGACAATCATACAGACAACCTGTAAAAGGTTTTTAGAGTAGTAAGAAATAGATAATATCTATTTCGATAATAAATTGATATAGCTATATTATTATGAAAATGTAGATGATATGAAGTATCCGTGTAATACAGATTTGCTGTACTGTATATACTGTATAAAAGCCAGTAAAAGCAAAATTAGGTACATGTGAATATTAAACCAAAAATATATCCACAACACGCTTTATAGTGCACAGTGTATATATACCACAGAGGAGCTTGATTAATATTTACCACTCTTCTCAGCAGTATTTTACAGGCAATACTCATAAAATCTCATAAAACCTGTGGTCAGTAAGTCTGAGTGGATTGGTAATGGGATACAGAACCTTTCTGCTTTACGTTTCAGATTGTATTTCAGTTGTGGTGATCATCTTGCCCTGCTTCCAGCTCAGCAGCTTCTAAACTGAACACATGGGAAGCGACTTGCAAATAGTTGTACATGCTTGTTTTGCTGGTGTATTGTCATTTATGTGCACCAAAAAAAGAAAAAAAATGTTTTGCCATGATGTTCCGTAAACAACTTTGAAATTGAGAACAGCGCTTTTAAATGAATGCTGTCAAAAAACCTTTCATGGGCTTCTAAAGCTTAGAAAAAGTAGGAACACACATGCTTTCCTTATGTTTCTGTGGTCTCAACCCTCTATGATCCAAGTGGTTTCTGTCTTATTATTGAATCCATGCATATAAATGGCTCGACAAATAGAAAAGTCATTGTCTACAAGGGCAGCGTGGGAGTGACTATGGATGGAGAGGTGAGGTGGTGTACAAAATAACTTATATTTCAAATTGGGGTAGCAGTTGGTTTAGCAGACCCCCTGCAGCTTTTTAATAAATCATACGCCTGGTTTTCTTAAAATGGAATGTAAATGTGGAAATAAAATAGGTATGCATGAATCAGCAGATTTTGAGCTGTATAAACTAACTTTCTTGAAGAATAGCCTAAAAACAAAGCTGGTTTCAAATAAATGTAGAGGGTGGCAAACAGCCTGACCAATTAACAGCTCCAAAAACATACACACAGTTCGTTAATCATGCAAGGCTTTTATCATTCAGAATGGGTTGAAAAAAAGCAGTAATTCTGAAGTTCTGTTTGACACTAAGGGCATAGAATAATCAACTGAGAATTTGAAAGTTTAAAAATCAACATACTGTAACAGCCTCTACAGTCAAATGACAGAACAGCCCCTGGAAATATTTAACTGATACAATTAATTCTGTGCCAGTATTTAAGAAATTCTTTAAAATAGATATTGGCTCATAAAACATTTCAGTATTCCTTATTTATTAAACAAAATATGTTATAGCTATTAGCTACAGTATTTAATTTTACTGCATGTTACTCTGTATTTTTTTGGATTTGTGATCCCTTTTTTTTCTCCTGTACTCTAGCCACTCAAAGCCCCTTGGGAAATGTAGTCTTTTGGCCCACCGCCATTATCTCCCTGAACTACATTTCTTATCTCAGTGGTCAGAAAGGGTATATGCTTCTTTCCAGGCGTGGCCCTATGTACCTGCCCTCCATCACTTTATCACACTAAGAAACTCTGAGAGTAAAGTACTCATGATGTCGGGAATAACTCTTTTTTACAATAACATTTTCCTCACGTGTAGTTTAGGATTAACACCTCATAGAAGACCCACACAGGCTTATCTCTGATTAAACCAAAAGTATGTGTCAAGAGAAATAAAAACACACTTATAAAAAGAAAAATATGTTTTTTTTTACAGATTCCTTTTTTTAAACTCAGTTATTCGATTGCTGGTTTTAGGTAATCTTATTTAAATTATTAACCCAAGTCATGAAGAATACTGACGCACAAGGAGGAAGTGTGGTCGAGTGGTTAAAGAAAAGGGCTTGTAACCAGGAGGTCCCCGGTTCAAATCCCACCTCAGCCACTGACTCATTGTGTGACCCTGAGCAAGTCACTTAACCTCCTTGTGCTCCGTCTTTCGGGTGAGACGTAAGTGACTCTGCAGCTGATGCATAGTTCACACACCCTAGTCTCTGTAAGTCGCCTTTGATAAAGGTGTCTGCTAAATAAACAAATTACATACTGTAAATGATGCCAGTCATTTACATTCTGCACTAGAACTGGCTGCTAGATAGCAAGTCAGAGTTGTTGACAGGCCCTTCAATTTATGTTTCAAACACAGCTAACGCTCAAACATTACTATATGCAATCCTCAGTGACACTGTACTTACTACACGGTTTCCTCTAAACTGCAAACAAGTGGGTATAATATGAGGATGGTCCCTTCAGGGCCTTGTCTGTTATTTGGCTTTCCTCACTCAATGAATGTTTGTGGGGTATTGATTTTGGGCATGATTCATTTTTTGTATTTTAAATACCATTAAAAAGTCTACTGCAACAGTAATTGCATACTGTAAATGAAATACCAAGGCTGCTCTCATTCCCCTTTCCTAACCATTGTTGTATTTTAAATTATTATTATTATCTATTGATTAAACTTTCTAAAATATATTACCTATATATATAAACAGTATATATGTAAGCAATAAGACACGACAGGGTGTTGGTTGTGCTAGAATAACTGCACACCCAGGGGTGTAGGCCGAGTTCCTTTAGCCCCTGGAAGTGCGGTTATTCTAGAACAACCAACACCCTGGAGTGTCTTATTGCGCTTATAAAATGGGTTACTAGTTTTTAGAAATAAAGATATTTGTATTAAAAAATTAAATATATATCACTACGCTGGGAAAAATAGTTCCAATAAATGTATGAGAGAATGGATGAGATGGGAGAGTGTGGAACAACGCAAGATTGGCTGGCAAGACCTATGGTCAATGGAACAGAGCAGGATCAGTTTCCACATCAGGTCAACATATGATGTTCGCCCATCACCACAGAACCTAAACCTCTGGGTAGGAGAGGATCCCTCATGTCCTTTGTGTTCATCACCTGCAACATTAATGCACATTTTGACAGGATGTAAGGTGGCTCTTAGCCAAGGACGGTTTACTTGGCGCCATGACCAGCTGCTGCGATGTTTGGCCTTAGCATTGGAAGACAAGCGTAACATGACCAATAAGTTGCCACCTGTTCCATCAAAACATTACACACAAAAGACAACATTCCTCCGCCCAGGAGAGCAACCACCAAGAAAAGGTGTTAAAACCAATCCTCGCCCAGGACAACTGGAAGATGCTAGAGACTGGAAAATGCTGGCAGATGTTGGTCAACGGCTTATTTTTCCACCTGAGACTGCCACCACTAACCTTTGACCAGATATTGTCTTGTGGTCTGGATCAGCACGCCTTGTTCACCTGATAGAGTTAACAGTGCCATGGGAGGATGCTGTAGATGAGGCGTATGAGAGGAAGAAACCGTATGCTCAATTAGCCACTGAAGCGGAACAGCAAGGATGGAGAGTCCGGGTTTACCCAGTAGAAGTGGGTTGTCGAGGATTTGTGGCACACTCTACAACCCGGTTTCTCAGAGACGTCGGATTCAGTGGCCAAGAGTTGCGTCGCACAGTGAAGAACTTATCTGAAGCAGCAGAGAGGAGCAGCAACTGGCTGTGGTTGAGACAGAAAGATTCTGGCTGAGGATCTCAAGCACAATAGAAAGAAAGAAATGGTAAGTAAGCTGGGCTGAGTTGAGTGGGGGACGGAGGGGGGTGATGCTGGGACGCCAGAATCTGTGGTTGATCCCCGGAGCCAGCATCGCAGCCGTTGTGTGTGCTGATGCGCCAGGGAGGCAAAATAAGCTGATCCCTGGAGCCAGCATTACACTTCAGCCATTAACACCAGACAGAAGGATATCTACATCATCAAATGGAAGGAAACGTAAATGGATGGAGACAGATATGGATCACATTAGTTTACTGTAAAGCTACGTCTTAGTTGGTGCTTATCTTGGCGAGAGCCGAGTTTAAATCAGCATGAAGTTTTAACATCTACTCTCGTATAATGGAAATCAAATCATAGTTCCAATTCATTTTTCTAAATTAAATGACTGGTTACATGGACAGATTGTGCAGTAGGTGGCACTGTTTGGTGAGTAGGGGAGTTTGTTTCTGCCTTTTGCTTACGAGTTGACGACGGTACTGCAGTGAGGCTGTAACTCCAGGACTTCCTGTGTTTCTCAGCTGGTGCCCAATAGCTTTTTAAACTACCTTATACAATGGGTTGGGAGATATCTGCGTCCTGAGTACTGATGACTTAAGTTTGTTTAAGTCTGTTTGGGATACAGCAGGGTTATGTTGTGACTTGCCTTTTTGTTGTCGCGTGTAAGTTTTCAGGACAGAAATGAAGACGCTGTTTGCTGTTTTAAACTGGGTATCTGAAATTAGGTTTATATATCGACCAACTGTGGGAGAATTTAAAAAACGATTCAGGCCAGCTCGCAAGCTTGTGTAGCTGCTGACTGAATACTGTGTCCCAGCTGATGTTATCACTTCGTAAAACTGTGTTAATTTCAGTCTTAGATGCAGTTTTCCAGTCCATATTATTTTTTGTTTGTGCTGACCAATCATTAAATACTGACAGAGCCCAACGGTTACTTTTTTAGTATTCCGCTCTTCTTTATTGGCTTCAATTGTATTAATTTCAGCAATTGTGAATTCTGTAATATTTTCTGTGACCGCAGAATTGGGGAATTCTGGTAGGGTTAGTGATTAAACCTGTTCGTTTATGATAAAAAAAAGAATAATGTAGTGTTGGATGTAAAGATGTATGCAAAATAAAATTGGGGTAGATTTTTGTGGTGATTTCTGTAAAGATGCTACCTGTTGTAAATTGTAACAGCTTTTGCCAAACTGCAGTATAGGTAAGACAGAGCCGACACACACCTGACCCTCTGTTTTAATTTGCTTCTCTTACAAACATTTATTTTCTGCTGCAGACATGTTTAGTATTTTTGTCATCTTTTTACACCATTTCTCGGCATGATCTCTGGCCACTATAGATTTTAATTCCTTCATTATCTGACCACACTTCATGCATTCCACCCCTGGACCATTCAAAAACTAAATATTCATTTTTCCAAGCAGGACTGAAATATCTCTTTTAGGTTTTGGTGCATCTATCTCCGGAGGGTATCTGATACTGGACTGCCATTCTGTTTGCTTTATTATTATTATTATTATTATTATTATTACAACAATTACTTAAATTACATATTATTATTATTTATTTCTTAGCTGACGCCCTTATCCAGGGCGACTTACAATTGTTACAAGATATCACATTATTTTTACATACAATTACCCATTTATACAGTTGGGTTATTACTGGAGCAATCTAGGTAAAGTACCTTGCTCAAGGGTACAGCAGCAGTGTCCCCACTGGGGATTGAACCCACAACCCTCCGGTCAAGAGTCCAGAGCCCTAACCACTACTCCACACTGCTGCCCATATGAGGGAAACAGTACATATGAGGGAAACAGTACAGCTTGAAAAAATATGAAGATGGCAATTCTTTTTAATTTGGAGGCTATATTAGTATATATAAGGGCTGCTCCCTAATTAATCGGACCAATTAATCAACTAAAGAGCTGATCGCATATTAATTTATTTTACAATTTAATCATGCAGTATTACATTTTTTGTAAAAAATAAAATCTGCATTTTCTCTGTGGCAGTCCAATCATAAGTGAGCGGAGGTGGGACATAAACAGTTGAAGGTTTAACCAATGGGAAAGTCAAAGATCTGCACCTTGTTATCCAGGTGTCCACTCATTAGTGAGCAGAGGCGGGACATATATATGCTAGGGTAAGCGGTGTAAGAATAGCTGAATTTCGCATGATATTGCTTATTATAGAGACCGTTATTGAGAATTATATTGAGAACTTTGAAGTAATATTTCAAATAAAAAAATGGAGACAATGGAGACATCATAGTCGATTTGATTACGAATCAATTTTAAGGAAGAACTTTCTCAGAAAAAATTGAGGTATACACCACAAATACCTGAACTGACACAGGAAGGGAAGGGATATACTCGGTACTTCCAAAATACAAATTATGAAAGGTATCCGTGGCTTACCGGTAGCTGCCAATTTAAAAA
This sequence comes from Acipenser ruthenus, assembly GCF_902713425.1. Classification (NCBI taxonomy): domain Eukaryota; kingdom Metazoa; phylum Chordata; class Actinopteri; order Acipenseriformes; family Acipenseridae; genus Acipenser; species Acipenser ruthenus. The sequence continues at coordinate 67,882,408 of NC_081190.1, read as the reverse complement.
AGTATACTGCTGGAACTGTATTTTGTTCAGTACAGTAAAAGTGATATGGAACAGCACTGGCTACAGCAATCTAGGATGTCTAACGAAGTCAGCACAAAAACATGAGCGTTCCCAAAGTCACTTACGAGCCACTGTAACACTCAAAACTGTTGAACAAACCTGGACTGATGATCAACTGGATAAGCAGAAGCGTAGGGACACAATACATCACAATGAGCAAGTAAGAACAAATCCTGAGGTTCTTAAACACTTGATGGATTCTGTTGTTGACCTTGGCAAGCAAGAACTGGCATTCAGAGGCACGATGCAGGCACCAGTTCCTCAAATAGAGGTAATTATGTGGATTTACTTTCTCTGATGTCTGACTACGACAGCATGTTAAGCAATCACTTGTCAAAATAGAGTTTATACGCTAGTCTAGCAAGCACATAGAAAAAACTGGATGGAAATACATCACTTTTTTTTTTGTTCGGATCAAGAACATTTGGGTATTCTGTGATATGTTTTTAAATTCATGATGTCATTATGTACAGCTGTTTGCTTGTTAGAATCCAGTTAGATGGAAACCTGTTTTTGTGTGATAAGATCTGCATATATTTTTTAGCACAATTTTGCAAATTTGCCAGAAATGTGTTCATCTTGTTGATGGAAACATAGCTAATGAAACAAATGGCGCTTATATTGATCCCTGTCTCTCTTGAAACAAGCCGGCTACTGTGGCAACAGGCTTGAATGCATCTCCAACTTCCTGAATGCAGACGAGCTGATGATACAGGGAAAAAATGTCACCAAGCTGCACAGTTCATAGAGCTTCAGTCAGGTGGGAATCCGAGATGCAAGCTCCATACAAGTCTTTTTTTTTTACCAGCAGTGCCAAAAGCTCGAACACTTAGTATGAGCTCCAAAGGGTTTGTTCGAGGCTGTTCAAATTCCAGACGAACGTGTTTTGCTGCAGCTCTAATGGAAATGCAGGCTGCCTGATCCCAACAGTGATAATTACGAATGTGCAGTATTGATTGTAATATTGATGTATCACTAATTTTACAAATGTACATTCTTTAACCTTGAGCTAAGGTCTCAGGAAGAAAGTGGATTGGGAAAATACAAGCTTTAATTGCAACATGCTGAGGTTTAACTTTAAAAAAAAAAAAAAAATAAGTGAAGATATTTTGGAGGGGGGTGGGGGAGCTCAAGGTTTTAGGCACTAACAGAATACGTTATAAGTTTAACTGATCCTTTTTTTTAGTAATGTTAAATGATAACTGTAACTTTTCCAACTACCATAACTCTTGAGATCAAACCTTTTGAGAGGATAACTGTCTCAAAAATGCTCATCTGTCAAACATGTAGCAACTATACAAATCAACAACAAATACATACAAGTATAAACATGCATTATGAATAGAAAAATGTAATAATAAAAAAAAAAACTGTTTGCATCGTTGAAGCTACCTTTCAATAAAAATAGTAATTAAGTTTTAAATTGAAGGTTTTATGACAGTTAGGAACATGAGCGACTGAGCCCTATTAATAAAGCAGCAGATCCAAATACAGTAACTGACTGCCATTCTACATAAAATATTGGTAAACTAAAGAGACAAACATATTATTTTCCTCCAGCCTTGTGTTCCTAATTAAATTAAGGTATAGCACGCTCTGATTCCTTATCAACCAAGCTTGTCATTTTAATAAAAAAAATAAATAAAAAATATGCATTGTGTCCATTCAGTGTAAAATGTAAGGTAATTTGGCGTAATACAATAAACATTTTAAAATAATATATATTCTGTAGATTTTTGTAATTATTTTCTTAGTCAGAAATTAAATCTCTGCTTTTTCTACAATAAATTCAGTGTGGGGAGACAAAGCAGCTATATTTTTACATTTATGTTTTTATACTAAAATATGAATATATCAACATTATTATTAGTAGTAGTATTGGTTTCAAACATCGCATTTCGGGTAATGTACTGAAATATTGAGAAGCTACTTGGCTTTTTTTTTTTGTTTGTTTTTAAAGAAGTTTTATATTTCTTGACATATAAAGCAGACTTGATACAATGATTTTCAGAGTTGTGTTTGGCTCTTGTGCTTCAATGTTGATTGGTTGTCTTGACTACATTTCCAAACTTCTGCCTAAAGGGATATTCACACTACAGCGTTTATTCGCTGCGTTTTCTAGGGTAAAAAAAATCATACCTATGGAACTGAATACTACCTTTCACACTTGAGCGTAATCGCTGCAAAACAAATGCAGAATTCGAAACAGGTTACAATCACCACCCTGTCCTGTTAGATTTGGATATACTCTGATGGCAATATGGATCGGGTGCAAGCTGCCGTATGGTTATTGTTCCAAAGAAGAAGAGAAAGAAAGATAATGTGTAACTATGTGTATAGCATATCCTACAAATTCTGTTGTATTTATTTACATAGTTATTGAAAGTCAACATATCATATATAGCCCTGATAGGTTGGCTGTGTGTGGCGCGAATGGGCACCCTGAGCACGGGGTGCCAACAAAAAGGGAACATGTGAGAGCAACTGGGAGACTGTGTGAGTGTCAGATAGGCCGCTGTTTTGGTAACAAATAATCTCAAACAATGCTATTGTTTAAACAAAATTAGAAGTACAGATAGGACTACCAAACGCAATCATTTCAATGCATTCTGATGTATTTTTTAAATTTTAATTATTTTTAATTTCTCACAGATACCTCGTTATCGACGTCTCCTTCACACCATAGCATACAGCTATAGGATGGGCATCTCAACTGTGTGTGGAATATATGTAATGGGTCGCGGTATCTCATGGCTTGCACTTTCTAGAAGCTACACCCAGACATTAAACGAAAACCTGTAGTCAAAATTGTGTGTTTATTTTTACATACCAATAGTGCTTACTTTCCTCATATTTTCCCATCATTTTTATTTGTATTCTTTATCAAGATATTTCTTGTGCTGCTTATTATAAAAAACAAGATATTATGCACTGCTATATTCAGACGTTCCCTCTCCTTGCCTGTGATACAAAAATAGCAGCGAAACGTTGGCGTAAAAAACGCAGCGAATAAACATTGTAGTGCTATATATATATATATATATATATATATATATATATATATATATATATATATATAGTTGGTTCGACAGTTTTTAGTTCAGTAATGAATCATGATTGTGTGAAAGAACACGGGATAGTGTGACACTGTAACAGCAGTTCAAATGTGATTATCAATTCTGGAAGCATAATAAGGAAGTCATTCATTTTAGGTCAGACAATACATTTGTATTTATGTGAGGTGCTGATGTACCCAGTGTAAATATTTCATTAGTACATGGTTGTTTTATAAAAAATGTATTATTAAAACACAGTGGTACTGTAAAGTCATAGAAAATTATGCAACCTAATATAGAGATAATTAAATTAAAACATGTTCTACTTCAATTATGCATTTGCCACTTTGAATTGTTTTCTTACACGTTAAAAGGATAGCACATATTACATATAAAGAGAAACTGGCTCCCAATGGTAAGACATAAATATTGTAATTTTTTTTATTGAATTCAGCTCATTGTAGCATTTGTATTCAACAGTCAAATGAAATAAAAACCACAACATAAATTCTGTTTGCATCTGATTACTGCCACTGACTGATTAATAGCTCATGACGGCGTTTCTCCCAGTGGAAAGGCAGAGGGTATATTCAGATGACCCTCCTGAAGTGTAACAGTTAAAAGAGTGAGAGCACACCGCAGGAGAGAAAGGAGGGCATAGTAATTTGCACCTCACAACTGGCTAGCTTATCCAGGTTGGGAAAAATACTAATACCACAGGAGTTTATCATCACAGAGCAGTCAAAGAGAAACGCTGTGAAAAATACCACCACCACAGGAGTTTATCATCACAGAGTAGTCAAAGAGAAACGCTGTGAAAAATACCAATACCACAGGAGTTTATCATCACAGAGTAGTCAAGGAGAAACGCTGTGAAAAATACCAATACCACAGGAGTTTATCACAGAGTAGTCAAAGAGAAACGCTGTGAAAAATACCAATACCACAGGAGTTTATCATCACAGAGTAGTCAAGGAGAAACGCTGTGAAAAATACCAATACCACAGGAGTTTATCATCACAGAGTAGTCAAGGAGAAACGCTGTGAAAAATACCAATACCACAGGAGTTTATCACAGAGTAGTCAAAGAGAAACACTGTGAAAAATACCAATACCACAGGAGTTTATCATCACAGAGTAGTCAAGGAGAAACGCTGTGAAAAATACCAATACCACAGGAGTTTATCACAGAGTAGTCAAAGAGAAACGCTGTGAAAAATACCAATACCACAGGAGTTTATCATCACAGAGTAGTCAAGGAGAAACGCTGTGAAAAATACCAATACCACAGGAGTTTATCATCACAGAGTAGTCAAGGAGAAACACTGTGAAAAATACCAATACCACAGGAGTTTATCACAGAGTAGTCAAAGAGAAACACTGTGAAAAATACCAATACCACAGGAGTTTATCACAGAGTTGTCAAGGAGAAACGCTGTGAAAAATACCAATACCACAGGAGTATCATCACAGAGTAGTCAAAGAGAAACGCTGTGAAAAATACCAATACCACAGGAGTTTATCATCACAGAGTAGTCAAAGAGAAACACTGTGAAAAATACCAATACCACAGGAGTTTATCACAGAGTAGTCAAGGAGAAACGCTGTGAAAAATACCAATACCACAGGAGTTTATCACAGAGTAGTCAAGGAGAAACGCTGTGAAAAATACCAATACCACAGGAGTTTATCATCACAGAGTAGTCAAAGAGAAACGCTGTGAAAAATACCAATACCACAGGAGTTTATCATCACAGAGTAGTCAAGGAGAAACACTGTGAAAAATACCAATACCACAGGAGTTTATCACAGAGTAGTCAAAGAGAAACACTGTGAAAAATACCAATACCACAGGAGTTTATCACAGAGTTGTCAAGGAGAAACGCTGTGAAAAATACCAATACCACAGGAGTATCATCACAGAGTAGTCAAAGAGAAACGCTGTGAAAAATACCAATACCACAGGAGTTTATCATCACAGAGTAGTCAAAGAGAAACGCTGTGAAAAATACCAATACCACAGGAGTTTATCACAGAGTAGTCAAAGAGAAACACTGTGAAAAATACCAATACCACAGGAGTTTATCATCACAGAGTAGTCAAGGAGAAACGCTGTGAAAAATACCAATACCACAGGAGTTTATCATCACAGAGTAGTCAAGGAGAAACGCTGTGAAAAATACCAATACCACAGGAGTTTATCACAGAGTAGTCAAAGAGAAACACTGTGAAAAATACCAATACCACAGGAGTTTATCATCACAGAGTAGTCAAGGAGAAACGCTGTGAAAAATACCAATACCACAGGAGTTTATCATCACAGAGTAGTCAAGGAGAAACGCTGTGAAAAATACCAATACCATAGGAGTTTATCACAGAGTAGTCAAAGAGAAACGCTGTGAAAAATACCAATACCACAGGAGTTTATCACAGAGTAGTCAAAGAGAAACGCTGTGAAAAATACCAATACCACAGGAGTTTATCACAGAGTAGTCAAGGAGAAACGCTGTGAAAAATACCAATACCACAGGAGTTTATCACAGAGTTGTCAAAGAGAAACGCTGTGAAAAATACCAATACCACAGGAGTTTATCACAGAGTAGTCAAGGAGAAACGCTGTGAAAAATACCAATACCACAGGAGTTTATCACAGAGTAGTCAAAGAGAAACGCTGTGAAAAATACCAATACCACAGGAGTTTATCATCACAGAGTAGTCAAGGAGAAACGCTGTGAAAAATACCAATACCACAGGAATTTATCATCACAGAGTAGTGAAGGAGAAAAGCTGTGAAAAATACCAATACCACAGGAGTTTATCATCACAGAGTAGTCAAAGAGAAACGCTGTGAAAAATACCAATACCACAGGAGTTTATCATCACAGAGTAGTCAAGGAGAAACGCTGTGAAAAATACCAATACCACAGGAGTTTATCATCACAGAGTAGTCAAGGAGAAACGCTGTGAAAAATACCAATACCACAGGAGTTTATCATCACAGAGTAGTCAAGGAGAAACGCTGTGAAAAATACCAATACCACAGGAGTTTATCACAGAGTAGTCAAAGAGAAACGCTGTGAAAAATACCAATACCACAGGAGTTTATCATCACAGAGTAGTCAAAGAGAAACGCTGTGAAAAATACCAATACCACAGGAGTATCATCACAGAGTAGTCAAAGAGAAACGCTGTGAAAAATACCAATACCACAGGAGTTTATCATCACAGAGTAGTCAAGGAGAAACACTGTGAAAAATACCAATACCACAGGAGTTTATCACAGAGTAGTCAAAGAGAAACGCTGTGAAAAATACCAATACCACAGGAGTTTATCATCACAGAGTAGTCAAAGAGAAACGCTGTGAAAAATACCAATACCACAGGAGTTTATCACAGAGTAGTCAAAGAGAAACACTGTGAAAAATACCAATACCATAGGAGTTTATCATCACAGAGTAGTCAAAGAGAAACGCTGTGAAAAATACCAATACCACAGGAGTTTATCATCACAGAGTAGTCAAGGAGAAACGCTGTGAAAAATACCAATACCACAGGAGTTTATCATCACAGAGTAGTCAAGGAGAAACGCTGTGAAAAATACCAATACCACAGGAGTTTATCATCACAGAGTAGTCAAGGAGAAACGCTGTGAAAAATACCAATACCACAGGAGTTTATCATCACAGAGTAGTCAAAGAGAAACGCTGTGAAAAATACCAATACCACAGGAGTTTATCACAGAGTAGTCAAGGAGAAACGCTGTGAAAAATACCAATACCACAGGAGTTTATCATCACAGAGTAGTCAAAGAGAAACACTGTGAAAAATACCAATACCACAGGAGTTTATCACAGAGTTGTCAAGGAGAAACGCTGTGAAAAATACCAATACCACAGGAATTTATCATCACAGAGTAGTGAAGGAGAAAAGCTGTGAAAAATACCAATACCACAGGAGTTTATCATCACAGAGTAGTCAAGGAGAAACGCTGTGAAAAATACCAATACCACAGGAGTTTATCATCACAGAGTAGTCAAGGAGAAACGCTGTGAAAAATACCAATACCACAGGAGTTTATCATCACAGAGTAGTCAAAGAGAAACGCTGTGAAAAATACCAATACCACAGGAGTTTATCATCACAGAGTAGTCAAAGAGAAACACTGTGAAAAATACCAATACCACAGGAGTTTATCATCACAGAGTAGTCAAAGAGAAACGCTGTGAAAAATACCAATACCACAGGAGTTTATCACAGAGTAGTCAAAGAGAAACACTGTGAAAAATACCAATACCACAGGAGTTTATCATCACAGAGTAGTCAAAGAGAAACGCTGTGAAAAATACCAATACCACAGGAGTTTATCATCACAGAGTAGTCAAGGAGAAACGCTGTGAAAAATACCAATACCACAGGAGTTTATCATCACAGAGTAGTCAAGGAGAAACGCTGTGAAAAATACCAATACCACAGGAGTTTATCATCACAGAGTAGTCAAGGAGAAACGCTGTGAAAAATACCAATACCACAGGAGTTTATCACAGAGTAGTCAAAGAGAAACACTGTGAAAAATACCAATACCATAGGAGTTTATCATCACAGAGTAGTCAAAGAGAAACGCTGTGAAAAATACCAATACCACAGGAGTTTATCATCACAGAGTAGTCAAGGAGAAACGCTGTGAAAAATACCAATACCACAGGAGTTTATCATCACAGAGTAGTCAAGGAGAAACGCTGTGAAAAATACCAATACCACAGGAGTTTATCATCACAGAGTAGTCAAGGAGAAACGCTGTGAAAAATACCAATACCACAGGAGTTTATCATCACAGAGTAGTCAAGGAGAAACGCTGTGAAAAATACCAATACCACAGGAGTTTATCATCACAGAGTAGTCAAAGAGAAACACTGTGAAAAATACCAATACCACAGGAGTTTATCATCACAGAGTAGTCAAGGAGAAACGCTGTGAAAAATACCAATACCACAGGAGTTTATCACAGAGTAGTCAAAGAGAAACGCTGTGAAAAATACCAATACCACAGGAGTTTATCATCACAGAGTAGTCAAGGAGAAACGCTGTGAAAAATACCAATACCACAGGAGTTTATCATCACAGAGTAGTCAAGGAGAAACGCTGTGAAAAATACCAATACCACAGGAGTTTATCATCACAGAGTAGTCAAAGAGAAACGCTGTGAAAAATACCAATACCACAGGAGTTTATCATCACAGAGTAGTCAAGGAGAAAAGCTGTGAAAAATACCAATACCATAGGAGTTTATCATCACAGAGTAGTCAAAGAGAAACGCTGTGAAAAATACCAATACCACAGGAGTTTATCATCACAGAGTAGTCAAGGAGAAACGCTGTGAAAAATACCAATACCACAGGAGTTTATCATCACAGAGTAGTCAAGGAGAAACGCTGTGAAAAATACCAATACCACAGGAGTTTATCATCACAGAGTAGTCAAAGAGAAACGCTGTGAAAAATACCAATACCACAGGAGTTTATCACAGAGTAGTCAAAGAGAAACACTGTGAAAAATACCAATACCACAGGAGTTTATCATCACAGAGTAGTCAAAGAGAAACGCTGTGAAAAATACCAATACCACAGGAGTTTATCATCACAGAGTAGTCAAGGAGAAACGCTGTGAAAAATACCAATACCACAGGAGTTTATCATCACAGAGTAGTCAAAGAGAAACACTGTGAAAAATACCAATACCACAGGAGTTTATCACAGAGTTGTCAAGGAGAAACGCTGTGAAAAATACCAATACCACAGGAGTTTATCACAGAGTAGTCAAAGAGAAACACTGTGAAAAATACCAATACCACAGGAGTTTATCATCACAGAGTAGTCAAGGAGAAACGCTGTGAAAAATACCAATACCACAGGAGTTTATCATCACAGAGTAGTCAAAGAGAAACGCTGTGAAAAATACCAATACCACAGGAGTTTATCATCACAGAGTAGTCAAGGAGAAACGCTGTGAAAAATACCAATACCACAGGAGTTTATCATCACAGAGTAGTCAAAGAGAAACGCTGTGAAAAATACCAATACCACAGGAGTTTATCACAGAGTAGTCAAAGAGAAACACTGTGAAAAATACCAATACCACAGGAGTTTATCATCACAGAGTAGTCAAAGAGAAACGCTGTGAAAAATACCAATACCACAGGAGTTTATCATCACAGAGTAGTCAAGGAGAAACGCTGTGAAAAATACCAATACCACAGGAGTTTATCATCACAGAGTAGTCAAAGAGAAACACTGTGAAAAATACCAATACCACAGGAGTTTATCACAGAGTAGTCAAGGAGAAACGCTGTGAAAAATACCAATACCACAGGAGTTTATCACAGAGTTGTCAAGGAGAAACGCTGTGAAAAATACCAATACCACAGGAATTTATCATCACAGAGTAGTCAAAGAGAAACGCTGTGAAAAATACCAATACCACAGGAGTTTATCATCACAGAGTAGTCAAGGAGAAACGCTGTGAAAAATACCAATACCACAGGAGTTTATCATCACAGAGTAGTCAAGGAGAAACGCTGTGAAAAATACCAATACCACAGGAGTTTATCATCACAGAGTAGTCAAAGAGAAACACTGTGAAAAATACCAATACCACAGGAGTTTATCATCACAGAGTAGTCAAAGAGAAACGCTGTGAAAAATACCAATACCACAGGAGTTTATCACAGAGTAGTCAAAGAGAAACACTGTGAAATATTTTGAGTCAGAAAAAAAGCCTAATCAATTCTGTCAATTAAAAGCTTGTATTTAACATAAAAAAAAAAAAAAAAAAACATTTTGGTTGAAATTAAATCCAAATCATATGGCTCCTGTAAAAACACTTGACAAGTAGAAAGACGGTGGTGAGGTATGTTATTTTTTTGTCACAAACTCTTGTGTGTGATCAAAAAATAAATAAATAAAATGTGGCATTACCAGAAGAGGGGTGTCAACACTTTGTTTTCCTTTTAGAAAAAATAAATGAATAAAAAGAAAGCCTAAATATATTTGTTATTTAAAGTAACGAGGTTGATCTTACACCTACTGTATCATATATTTACACCCACCTCTGTATGAAATATATAAAAAGATTAATTATATGAAATCCCAAACCTTTTTAATTTGAATAAAGTAAACTACAAGGATGATTAACTTGCGTCCGCCATTACAGATGGGGTACGCACACATTTGAAACGTCTGTATCTCCCTTCTACACACCCTAACGTGCTGATCTATAATTCATCCGAAAGCTAAGAATTGGGAATAATTAATCATTTAAATTTTTTTTTAGGTTTAATTAAAAGCGTTATATACACTTTAAAAAAAAAAAAAAAACTTCCGGAATGGTGTGTATGTGTTTGATTGCGTGCAAGGCAGGAGATGGGGATTGAGACAAAAAACTAAGTTACTGTACAGACATCTGAGATCCCCTTTTATTTTATTTTTTACTGTTGTTTTAATTATATTTGTTTTTATTTTATTTCCTGTTTTGAAAATGTTTCTTCAGACAGAGGCTGAACTAATGTAAACGAGTTGCACGCATCTGATGCCTAAATAACTTATTTTAATTATCATTAGTGTACTTTTACTATGTCTTCTTCATTTCCATGTGTGTAAAACAATGGATAATTATTTAGATATAGTTATTACTTTTATTTATTTAGCTATTTTTTATTGGTAGTACGTTTTTTTGTGATTTGTTTTGTCTTTTTTTTACAAATACAGTAGCATGCTGTATTTGCAAGTTTTTTTTCTTTTTGAATAATAATAATAATAATAATAATAATAATAATAATAATAATAATAATAATAATAAAACATACTCAACATCTTGTGTGATATATACTCTATTTCTTTCTAGTACACTTGTATGTTTTACAAATATTATTTATTATTATACAATTTTTTATATTTTTTGGGAGGTGTGGCTTATATGTGAAAAAATATAACACATCCCACAACTACGGTTACCAAACTACAAGCACTAACACAAAGTTGTCATATATTCATGCCCAAATATGGTCATTCCCGATAGGCAGCATAGGGTTAACATCTGACATCTTGTAAAAACGTGTTAAAATTTTCACACTTCTTAAAGATTTGTGATGTTGTATGTTTAATTATTCAAAAAGTACAAATCATGCATACATTCTGAAAGAATTTCTACCATTTTACCAAATGTTTACAGGAAGTTGTCTGAATTTTTTTAAATTTCAGACAAGTTCCTGTAAAGGATTTTTTTAATTCAGAACACACCGGTTTAAAATAATCATCTTTTTTATTTATTTAGGCATCTATTTTGTTGCAAGAAATATATATATGGAAAACACATAAAAAGTAGGATGTGCAACACAAATTAAATATACAGTACATTGGACCCTTAGTTGTCAATAATCTTCAGTGAACAAGTTTTTTTTCGTTCTCCTTTTTATGGCAAAAGAGAGAAGCAATTAGATTGAAGTTCACCAAGTTAGGGTAAAGAATAAAAACATGGCTGTCTGCACACACACAATAGATGTTGTTTTGAAACCCATTCACTTCTAATTGGTAGTTCATTTTTCCTGAGATACTGAGGCAATCCTCTAGCAGTGTACTGTAGGTGTGTTTGTGCTGTTATGCCCTCTGGCTTTGCTGCCAGCTTATTCCCACAGATCTAAGCCAGAAGGCAGACTGCTTAGGAATACCGATCACCTTGCCCAGACCGAATCCTTTGAGCTCTTTCTGGCGTCTATCCCTTCTGTCTGTTTCCTCCTCTGTATCTCTCTGCCCTTCTGAAGTTGACAACAAAGATATCCTCAGGGTCCTCCTTGATGTAAGGCCTGCTCTTGATGTTTTTTCCTATGTTTTTTGTACCTTAAAGTTGCACTACTTTCATATTCCACTAGCACAATATTTACACACCACAAGACAAAGAAAAAGTGAATCTTTTATGCTGCTTCAAATATATTAATCACCTTCCCTTTTGCAAACCAGGATCATTTTAATGGAGAGAATAAAAAAGAAAGAAGCTTCTATTGTTGCTCATTTTCCTATAATATAGACATTTGACTATAAAGAGAAAGCCAGAGAAAACATATACAATTTTATTGACCATAATGTTGCTTTTTCATCTTAAATTGCCTATCCTGTCACTAATATTAAATCACAGATGCACTGTACTGGTATGAGAGCAGAATTTCTATTAAATCCAAACTTTTGAACATTTCCTGTCCCCTGTGATAGCGATTTTTTTTTTAAAAGGGAAATCTCCAATGAGCTAATTAGTCGAGAAATAGAGTCCAGAAAGGAATGGAGCAGGAAAAAAATAGCAGCTAACTAAAAGGACTTGGTCATGGCTGACAGAAGGTGACTGTGTGCTGGTTGTAACCTTAGGCTGCTAACTGACAGGGACAATAAAGAATGCCTCTGAGCATGGCAGACAGTGACAGCCACCACCACAGGCTCTCCGAAGGGTATCAAGGCCTCTCCTGAACAGGATCATAGCCTGTCTGGCAATGCCGTAGGAAAGCCCTCCCATCACCTTCCACAGCAAAGAAATTGTTTTAAAAATCTAAAATTAAACACAACAGCATCACAAGTACCACTTACATTAGGGAAATGATGTTGGCATTGTATGTATTTATTTATTTTTTTATTTTTTTTCCAGCACCACTGTGGCTTAAACAACATGGGACTCTTTTTCATGAGACATTTATATTTCTTTATTTCTTTATTTTCAGAAAAGGTACCCACCTGAAAACTGTAGGGTTTTAAAAGGTGTAAAGCGTGACAGATAGTTTAAGTAAAAGCATCTGTGCCGCCTCAGGACTAACAAAAATATCATAGCAGAACAACTTTCCTTGCGGTTAAGAAAAGTCACTGAATGAAAGGAATGCTGTGGAGTTAGATTATTTCATCTTTTAGATTTGCCATATCCCAATATGATTTTATGCACACTTTACTTCAAAGTGTATAGTATTATTATTATTTTTATTGTTGTTAAAAAAGTATTTCATCTTACCGTAACGTAACTGTGTGTAGGGTGTCTCTTATTGTTATCTTGTACAGTTTAGTTTGCTCATTATTTCAGTTTTAAAAACAGACACACCACTGAAAGTGTTAACTTGATATCATGTTTAATACCGTACTGTAATGTTTTAACTTTATATCTATAACATGTACCATATGTTCGATGTACAGGACACATACACAGGATAAGTACTGGGATTTTGTCAAATCCTTATGTGATTTATAATATTGAGAATGCATGTTTTACATATACTTTCACTTGCCTGCCACATCAATGCCTGCCTACCTGGTCATTTCAGTTCAACACATTTTCTATAAGCATTTAACAAGGTTAGATAATATTAAGGGTGTGTATATGAGCCTTTACTTTGACTACTTCTAAAGGAAAAAGTTCCTTTAATGTAATTTAATATATATATATATATATTTTTTATCAAAAACGTGTGTAGGGGTAAAAGCAAGTAGGAGTAATAACCTTTGTACTTGTGTGTTACTCGTATTCAGCAAAATTGACTTAATCGTCACGGACACTCGTTCTTACACATTACTCGACAGACTCCATTTATGTCTGTCATTATTAAAACAGAACTTGATAAAAATGGTAACAGAAGGTTTAGTTAATTTTGCCACTTCTATTTTTTAACTAACTACATTAAAGGAAGCTTTTTTATATATATGTGGCGTCTTGTTGCTAGATGAAGTACAGTAAATATAATGTACAGCTACAAAATAGCTAACTACTCATCAATACATTACATTCAGGAGGCTGTGTGGTCCAGTGGTTAAAGAAAAGGGCTTGTAACCAGGAGGTCCCCGGTTCAAATCCCACCTCAGCCACTGACTCATTGTGTGACCCTGAGCAAGTCACTTAACCTCCTTGTGCTCCGTCTTTCGGATGAGACGTAATTGTAAGTGACTCTGCAGCTGATGCATAGTTCACACACCCTAGTCTCTGTAAGTTGCCTTGGATAAAGGCGTCTGCTAAATAAACAAATAATTATTCTGTAATCAATTTTGATTAATTATAATTTTTATACCCAATTTGAAATTCACAATTTGAATTTTGCCCGCCGCTACAAGCCATTTACTGATCAGGACTGACTGAAGATCAGAATTAAGTTTCTGCTGTCAAGTCAATCTTCTCTTTTACCAGACTACTGAATCCTGGAGGCAAGAGTTCAGCCAGGGAACTATCCACATGGACTGGTCTGCTGTATGACTGGTAGGATTAGATGGAGTACAATGTCTGAATAAAAGCATAAAGACATCAATACTGTACATGTACTATCCATGTTAGACTTACAGCTTCATTATTTTTCTTTAGGGTCCTGCTTCGTTATTGTTTTCTGCTCAGACTCAAGCTCCCTACTGAAGCTCCATTGGCGTCATATCTCAAAGTAGATGACCATGGAACAGAAAAAAAGAAAAGTAAAAAAACATCAAAACGATAACTGAATCTGTATTTTAAAATGTAAATCTAAGATCCAATTTAACTGCCTTAATTACAGCTTTCTAATCACATTAAACCCCTCATTAGAGGGCATAACCTTGGTAATTGACCTAGTCTGTACAGTAAGTGCTTTTGCCCACACTTTGGGTTTTTACCTTCCCAGCTCCATTTCTTTTGCTTAAGTAAATAAATAACCTCTTACAGTGTGCCAGTGGCCCAGCTGGCATTCAACATCAAACTGATTCACATACTGGTAAATGCTTTACAGCATGTTAAACTAGCAGGACGCAGGTATAACTACATGAAGTTGCCATCTAAATAAACAAAAATGTTTAGTAAATTACAGAAGTAAGAATTATATATTGTATTATATAGATAATTATTATTATTATTATTTATTTCTTAGCAGACGCCCTACTCCAGGGCGACTTACAATCATAAGCAAATACATTTCAAGTGTTACAGTACAAGTAATAATACTGGCAGTAAACCAACTGCCTAGGCATTTAATAAATAGTCTGCAGATAGCAAAATGCTGATATGAGGTGAAAGTTTCATGCAGAGGCACAACTGTGGTAGTGTAGTTTATTTAAAGCAACTGCCTGAAATGTGGTTTAGACACAAAAGAAATCTATAACATGGGCTCACAGTCAACTCGTCCCAAAACCAGGTTGGCCCAAGCACTGTCAAACTTCAGTTATATTGGATCTAAGCCAACTCGGACATAAGTCAACTCAAATTATGGTTTATATTTGTGCTTGTGAAATTTTAAAGGCATTTACTGTTGGTAGCACAGTTCCAGTTTATACATCAATGACATAGGGCTGAATAACTTCTGTGGTAGTTATGAAATTTACATTGGTTTACGTACAAAATACAGCAAATGTCAAATTTCATAAGTCATTTCTTGCATAGTCTTTTACCATTTCTATATAGTAATATTAGGAATGAAATTGCAATCCAATATTGAAAATATTAAATCCAAGCATACGGAACTCAGATGCGATTTACTGTGTTTTGACATTCAAAAGCTGATGGCTTTATTTTATACAAAACACAACATACTGTAGCGTTACGTGGAAATGAAGGCAGGCTCACAATAGAAAGTGCAGTTCTAAAACTACTCGGTTTATTTAAGTGGTGGTTATGCCAAAATAAAATTGTGTACAATAATTAGGGGTCTTGCTCTCTCACCAGTCCCGAACAAAAGGAGCGTATTTTTAATGCTTCGCCCCCCTTAAATAGCTTTCCATTATAGGTCTCACCCTATAACCAGGCTCCCCATAGGTCCAAAACAGTCCTGTCGCTGACGTCGCAGACACAGTTCAGGGGATGCAGATGAGAGAGCGCTCGAGACCCCAAAGTCACATGATCCACCCGGTTTCCCCAGTTCTGCCCAGCCAGCGTTACAATATAGTATTACTATTATTTCTGTTATTTTTATTATCAGCAATAGTAGTAGCCTAACGTGAAACGTGATAGTTACAGTATATTTAAGATCCTAGGGGCTCCGTGTGTTCGTCTTCGCCACTCCTGAGTCAGCGCGGGGGTGGTAGCGGTGAACTGAGCGTAAACATAAATTAAAAAAAAAAATACTATCCAAGCATACCAGAATCGAGATACTTGTTTTTGAAAACAATTTAAAATGGTGGATGCGTTATTATTATAAATCAGCAGTTTTGAATTATGCAGTGTCACTGGAACTTAATTCCGAATGGTCGCTGGTTCCTTTGTAGCATGTAGTAAATTGGGGGACAACACAATAGTGTGGGGTATGGAAAATATGTTTATTTAAGTCCACAGACATTCATCAATTCCAGGTTCACAGTATTCACAAAAAGGAAAATAAACAAAAAGAAAAGTGACAAAACGGAATGGAGCGTGAAGATAGCCCCAGCAACTGTATCAGACCAGAACATTCTGACCTCTTTACCGATTGAGTTTAACACAGCCTTGTCCTGCTCTGACCACGGGTTGATCAACAATGATCTCTAGGGCTCTGTTTTCACCCCTTTTATATGACTGGCTCAGATCTCTGTCGCCAATAAACAGTCAGTCATTGTGACAAATAGTGTGCAGGTGCAGGTGATCATTGAACAGACAATTATAATACAGGTGCAAAGGTTTGTTTTAATAGTTTTCTGTCCAGTGCCTGGCAGCAAAACAAACAATAAACAATAAGCTGGTAAGTAATACAGCGGCGTGTATTATTTACATTCCCCGGGTTGGTCCCGAAATAATAGTCTTGTTAATCGTACCCCCACATTAAACACAAAACACATACACAAGTCAGTTTAGTGCGTGAATTAGTGCTTGTAGTGCAAATACAGTTTATGGTGATACAAGTGCAGTGCTGTTCCAGGTTTGTGCTGGCCTCTGGCGACAGCTCCGGAACGTGTTAGTTGTCTAATAACAACAAGCAACAATTAGACAAGACAAACAAACACTCACGATATGTATAGTCACAACACAGGTCCTTCCAGGTTCTTTTATCATAACCAGAGTGAAGGAACAGATTACGTCGCTTAGACCCCTATTTATACCGTCAATCATGACCCCTTGGTAAATGATTGCAGCTGCTCCTCCAATCCGCGGCTGTCACATCATTTCCCTTCTGGGTCGATGAGTTAGTGTACTGAAGCTCCGCCCCTTTTTTAAATGACCGCATTCCTTTTAACCCTAGGAACGAAGTGTCAGGCCAAGTAGTCCAGGGTACTTGGTTCCTGTTACTTAGCGCCCTCACAGGTTGGAAGGGAGATTTACCACCAAGAATCATTGTCTTTCTGTCACAGTCATATATACATTTTTATAAATATAGATCTGTTCTATTTTTTATATATACCAGTTTTCAGATGTAAATGATCATTGTGATACAGGAGAGAGCAGCTCCTCAGTAATCCCTATGAACAACCCCAGGTGTCACTGTTCAACTTAATATGGTCAGTAGCAGCTTGCTGTCTTGGTAAAGTAAAGGTTAGTGAAATTATAATTGTTATTATTATTCATCAGTGGTCTGACTGGATTTACCTTTCTTTGATTTCACTTTAATCTGAATTGACTTACATCTGGTTTGACTTAGGCTCCGACAGTGCTTGGGCCGACCTGGTTTTAATCCGAGTTGACTGGTACCCCATTAACATGTACAGTATCCCTCCCTCTATTCACTTTTTTAAGTAGAATGGGTTGCCATGCTTGAATATTTTGATAATAAAGCTTGCACCAGTATACAGTTCTGTAGAAATTCATATTCATATTTTAAAAAAAGCAAAGCCCTCTTTTCCTAAATTCACGTGATCAGTATGTCTGTTTTGTGTAATATATAATTTCTTCTCTGAAAATGCTTTTCAGCTCCTGATTTGTTTTTTCTTTTAGTTTTTTCGTTTTTTGGGGGGGTGGGGGGGGGTGGGGGGTGGCTGTGGAATGCAATGGAAGAAAATCAGTAAAATGGCAATGTGAAGTACTGTTTAATAACTAATTGTGAGGTACAAATTAATTTTTTTAATTAAATTTCATTGTTTGCTTGAGCTGGCCCCTCCCATCGTTTAAATGTTTCTGTTCAGCTGTGAACCGCCTTGTTAAACTCTAAACTGAAGTACTGTACTATACTGTATATGAAACGTATTGAAAGTTTAGCACTTGTATGCAAAGTAATAGAACTGCAACAAAGGGTACATTTTGACCTTCGAAGGTTCGGAAAACATTACCGAAGGAAGGTTCGAACCTTCAGTGGTACTAATTTGCATAATTTACTGGTGATGTCACCATAGCTACTAGTTTATATTTGATTGAAAATATATCTAGGTAAGTGTCACAAAGACGGCCGGAGTGGGTGGTGTCAGACCAGAGCCAGGAAGTAACACACAGACAGAGACTTGGGGTTTTAATAATTAACAGACAGAACAGAAAATAAAAGGTTTGAACACAAAACAGGACACGGCACTTCACGCCAAAATAAAGAGACAAACAAAACGTACTAAACACTTAAACGAACAGACGAACAAACACGGTGAGTGAAAACACTTTAACTATTCGCTTTTATAATTTACAATTACCTCCGTCTCCAATCCCGTTCTCCACTCACCGAACACCCAACCCCGACTGACAGAAATGTGCATCTATATATACTGTTGTGCTGGGATTCAATTACTAATTAATTACTCACTTGAATCCCAGCACGTGAATTAATTCTGTGCAACCCCGTGCTCACATATTACATTTAACCAGCACGTGAAGTGATTTGTGCCCTCCTTGTGCCTAAATATAAATCTACATTTTTAAATACACGTGAAACACAGACCCGTTTATATCCCGTGTACCAATCTCTATACACCAACATTAACACACGCACGCAACATACAACATATAACACACAAATGCACACAGGGGCGGGGCACATTGCCACAGTAAGCCATATAAATGGAATACAACATTCACATGTAGTTTAAAAATATGTTTTATAGAACAGTGATCATGTTTCTATAATTTAAATAAAAATACACATTGTTTATGTACATGTAATCAATCAATCAATCAATCAATCAATCTTTATTTTATATAATGCCTTTCATAGTGGACCACCATCACAAAGTTCTTTACAAGATAGTGAGGAACAATGCATAATACATTAAGTACAGTGAAATACAGGGCATAGTAAATTATATACAAACAGTAAAAAGCAATGCAAATACATTAAATACAGACATATTACATTAAATACAGGGCTAGGATGTGAATTCTAAACATTGTGGATGCGTGTGTCATACAGAATCATACGAATAAGATGGAGGGAAATACCTGAAATAGCAATTTAGACAACAGCTAATAAAAGACATCAGGCTTAAAGAGCATTGAAAACAAAAGTGGGTCTTAAGAGTTGATTTGAAGCGAGCGACTGTGGGAGCTGCACACATTAAAGCTGGGAAAGAGTTCCAGAGAGTCGGGGCCATGAAGCTAAAAGAGCGCTCTCCGAGTGTGGTGCACTTTTGCTTGGGTACAACAAGCAAGCCAGTCAGAGGACCTCAGATTGCATGCAGGGACATAGCAGGTCAGCAGGTTGGAGAGATACTCTGGACCTGTGTGATGAAAGGCCTTGTAGGCAAGCAGGAGAATTTTGAAAGTAATCCTGAACTTTACAGGTAGCCAGTGCAGCTGGGCAAGACGGGGTAATGTGATCATGTTTTTTACATCTGGTAAGGATCCTAGCAGCGGCATTTTGAACCAGCTGTAATTGTTTATGGTGCGTGACAGGAGACCACCATAGAGAGAGTTGCAGTAGCCGAGTCGAGAGGAGATGAATGCATGACAGAGTGTCTCTGCATCCAGGAGGGAAAGGTAGGGACGGACCTTTGAGATGTTTCAGAGGTGGTAGAAGGAGGATTTGACTACAGAGGAGATTTGGGCATCAAAGGAGAGGTTACTATCCAGAAGTACACCAAGGCTTTGTACAGTGGGGGAAGGCAGCAGCAAACAGTTTCCAAGGTTCAAGAAAGCAATATTGAGATTCTTGAGTTGAGTTTTCGATCCTACAAAGAAGAAGTTCAGATTTGTTAGTGTTGAGCTGAAGAAAACTGGCAGACATCCAGTCCTCGATGTCTTGGATGCAAACTGAGAGCCGGACCATGGCAGAGGGACACCCAGCGTCTAGTTTTAGGTAGAGCTGGGTGTCACCTGCATAGGAGTGAAACATGAGGCTATGTTGGTGGATGAGGTGACCCAAGGGAAGCATGTAGATGTTAAAGAGAAGAGACCTAAGAACAGACCCTTGAGGGACACCGCAAGTGACCGGGTTTGCGTCAGCACTGCTTCCATCAAAGAAAACAGACTGCATGCGTCCAGATAGGTAAGAGGACAGCTAGGAGAGACAGGTTCCAGAGATCCCAGTATACTACTGAAGCCGGTCAAGAAGAATGCTATGATCTATGTTATCAAAAGCAGCAGTTAGGTCAAGGAGGACAAGGACAGAGGGAGCAGCAGCATCAGCATTAGCAGAAGATCATTTACAATCTGGAGCAGAGCAGTTTCGGTACTGTGATGCGGCCAGAAGCCAGACTGCAGAGATTCAAGCAGATTGTTATCTGTGAGATGTTTCATCAGCTGGCTGGCTACAGCCCTTTCAAGAGTTTTGGAGAGAAAAGGAAGGAAGATTGGGTATGGGACGGAAGTTAGGGTTTTTTGAGCACAGGCGTTACTCGGGCAGTCTTAAGGGCAGTAGGAACCAGGACTAAAACCAGGGCCAGGTTGAGAGTGTGCATAATGGAGGGAACAAGGTCAGAAGCACAGAGACGGACGAGATTTGTTGGCCAGTGGTCCAAGGGGCACGTTGCAGTAGTTGATTTCAACAATAGGCTGGAGGCATCAGTAATGGAGAGAGGAGAGAAGGAAGAGAGAGCAGGAGGGGCAATCGGAGGGGAGTCAAGGTGGTCAAGTACTATACTGGGTTTGTGGCAGGACAGCATAGAATAAATGGTGTGGATTTTGTTCCGAAAGAAAGAGGAGAAATCATGGCAGGTAAGAGAGGAGGATGAATGGGAGATGGATTTATCGATGGCTGGATGCGGGATTTGACCAATGGTTTTGAAGAGAATATCTGTTCCAGCCAGCATTAAACCCGGTTTCCAAATACTGCACTAGTCACCAATAATTGTGTATTCACCACCAGCACTGGAGCACCGCGAGAAAGGACGCAGTGTCGTGCTCGTATTATTGTATTATTGTATTATTAGTTCGGGATTGAAACCCTGTTTTGTTTAGCTGTGCAATTACGCATTATTTGATGGTGCCAAACTGTGACAACAATTAAAAGAACTGTTTGGACCGTGAATACTGTGTTATTGTCATTGTTTGAGCACTGCATCACATTCTACACCTGCGCACTACTAACCACTTTGCCACAAGGTCCCAGGAGGAATAGATCAAATCAACCCCTATTGTAGGGGGAATAGGTCAAATCAATCCCTTAGTTCAATGTGTTATTATTTTCTCATATATTTATTTCGATACCCTTATACAAATAATTTGTAATACAAAATATGAATACATAATTAATCTCTCTGCCTCATATTTTAATCAGATATATTCTGATCCAAGGTTGAAGGTTTCCAGGGATGCTTAACAGTCTGAAAGGTTCATGAGCATTGAACACTGAAATGAACCAGTTCCATAAAAAAAGATCCAAGCTAAATTAATCCCTGAAATGAAGCCCAAAGCATTACTAATTGATACGCCTAAAATCATTCAAATATCTTTAAAGGTTTGAAGTCTCTTATACTCTTTAGAGAATAGTAAGACCAGGTAAATTCAGGCAACATATTGAACACATTTACGATCACTGCACTGGGCAGTAGCTTTAGACCATGAATCTCAGGAAGTCTGCTACTGCTTCACTTTCTTGTTCATTTCACCTCAGCAGTGTCTCCTGGGTCAAAGCATGTTACAAACTGCAAAGGATGTCTTTCAGTATGGGGAAGCAGCTGGCTGGTTCATGACAGGAAAGAAAAGTGTTGAAGCGGTAGGGACAGTTTCACCCTACTTGTGAAATGGCCCAAGAAAGTGCAACACCATCTGATAGCAAGGCTTGCAAACAGAGATGTCATTTACTTTGTGTTGTATCCGTTACCAAGTTTTTAAGTGAAAATACATATGTGTTTCTTTCAAACTGTACAAAAGTTTTGAAATATTTTGTTAGCTACAACCACTTCAATGCCTCAACATATTCTTAAACGTGCAGTTACTGGAATCAAGGGCCTGCAGGGAGTTGAGTTTAAAGGGGGCCAGAGAAACAGAGAGATAAGTTGCTGTGAGAAGGAAATAACCCTATTCAAGAAGTCTTTAAACCTACCTAATCCTTAACAGTGAAGTTAATCCTATCCTGGACCCCATACTGACACTACAACAAGGGAATGTACGATACCTGAATAGATATTTAAGAGTATTGTTACCTAGCCTGGAAAGCAGTAACTTTCAGCATTCTGTTACCTTGTGTTTCTCCGAGTGTCAGGGCTCCCAACCTTGATGGATAAATACTGAGAGCTGAGGGCTCCAGGTGCAATCTTGTAGTTTCTTTGAATCTGAGCGAGCAGGGATCAGAGGAGCGGGTATCCAGTCAGGGCTCAGCAGAGCAGTCAGGGTATTGTGGAGAAGTCAGGGATCAGCGGTCAGGGCAAGGAGCTAATGTTTACAGTCGGCTTTTATACTTTTCAAACAAAGAGATTATTTGAATTTCCCGCTACATGTTCCGATTGGCTATTTTGTAGCTGAATGGGCTTGAAACCTTGATTGATCGCGTCCACCCTTCCTCTGTCCGATTAGTTCATTATCATAATCTGGAAAGGGGAAACTTTTAAAACGTGCATAACTTTTGCTAAATAATTATGATTTTATTCTGAATTCCTGTTATTTTTACCATAAGAAATTACATTTCTTTAGACACCAAATATGTTGGGTTGGACATTGCAAACTGGTTAATTCTCTTAGAGATTTATTACCTGGGTTACTTTATGCTTGTTAGGCAATTTAAGAATAATAATGCTTTCATTTTGTACTCATAGTGGTATTAAATCAATATGATGTGATATTTGTCTTAAATCTCTAAATCTTTAAGCTATTTAAAGTGGTCATTTTTCTCTCTTTGAGACTATGTTAAAACCACCTTTCTCTCACTAGACTGGGTAATTCAGTCGCAGAGACGGGTTTGATTAGCTTTTTGTTTCCTGAGTGCCTGATGCATTCAAGGTGTACGTTGATCGTTATCGCTAGGCAAAGCTAGACAAATTAGATTAAAGTTCATTCAATGTAGATTTCTGTTAAAATATCCAATATCCACGACATTTGCAATATATTTGCAATGACAACATCTATATAACCTTCAGACATGAGGCTCATACAGTTTCCACTAACAGGTGTGGTCAAGCAATGATCAGGGCTAATGACGTGTAAAAGAAAAGTATGCTATCCACATCACGTCATCATACACCAAAACATTCACTAGCCAAAGTAGAAAAAAAGGGGGGTTCGACAAATAAATATGTGATATAAAGAAAAAGGCTTTTTTTAATATATTGATCCCAAGTCTGCAGATTATAATAATAATAATAATAATAATAATAATAATAATAATAATAATAATAATAATAATAATAATAATAATAATAATAATATTAAATCTATAGGTATTCTATCTAGAAAATCTATTGTGAATGGGAGAGAACCTGAACTGTAAATCTACCTCCCGACCTGGAAGGGCACTGAGTAAAGTTGGTGGTACGCCTTCACAGTAATGGGCCGACTCGAATGGTAGGACAGAACCGGAACTCGACCATCTTGGTGAAAGGGCGTAGCTGTAAGACTGCTGAACAGCTCTATTGTGATCAGCTGTGTTGCGCGCAACGATTGGATAGAGCGTGGCGCCGCACTGATCACAGGGAGGAGTTTGCAGTACAAAGGGGACGTAACTGCATGAGTACCGTTATTGTTTTTGTGTTGCCAGAAGGATAAGCCACGGAAGCAGCACTACCACCCAGAGCATCTGCACTGGCACACCGACTCAAGCCGTTCCAGCACTGGGAGCACCTGTACTTACACACCCCACCTCAACCAGATACAGCACAGTGGAAACTGTGAAACTGTATTTATTGTTTATCACATCCTGACAAGTATGCATTTGGAGGACAAATTACCACTGTGGGTCTCTGTGGCAAAGTTGTTTGCAGTGTACAGGTGCAGGAGTGATGCGGTGCGTAATGAACAGACAGAGATTTGTAATCCAGCTGGAAAGTGGTTGTTTTATTTATAATTCCAGGTCTGGTGACCAAATAATAAAACCCTGACTATACACAGCAATGTGTAGTGCATGGGGTAAATAACAACGGGGTTGAAGTCCCAAACAATAATCACGCGTATCCTTCCCACAATGTACAAACACAGTCACCAGTACTGGGTGCGTGCAGTAGCGCTCGTGGTGGGTGATACAAATGTTATCCATGACAATAGTGCAGTGTTGTTCCGGGTTTTGTGCTGGCCCTTGGCGACAGCTCCGGAATGTGTAAGCCATCTACTAATACCAAACAATAATAATTAGTAACAAACAAACAAAAACACTCACAATATTTTATCACAGGTACGACTCACAGGACCTTCCGGGTTCTATAATACAAACCAAAGCGAAGGAACAGATTGCGTCTCTCCGTCCCCTTTTATGCCGTCACACATGACCCCTTGGTAAACGAGTGCAGCCGTCCTTCCAATCTGCGACTGTCACGTCGTTTCCCTTCCGGGTCAATGAGTTAATGCAAAGGAATTCCGCCCCCTTTCTAACTGGCCGACTTCCCTTGAACCCTGGGAAAGAACTGTTAGTCAAGCCCATCCAGGGAACTCTGTTCTCGCTGCTTAGCGCCCTCACAGACCAGGAGAGAGATTTACTCAACCCACCCACCTTATATTAAACACAGATCAAAAACACCAGAGATTTGTTCTTCAGAAAGGAATCAGAATTGATAGAATGCACTCATCCAACACCTTATAAAATGGGATGTGCAAACCACGCTCATTTATGGACAGTGCAGATCTCATTTTTAAATCAAATACATATTCATCTGCCTATCAGCTGTTAGAATAAACCAATTTAAAATAACTCTAAAGCACCATATACAATAACTGAGCAGCTGTAAAATTAACAGCTTTCTGGAGGACTTTCTGTTGAAAGATGGCTGGCTGAACTGGATGACTGTCATCACCTCAAAAGAAAATAAAAACAGAAAGTGTAAGTAGGCATGTATCTCTAAGTGAAAAAGAAATGAATGATCTTGAAAAAAACAAAAATGAGAAAAATACAAAAAAAAAGTACTTCATGGACCATGATTTCCATTACACCAGAGTAGATGTTAAAACTTCATGCTGATTTGAACTCGGCTCTCGCCAAGATAAGCACCAACTAAGACGTAGCTTTACAGTAAACTAATGTGATCCATATGTATCTCCATCCATTTACGTTTCCTTCCATTTGATGATGTAGATATCCTTCTGTCTGGTGTTAATGGCTGAAGTGTAATGCTGGCTCCAGGGATCAGCTTATTTTGCCTCCCTGGCGCATCAGCACACACAACGGCTGCGATGCTGGCTCCGGGGATCAACCACAGTGCGGCCTCCCCAGCGCATCAGCATGACAACCGTCTGGATTGAGCTAAGTAGGGTACATCTCTGGGGTTTTCAAGTGGGCACCTTCCATCCTCAGTGTTTCGTCGACTAGCCCACGACACCTCAAGAGGGCTCGACGGTGATTCTGGCGTCCCAGCATCACCCCCCTCCGTCCCCCACTCAACTCAGCCCAGCTTACTTACCTGTACATCAGCGTTTCTTTCTTTCTATTGTGCTTGAGATCCCCAGCCAGAATCTTTCCGTCTCAACCACAGCCAGTTGCTGCTCCTCTCTGCTGCTTCAGATAAGTTCTTCACTGTGCGACGCAACTCTTGGCCACTGAATCCGACGTCTCTGAGAAACCGGGTATTTAATGTATTTAATGACTGCATGCTGAAAAATAAATTGCCGTAAACATGAAAACCAGTAACAACTGTAGATTTAAATATGATTTTATGGGAGTTTTTAAGAAATAGATGTCTGCAATTTTATTTCAGCAATCTTTTTGCAAAACTCCAAAAATGCTAATTCAAAGGTATTCATACCCTTTGATGCTATGATAATATTGTCTACAAGGTGCTAGAAATTTCAATATAATAATGCAGAACCTAATTTTAGAAAATGTTGGATTGTAGGTTAACATTCTTAAAGAGTATAAAAGGGTCAGGATGATTGCTGTCATTACCAGTAAGTCAATATGGGAAAAAGTAAAGAGCTATCTGAAGACCTTAGGCAGAAAATGATTTATTCTCATAAAGCTGGAGAAGGATACAAAAAGATTTCCAAGCACCTGAGTATCCCAATTTCAACTATTGTTTCTATTATCAAGAAGTACAAGACTCATGGTACCTTTACAATGCCCCCTCGGTCTGGAAGAAAGAAGGTTCTTTCACCAAGAACAAGCAGAAGAATTGTGAGGAAGGTTAATAACAATCCGAGATTGACTGCCAATGATATTCAAAGTAACAGTTTAACCTGACGAAAATGCAGCCAAAACAAAGCGAACGAGACCAGTTTGAGATACTGTGATGTTTTTGCTTTTTTTATTTTATTTTTTTTAAATCTGTGATCTTTAGTTGCTTTTGTGCATTTTCATTTGCAAGTGAACTGTGGCATTAGGGCCTTATCGAGCACTATATTCTGCAATTTTGAATACTGACTTTGGATACTATTTGAATTCTGGAAACTGTTGTTTTTTTAATCTTTTGCTAAATTACATTGCCTTTTACGTTTTACGCAGTTCTGTGCATGGGTAACATTTTGATTTAATTTTGCTGTTGGTTCGTTAATGGGGAATTTTACATACTGCTACAATACATACTGGATTTAAAAGCACTATTCTATTTTTTATTATTATTACAATGTTAAAGGGACAGCCAATGCGGACGTACACTTATTCTTTTCAGTTGTTAAAAACTCAAGTCCTTTTGTATTTTTTTTGTTATTATCAGAAGTGATAAAACGCCAATTTTTCTGACATGCAATCAATTTTTTCTCTCCATCACACACCACTCCTTTCCACGTGTTCTCCCCATCTCCTCTCTCTCTGCTCCCTCAATCAAACTCTCCAAATATTCAAATCCCACCCCCTAAATCTACTAGCTGTAGGCGAATTGGTTGCTACAGGGCTCTCTATCCAATAGCCTTCTCTTTCTATGAGTTAGTTTGTGTTATAGCTTCTGGTGCATACAAATAATGACTGTATCAACTTTGTATATATATAAAAAAAAAAAAAAAAAGAACAAATTTCCACCCAGGCTACATTCATAATGTGCGCAACTGAAACAGCAAATGGCGTTCGCTTTACAATGGAGTTTCCCCACAAAATATAAAACCAACACATTTCTAGCATACCTGGTGAGAAGGGAGAAAAAACGCAAAAACACTCCTCCCCTAGGATATTGATATGTAAATAAAAAAGCATATATTTTAATCAAAACATATAATTATATATTTTCCCATTTTCATAAGAACAATAAACACACCTCATGTCAGTTATGAATATCCAGACACCCTGTTGTGCATTATTGCTTACTGCTAAGCCAAAATGGCTTTAAATCTTGAAATTGTTCTGCACATGATTATACCTTTTACAGATTTAGATGCGGCCTTCATCTTGAAACTCTCACAATAGTGACTTTCAAAATAACCTATAATAGGTTAGTTATATCAATAATAACCCTTGTCTTTTGTTAAGTGCCCTTGCCTTTGGCTCAAGAAAATTAACATTGTGGTCAATTATTTATTACTGTAGGAAATGCCCTTTCACCATATTTTAATTCTGCTAGATACGTGTCTATCTAGAAAAGCAATGTGTCAGTTAGAAGCCACTGTAAGGAGACAGAAATTGCTTTTCAACTTGTTAAGTAAAGTCTAAGTGAAGATGATGTGAATCTTGCATCTGACCTATTCCAAGATGTTACCTATTGACTAAAGGAACATTCCCGTAGGCATCCTGCAAGGCTAGTCTCATCCAGACGACTGTCGGTAAAATCAATGATGCCAGAGGTTTCCAGTTCATTAAAGTTCCTGTGTCTATTTTATATGCATTGTGACTGTGAAAAACCTAGCCAGGCCAAGATGAGGAGCAAAGAGTGTTTTTTTGCTGTTGGAGAATGAAATGTATTTTTCCAAATTGATTTATGCAGATGTTAACCTTGATAAATTATTATACACATGATTATATCTCTGTCTTATTTTGCATAACTCAATAGAAACAAGTGAAACACATACATAAATCCATATTTCCTCAACAAAATTGGTAGACTATCAAGGTTTTTAAAGGTCTAGTTAGCAGGTGTAATAGATGAAATATGTCAGTTTTGCAGTTTGAGCCCATTTCGTCTCTTGAGAATCCCACACAGCCGCTGGCCATTCTCCTTTTACCTTAGGCATCCTGTAGAAAAAAAACCTGATGCTTCTAGTCATTCTGCATCTCTGCAATTGTCCCGAAATAATTGGTAAAGCACCTCTCCACAAACAAGGGGTATGAAAAAGTAATAGCTAACGGCTAAAACCCACTACTGGAATAAAACAAAATATCTTCTTTTCATAAAGCACTAGATTTGAAGTTAAAATAATGAAATGTGTCTAAAACTAATACTTAAACACAATGCCAAGCTGTATTTTTATTTGAGCATTTCTTGGTCATTAAGTTGAATTCACCTCTCTTAGAGGGAAGTCTCATTTAGATGAATTCTACTCCCCTGGTTAACTTTGCCCTTTTCTATCTATCAATAAAATGAAAACCTTAGGTTAACCCCTAATTTTTTCATTTTATTTCAACATGTACAGCACCTGATTTGCTGCTTCTTTCCAGAACTAGAAGCCAAGATTGAAAATTAGGTGTAAGAATGTGCTGATCATTACAAGTATAAAACACAGAAAAATAGCTTATAATTATGATTTTTTTATATACTGCATTGCATTTGTAGTCGAAAGTTTGCATACCCCAATGGAAATTTATAAATTGAGAAATTTTTCGATAACAAATAGGAAAAATCTTTTGCAGCAAGTTTTACTTTTGTGGATGAGGAAAACAAGTTACAAGTCTACAATTATTTATTTCAGCAATTCTTTTGCATATATATATATATATATATATATATATATATATATATATATATATATATATATACAGCGCTAGGGCATGAACACGCGGTGCTGAACAGTACGCGGCGCACACGGTGCAAGGTACTTGGTGCGCACGGCCCTTGGTACGCACGGTGCACATGGTGCTTGGCCACTGCCACAGAACTAGCGGAAGAGCTCACGGTGCTGCATGGTGCACGCAGTGCACGGTACTCGGTGTGCACGGTGGTGTCCACTGCTACAGAACTAGTGCAAGAGTGCACGGTGCTGCACGGTACACGGTGCACGTAGTGCTTACGGTACTCTGTGCGCACTGTGCTCGGTAGGCAGGTGTCTAGTACATCGGTGCGCATAGTGCCCTTGGGTGCTCGATGCACAAGGTGCCTCGTTGTCCTCTGCCTGCAGACGGTGCTCCACTCCGCTTTAGGCTACATGCAGCCCCGGTCGTGTGACTGCACGTAGTCCAGGCTAGACACCCCTGTCCAGTTACTGCACTGTGTTCACTCTTTTTCTGTTTAACAGCCAACATCGCTTTGCGATTGCTGTCTGCTTTCAAACCTTACAGCGCTCGCTGTTTTGTGTTTTCCTCTGCTATTGCAGTTTTAAAAAAAAAATGAAAAAAAAAATGAAAGAGACACGTGATCCTCAATTGGACCCTGGCTCTGCCGCACCCCGCTGTGGAGTTGACTTTGCTGGATTGCCTCAGCCTGCCCTCTCGGTGCTCTTAAAATTCCAGTTCACCCGCGTTGCTGTGGTGTCTGTTGTATTACCCTCACAGCTTTGCTGTTGTGTGCGTGTATGTGTGGTTTTATTTCACGGCCTTGCAGTTTAGAAATAAATAAATAATAAGCGTGATTCTTCCACTGGGACCCACCTCTGTTGTGTCCTGCTGTTGCGAGGCATCCGCCAGCTGGTTTAAAAAAAAAAAAAAAAAAAGAAAGCAGTTGGTGGTGACTGCTATTTTACCCTCACAACTTTGCTGTTGTGTGTGTGTGTTTTCTCTTTACTGCCTTGCAGTTTAAAAAGAAAAAGTAGTAGCAGCATGATTCCTCCACGGGACCCAGCTCTGTTGTGTCCCGCTGCTGAGTTGAATCAGCAGGCTTGTTTCAGCCCGCCTACTCGGCGCGCTTGGTCACCCGCCTGTGCTCCACTCTGGCATACACTATGCGCTGCCATGTTGTGTGACTGCACGCGGTCCAGAACCAGGTTACCACCGCTCTGCACCGTGGTGCAGCTCCATGCGCTCCCCTGTACTGCTCTCCTGATTGCCTACCGCAGTCACTCAAGCCTGCTCAGCAATACCTACCCAATGGGCAGACATATCCCATACTTAATGTTGTTGGTGGTCATCTTCTCTTTCAGGGAACAAGGGTTATGTAAGTAACCTAACTTTACTTACTCCTCTTATCAGTTTTATCAGGCAAAGTAATCAATGAGAAATGGGAGAATAGGTCTGAAATGCATAAATATATTTAAAAAAAAATCAATTTCCATTTATTTTTTTTCAACCAGTATCTATTCACTTTTATAGTAGATGATTGTCATGCGCATATAACTTCAGTCAACTTTCATTTATGATTCTACACTGATTGACTAGATCTCCTCGACTATAATGCTAATTTTTCCCTGCAATAATATTATATTTCTCTGTATAGAGGAAAAAGAAATCCCATGCCAAGATAAGTTTGATAGCACATGGGTTCACCTGAAATTTATTAAATGAGACCTACACTATTTCATTCAGAACCTGAACCTGTACAAATTATCTGACTGTATCTTTTAGACCAACCGAGTTATAATACGATTTTAAAATGCATTCATGTCAACCTTTAATCAGTGGAAGTACCCAATGAAGCCAGGTACATTTAAACCTTTCTCTATTTGCAGTCTTTGCCATGCTTTGAGTGTACAGTACCGCCTCCTCTCAAACCACCACCTTATTTTCGGCCTCACCAGTTGGGTTGGCAATCAAAATTTTAAAGCAGGACCAAATGCCGAGCGCCAAAAACCAAGCAGGTGTTTTTAAATGCCAATCTGAATGATTTGTTTTTTAAATTTGAACTCTGCTTATAACAGTGCTTAGCAGTCTCTTTTCTTTTGAATTTGGTAATAATTTAAAATGCATGCCCTGTTCATGGTGTACAACCCTGTGGATATTGAAGAAAATGCGATCAGATCATATCATCGTGTTGTTTTTTGGATCCTAATTTTAATAAATAAAACAAATGAAAGTATGTTGCATGTAACGGACAGTAGCTATGTTCACCATGCTGTGAAAGAAACTAGCATACAACTGAACATTTTAAGAGAAACATGTTTTAAATAATGTGCCATGGCCTAATACAGTATGAACCTTGCAACTTTCATACAGGGAGGTAACATTATATGAAACTTACAGTAAGTCAAGTAATCCAACTTTTTTGCATTATGTTCCATAGCTAGCCCCTCTGCTAAGTCAGGGTAAGGGATACAGTACGTATAAGGTGGCAAAAGGATGGGTGAGTGGGCATAAAAGGAAAAGGGAGAGAGGGCACGAAGAAATTATGCAGTTCTTGAAAGGAAGACTTTTTTTTTATTTTGTCACTTAAACTTTTTGCACATGGAATATATATATTAAAAATGTAATGTGCAACTAGTTACTTCCACAGTTGCCACAAAGTTCCCTTGAGTTTCATGACCTTTACAATGCTAAACGTTATAGCAGTGTGTATTAAACAACCATGTTGGTAACTGTATTCCTGTTAGATGTCTGAAGTAACCCAGTTATACAGAATTTATTCAGGTTGAAAATAAATGTAGAACACAGACCTTGATTATCACTTTTAGGCGCTAAGTAGTCAAAGATTAGTGCTAATCTGGTGGTGGGAGGGGGGGGGGAAGTAATATCATACAACAATCAAAGAAATAGTAAAAAAAATATATATTTTCTTTGTGGTGTTATAGCATTTACAGTTTGGTCATTTGACCTTGGCAACCCTACACTCCCTGACATGTGCATCTAGGTATGCTAGACAGGTTGAAAATGCACTTTTATAAACTGGTAAATCCATTTATTATTATTATTATTATTATTATTATTATTATTATTATTATTATTATTATTATTATTGTTACTATTTGAGCTTTTTTCATTTAGTTTGGTATTGTGGTCATTAAAAATATGTTGTGATGTTGTATTAAAGTGTAAAAAATACATGGGTATAGTTTGCATCTACAGTAGGTGCAAAAATAAGGTAAAAAATCATTATGCTCTGAATGAACCATACCAGGCTTGATCAGACTGAAAATCACAGCATATATCTTTAGGCTACTTAAACATTCACTTTAAAATCTGAACCTGATTGTACTTGTATGGTAATTTCATGCCATCAATGACTCCCTTCTCCTCCTGTCTCTAGGTCCACTGGTTTCTCAACTGATTCTACTCACTCTTCTTCATTAGAATTCTCTAGGTACGAAAACAAGGAGAAATGAGAATAAGATGCAAATTCGGAAGAAAAAAGGTTCTGATCTTGCTCCTTTTTTAAAAAAAAATAAAGAAAAAAGAAAAAAGACAGAATGGAATCTGTTGTCATACAGGTCAGAAAGAAGCTCCATTTGTACAGCAATAATTACTGCCTACATCAAAAGAAGTAAAATATGAAAGCATCTTTAAAAAGAATTCAACACTCATTTTAAGTTTGACAACCCCATTGATATGCTGATTGAAACGATCACAGTTTATATCTGGTTATGCTGGAGATCTGTGTCTTGTATGCATTAAAATAACAATTTTTTTAAAAAAAGTGTGAACTTCTTGTCTTACCAACTCTTTACAGCAAAGATGGACTTTACTTTATCACGTTTCAGGATCTTAAAAAAATACAGTACACATTGCATTGTTGTGCTGGGTACCTTTACTTGCAAAATACTCAACATACCTAAATTAACGTGAATTCAGCTAGAAATGTGTTAGTTCCCAAATGTAGCTGTTAATAAGGTCTGCAGAAATATAATGAAAAATGGGCTTGCAGTATTGTTTTCCTTAATGGGGTTTTTTAATTAGATTTTTTTTTTTAAATACAGACGTGCTCAAATTTGTTGGTACCTTTACAGCTCATTGAAATAATGCTTCATTCCTCCTGAAAAGTGAAGAAATTAAAAGCTATTTTATCATGTATACTTGCATGCCTTTGGTATGTCATAGAATAAAGCAAAGAAGCTGTGAAAAGAGATGAATTATTGCTTATTCTACAAAGATATTCTAAAATGGCCTGGACACATTTGTTGGTACCCCTTAGAAAAGATAATAAATAATTGGATTATAGTGATATTTCAAACTAATTAGTTTCTTTAATTAGTATCACACATGTCTCCAATCTTGTAATCAGTCATTCAGCCTATTTAAATGGAGAAAAGTAGTCACTGTGCTGTTTGGTATCATTGTGTGCACCACACTGAACATGGACCAGAGAAAGCAAAGGAGAGAGTTGTCTGAGGAGATCAGAAAGAAAATAATAGACAAGCATGGTAAAGGTAAAGGCTACAAGACCATCTCCAAGCAGCTTGATGTTCCTGTGACAACAGTTGCAAATATTATTAAGAAGTTTAAGGTCCATGGAACTGTAGCCAACCTCCCTGGGCGCGGCCGCAAGTGGAAAATCGACCCCAGATTGAACAGAAGGATAGTGCCAATGGTAGAAAAAGAACCAAGGATAACTGCCAAAGAGATACAAGCTGAACTCCAAGGTGAAGGTACGTCGCTTTGTGAGCGAAAGTGGGCTCCATGGAAGAAGACCCAGGAGGACTCCACTTTTGAAAGAAAAACATAAAAAAGCCAGACTGGAATTTGCTAAAATGCATATTGACAAGCCACAATCCTTCTGGGAGAATGTCCTTTGGACAGATGAGTCAAAACTGGAGCTTTTTGGCAAGTCACATCAGCTCTATGTTCACAGACGAAAAAATGAAGCTTTCAAAGAAAAGAACACCATACCTACAGTGAAACATGGAGGAGGCTCGGTTATGTTTTGGGGCTGCTTTGCTGCGCCTGGCACAGGTTGCCTTGAATCTGTGCAGGGCACAATGAAATCTCAAGACTATCAAGGCATTCTGGAGCAAAACGTACTGCCCAGTGTCAGAAAGCTCTATCTCAGTCGCAGGTCATGGGTCCTCCAACAGGATAATGACCCAAAACACACAGCTAAAAGCACCCAAGAATGGATAAGAACAAAACATTGGACTATTCTGAAGTGGCCTTCTATGAGTCCTGATCTAAATCCTATTGAACATCTATGGAAAGAGCTGAAACTTGCAGTCTGGAGAAGGCACCCATCAAACCTGAGACAGCTGGAGCAGTTTGCTCAGGAAGAATGGGCCAAACTACCTGTTAACAGATGCAGAAGTCTCATTGAGAGCTACAGAAAACGTTTGATTGCAGTGATCGCCTCTAAAGGTTGTGCAACAAAATATTAGGTTAGGGGTCCCATCATTTTTGTCCATGCCATTTTCATTTGTTTTATTATTTACAATATTATGTTGAATAAAAAATCAAAAGCAAAGTCTGATTTCTATTAAATATGGAATAAACAATGGTGGATGCCAATTACTTTTGTCAGTTTCAAGTTATTTCAGAGAAAAATTGTGCATTCTTCGTTTTTTGTGGAGGGGTACCAACAAATTTGAGCATGTCTGTATGTATTTTGCGTGGCATAAACAAATATTGTATTGATATGCAATTGCCTATTTACTGAAGTTCAGTTAAGTATTACTAAACAGTGTATAGATATGCAATAAGGATCCTTATGTACATCCACCATTAGACTGCCATTCATTTTTATCCCATATGTGTTAGATGTACTGTATGTTTATTAAGACTCAGATGTATAAAAAATTTCCAACTCCAACATATATTTATAAAAGTCTGCTTTATAAAATATTGATTAATACATTTTGGAATCATCTTACAAAATGAATACTGCTTGAGTGAATTTTGCATTAAACAACTTAAGTTAAATTTCCCCTTAGTTTTCCCTTTAAGTGTTTTAAGGGTGTTGCAGAAAGCAACTCAACACATTTGTCAATACCTTAAGCCCCTTTCACACTGGCGCTTCTACCTGGGTCCGGACCCGGGTTCTGGCTACTCGGGTCACATACCTGGGTTGTACCCGGGTTAACCCTAGCGTTTGCGTTTCAGTTGACATGTGAAAACATGTGAGCAAATTACATGGTCGACTATAAATACTGCTGAAACTACCAGGGAAGCAGGTAAAGAAAAGACAGAGACAAAAAAGAGAAATATGGAGCGTGCACTGGATTTCTACATTGCCAGACAAAGAGAGAGGAGGAGGAGGAGACGTCCCCAAATATTTAGATGTCGTCTGTCTTTTCTGAGCCTGTCTGACACACAATGTGTGCATCAATTTTGCTTCAACACACAAACAATCACTGACATCTGCCAACTGCTTCAGGCTGACCTGGAAGGAGACATGCAGAGAGCACACTGTGCCTGTAGCACTAGGAGAACCTGCCGCACTAACATTTTATGCCACTGGCTCGTTCCAACATACTGTGGGTTACTGTAAAGCCATAAATATTTGCGACCAAAATATTTGGTGAATCACACCCATAAAACCTATTTTGCTCCAGAAATGTTGTCTACCTGTTGAAATATACAAAGTATGTATAGTTAGTGAAATTTGATTTCGTGCCAAAAATGTTTGCAGGTTTTTTTCATAAGCGAAAAAGTATAATAAAAGGCACGCAAATATTTAAAGCTTTACAGTATACTGCAGACATGAGTCAGTCAGCTGTATCATGTGCAGTTCAAGATGTACCTGCAGCTTTAGTAAAACAGGCAGGAGAATTAATCAATTTCCCCATGTGAGAATGTGATTAGTTTCCAGATTGATGAATTTATTACTAATTTGAAGACGGTCACATGTATATAAACCCGCAGCTTTGGCTGATCGAGGTTAGTGTGTTCAGAGGCAGAACGAGAGACGTGAGTCGTGAGATAAAGAAACTTATATCTAAAAACAATTGCTACCCTTTTTACACCAGCACGATACTTGTTTGGTTTTGTCTCTGTTTTGGCCACTGTGCCATTTTGTTTGTGTTTTGTGAAAGTGTTTGTGTTTTGTTCAAACCTTTTGTTATGTTTATTATTAAATCTGCTCACCAGCACATTTCACTCACCATTCTGTGTCCTGCATTTCCTGGCTGGACGTCCCCACGCGAGCCATCGTGTCACACCCCGTCTCTCACGAGCTGCAACAAAATACAAAGCAGGGTTTTCTTGGGAGGTAGGGGTTTCCTGGTGTCCTGGGAGCCATCGATTGCACACGTGCAGCTACGTGCACCAACACGAATAGGCACCTCTACATAAATCATAAGGGGACCTGTTCTCTTAATGTACAAGAAGTGTGTGATACCAACAACTACATCACAAATGTGTATGCACACCATCCTGGCTAAATTGCAGGTGGCAGCTGCGTTTCAGTGGGATGACAGTCTGAGAGGTTAGTTGATAGGGGACAACGAGTATCCACTGAAGCGGTGGTTACTGACTGCTGCTCAAGCCCACGACCCCTACCAGACAGAGGTATAACCGTACCTTTAAATGTGCTCGTACTGTAATTGTGCAAACATTTGGAATCCTCAAAATGCGATTCCGATGTTTGGATGTCTCTGGAGGAGCACTACAGTACACTCCTCAGAAGGTCAGCAATATCATCCTGGCTGGTTGTGTTTTACATAACATAGCTCTCCGTAATGGATGTGATGTTGAACTTACAGAGGAAAGATTACAGGCTGAACTTGAAGCCCCAGTGGTGGAGGTTGCAGATGCTGCAGGTGCCAGGCAGGTCAGACAAAGTCTTATACATTACTTTTTTATTTTGTAGCCTTGCCTGAGGGGCTTGGTCATCCTCCTCATTTGGTCTGCTGGAGATTTTTAATTTCTTTGCACTTTTGTCTCCTTCTTTCTTTTTTTTTGTTTTCAAAATGCCATCTGTTTGCCGTCGCAGACTCACTGGTGCTCTTAATAGGAATGTTGAATCCTTACTGGTTGTAACCTTACTCCCCCTACTGTGCTTTGATTGACTGGACGTATGAGTCACTATTTGATATGCTTTAGTCCACTCATGAGGCCCGACTTCTAAATCAAGTTTTCGTGCTCTATCACGGCGGTTCGTTAACGCTGTCATTTTTGCCCGAGTGGAAGTGGCTGCGCACATATTTGCTAAATAGGGCCCAAGGTGTTTTAATGCAACTGGATCCAGACTGAAAAAGAGACTAATAACTTTTGATTTATATGCTCTTGTTTAGAAAGTTTTAAAAAATAAAAGTGCATCACGGCGTTGAACCACCGGTCTTTTGTATGACTGACTGTGGCAAGGTGGTTCACAGTGCACAGGTGTAGAAGTGATGTAATGCGAAACAGATGACAGACAACAAAGTTCACGTTCCAAACAATTCTTTGTTTGTTCTCATTTATAATCCAGGTCGTGTGGTGACCGTAAAAAATAATCCCAGGCAATACACAGCAATGTGTATTGCACTGTTTAAACTACGGGTTACAGTCCCGAAATAATAAACACAGTATAAACACACACACACACAACACAAACACAAAGTCCAGAGTAAGTGCTAACGTGCAAGTGGTGAAATACAATTTATTTGTGTAAGTGTTGTCCGGGTTGCTGCTGGCCTTAAGCAACAGCTCCCGGTACATGTTAGCCATCTAATGAGAACAAACAAGTACAATTATAAACAACAAAACAAACAAACACTAAACACTCACAGTTCTTTTACAGTCCTTCAGGGGTTCTCTCGCAACCATAACAAAGGAACAGATCGCTTGGCTACGTTCCCTTGGTTAGCGAGTGCAACAGTTTTTCCTCCAATCCGCGATTGCCACATCACTTCCTGTCTGGGGCGATGACTTGGTGTACCGTGGCTCCGCCCCCTTTCTAGATGGCTGATTTCCACCTTTCCCTGGAATTAATTGTCAGACCATCCAGTCTGGGGCACTCACAGTTTACACAGCGCCCTCACAGTTCGGGAGGGAGATTTATAACAAAGATTCATTCTTTCTCTGTCACACTGACCATCAGCTGTAACAGTGCATTGAAAGCCCCACTAGTGGAGTTGGAGGAACTGTAAAGTGATGCAGAGAGAGCAAGTCTTCAGAGGCCTTATGATATGATCACCAAATAACATAGAACATATTTGAATGGGTCAAGGACAATCTGACAAGCAGTTCACATTTGTTGTTATTCAAGAGGTGGAAAAAATAAAGACATATCCTGTAGCTAAGATGTAAAATGGCCCACTCTGTCCCTGTGACTAAAAAGCTTCTTTCATTTATCCCTGCATCGCTAAACTCAGTCACAGTGAAGTCTTCCCCAGGTGGCAGCACTGAGAAAGTCAGGAAAGAAAATGAGTATGAAAGTCAATGGTGGGTTGCTTGTGCCCTGCCTTTTTTTCTTGCGTCCAATCTTTTTATTTATTTATTTATTTATTTATTTTTAAGTGGCACTCAACTATAATTATAGCAGGGTGCCATTATTATGTCATTTTAATTTTAAAAAGCACATGTTGATATAATTGTGCTGTTTTAAGCAGAATACTGTAAATGCCACCCTATTAATTAAAGCCCAAGGTTTTTGTAGGGATGGTGCATCCTGATACACAAGAGCATTACACATGGCATTATTACACATGGCATTAATGAGGACTCATCCAAGGTGACACATTTTCTATTTTTATGGAAGTGTCCATATACATTTGACACAAATGAAAATATACAAAACAAAAGCACAGACTCCTCACAGCCTGGCTAAAACAATATCTGATTACTCTGCTTGTGCGATACTGTTACTGAACTGTAATTGAATTGCTTTTTGACTTGGATTGTTTTTTCAAAAACAAAAAAAGAACTTCATCTCCCTACTACTACTTGCAGTCTTGGGTGTGAGCTGAGATCTTGCGGGAAGTTTTCAGGACGTGGCGAATATGAAACTGAACCGCAGGCAAGCGCAGGGCTTGTCTGCACTTGTCCGCATTTTGGAAGCAGTTTTTATATTAATTGTAAGTAATTAAATGTTTTTAGTTCTCACTTTCAAGAGGGTGAGTGCACGCAGCAGGTGTTAAGTGTTTTCAAAGGTCTTTTTTTTTCCTTTTTAAAATGTTGTTTCTATTTATGCTGTGTCTCAAGGCTGGTTTTAGTGGTCAGTATTGCCAACCACACCTCTGCAGAAATCATGAGACAAACTCTTAGAAATCAAGAGATTTGGCATTCGATTTGCAAGATTTTATTTTTCAAAACAAAAACCAATATTTCAATGCTAAGAGACAACCAATATTTTCAGTTGTTTTTTAAACCTCATTAACAACAGCTTATATTGAGTCTATAACACCTCAAATCTCTTACAAACCTCTATTAGTGTTTCTCAAAATGCATAACAAAACCAGACAGTCCAGATCACCATTCAACATTATCTATTATCGTACCTGTTACTGCTGCGCAGACAGCTGCTGTGATGACAGCTACTGGAGTGTTGCATGTTTAGCAATATGAAGGAGCTGGAAAGCAACTGCTCCAGTCTGGGTTGAATTTGCATCTACAGTGTTTGCGCTTCTTTGAGTTTTCCGCCATGACTAATGTAGATCTTTCAAAAAGCGAAAAATTCTGAGATCCAACAGTACTGTCGCGAGATGAATTTGTGAGAGTTGGCAATACTAAGTGGTACAAATTATGTTTCCCCCTATTTTATTCCTGCTACTACTGTCTCTAGAGGTACCGAGGATTTGTTCCAGTTTTCACGGGACACTGACTCGTATTTTATTTTTGAACACTTTTATTAAGAAGGAATGATTTTACTGCTTTGTATTCATGTTTCTTATTGAAACATTTCCAGGCTACTGTTAGTTTACCACCAGATGTTAAGAATGCTTATAGCATAAAAAAGGCTCTATTTCATTTGGTGTAATTGATACGAAGTCTGATTATTTTGTCTTGTCTGGTAACATTCATCCTAATCCAGGTCCCCTGACTGAGAATGACACTGTCACCACATTGTTATCCTTTAATGATTTTTGTAATCGTAAAGGTTCAGGATTTCTTCACATAAATATACAGAGTTTACTTCCTAAAACTGACCAACGTAAGGTATGTATTTCTAGCATTTCTCCGGAGGTGTGTTAGTTATTTCAGACACTTGGTTAAAAAAATCTGTTTCTGACAAAGAAGTTGCTTTTAATGGTTATAATGTGCTTCGTCTGGATAGGTCTTCTAAGGGAGGAGGGGTTGTTATTTATGTTAAAGATTATTTACAATGTTCACTTTCTTTATCCAAATCAGTCTCCAAACAATTAGACCTGCTTGTAGTTAAAATCCATTTATCAAAAAATATGTGTTGAATGGTCGCAGGTTGCTATAGGCCACCTTCTGCTCCAGCAGCTAGTTTAATAGTACTTAGTGAACTTCTTGCTCCCTGCTTGTGTTCTGAGTTTATTTTATTAGGAGATTTAAACTGGGATATGTTAAAACCCAATGATACTGTTAAATGTCAATTGGATTATTTAAATCTTTCACAAATTATATCCGAACCTACTAGAATTGACTTTAAGTCATCTGATAAGTCAACTTTGATTGATGTTATTCTCACTAATACCCCTACTAAATTGCTGTTTTTTGATCCCTGCTTTATAGCATGTATTCATAGTGGTGTGAAAGAGAAGCTCCCTCCTCTGATTTTATCTAAAAGAAGTTTAAGGAATTGTAAAGAACAAGCTTTTTTTTTTTCTTTTACATGTTTAGTATTAATAAATTGGGATAGAATAACTCCCATCAGCTGAAGGAGCTTGGACCTTTCTTAAAGACGGTCTTTGTACTACTATTAATAAATATGCACCAATGAAGAGGTTTAGGGTTAAAAATCGTAACAGCCCTTGGCTCAGTCCTGATTTGTCAGCCCTAATAGAGCAAAAGAATTTAGCTTGGCAGACGGCTAGGGCTTCTAAGGATTCTAATGACTGGCTTTCATTTAGACAAATTAAAAATAAATATACACAAGCCATTAGAAGCTCTAAAGTAAACTATTATAACAGTCAGTTCTCTAATCTTATTAATAATCTTAAGACATTTTGGAACTCAGTTAATGCGTTGGAGAATAAATCACTTTCTTCTCAATTACCTGTATCAATTACTTATAAAGCACAGTTGTAATAGATTAAAAAAAAAAATGCACGGTTGATGCTTTCAATGATCATTTCATTGAAGCTGGACATGTGTTGGATAGGTCTACTTTTTTTTTTTTTTTTACTGTATCAGCTGAACATAATTTAATGGTTTTTGCGTCCTTTTAGTTTTTCATTGCAGCCTGTTTCTGAACTAGAAGTACTGGCTGAGTTGGGCAAAATGCTCCTCAAGGTTCTATATTGGGCCCTACCCTTTTTTCAATTTATATTAATAATATTGCTCAGGTAACGGGCAACTCTCATATTCATCTTTATGCAGATGACACTATTTTGTATTCAGTTGGTCTTACGCGGCCATTAGTAATGTCTGATTTGCAACTTAGCTTTGATAAAATTCAACAGGCCGCCTATGACTTGTGTCTTTTTCTGAACATTGATAAATCTAAACTTATGCATTTTAATAGAAAAAATACAAGATTCTCTTAATAGTGTTTGCAAAATATATTACTCTTATCTTACTCATCACTGCGATCTTTATATTATGGTTGAATGGCCTTCATTACACACTAGGCGATTGGATCATTGGCTTTGGTTAGTTTATATAACCCTGATTGGGAAAACCCCACTATATCTGTACAACCTATTACAGCTCTGCTTCAGTTTACAATTTATTAGATTGGTTCTTCCCAGAGTGTCCACTGTTTTTGGGTGTAATTCATTTCAGTTTGCGGATGCATGACTGGAATGAATTTCAAATCAAATTAAAACTAAGGAGTTTGATATAACTGTCCATATTAAAGTTTACCGAGGTCAGTTTGCTTGGTCATTTTACTGTGGTTTTTACAATGATCCTCTTGGTTTACAACCGCAAGAAGACTAGCCAACAATTTAGCGCTGTGTGTCCAATGCCTCAATTAACCCAGATCAACACGATAGAAAGCCAAATCCTGGAGTAAGATGGATATCTGAAAAGACTAGTCCTAATCAGGGTCTGTGAAACCAGCCATTAGTTCAACAAAAAAACAAAAAACTTATATATATATATATATAGCTCAACCTGTGCAGCAGCTCTGAGGGTGCAGTGTTCTTTCATGTTCTTTCCCACACACAGGTTTTGTTTAAAACAAAGTTTATTTTTTTTTATCTGTTTGCATAGTTTT
Source organism: Acipenser ruthenus (assembly GCF_902713425.1). NCBI lineage: Eukaryota > Metazoa > Chordata > Actinopteri > Acipenseriformes > Acipenseridae > Acipenser > Acipenser ruthenus. The sequence goes on along the minus strand of NC_081190.1, from coordinate 67,839,735 downwards.
AGAGAAAGCACTAGTAAGTTCCAACATTCTTTACTTAACACTCTGTATAACCGTCTAATGGCATGATTTGCAAAAATAGTCACACACGTGGAATATGCTTAAGTGGAAGTCATTTAAGATTACTGCAATATTAATATTGTCACTGGGGAGATCCTGACATTGAAAAAGTGATAGGCAGGAGGTTATCTAGACTGCAGTATATTAAAACAGCATATTAACCCTAAATTGCATGCGGTGAAACCAAAGCAACATATTGTCAGGATTAGTGCCCATGACAAGAGATCTGTGTCACTGAAAAATACACAAAAATGACAAAAATACGCTGCCCACAGAATTTTTTTTTATTTGTTGGGTAATCGCGTGAGATGCCTGAAGTCACTGAAATCAATTTATATATAATATATAATGAATATATAATGAAATGTACAAAGGTCGAATTCAAAATAAATCAAGCCACATGACAGAAAGAATGATGCCATGAAGAAAAAACGTTGCCTTTGCAAGCCTATCCAAACATGAGATAAATAACACAAATAATCACCCATACATTGTTTAAATGCTTCCATAAGGGGGTTTGGTGCAGTTCTCCCTTTAATTGAATGACACAGTTCTTCTTTTTTTTTTTTTTTAATCAACCCAGCAGGAGAAGCTCTAATTACAAGCAGGGCAATGTGTTACAATAAAACATTGATCTACTGTAGACTTTCAATATAAGGCATAATACATGAGTCTTTCTGAAGTACAATTTATTGGTAACAGTTTTAACAGGTCTACTAAAAACAGGTCTACTTGGCATTTAATTAAAACAGAATTGTTTTTTGAAGCAATGCAAATATTACATATTTGTTAACCAATTTTATGGCTGGTTTCACAGACCCTAATTAGGACTAATCTTGGACTACCTAATGTTATTTTAGATAAGGTAGTCGATAGTGTCTTTAGACAGAGGTAATCCACTAAACCTGAGCTTTTGCATTCAAGGATAGAGGAACAGCCAAATATGCATTTTCAAGATTTTACAGATTAGAAAGCATTGTATTTAATAATATTAATAATAACAAAAATAATTGTGTGTCACTCCCTAAATATATAACAATGATAATAAGTATTGTCCAGCTTTTACTTGCCCATTCAGCAGCTGGGTATACATATAGCATCTTTGCAATTCCATCCGTGTGACAAGATTGCAGGAAATGAATAGACCCTTCATCTGAAAAGATCTTCAGTGGCTGGAGGCAGCGAATGTAGGAAATGTTGGCTATAATAATTGCTGTCTGCCCTGGGAAATGGCATCAAGGCCAGACCAGTCATGGCTCCAAACCAGCACAACCTCTAATTATTGAAAAACCTGAAAAGTCTGGATGTTAATCAGTCTCTCAGAGACTTCAGCTTTATGTGGTTAGTACAGATTTTTTTTTTCTTATACTTTTATTAAAGATGATATTTCACAAGGAAGGAAAAATATCTCTAGACAACTGTTAAAAAGTTTCTATCACGAAAGTGAACTGTAGGATTATTCTAAGGATATTCCACAGGGGACAAAAAGGAAGGATATGGAACAAAACATCAAAGAAGCTGTGAAAAAAAAATGAAAAAGATAAAGCTGTAAAATATTTAGAGCGGCCCCAACAGGTGGTCAAGAGTGCAACACGAGGCTGCGGTTTAATTAAGATTAATAATGCATGCTTGTTAGACTTATGTAAATACAGATTTATATTCCCTAATTGACAAAGAAGGGTGATCCATATCGAACAGAAATTTACTAAAAGAATTTGAGCAAGCTGGTATAATTAACTGACAATTAGGTTAATCTTTAATGGAAACTTAATCACAGATAAGCGGTTCTGGTTACAGCGTTTAATCCCACAGTATAACAATAGTTACAATGATGTCTAACAAGGACAGCAAGGATGACCTTTTATCAGGTATCCTTTCTAAATAATTATCCCCAATATTTTTCTTTTTATTACCATATACATTTCAAACATCTGGGTTCAAATTAGCTCCAGTGGATATTTGCACATTTTTTGTTCATGTAACAGGTCTTATAAAGCTCTTATAATAGCAATACATATATCGCCTTGTTTTTTTCTGTTCGAATTTTGCATAGTTTCCAACTATTTTGTTTTTTTAATCTGTGATGTGAGAAAATATTTTGTTGTATCACTACCTTTTTCCTAATCACTTCTGTATTTCTATCCCATTAATTATAGTTTGTTTGCAGCAGCTTCAGTAATTCAAATAACTGGTATGTTAAAAAAAAAAAAAAAGAGTTTTTAGTCACTGAATATCCAGCTCAGAGCATGCCACAAAAGCAGAAGAAGCAATGACAGAAACTGGATCTTTGCATTAGATTTAAAATGAATGGTTTTCGAAAGTCAGCAGCAGTTGACGATGATAAAGATGTGTGTTGGCTCCTGATTCACCCTATTCAAAACCATACACAGTGCTGAGACCATTACAGTTAGCATGACTATTAATATAACACAGAACAGTGCTTCTTTGTGCCATTACAAGCGGGATAAATTCATGCAGGATGCACTATGCTATATCTGGTCCTAAATACTCTATTTACAGCACATAAAATCCATGTGTATCTAGCAGTGTTTGTCATATAGTAAATTGGTTGGTTTACGTTTCCACTTTTCAATTTCAGTTTAAACTTCATAAACGTGATTTGGTATACTTCTTGTTTAAGATTTTTTTTATCTTTATGAATTCAGAGATTGACACAAAGTGAATCCCTTTGTATGCCACAAACCTCTGTTGGGACTGTAAATAATAACAGTATCACATTAATTATTAGGTTGGTTTGTCTGACACCCTGTACCAGCTTTCTGCAATTTCACCCAAGTTTAACCCCAGCTTAGTTTGTAGTTTTCTACATGAGTGTCTATCACATGATTGGCCCTTCTGAATCTCCAATTAAATTATTTGTGCGGAACTGCAGGAAGTGCCCCAGAAACAGTGTTTCCCATGGAGAGCTCCCTACAAAGGCACCAATGGGTATATAATGTCGTGAAATTCATGATATGTTAAAAAATACTTCTGAACATCCTAACTAACAAGGGATGGAAGCCTCAAAGATGAGAAATAAATGATTGACAGGTAGGACACTGGTTGCCAACTGCAGACACCCCTGGGTATTTTCTTAAATATACTGAAATACTAGTTTGCAGCCTTTCATCTGTGTTTTATCTACTTTATTTCTTATTATTTCATAACTCTTTCGTTACTTTCTCTATTGATGGTAATGTAATTCAAAATATAAAGCACAATTATTATTTTTAGATGTTAGTCTACCAATATTATATTGAGAGGTTTGCTGTGGTCATTAGTTCAGGACCAAGTTGTAATACAGCAGGCAGGAAGACTAACGCCACACTTCCATATGTGCCATTAAACCTGTTCAACTCAATCTCATCTTGTTCCAATATCAAACCAGGGCTGCAGTTTCACCTGCAGTCTACAATCCAATCTGCAGCCGGACGTTACACAAAACTCAAAGATTACCTGTATACTGTGTATCACGTTTTATAATATAGTCACAGCATTGGCAGATGGAAACATCGCTTAAGAGGCATAAAATGCCAAACAAGCTACAGGTGTAGGAAACAGGGTTCCAATGGAACAACAGCACAGAACTATCCTGTCTTCTGTTGTTCAGCTTTAACCACTACACTCAGTACAGTGCTTCCTCCAAGTATACAGTACACTGAACCTTGATGTCAAAATTCTTATAAGGTTCCACAGCACTGAAGCACTAAAGGAAAAGACACATTGATCACACTTCAGATGCAAAAAGAAACTGCAGAGGAACAAATAGATACTCCCTTAACACTTACACACCTTTTTTTACTACATTTATTTACTACAAAAAAAAGACATGGACCCAACAGTATATAAAATTGCTAAACTTCATGTTTACATTTTTATCCTGCAATGTAAATCATTTTGGATATCAAAAATAAACTACATAATAATGTAGATTCTTCTGGGGTGATTTTCAAAGTGACAAACGACAAAAGACCTGTTCTTTAATTTGGAATAATTTAGTATAGTGGTACCCTCCCTTGCACTGTTAAATATTCTCATAAGGATGCTGAAATAATACAACAATTTGGGGAATGAAAGGCTTGATCTTTTCAGCAACTTTTACTAATTTCTTGTAGACAAACTGGCTTTCTAGAATGTTACCAGAATGCCATACAGTGGCACAAACATTTCTATATATTTCAGTTTTGTAAAAATAAAAAAAGCACCTAACTTTAATTTGGTGCATGTGATCTAACAGTCCTTTTAGTCAATTTCTATCATATGTCTGTGGTATTTAGATCCGCCAACATTTAGATAAATTGATAAATTGTGCTAAAAAAAAAAGCCAATTGAATAATCTGGAAAATAGGTAAATTTCAAAATATCACTGTCCTGGTCACAAAAGCAAAGTTTGTGGGGAATAATAGCCATTTTCTATACTTTTGAGGCATAAGCAATTAGGAAATAACACTTACTACCCAGGAACAAAAATGCCTTTAAAATACAAAACAACACTAGAAAGATAGCCACAGCAATACTACCTGAAACCATACTAAGCAACGGCGCTGGAACCTTTCTAAACGTGTTTTAAGCACACCCATTGTGAAAAAAAAAAAGTACAAGCAAGATATTTGGGTTTAAAACGTAAAAAAGGCCTGGAACGGAAAGATGATTTAACAGGTGTTGATATATCAATGTAAGACGTAATAGGCTACTTGATGCAAGAGACAGAGCTTGTACTTGCATAAAGTTCAGTGAATGGCTGCTTTTTACAACAGAAAAAAATAGCCATACCTCGTTGCCAAACCTTTTTTTCCCTATACAATAGATAACATTACTATCACAGAAAAACTATTTCTACAGATGAATGAATGCAATATAACAACATGTCAAATATTGAAGCAGGTTATATATTTATAGTCTACTGGTTATTTAAAGTTTGCAACAACAACAACAACAACAACAACAACAACAACAACAACAACAACAATACTACTATGACTACTACTGCTAATAATGTGGTGGCAGCATGTAATGGGTTCCAGTGGGAAGAAAGGAAACACTTCTAAAGACTTCTTTGGCACTGGAAAGGCCGTTTATTGTAGAAATGGATTGGCGCTTATAAGTGCTGTTGCTTTAGCTCTTGCTGCTGTCACTCTCTCAGCACCCTCCTAGTCAGCGCGCAGGTTGCAGCTTTATATAGAGTCCGCAGGCGGGAAAGAGTGGACCTGGTTGGAACCAGGCTGCAACAGTAACAAGTCCCATTCAGCGGGTCCGCGAGACCCGACGCTACAATAATACTACTACTACTACGACTACGACTACTACGACTACTAATAATAATAATAATAATAATAATAATAATAATAATAATAATAATAATAATAATTATTATTATTATTATTATTATTATTATTATTATAATAATTATTATAATAAGCTTATTATCTGAAAAATCTTGGTCCTGGGTGACCCCTGTGTCTGCTGGTTTTCATTTGAACTGAGTTCTCAATTACTTAATTATTCATAAGCTTAATTAGACCTTTATAATTGTTTTCAGCTTTTTACACTTTTATAAGTAACTTGAAATCAGCAACGTTTTAGGAGCTGAGAACAATTAAAAAGGTCTAATTAAGCTAATGAATAGTTCAATTAAGGGTTTGATTAAGTAATTGAGAACTCAGTTGGAATGAAAAGCAGACACAGGGGTCCCCCAGGACCAGGACTGGGAACTCCATGCGTTAAGGGACTCTCTGCTCTGCTACTGAACCACACAACTCTGTCTAATAAGAAATGTCTACACATGTTTGTACGTTTGTGTGGGGCGGGGCCCAGAGGAATAATCCCTTAACGCAACAGTAGCCTAATGTACTTATAATGTAAAACTTTGACAGTGGTGAGCAAGCATCCAAATTCAAGACCAATGGAAGCAATATGCGGGGCCCTATGCAGTCCCATAGGCTGCATAAGCCTAAGGCCAGCCCTGTATACAAGAGTATTGTTTTCGCTGTGCTCATGTTTCTTTTGTCAAAAAGTGGGGGGCCATGGTCCCTCTGCAACTCCTAATCCCCTGACTTTTCAGCCCTTGTGTACACCAATGAGTGGGAGAAAGCCATCACCAAGGGTCCAAGTTTTAGTATATAGTAAAACTGCACGCTTGTATTTAGAAATCAATTTAAAAACTGACAAAAAAGCCCTAATGATTTTGCTTAATATTTTACACCAATAAAAGAATGTTAATGAAGGCAGACAAGTTATGGTTTTGCATGTTGCTAGGGTTTCTTGTGTAATCTTCACTATCTCTGAAATACAGGAAAAGCTGAAATGTTAATTTTGACAGATCTATCCGTACCCCTCTGCGACCCATCCTATTTTTTTAAAAGTTTAAGTCTCTGTTCTCATCCCAAGGCTTGAGTTTTCAATGAGACTCCTTCACTTTGATACCCAGAAATGTGATATTATTTAAATGATCCGCTTCTTAAAAGACAAGACTTCAACGCATGCTAATGGAAAAAAATCTCAGTACTGTTTCCAAATTATTTCACTCTCTTGAATATAGAGCTTGATAGAAAAAGCAGTTCAGACCATAAAATCCTAAAGGGATATTATGGATGGGATTTAAAAAAAAACAACATAATAATAAAAACAAATCTTATCTTCAAATAAAATACAAATATTACACATATATTAGTGAGCCTTGTTGTAAGATAAATGAATGTACCCTCTCATATTAACCGTATTACTAATCTTTTATATATAAAATAACAAAACAACCAAGAGTGATAAAAGGCAAGTTCCCCTGAACCAACCTACTAAACCAATCAGGTTTAGTAGGTTTTGTAATGGACCAGTGATTAAACAAAGAAGAGACCTTATATATATAATAAAATAATCCACAAAAAATACTAAACAGTTACATTCTATTACTAAATACATTTTCTTTTTTTTTCAACTGTTCAGCAATAAATAAACTCTACAGTAACTCTAATAAGCACATGTACTGCCCTTACTAATGAGTTAATCCTTTGTAAAAACGTAACTGCGATCACATTTGTCCATGCATAATGTTTATGCTATTCTATAAACCTGTTGTTAAATTAAATAAATGCTTTTTGTTTTAAAAAAATATATTAATTTACTAAGAGTATACAAACAACAAGAAACAAGTATCATATGACACACTTGCAGAAATTGAATTTTAAGACCAAGGAAATGAAAGACCTCACAGTCATTCTGAATATAGAGAAAGTTTCCATGCGACCCAGCGTTGCAGTACCATGTGTTAAGAATTATCACGTGATTAGAAATTATCACTTAAATACGTGATGATTCCCTATCACGAAATTACGTGATATATATATATATATTAGCTCAAAGAGCCAGCTGCCCAACGTTTCGATATGTTGTACATATCTTTCTCAAGGGAACCTTATTATTATTATTATTATGTTTATAGAATAGTATATATATATATATATATATATATATATATATATATATATATATATATATACGCAGTGCCTTGCATAAGTATTCACCCCCCTTGGATTTTTCCACATTTTGTAGTGTTACAACCTGGAATTAAAATGGATTTAATTGGGATTTTTACCATTTGATTTACACAACATACTTAACACTTTGAAGGTGCAAAATATGTTTTTATTGTGACACAAAAGTTAATTAAACAAAAAAAAAGACATTTGTTTGTTGCATAAGTATTCAACCCCCTGAGTCAATACTTGGTAGAAGCACCTTTGGCAGCAATTACAGCTGTAAGTCTCTACCAGCTTTGCACATCTGGATCCTGCAATTTTTGCCCATTCTTCTTGGCAAAATTGCTCAAGCTCTGTCAAGTTGGATGGGGACCGTTGGTGAACAGCAATTTTCAAGTCTTGCCACAGATTCTCAATCGGATTGAGGTCTGGGCTTTGACTGGGCCATTCTAAGACATTCAGGTTCTTGTTTTTAAACCATTCCAGTGTAGCTTTGGCTGTGTGTTTAGGGTCATTGTCCTGCTGGAAGGTGAACCTCCGCCCCAGTCCCAGGTCTCTTGCAGACTGAAACAGGTTTTCCTCTAGAATTTCCCTGTATTTGGCTCCATCCATCTTGCCCTCAATCCTGACCAGTTTCCCAGCCCCTGCCGATGAAAAGCATCCCCATAACATGATGCTGTCACCACCATGCTTCACTGTGGGGATGGTGTTCTCAGGGTGATGAGCAGTGTTTGCTTTGCGCCACACATAGCGCTTTGCGCTGAGGCCAAAAAGTTCAATTTTGGTCTCATCAGACCAGAGAACCTTTTTCCACATGTTTGCTGTGTCTTCGACATGCCTTTTGGCAAAATCCAAATGGGATTTGATATGGGTTTTTTTCAGCAATGGCTTTCTTCTCGCCACTCTTCCATAAAGCCCAGCCTTGTGGAGCATCCGGGTTATAGTTGTCCCATGGACGGTTTCTCCCATCTCAGCTGTAGATCTCTCCAGCTCCTTCAGAGTTACCATTGGCCTCTTGGTTGCTTCTCTGACTAATGCCCTCCTTACCTGGTCACTGAGTTTTGGTGGACGGCCTTCTCTAGGCAGTCGCGGTTGTGCCATATTCTTTTCATTTTTTAATGATGGATTTAATGGTGCTCCGGGGTTTGCCCACAGTTGGGATATTTTTTTATAACCCAACCCTGATTGGTGCTTCTCCAGAACTTTATCCTGGACTTGTTTTGATAGCTCCTTGGTCTTCATGATGCTGTTTGTTTAGATATGCTCTCTAACAAACTCTGGGGCCTTCCAGAAACAGGTGTATTTAATCTGAGATCATGTGACACTTTAATTGCACACAGGTGGACTCCATTCAACTAATTATGTGACTTCTGAAGGCAATTGGTTGCACCAGAGCTTATTTAGTGGTGTCACAGCAAAGGGGGTGAATACTTATGCAATCAAGACTTTTCAGTTTTTTATTTGTAAATAATTTTGAAAAATATGTAGATTTTTTTCCCCACTTCGACATTATGGACTATTTTGTATCGATCAGTGACAAAAAATCCTAATTAAATCCATTTTAATTCCAGGTTGTAACACTACAAAATGTGGAAAAGTCCAAGGGGGGTGAATACTTATGCAAGGCATTGTATATATATAATTTATGTATGGCAGCAATGCGCTTCCGTACGTAACTCTCATCAGGCGTAAACCTTATTGCAATATTAATTGCAAAGAATCTAATGTGTTGACTGCTCGAAACTTTTTTTCTACATTATGTTGAGGCTGCGTGTCTCTGTGTTAATTGCATTAACTTATGAGGAAGATACCAACACTTTAATTTTTGTTTACATTTTTTTCAACAAACTAACCTATTAGTCTGAATAATAGTAAACTAAAACCAACCATGATATACTGTGACGTCAATAGAAAATATGCCGTTTTATTTATTTATTTGGTGGTTGTTGTTGTGGTTGTTGTTGTTATTGTCATATCATGCCATATGTAGCATTGATGAGCAGTGTCACTATTGGGCATCTATGTGGTCTTTTAGGAGGATATAAAAAGGAACGTTCAGGTTGTAACTCTCGCCTCAGCTCAAGCTGAAATAAATACAAAGTGGAAATCAATGTGTAATAAAGCTAAACCTGATTAGCACTTACCTTGTCCTGGGTCCTGTGTTCCGGAGTAGTAGTTGTATTCCCCAGAACCTGCAATAGCAAAAAGGAGAGCCTACAGAGACCAGACGTAACAAGGAAGGCCTGAGAAGACTAAGTCTCAGTTTGCCACGAGGTCAAGAACATGACATGGTGTCAGAAGTAAAGCAGATCAGCCCCAGTTCATCACAAAACCGGAGCACAAGACCTTGACTCGACAGACTTTTCCTTTCAAAATTGAACGTTTCCACAAAGCAAACCCAAAGTTGAACCGTAGACAAACCAGAGAGACGACAGCACGAGGAGCAGCAACAGCACCATGAGGGCGGACCAGACACAGACGACAGCACGAGGAGTAGCAACAGCACCATGAGGGCGGACCGGAGACGGACGACAGCACAAGGAGCAGCAACAGCACCACGAGAGCGGACCGGACACAGACGACAGCACGTTGGAGCAGCAACAGCACCACGAGGGCGGACCGGACACAGACGACAGCACGAGGAGCAGCAACAGCACCACGAGGGCGGACCGGACACAGACGACAGCACGAGGAGCAGCAACAGCACCACGAGGGCGGACCAGACACAGACGACAGCACGAGGAGCAGCAACAGCACCACGAGGGTGGACCGGACACGGACGACAGCACAGGGAGCAGCTCCTGCACAACAGCTTCGACTGGTCCATAATACACGAACGACGCACACAAGCTGCTGCAACCACGAGGCAGAACCAACGCAGAGCCACACCGGAGACGAGACACTGCAGAACCGCTCTGGACAACACCAGACTGCAGCCTCGCACAGATGGAAGGCTGGCAACCCGGACTCTGACACGTAAAGAAAGGACATTCATCACAAACTATAAATATTGGTGTATCCCTTACCTGTAAGTCACTTGCTATACCATTCGGTAATTTGTTCAATCAAGGCGTATGACAATGAATTTGTATTTTGTTCTTCATTTAACTTACAATGGAACAATTAGCAGCTCCCCCTCCTCTAGACATTAGGGGAAATCTAACAGAAAATTGGAAACAATGGAGCCAGCAATTCGAAATATATTCAATTGCTTCAGGTCTCAACAAGAAACCTGACGACATTCAAGTCGCCACCATTTTACACATGATAGGGCAAGGTGGTCTTGACATTTACAACAGGCTGTGCATTGACTTTGCAGACCAGAATAAACAGACAGCGGGTGAGGTGCTAAGTGCTCTGAAAGCCTACTGTGAACCTAAAAGCAATGAAATGTTTGAAAGATACCAATTCTGGGCACATGAGTGGTTAGACTCACATACCATAGACAAATATGTAACTGAAAGGGTCAAAGCAAAAAACTGTGGTTTTGGCACAAATGAAGAAACAGTGTTAAGAGACAAAATAGTCTTTAGCGTAAAGGACTGCCATCTCAAAGAGAACATTTTAACTGTCTCCGATCTAACCTTATCGAAAGTGATAGACATATGCAGGGTCAAAGAAATCTCACACGCACAATCAAAACTAATGCTAGAGATGCTAGAGAGCCCCCCTTCTCAGACCGTAATGACACTCTCGGCCCAAACATCAGTGTCGATCCCCCAGCCATAGACAACATTGCTAGACACAAACATACACGACAACTACCACAAAAAACCTGTGGTAACTGTGGGCAAACCCACAGACCCAGAGCTTGCCCCCGCATAGGGTTTAAAATGCAGGTTGTGTAACAAAAGAAATCATTTTGCTAGCGTGTGTAGGGTGACATCTAGCGGTAGAATTCCGACACGACAGGTCAATGAGGCCCGCGGGGTCATGCGCAAGGTCACCAAGCCCACTCCATGGGTTAACAATCTAGTCGTCATGGAAAAGAAATCTAATGGGAATTTAGACATTTGTTGAGACCCCAGACAACTCAATAAAGCCATACAGCGCCAGCATTTCTCCATACCTAAAATAGATGAGGTACTAGGCAATTTGTCAGGCAAGCGCATCTTCACCATTCTGGATGAATAAGACAGATACTGAACTAGACCATCAGTCGGCAGACCTGTGCATGTTTATCTTGCCATGGGGACGGTATCAATTCTGTAGAATGCCTTTTGGCATTAAATCGGCTAGTGAGGTCTTCCAACTCAAGAATTACGAGGTTTTTGGTGACACCAGAGGCGTACAAATAATTGCGGATGACATGATAATTGCTGTGGAATCGCTGATTGAACATGACAAAATCCTACTACAGGTGCTTGACAGAGCGCGTGAAAAAGGAATTAAGTTCAATAGTGAAAAACTACAGTTCAAAGTGCAACAGGTAGCATACATGGGCCACATCATGTCAGCGCAAGGGGTGCAACCAGACTCTGCCAAAGGGGTGCAAAGAGTCCTTGGCATGACTCGTTATCTAGCACAGTACATCACCAATGAGGCCGACATCACAGACCCGCTTAGACTGCTGTTACACAAAGACATAATCTGGCAATGGGGTCCAGAACACGAACAAGCACTATTTAAGCTCAAATCAGGTATATGTCAAGCACCAGACTGATTTTACGACCCATCTCTTCCTTTAGTGGTCCAAACAGATGCGTCAAAAGATGGTTTGGGTGCGTGTTTGATGCAGGAAGAACAACCTATAGCTTTTGCTTCCAGGGCTATGAGCAAATGTGAGCAACACTATGCACAAATTGAAAAAGAACTCCTTGCTATTGTTTTTGCTTGTCTCAAATTTCACCAGTATGTGTATGGTAGAACTGCATCAGTGCACTTCGATCTCAAGCCATTAGAAACAAGTCAATGGCACAAACCCCAGCATGTTTATAGCACATGTTATTACAATTGCAAAGGTATGATTTGTCATTAGTATATGTCCCAGGGTCAAAAGTAATCATTGCTGACCTCCTGTCCAGGGCTTCACTGCCTAGCGACTGGGCAGAATGGAACATAGAGCAATTTGAAGACAGGGTTCTTAACAGCATACAGAAATGTGTTTTATTGCCAGATAACATGTTAGAAAAAATATGAGAGGAAACAGCAAATGATCCTCACATAAACAAACTCCTAAACAGTGCTTGGCCAGACAGGATGTCTCAAACCCATCCTATTGCCAAGCAGTTTTGGCCATTATTGCGAGTCCAAGACGGATTACTGCTCTTTGGAGACAGAGTAGTAATTCCTACTAACCTTAGGACACTGATGTTGGAGAGACTGCATGTAGCACATCAAGGTGTCAATAGAACAAAGGCATACGCATGAGAGTACATGTTTTGGCCCAACATGGGTTTTGACATAGAATCATGTGTTAAACAGTGTGACCCATGCCAGGCGCTACTCCCTGCTAACCACAAAGAGCCCCTTATTAGTCATGACATTCCTGACATCCCATGGTTAAAGGTTGGTGCGGACATATTTGATCTTGACACACACAGCTACCTGATAGTGGTTGACTACTATTCCAAATTCCCTGAGATCCAGCAGCTGTCGGACAAAACAGGGGCGAAGTGGTAGGCAAACTGAAAGCTATTTTTGCGAGATATGGCATTCCTAAGGTGGTAGTGGCAACAACATGCCTTTTGCGAGTAAGGAAGTACACCTGATGGTTACTGAATAGGGATTCACTTTTACTCATTCCAGTCCTAATTACACTCAAATGGTTTAGCTGAACATACCATCCAAACTGTCAAACATATGTTGAAAAAGGCTATGCGGTCAGGCACTACTCTACATTTGGCTGTTCTCATCCTTTGCAACACCCCCATTTCAGGCATGAAGTACTCTACTGTTCAACTACTTATGGGCAGAGTCTTACAAGGGGTCATACCTGTGGTGTCACGCAAACTGAGGCCGTGTGTGGCGCGGCAGGCCACACAACAATTGGCCAAGAAGCAACATAAGCAAAACCACAGTAAACGGCAGATGGCTCTCTCTAATGCCTCATCTGTGGATTCGATTCCTGACACTGTTCCTGTGTCCGATGAAAATGATGGTGTTTCTATTGATGATTCACAAAATGATTTTGCTGTTCCTGCACAGCCTGGAGGTGACATTCGGGTTACCAGGTCTGGTAGACAGGTGGTACTGCCGAGTCGTTATAATGACTATGTTATGTAAAAAGTCCTTAAAAAAAAAATAATAAAAAAAATCTTTGAAAAGGGGGGATGTCATGCGATATGCAGTATTGATGAGCAGTGTCACTATTGGGCGTGCATGTGGTCTTTTAGGAAGGGTATAAAAAGGAACGTTCAGGTTGTAACTCTCTCTCTCGACCTCAGCTCAAGCTGAAGACAGCACTGCCATAGTATTAAATACAAAGTGGAAATCAATGTGTAAAAGTTAAACCTGATTAGCACTTACCTTGTCCTGAGTCCTGTGTTCCGGAGTAGTAGTTGTATTCCCCAGAACCTGCAATAGCAAAAAGGAGAGCCTACGGAGACCAGACGGAACAAGGAAGACCTGAGCAGACTGAGTCGCAGTTTGCCACGAGGTCAAGAACAGTTATTATTATTATTATATCTTTAGGTAACTAGAATGTAAATCATGCTTTAGGAAAAGAATTGACGTTTCAGCTGGATTTAAGATTTGTGTTTTAAATAATATCGGTGCTAGCATATGCCTATGGTAAATGTTTGTTTATATTAATTAGCCAAAACAATTACAGTCAACTCTCGATTAACCGGGGTAATGGGGGGGAAGGAGGTCACAGATAACTAAAAATCACGGTGTAACAGGGGGAGACCTGTGCTGACTCTTCTGATGTGTTCATAGTGCTGCAGGGAGAGGGCAGCAGCCCGTCAATATCCGCCTGTCAGTCATGGCAGTGACACGGAGAGGTGGGAGAGTGGGTGTGCGGGCTTTCCTTCTCTCTGAGTGGCTGACAGGCGGGTCTTGGGGGAATTGCTGGCCCTATAAGTTAACATTCTGCTGTTACCTCAGGTCTGCCCTCTGAGACGTAAAAGGTGTGCGGAAGCGCTGGAGAAAAAGCTGCAGGGACAGAAATCCCAACAAGAAAAATAAATAAATAAATAAATAAATAAATAAATAAATAAGAGAATTAGCGGTAGCAGGGAAAAACCTTGGGCAGCCCCAGTAAACAGTGTATAGCAGGCTGAGGGAGCCGCTAGTGTAGGATGGAGACCCGGGCCGTGCGGGTAGCGACGGTTGGGGTGAAGCTGCCGAGCGCAGCACCTTTTATTTGTAGTTTTGTTTACTGTGTTTTATTTTCCCTGTTCCTTTCGCCTTTTGATTACTGTTTTGTTTGAACCTCTGTATCCTGTACCGCCCCCGCAGAGGGCGCTTTTGTCCGTGGCCTGAGTACCGGCAACGGTACACAGGACCACAGGAATACTAATACTGGTAAACAGTAAAGAAAACTGGCGCACTCACAGGTGCTCAAAATAATAATGAAAACAAAAAGCGATATGAAAAGGGAAAATAAAACACAGTAATAAAACTACAAGATAAAGGTGCTGCTTATGCAGTGCCCCCACTGCCGCTAAGCCAGTCAGTATGGGCCTCCGACCTATGCTCAGCTATTTCTATACACTGGGGTGGCCAGAGTTCCCTGTATAACTACACACGTCCCCTCGGGTACGTAACTATTTCTTTTACTTTTTAAATTATTTTAAGGCAGGCTGTCTCCCTCAGCCGGGCTTGCCTGGTCCTTGTTTACACTGGCATCTTCTGCCAGCGTCACTGTATATTCCCAAACACGGCCACCCCAATGCACAACCAAGCGCAGTTCTTATGGGCCGAGCAATCTCCCAAGGCCCGCCCCTCAGAGAGAGGGAAAGCCGACACACCCTCTTCCCCACCTCTCTGTGTCATTGCCAAGACTGACAGGTGGATCTTACGAGACTGCTGTCCTCTTCCTGCAGTACCACGCATGTGCCAGATAGTCAGCACAGATTTCCTCCCGTTACAATCATTTATAATGGCTTCCTTAACTCAAGCTGACAATATTTTGAATCCAGCCTTGAAATAAACAGTTCACAAAGCATTAACACAAACAATTTCAGACTGTTGTAGGCTTCTTGTGTAATGTAGGAATGTTTATTAAATATCAAACTTCATTTTAATCATGAAAATGATCTTTGAAAAACATTTAAATAACGTATAAGGTAAAGGTTTTTGAACAGGGCCCATTTGACTTGAAATCATAGTGAAGTGTAAGGAAATCCCTTTTTTTTTAAATAAAATGAAAAACCTTAAATAACTTATCGGTTAAAGATTTGTGAATAGCTTCCAGTAGGAGCACTTTGTGAACAGGATTGAGTTGAGAAACATGGATGGCCCCATAATGAGGAATGTATGAGAGATATCAACGTAGAATATGGCATCAATTTCAGTTCCTCTAATGTTGCACTTTAATTAACTTTCAAGTGTTCACTGCATATTTTCTTTTTCTAGACATCCAGCAAGGCTGTAATTATCTGAGCTGACTTAAAACAATTGGGTACTCTGGCTTGAAAATCACTAGTCAAAAGTGATTTTGTTTTGTCTGGTCAGTTTTAAAAGGTACTTCCATACACAATGTTAACAATATTTTTTTATGCACAATAGTGATTTAGTGTTGTCATATCTGCATCTACATTTCCTGGTTCCTTAAATGAATTGATCAAACAGGAGATAGCTTTTGAAGCTATTTTATTTTCTACCACCGTTTTCAAGTGCCAGCTATATTATCATCAGCACATAATAAAAAATAAAGATAATAAAATAAACTCTGAGGAAGAATGTTAAATACGTAGCTAAAATAAAATGAACATCACATTTCTTTATTTGGAATATGATCTTTCAACAAAGTAAATGTACATTAAAAACAGAAATACAGTACAGAAATGCAGTTCTTCAATTATGTATTTCTTTACAGGATTCACAAAAAGGGCAAAGATATTGGAACATCACAGGGCTTGGGAGAAAAACTCAAGCAACCAGAGCTTTCCAAATTAGAAATCGCAGTGTGAGTGATTTGTTGATAGATTGTGACTTTTCTTTTTTTTTTTTTTTTGGATGCCATGTCACATATAAAAATGGCTAGACTAAAATAAAATTCTGCTGTTAACTATGAGTTATGTACCAAGCACAGCTGACCTGAAGTTGAAAATGGTATTGCTGATAAAATCTGTAATTTTCTAATTATGTAATACAAATAGAATGTGTGTTATTTACTATCATAAAAAATGTAATTTGATATTAACTTAATTGATCATTTGTCAATTTCTAGAATGCTGCAACATTTACTGCATTAATACTGTATAAACATGTAAGATCTCCAATGCCCAGTACTGTCAATCTGTGATGCAATTTGATAGAAGGAAAAAAGTCCTTATGCTCTGTGAAAAAGAAATGAAAAGATATCCAAGAAATTGGGAACAGAGGAGATTAAATGAACCCTGCTTCATGTTAATGAGAGGCGGCTCCTCTCAAATACTGTAATTAAAAGACTGGTATTTCTCTGTATTAAGAACTGGGATTCATGTCTCTCAACATAGCTAGAGGAGGTGAAGAAACTTCTGACCAACTTCTGTCAATTATGTATAATTTTGAAAGATTTTCAAACTCTAAGAAAAGAAACTTTCATTTTTAATGATAAATCATGAATTATTCTATTTATCGTATACACTTTAAGATGAAAAGTAGGGATATATATATATATATATATATATATATATATATATATATATATATGCAATAAAGTCAGAAAACAAAATTACACATGTTGAGCCTATTGGAGCTTGACAAAAATAAGTGGAATATAAATGAGCAAACTCAAGTGCGTGAGCCTCATTTTTACCGTTCTCTTTCATTTGTTCCCCACCTTATTTTTTACATTTTTTTATTTGCTTCCATTCCGTTCCCAGAAGAAACTTGCAGGTAAGGCAGCACAGGAGAACATAACAAAAAACTGCTAATTTACAACTAAATCTTCAGTTCTTTTCTTCAGCCTCATTCCTCCAGTATACTCTGCTGCTCAAACAAAGCAAATATTGCGGGGACTTTATCAAGAAAAAGAATAGCCTAAACAGTTTAAGAAAATTATTTGCCTTGAAAGTATGCAAACCAAATGAAAGGTAATATACAAATAACTTCTAAATATACAGTACATAATATGTTTGTAAATATATATATAGTGACAAAGTGGTTAAAAATCACTATGTTAGCGGGAGAATAGAGAGTTTTATTCCCTGGGTTTATGTAATCTCCGGTTTTCTCCACTAGATGCCACTGTTTTCCGTCAATCTGGGTGTACGGGAAATGTACTTGTTTAACTGATAAGGTAATGGATGGTTAAGGTGTTAATAGGTATTGATCAGTGGCAAAAGTATTGTGCATTTGTATTGGGTTCTTCTCTCATACTGGATTTCAAAATACTAGCATAAGCAAAAAAAATTTGATTTTTTTTTTTTTACATAAAGTCTTTCTAAATTCCAAGATTAAAGGAACACCAGCTCTCAGTTTCTCTTCCGAAAGAGAACGCCTCCGATCGGACAAGACAAGATTATACAGCGAGTTGCTGCGCTCAGCATAAGCTGTGTTTACTTTGCACATACTTGTGCATAATTTTGCATAATTTTTTTCTGTGCATAATTCCCTGGGGTGTATTATGCAGTTATCAAACAATTAAATAACAGAAATAATATCCTACCATACCTGATGTTTAGATCCCAAGTCCATCCTCTTGTTTTTCATTTCAAACTTGCCTTAGGTCATGGTTTTACAACAGCCGTTTCGCAGGGGACTAAAAACCAGGTGTCCTCAGAGTTGGTCAAAAGCAGAGGATGTCTAGTAACCTCCCAGATGTGGCTTTTAATCAAGGAAAGTCGGTAAATTCAAAAAAACTTTTACTCTCTCTTTTGTTGATAGATTTGCAATGTGGGACCTTTGCCGTGGCATTTTCTGGCAAAATCGATCAATGTTCCCTTGATCCTCAGTGTGATCCAGCATTTGTCCATGTCCTTTTTTGTAAACGATGTAATTCCCAGGGGTTTAAGTAGTGGTTCTAAATGTGATTGCGAGATGAAACATCAGGTTCTTAACAGGGCTATTTAGAACATAAGAACATAAGCAAGTTTACAAACGAGAGGAGGCCATTTGGCCCATCTTGCTCGTTAGGTTGTTAGTAGCTTATTGGTCCCAGAATCTCATCAAGCAGCTTCTTGAAGGATCCCAGGGTGTCAGCTTCAACAACATTACTGGGGAGTTGGCTCCAGACCCTCACAATTCTCTGTGTAAAAAAGTGCCTCCTATTTTCTGTTCTGAATGCCCATTTATCTAATCTCCATGTGTGACCCCTGGTCCTTGTTTCTTTTTTCAGGTCGAAAAAGTCCCTTGGGTCAACATTGTCAATACCTTTTAGAATTCTGAATGCTTGAATCAGATCGCCGCATAGTCTTCTTTGTTCAAGACTAAATAGATTCAATTCTTCAAGCCTGTCTGCATATGACATGCCTTTTAAACCCGGAATAATTCTGGTCGCTCTTCTTTGCACTCTTTCTAGAGTAGCAATATCCTTTTTGTAGTAAGGTGACCAGAACTGAACACAATATTCTAGATGAGGTCTTACTAATGCACTATATATCCGAGCATCTTGTTGACCTTTTTTCATAGCTTCCCCACATTGTCTAGATGAAGACATTTCTGAGTCAACATAAACTCCTAGGTCTTTTTCATAGATTCCTTCGTCAATTTCAGTATCTCCCATATGATATTTATAATGCACATTTTTATTGCCTGCGTGCAGTACCTTACACTTTTCTCTATTAAATGTCATTTGCCATGTGTCTGCCCAGGAGTGTTTGCCACTATTCCTGTTTTTGTGTCATCTGGAAATTTAACAAGTTTGCTTACTATACCAGAATCTGTCATTAATGTAGATTAGGAATAGCAGAGGACCTAATACTGATTCCTGTGGTACTCCACTAGTTACCACGCTCCATTTTGAGGTTTCTCCTTTAATCAGTACTTTCTGTTTTCTACATGTTAACCACTCCCTAATCCATGTGCATGCATTTCCTTGAATTCTTACTGCGTTCAGTTTGAGAATTAATCTTTTATGTGGAACTTTGTCAAAAGCTTTCTGGAAATCTAAATAAACCATGTCATATGCTTTGCAGTTATCCATTGTCGATGTTGCATCCTGAAAAAAATCAAGCAGGGTAGTTAGACACAATCTCCCTTTCCTAAAACCATGCTGACTTTCTACCAGGATGCTGTTACCATATATGATTTCGAGTACATTACAAGTTTGGAGTGTAGTTAATTTATTACTAGGCTGTCAAGTGATTAATTTTGAGATAAAAAAAAAATCTCAGTTATTCTTGGTTTTAATCGCATATTTAATTGATACAATTACCGCTTCCATCTCATTTAAGTTCGTTTTATTACTGATTCTATTATAATGAAATGTATTTTTCTATTGTTTTGGCTAAGTTACAGTATTTGCACTGTTCAGATTATTTTATTAATTGTTATTAGTGTAGAATTAATACAGCAAACATGATTAGTTGGAACTCTGTTTCGTACTGTGCAGCTAATGCTACTGTAGCTTTAACTGTAAGACCTTACGCACTGTGACATGGCTACTGAACTGTGGGGAGATTCTTGGTGTTTTGGGACGAGGGTGAGAGATCGTTACCAGGGGGTGGGGTACTTTGAGCAAGTTTCTTTGAGCTCTGTATTCTAATGCTGTAACTAAAAGCAAGAAACCTGTGCCAAGGAAATATACAATATTGCTAACAGGGACAAGACAGGAGTGTGATTAGTTAACTACGATTTTATTGACAGCCCTAATTATTACCCATCTGCAAAAATCTCTCCCCACCCCCCTGGAAACAAAAACACCGTACTGAACATGTGTTAATTGAACCTTGTTATTTTTAAAAGGCTATTATAATTGTAGAAAATACAAATAAACACGGGGGTGGGGTGTACCCGGTCACATAAAACCCCCACCTCCCCCCTTAAAGGCTCAGAAGTCTTGGTCCATGTCTTGGCACCCATAGACAGTGGCAATAACAAATCCCCAGTGGAGGGCTGGCTCCTCTGGATGTGCAGCCAGCAGTGGCAACGCTGGCAGCGGCAATGTTGACATTAGTGCAGCGCACTCCAGCCCTGGCAATGCTGACAGCGGACAGGCTGGTTCCTCCAGACGTGTAGCCAGCCTCCTTGTCGTTTCTATGTTTGGTCCTCCTTCTCTGCCTCCACCTTGCAGTGCGCCTTGTCTAGGGGGAAGTTGGCCCACTTTGATGCTGACTTACAGTACAGATAACGCAGATGTGACTTGTACTTTTCTTGAATTGCATTAAACTTGAATTACATTTTTTTCATCCACAATATGTGATGAATTCATAAGTCAAGTTATTATTGCTGGTATATTTATTATCTGGAACATTAAAACACATTTTTATAATTAAGAATATTATAGTATCATTTGTTTAGGCGTTGCTTACTAAATCAAACAGCTTGTAACATGTAAGGGGTTTACATGTAGGGAAAATCCATACAAGCTGTGAAAGCTGATGTCATTTCCAAGTTTTAAGCGATTGAAATGTTTTTCATTGGCCAGAAAAAAAGCAATCTTTGGTGCTTTTCTTCATTTCTCAGGTATTTACAGGTGGCTGAGGGAATGCTGTTTGTATAAAATATATAGGATAATAAAATAGGCTGCAGTGAATAGTATACAATAGGGAATGACTTTTGCTAAAGTATTTTTTTTTTTTTTTTTTTAACATGACTAGTAGAATCTGTCTGCCATGAACTTTCTGGGATTCCAAATCCTGTATCATGTGTTAATACGACTCTTGTGCACTCAGGTGTAGTTATGGCCTACTTTAACAGTATTTTTTAAAAGTCTAATGCTCGCACTCTGTGTATCACAAAATGACACGAAGATCAAAAAAAGTCCAAAGCAGAAATATTGAATCTTATTCACACTCACATGTGCAAAAAAAAAGTGACTAAAGTGCTCAAAAGTGCTAAAATGCATAATACTTAAACACATGTTTACCATTTATATAGTCTCAAATCATTCGTATTAACAATATAGATATGAATCCAATTGGTAATTAGACTGGCAACGACAATTGGATCATTATGACAAACGAATTACATATTAGAACACAATATATTGATTTAATTAGAATCTTTTTTTAGCATTTTTTTTTAAATTAGCACTTAAAAAAAAAAGAAAAAATTATAAAGCCAGCCATTATCAGTTTTAGATCTTAGTATCCAAAAACTATTTATCAATTGATGGACAATGGACCCAGTTGTTAATTGGACAAACAGCAGCAGTCAGATCATTAAGGCAAGCCAATTACATTTCAGTACAGATTAGCAATCTTTTTTAGTTTTTTAATAAAAATGTCAAAAGACATTTATCAGCAGCAGTCCATCTTTTACACAGACCCAAGTCCATAGCAGTATATGCTAAATGCTGAAAAATACATGTATGACAAAAACACAAATAAGCCTCAAATTAGAAATACAAAATAAGTTATTACATAATACAATCATTCAATTAATTACAAACAAAATTATTTGAAGAACACATTGGCTTGATGCAAATCCCCAGTTAATAACTGACAGCTTTATATGTGTAAAAATGCAGTGTGTATACCTCACAATTCCATATAGTACCTGTCGCTAGACAGTAAAAATAAATAAATAATCATTAATTAGCCTGTTTTAGGTAACGGTATGCCTTCAAAAGCTTTATATCAATGGCAATTTTCTTTATCGTTTTTTTGTTTTGTTTTCTTGTTCACAGATGAATACTTGTTTGTCTTCACTGTTGGAATTTCAAAACAGGCTATAGCCTGCTGTTTGTAAGGTACACCAAGTCTAAGAATAAGCTTTGGAAACAAAAAAAATATTTGACGTGAAGTGGCTTCATTACTTTTTGACCTAATAGCTAGTCCGAATTATTATTATTATTATTATTATTATTATTATTATTATTATTATTATTAGTAGTAGTAGTAGTAGTAGTAGTAGTAGTCGTAGTAGTAGTAGTAGTAGTAGTAGTAGTAGTAGTAGTATTAGTATTATTATTATTATTATTATTTGTGTTATGTTGTGTGGGTTTGGATTTAATTTGTGTACAGGGCTTATCTATCAGTATCTATCACATAAGGTTTAATATTAAACCAAAACAAGTTAGTAAGCACATTTTATATTCACAAAAGCTGTTTACATTTTTCTATTCAGTTTGAACCTGGATTATTTCTGTCCAATAATGCAGCCGCTCAATTAAACCAGCAGGTGTCCCCAGAAACCACACAACAATCGTTACACCTTGCTATAATAATTTTCTCAATTCATTTTAAAAGTAATTTATTTGTAGTTTTATGGTTAGCTGTATTAAACCAACACAGATTTTGACAAAAAAAAACACCCTTCAGCTAAATAATTACAAAAATGAACACTAATAACAGACACTAACAAAGCAATAAAGCCAAAAGATGATGACGCTGTGTTTGACCATTACTTTAACCACTTACATTTTTTGAGTGTTTAAAGTAAATGATATATAACAAAAACATCTTCTAAACATCATGTGTTCCTTTATCTCATTCATTTGATTACAGACAAACTCAGACAATAAGGTATCACTTAATGTCACCTTCCACGTGTTGTTACCACATTGAATTTTCCTGCCTGAATATAATAGATGTCAATAGGGACTGACAATATCAGGTTTACATTTAAGTGTTTGTACGCCAATGTGTATACACAGTGTATATTCAATGTGATGTACAATACAGTACTGTAGACTACTGAAAATATATTAATGAACAGTACATTAACTGGTGCATAGTGCAGTGTGTGGAGTTTCATGCAGTACAATAAGCATATTTATTGTATCAACAGAATAACTATAACATGGTAATTGTGGCATCCTTTTGTTTGGTTCGTACTGTTGATACTGATGCCATTGACTGTGCATTGTCAGTTCACTTTTATTGTTAACAATGAATTGTCTGAAAGGTAGACACTTATATGTTCTTAGAGGAGCATATACTGTATGTTCTGAGAATCTTCGTCAGATTTATACTTATTTTATTTTTCTACTAAAATTGTATGGATTCAAAGACAAAAAAAGGGTAAACTATTCTTGAAAAAATGACTCTATATGACTTTTTGAATATGTAAAAATATAACATAGAAAATATATATTGTTAAGCATGTGACATGTTTGTATGTTTTGGTGTTCGTTTTAAAAACGGCAAATTTCTTAAAATTCAGTTGATTTAGTAATATGGTATGCGTGTTATTGAATATCCTAATTTAATTAAACTAATAAAGAGTTATAAAAAATGGTGCTAGTGCCCAAGTAATTTACAAGGATTATATAATCCACTACCAAGACCTACTGTATGTACATCAAATGTGTTGTTCTACTTTATAGAATGTTTAGTTGTATCTTTTAAGCAATTTGTTAAAAAAAGCCATATCAGAACTTTGATTATGTTATTTTTTTATTTTCAAAGAGAGAACTAAATGAGGTTGTTTCTCTTACATGTTTTGTGAGTGCCATCTGGCTCAGTCTTGTTTATGCTCTGAGCTCTTTGAATTTTGTGTGCATTCATTTAATGTAGAAGGCCCTCTCTACTTTCTAAGTTTTGTTTGGGGATGCGAGACGTAGCAGGGTCAAAGGTGTAAGCTAGGTGCATTGGGATACATATATTTCTCTTGTTTTATGTTGAAACGTTAATTAATTATGTTTTTCTAGACAACAGGTATGGATGTGCTTTAAATTAAAATTTTTTTTTTTTTTTTCCCCACTGGGGAATTCAACTGCCTCTCTATATATATACAGTATATACAGTATATATATATATATATATATAGTTGCTGGTCGACTGTCTGTTCCTATATGTAAATGTAGCCTGCGTGTGGTGCTTTCTGTGTCTCCCTGTTATTGGCTGTTTGTGCCCATCGGTTCTGGTGTGCGGCTGAGGACCAATGGGATGTGTGTAAGCTCCGGTACCCGATTAGAATAAAGGGGAGGAGCTACGTTATGAGAGGGTGCTGCGCCACCAATTATGTGTGTGTTCTCAAAGTTGGTTACTGTTCCAGGATTGCAGTGAAGCAGACAGAGCAGTGGTCTCTGAGTAATTAAAGCAATCGAACTTGCATCAAGCGTGTTGTCTCCTTCCTTTCTACTGCCTGCAAAAAACTACTAATGTGTATATATATATATATATATATATATATATATATATATATATATATATATATATATATATTAGAAGACCATTGAATGCAACCATTGAAAAAAGGGTTGTTAATATATATACACAGATATACCTGTGTAGTAATTTGAACATCGTGCTGTATATTGCACTGCTCTGGATACTATTTTTCAAAGGTTGCACATAAAGCATGACAGACTGATGGCTCTTCTAATGCCTTTAATTGATTTGAAAAACAAATGTATTAAGGGGTTGATGCGTTGGAATTAACCCTTTAGCACACTTTCTTTTTTCTTTATTCCCAGTTACAAGAATTCACACAAACACAACGTCTGCGTAAACATGCTGTGCGAGGGTTATCACAAGTGCTTTTTGCTCTGATCCAGAAGTGGAACACCTCAAGGGAGACTGCAGGGCCTGGGTCAGCCATATGGCAGGAGGATCCCCTTGAGAAGCAGCCTGATAAGCTGGATCAGCTTCAGCACTTCCTGACCAGGGCCGAGGCATCCCAGAGAGCAGGTAAACAGGGGAATTCTGTGCACCACAGCAGCAGAAGCTGCAGTAGCAGGTGCTTGGGGGGAGGATTGGAAATTGTTTAATCTATGAATTTGCTACATTTCTGTAAATTTGTCCCTGTGATATAATATCAACTGTACCGGAACATGTTATTTACCCATATCTTTAAATTTACATTAATTTTCTATTTTTCTAGCATTACTCTTATAGATTTACCACAATATTATTGTACAGTATTTTGCCAGTTTGACCATATTTTCACTATATTTAATTAGACTTTGCTAAACTTATTATTATTAGGATAATAACAGAAATTGAGGTGTAAGAGGTCTTATCTCGGGAGCCTTTTGGGAATCCCTTTTTTATTTAATATGTATGAGTTATCTGGCTGGTGCCTTATGAATACATAACATCAAAAATGTGGCAATAGTTGCCTGAACTCTAGACACCACTGTAAGCAAAAATATATCAGTCACTGTTAAAGTAGTGTTATTGCATGTCACTGAGAGCTTTTATATTGTAAGACAAGTATAATAACACATTATATCCTGTGATCTGGACTCTGAACATAATGGCAGACCTGTCAACTCTCCCTTATTTACTGGGACTCAACCAATTTTTGGACACATCTCCCAGACAACCCCCGGGACAGATTTTCTCCAGTATTTTGCTAAACTCTACTGTAGAACCCTTTTGGGTCAGCAAACCTTTTAATTTCCGCAAAAGTAAATTTCTCGCTTGCAAATTTTCAGATACTAAAATCATGGCATTTGTGTCATGTACACTCTGTGATGACTGCAATCCCTGTATGTGTTATTCAGGGTTTAGGACCCAAGGGGAGCCCTGTGGCAGGCATGCATTCAGCGCCCGTGAGGCAAGATCACATACTCGACCATCGACGATGGCTTCGCGTGCGATAAGCTCTCCAGGTAAAAGAAAAAAATAATAATATATACTGTATATATATATGCAAATGTCAAGCTTCTTGGACCACAGCATACTCTCACATAATCCAGACTGTATGCGAGCGAATAATTTAGAAGTCACAGCAGTTAAATGGGAGTATCAACACCAGTAACCAGAGATGCGAGCGACATATCGCTTTGAGAAAATATCGCGTTGCTGAAATTGGGAGAAAAAAGGATTCAAATCAATTGCTGATTACTAAATTTAAAAAAAAGTAAATAATAATGAAGACGGTGATTATGTAGTGCTTAACAACAACAACAATGATAATAATAATAATAATAATAATAATAATAATAATAATAATAATAATAATAATAATGTTGCACTTTCAGGGTCAATTGCAGCATACCAGTGAGTGCAATTAACATGCGTTAAAAATTAATCTCCCAAAAAATTAAAGCGTTAATCGCAGAAATTAACTGGTTAATTGACAGCCCTAATTATTACCCATCTGCAAAAATCTCCACATCCCCGCCCCACCCAAAACAAAATCCTGCCTACACCGCTGGTATCACAGTCTATCATTCTACCAAGTAAAAAAAGTGTAATAGTTGTATGCCTTTGACTTATAGGTATTTACTTGAATTCAGGCACTAAGATTTCAGTTTACAAAATCTCAATGAAAACTCAATGTTGACAGGTATGTACAGTGATTGCAACAGTTTGAAATAATAGAAAAAGGTTGAGATCCTTTTAAAATATGTTAAAGCATTTCTGCTGACATTGTCTAATGTTGTACACTGACCCAAAATAAATTTATAAGACACTGTGACAGGTTGGCTGTAAGGGTGATGTCAGACCAGGAAGGCTTTCTCCTGGCTTTTATAGTCTGTGGCTGGAGCCCAGTTAATCAATAATTAACAATTGGCTAATTAAGGCTCCAGCCACATTCTCACATTTATTTCTGGCAGAGAGGACTTTAACCCCCTCCCTGCCGATCCAAAACAAACAATCACACAATCATAATAATAATAGAAACAAATATATACACATACATAAAAATGGAAATAAATCACAACAACAACAACAAAATAATATAGACATTAATAAAGGGGCGGGCACCCCATCACAGGCACTTATAAATTACTAGAAGGACAAAAGGACAAATGAAGGAAAAAAAGTTTCTGCAGCATTGACTGGGCTTTTACTGGACTACTCTTGAATTTTGACCATGCCACAGTTCAGCATAGATACTTTTTTTTTTATCAAAAATGTCAACATATTTATGTCCTAATGTGTGGTGTAGAGTACATCATGTATGATATTTATTTTAAATATGCCCTGTGTGTACCCACTAACTAAAACTGTTTACACGCTAGGCTTTAATATGGTAGTGAGCGCACAGGTGTGCTAGACATTGCTAATGTTTGTTTTTCTCACCTAATCCTAGGCAGCACCGGGCAGCAGTGTGGAGTAGTGGTTAGGGCTCTGGACTCTTGACCGGAGGGTCGTGGGTTCAATCCCCAGTGGGGACACTGCTGCTGTACCCTTGAGCAAGGTACTTTACCTCGATTGCTCCAGTAAAAACCCAACTGTATAAATGGGTAATTGTATGAAAAAAATAATGTGATATCTTGTAGCAATTGTAAGTCGCCCTGGATAAGGGCGTCTACTAAGAAATAAATAATAATAATACTTCCTTCTTACTACCTGTGTAAACATCCAGCCCCTTTCGATTTGGTTTCTGAATTTTTTTTACACAGATTAAATTAATTTAATGAGCTGTCGAATACAGTTGTCAGCAGGTGTAAGCAAGTTGATTGTTTACTGCACTGTGAGTTCTGGATTAGCTGTGAAGGCAATAAGGAGCTATTGCACAACAATTCCTGAAGTAAATACAAAATTGTAACGTGGGGGACATATAGGATGTTATGTGTGAAAACAGTATATTGTAGATCGGAGTAGTAGAAGAAACCGTGTGGGCCTGGTATTGTAGTTTAACAAAGTTCCGAAACCCATCTGCCTTATTTTCAGCCCGTCCCAGGCCTCTTCTTTCAAAAATATTCATTTAAAATAAAAAAGCATAAAATGTGCCTGAACTATGCCAAAGAACGAAGTAAACCAACCCGTCCATTAGTGTCTTTCTATAAAAAGGTGCCAAGAACTGCCTGAAGCATGCGGTGAGTGTAGCTAATGTCATTTATTCATTACAAAGGCAGATAAAAGATTTTGGCATCCCTGTTGGCTATTAACAAATC
This sequence comes from Acipenser ruthenus, assembly GCF_902713425.1. Lineage (NCBI taxonomy): Eukaryota > Metazoa > Chordata > Actinopteri > Acipenseriformes > Acipenseridae > Acipenser > Acipenser ruthenus. The sequence goes on along the minus strand of NC_081190.1, from coordinate 67,811,214 downwards.
ATTCCTATAAATGTAAAACTGGCTATACAGCAGACTTATTAGCTTTCTGACCTCACATGAAATTCAGCCAAGACTGAAAGTAAATGGAAACTCTGTTCAATTGTTCTTCTATTATTCTTCAGAATTCAACAACTGTAACACTGTTACCGTAGAACAGAATTTACAGATACAGCTAGTCATCTTTCCTGAAAGTGTAATAGAAGGTGTGATTTGTAAAACCTTTGTATCTACTTGTAGAGCCATGCATTCAGACAGTACATACCTATATACAGTAGATGCTACAGTAGATACCAATTTGAAAAGAACAAATCTGCACACACACAAAAAACACAGCTCCAAAAAAAATGTAGAGCTGAAATCTACACATCAAGGATGTTTGTTCAAAAGAACTAAGTGACCTTCAGTGCAGGTAGGCAGAGCAAATATACAATTATGCAGATGCAAAATTATCAAAAGTCGTGTAAAGTATAACAAATTGAGGTAAGTCAATTTATCTGATATCTCTCAGTTCCAAAGAAGTGGGAAAACAAGCATAGCAACCCATCCAGGAAGAATAAATTCCACAAGTCAATCTTTTCAATGTCTCAGATGTTCATTGGAAGGAAACCCAAGGCTGAAACTGCAAACATGTCAATGTTGACAGTTAGTCTAGTGGTGCCTGTATTTCTTTTTAACAACCACCTGCAGTACTGGTTATTTTTAAAAAATACTTTCTATTCACAATGAATTGTGCACTAGAAAGTAGTGAAAATTAATTGTTAAAATAAAAGTAATGAAAATTAATTGTTAAAATAAAAATCTGGACTGCAAGTATTAGGAACCACCATTAGCTGGTGAACCTAAACCTATTCTCACAGAAACCAACAATGCATGGTGAAAATAGTGAGAAACCAAAATGCAGCACCAATATGTTGGGAGAATGTGATTTTCATTTCTTGTGGATCTCAGTTCTGCCCATTCTCAGTCTGTGGGCACATTTGGGTCACAGAACCACTAATTGAACAAAGCTTTTATGCAAAGGCTCCATCGCAGCATCACAGTACATTTACATTTTGAAAGACATTTCTGTTTGCTCTTACTTGACAACTGTTGACACCCCAAACCACTCTGTTCATGAATGATGGTGCTCCCTCACATGGGGCTCGCTAAGTGGAAAGAAAGATGCAGTGGCAGGCCAATAACCAGACAGGAATCCAATAAAAAAAACATCTTGTACCGTACGTCAGACATGAGCCTTAGAAGTTGATCTAACCATGAAATGCTGCTATATACTGTAGCTACACGGTATTCTGAAGTTCCTTTCTCATTACACAATGCTATGAGAAAAACTTTATTTAAAAAAAAAACAACAACAACAACAAAACACTAATGTTTTGATGCTAGGCTTTAAAATCATCAGTTTCAGCACAGGTATTTTAAGTGAAAATAAAAATGTTCAGATGGCATGAAAATTGTCAAAACATTTTTTACAGCAAATGTGTATTATATTCTCTTTAAATTTTTACAATTTCTCATATGTGATATTTTTACATAACGTTTTATTTTCTTAATTTTCAAGGCTATTATGAGGAGATTTATACAAACTAGCTTTTACTGCCCCGTTATTTCAATAATTCAGATGACAAATGGCTTTCTCATCATTTCTTTGATTCATATCTCCACAGTTCCAAGCTGGTCAGAGGTGGTAGGCAAAAAGAAGCAGAAGCGCATTCAAACATGGGCAAGGTCTGCATGGAACAAGGTAAACAGGATCAAATCTATGACAATATGCATGCAAATCTCTTTGTGGGTTTGACTGCAAATGTATGTAAACGCCAGGGAGTATCTTAATGACAGCAATCATTAATCTACCTTTTTATTTAATTTGACTTAACAGCTATAGAAAAGGAATTACTAATGTATTCATTATGCCTACATATGTTGTTGTTTGTCTTAAATGCAATAAACAAAATATATGTAAGCATAAAAAAGATAATGTATACCAAGTTGTTTTTTTACCATTAAACTAAAAGCAACAAGAGCTATATATGTGCCATTGCATTGCTTTGGGTGCTATAACCTATCTATCTAGGCATTCACTGGTAAGAAAAGAACCAGCCTATGGTACATTAAATAAATGATCAAACGTTTGCGTTCCTAAGTGGATCTGCTCTAAAGGATCTTAAAATATATTCATGGTGGTCATGTGTTTCTCAAACCTCCTCTGGCGATCCAATTTTTAATGCAATGTGATCCAATGACCTCTGTGGAATCTATTTAATTGAAATACATGTAATATGGAAAAGGATTTATACATTCTGCATTGAAGACCTTAAAAATGTAAATGTTTAAGTATGCATTAAAGTGTTACAGGTTTCCCACATACCGGTAATGGAATAGAAAAATATTTTTCAAGTTTATACATCTAGTTTTTCAATGTTGGGTATGTCACTTTATTACACATACTTTGTTTAACGTATATAGTATTTTCATAATGTTGTTCAGTGACCTATTGTATATCCTTTTATTGCCATCTTGTTCTCTGCTTAGATAATTTTTTACTATGCCTAAAAATTGTTCAACTGCCTCTGCTTCAGAAGTTAATATGTGGCGTGGTTTGAAAATGCAGTTGTATGTTCTGTCCCCACGGTTTCAGATGGACAGTAATGTTTAAATTAGACTGTCCAACCACAGTGCCCCAAATGCATGTGGAACACTCTGTGGTGGGCATTGCAACCAAACCTTGTAGGCCTACAGTATAAACCTGTCATATATAAACTTCATTCAATATTTCCTTTAAAGGTTATGGTTATAAAACATTTAGTGATATCTTAATAACAGTGCTGTACGCTATCACATATACATGTAAATGAACAGTCAGAATGCCGCTGTAGTATAGTACAGTAATACGATTTTTGTAAAATAGAAAATGATTAATTGGAATTCCTAGTGAAGATTAAGTTAAAAAATAACCATGTCCCCCGTGAGAAGAATTCAGGAAATAAAGTTTTAAAAATGTTATGTTATCCAGTTTTCGGAGAATTGACTTGTCATTTTTATTTTCCTGTGTTTTTCAGAGATGACTGAAGTATTTGATACAATTGTTAAGAGATGCTGACATTTTTATCTTCTGAACTTTTTTCATTTCGAATAGAAAATGGCTTACAGTACTGCTTTTGTATTTATTATTAATGTTCTCTTGTGAAGAAGTTAAGGTATGTTCATTCCATTGGTTGCAACACATTTCCTTGTAACAATTCTAATAATAACAATTTATTTTCTAATGATCAAGCAAAAGAAATCTGTGTGTGTGTGTGTGTGTGTGTATGTAGTACCAGTATGTGGCATTTATGGTTTTAATATGTGTTTACAAAATAGCTTTATTAAAGAATATGTATTTATACTCTGTATCATCTACTTAGCACTTGAATTCTATTCATCTTAGAAAGGACAGCTTCAACAGCAAATTATTGTCACTGCTTACGTGACACTTCCCTGACTTTACAGAAGTGTCCCATTCTGGGGACAAAAGCCCATATGATTTAAGCTGTGATATGTCTTGAAGATATGAGCTATTCAAATGAGATGTTAACGGAAGGGGACTTTGTAATGCTGGATGTCTTATGTTAATGTATTCTAATTTGAATATAAAAGAAGGCTTGGCAGTTTTTCTTTGGATCATAACTGAACACAGGGACCTCATACATTTGTATTCTACTTATATGACTGACAAGACAATAGAAAACAGTTCACATTTTATCAGCTCTTTGTTTATGTTTATCTTGTTGCCTTTCCCTTAAGATTCAATGAGAATTATTTGGTTGTTGAATATTAAAGTTGCAGAAGTGTTAGACCAATATAGGACTTTATTCCAAGTAGTTGTTGTTCTGTGCATTTAATAACAAAACACAAAAATGAAAAATATTCAATTTGTGGCAGTGCTTTCCATTTAGAGTGAATTTTAGAAAAGACTAAGAAATTATTGGGTTGAAAAGCTATTCTGTATTTTTTTTTTGAAGTATTGTATCCCTTCAAATTTAAGAGGCACTTTTTAAACAATTTTTTCTTCTCAAAAATAGCCTGTGTCTTAAATTCGAGTGCATTATAGTGATGCATGTATTAAAATCGCCAACAAAAGACATGACTACCCAAGTACACAAGCAGCAACGTGACTGACTGCCGAGAAAAGACAAACCAAAATGTTACTGCCCGATCTCGGATCATCCATGACATACAGACAGCCTTTTTCAAAGAAGCGTCATTAGGTTCCTGAGGAATTTGAAGAGATTTTACAATTTCAACGTTTCTTACAAACAGTACCAGCTTTGGAAGATTGGAAATGCTGATCAGACCCCTGTAATTTTCGACATGCCAAGCAATACCACAGTTCACAAATTGTGCGAAAAACAGGTGTGAGCAATCACGACTGGAAATGAGAAGCAGCATTTAACTATAAGGCTCTGTGTGATGGCCACAAACTCCCTCCATATGCGTAATTGAGGTTTTATCTTTGTAAATGCGTATTTACTTGCTGTTTTATTTTTTCCTCAAATTAAGGGTGGGAAATTTGGGCTGCATCTTAAATTCGAAGGAATACGGTATTTTTTGGTTAAAACTAATTAAATAATTCTATAAAATGTACTTGTGATGAACTTTCATTCTCTCTGCTCAAATCTGTAGTTTTAAATGAGGCAAATACGATAGATAGAGTAATTTTTTAATTTTTTTTATTTGGTACCTCTCTCAGTTTGCATTAGTTTCAGATAGTCTGTTTCACTAGGCCATTTAACCTCAGCAGTGAATGTACTAATCTCTTATGCATGGAAGAAAATAATGGTCTAGTGTTTCAATGACAGTACAGACAGAGAGGCAATGTAGCTACAACCCAACAGAGTTTTACAACAAATGCCCATTTTCCATTCCCAGACTCACAGATTTTTTTTTTAAACCAGACTTTGTAAGCAATAAAGGAAAATCAATACAATCATAGATTCCAAATATTTATTGTTTATTATTGCAGTGAATAGTGCAATTTCTTTAGCAAAATCCAATCAATTATAAAATAAATGCTCTGAGGCTTAAGGTATGCTAGGTATTACTTTCTAGGTAAGTTACTACATCAACTCAATAGATAGTTAAAGCAAGTTTGAAAATGTAGAATTGAATGATACCTAGGAACTGTTTTTTGGGTTTTTTTTTCCCACAGAAACCACTTAAATGTTTTACATAAATTCGGAATTGAGTTCATTTTGACTTTCCTTTCTTATTCTCATAAACTACCTTACTGTTCCACCCAGGCATTTATAAATATCATGTTCAATATATCTGACTTTAACTATCAGTTTTTTAATTGGTTGCTGTTAAGTTTCTGAAAATCAAATATCCACTTATAAATGTGTAAAGAAAGATACCGATGTAAACAACAGTTATATTTATATCTGCCGCTGTATTAATTAAATTACCAAACAATGTTCAGTTGTCGAATAAACTGATATTTAGGACTTTTAAACTGATATATTTTATCAGTATATCTGTGACTGTTTAATCTGCGTTGCATCATTTAAAAAAAAAAAATAGATGATAAACAGCTTACTTTAGTATAACACACAGTGACCAATCTGATAAAATAATGATTCATCATATATATATATATGAAACAAGCAATTTGTACAGCCGGGCGGCAGAACATTATAGCCGGGAGCACTTTTAACATAAAAATAAGCTTGACTTACCTTACATATATAATACGACAAAGATTTTGAATAATGTGTTGTCTTTCGTTGACTATATCTGGTTGTGCTTTTTATGTTATACATTTTCTTTTTCATTACTGTTTTTTATTATGGTAAATTACCGTGGTTATTTAGGCACGCTACGATTTGACTGGGGAAAGATAATGTAGGGCTATTGGAGTTCACAAAAAAAAAAAAAAGGTAACCTTTTCACTTCCTTTTTAGCTAAATTATTGAGTTTATTGCTTCATTTAAATTGTTTTCTTTATGTTACGTTTTCAGGACATTTTGTTAATGCACGTCTATTTTTGTATTTCGCTGTTCTACATTTTTTGAATGCAACTGTTCATTTTAACCTTTTTTTTTTAACACAACAGTACTCACACACGTTTTGTCACCATCATAACTGTTGCATGAAACCGCAGTGTAATAATCCAGCACCTCTGCACTTAAATCATTTTGTATGTCATTTGACAAGTGTTCAGCTGATATCCCATCATGCCTTTCTTCTTAATGGCGTACAGCCTCTATAAATGAACCCCAATATCTCTCACAAGCACCTGTGTACATATTGTTATGATATCACAACAAAAGGAATATTTAGTTTTTTTCTTTTTTTATTTTGGTGCATATGTATTATGTACTATATACCTTACAGTACAATAATACGATAATAAATGGACTGACTGATAATACCCGAAAATAATCTTAACATTTGTTTTAATAAACTAGTCAGTGCAAATATAGTATTAGGGGGTGGATTGTGCTGATCGCTGGCTTATTTTGACTCCCTGCATTCATTGTCGCTATTTTTGCTTTGAATGTAATTGGTTATTTTTTCAGTAGTCATTTTTTATGTTTTAGCCTCTCAAAGTGCTTAACACAGAAAACCCGCCCCTTCAACTCTCTGATTGGTTAAATGTTGTGTCAAGACGTAACACAGCTGTCATGTGGTTCCAAGATTTTTTTTCACCAAGCAACGCGCAACTGATCTAGTCTGCTAGAAGCAAAATCAAGCCTTTTTGTTAAATCACAGTAGCATCTGCAAGGCGGATCAGGTTTTTTCAGCCGGGCGGCGACAGCCACTTCGCCGGGTGGCCCGCCTGGCTGAAAAGGCCTGGGGAGAACCCTGCTTATATGGCTCTTCATTTTAAGGTACCCGTAATGGGAAAGGATTACTAACTGCAGTTAGGCATTTGCTAAAACTTAGCTATGATTCACTAACATAACACAGTGGAATGATCATAGTATAATTTAGTAATTGTAGGATAGTATTGCCAATGTGAAAACTTTAACAATAAAGGCATTGATGGAAATGTCCAGTCTACTTTTAATGTTTTCAAGCAAATTGGCTTCATCATTGCCATTCTCATATTTACTTTGACATCTGACACATTCTTTCCCTTGTCCAGCGCTTATTTAACCTGTGCTGCATACCAGTCTGTCATAGGATGGGATAGCTCACTGTATGCAACCCTCTGATTAGTGAAAGTATTATTGGCGATCCAATCAAAACCAATAAAGCCAAAATAAATTCCCCACCAAAATTTCCCATTATACGGTATATGATGTATACAGACAGTTGGGACCTTATCACATATTAGAAATCACTGCGCTGCCTCAGAGACCTTCATGGAATATTCAGTAGCCTTCTTGTTTACAGTAACTGTAAAATCTTTTAATCTGAAGATACTGTAGCGTCAGAGTGGGTCATAATATCACTCTGTGTATGAAATTAACAGAATTGAAATATACAAACAAGCTGATCTCCATTTGAAAATAACTATTTGTGTATTGCGAGCCTACGCAACAATGCGTACTTCAAGCAAATCTTCAAACCATCGCCTTTCATTGGGACTTCAGAGCCAAAGAGCTGCAGTGTTCATCAACACAGATTGACTTCTTTATATGGAAATCGATTATTCAAGTATTCAACATATCTAACATTAAATACTTTACAACTCGAGAAAGTAACTGAAGCAAACGCTATCAAGTTAAGTGGATAAACTGTTCTAGGTATAGAATATAACTTCCTGTTTTAGAGTGTGTATGAAATGTATTTTGTTTGTTGAAATGTGCAACTCAAAGGAGTTGCCTCGTAAATGCAGAAAATTTGATCACTGCCCCATTTCTGAGTTAATTTGAATATATCATCAACTGAGGTTGTTAACTTATTAGTTTGGTACATCACGCCTAAACTAAATTAACACTGTAAAACTAATTTGCTAAATTAGGTACTGGAATGTTGGATGTCCTTCTGAATGGGAAATTGAATTAATTATTGCGCATACTGAAATGATCGATTACAACAAGAAACGGGTATTGAAAATAATAATGCAATGTAGACACTTTGTGTGATAAGCCATATTTAATATTAGTATATTAACCATGTATGCTAATGATGTTATGGTCGTTGTAATCGTTTGACTATGAGATCAATGAACTGTATACTATTCATGCATATCTCTAACCAATAGCCTTTCCTTTCTGTAATATTAGATTAGTTGTGCACCCCTTTTTATTCTTAAATAAACTATTGTTTTATATTTCTGACACGTTGTGTAAATGTTGGTTATTGTCTAAGGGAATCGAGTTCTAAATGATCCTGAACTTAAATATGGTATGTCTCAGTTATTAACATTTGTACGTTCTTAAACAGGGCGCCTAGAGACTAATTTATATTTAAATAAATTGTATATGTGATATGGTGGAGGGAGAATAGATCTAAAGAGATTCGAGAGTTAATGTTCCTGAAACGGCTGTCATGAGGAGCTGATAGATCAATGATGAGCCGTTTTTTACCTGACATCTTCCTGGTAGCTATGCCTATAGGGTTAATGCGAAACAGAGGAAATGGAGGGAGGGGGGGGGAGGGGGGGGGGGCTGAGAAGGGGTCAACCATAAATCCCTTAGACACTTCTGACTTGATGAGAGTATTTGAGGTTCTTTGAATGTATCTACAATGATCCAGAGAGCAGAATTTCTCATTGAAGTTATTGCAGAGCTGTCTATCGCCAAAAATGTATCCTTACTGTGAGAAGATTCTGGTGGCGTGGAAGAATGAATAGGGTTAACTGATGAAAGACGGTCCTTAAAGCGAGGTGGAGTTGGCACAGAAAATGGCTTGTGTGGGAAGAAGCACTTTTGGGCAGAGGGAGACCACTAAAAATTTTATGAAAAGATTTGGATCGGATTGGGACCAGTCAATGATGATATTATCCATGGCGAGAACTGTGGCTGCTTTAGCTGAAACTGATTTGTGGTATTCGTAAAACATTGTCCATCTGTACCTGACAGACAGACTATATTGAACATATAGGAGTCCAGTTCTTGCTGACAGTTGGGAAAAAGCCAGCACAAATTTTCCCAGTGTAAGATTTTTAAGAAGCCTAGGCTCCCTGGATTTCAGTGTTACAGAAAGATCCCCGGCGGCTGCTGAAATCCAAAATGGGATCAGCAACAGGTTGAATGAGTTGCTGAGGCTGCTGGCTGCTGAGGATCTGAGATAGTTGATGGGGCTGCTTGCTGCAAGGAAGCGGGGGGGGGGGGGGGGGGTTGTTTCCTGGAACACTGAGCTGCGGGCTGAGGAGGAAAGATCGGTTCGGCTGGAATGCTGTTGCAGTATAAAATAAACATAGATTTGCGGTCGCTCTCCGCTGGAAGCGGAATACCTCTTTTAAAAAGAGCTTTCAGGAGTTTATAGACTGACCAGGCTTTAAAATACAACCAAGCTGGAGAGGATTCCCGGGGTTGACGGCGCTTGCTTCTCCGTGGTTGGGCTGCTGAAGATGGGTTAGCAGTGACTGGAGCGGCGGATGGTACAGCTGGAGGATCCGAGCAGAGAAGTATAGGTCCGGGGGTGGAAAGCTGGGGAGAACCCCTTGATCTTCCAGGTGGAGCACGGACAGAAGCTACAAACGTACCAGACTCTGGAATAAACTCTTCTTCCAAGCCTTCCGACTCCGATGAGAAGGAATAATGCGGTAAGTTTAACATCTTGAATTTAATTTACAACCAAAATTCAAACAGTGGTACGAGTCTTACTGAGTTAGTATACAGGTACAAAAAACACAAACAGACACAGAATGGGGAGTGCTCAGGGTTTATATATAATTGGCAATTGAATTTGGCGCAAACTGAGAAAGGAGGTGGAGCCATAGGCGTAAGAAACTATTGGCTTAGTCGGGCTGTAGTAGTCTTTTAGAAAAACGTGCATTTCAAAACTCTCCTATAGGAAAGAAATGCCCCTCCCCCACAACACACAGGCAGTGTCAGCGTGTGTAGAGAGACACAAAATGTTATCTTTCAGGGTTCCCGCGGAGCCTTAAAAAGTCTTATATTTGTTTTTCCATTTTAAAGGCCTTGAAAAGATCTTAAATATGACAGATTTACAGCTGAAGGTATTAAAATGGTCTTACAATTATTTTTTCTGTTTAACACTTTGGATGCCAACGTCGCCGTTCGGCACCCAGTGAATCTGTATCAGAGATGCGAATCGGCGACAGGCAGCTGTACCCTGTTGATTAAAAACAACAAGAAACTTGAAAAAATGTCACCACAATAAGCAGCACAACTGCTGCTTTCGATTGGTTTGAAAGTCAAGTTGCTAACAGCCAAACAAAACAGAGAAGGAGGCGGTGCTTGCGCGGTTAAGTGGTCGTTGTAGTCTGTTAGTATTTCTCGTTAAGAATTGAGGTTAGTTTCTGATATTTAATTAAACATAAAAGGATTTTTTATAAACAACTTCTGTCAATATGATAGTATTGCTGGATAACCGATCAAGAAAATAACGCAGTAAGTTTTCAATGACTGTGTGAAACAAGCAGAAGAGTGCCGCGGGAAACTACAGTGCGTAACAAACTCCCTCCTCAGACTCACCGAGACATATGGGCTGTACTGCCATTTTCTGTGATAACTTTTTGTATTTGCCATAGAACAACAAAACAGTTCAGAAATTCTTTTGTGAAAATGCTGAAAATTATTTTCGTTTTAAAAAAAATATCGTCCTAGCTGTGCATCATTTATAATTTTCCCCATATATTTATTTCTTACACAATGTCACTCAATTACGTCCTCCCATCCATGAAAATGTGTATTTGTATCGGATTGTAGGGTTGAATACTTGGTAAAGATTTTTGTTTTTTGAGATTGTTTCAAACATAAACATGTATTGATAGTATTTAGTCATTGCGAAATTGTTTTGTATTTATTTTATTTCACGTTTACCTATATTGTCGTTTTTACCCATTTTTTTAAAATTGGATAATACGTCCGTTTACAACTAACCATTTCATCGCTTGCAAAAAAGGAACATATTACCCCTTTGTACTTTTGTTGTGTCATTTGTAGTTTTTTATATATTCGGGGATATATAAAAACTGGATTGTTGGTGAAATTGAAAGACAGCATTCTAGTACTGGAAACGTTAGCTAAGCAGGGTGTGCTGGAAAGCCTTCAAGTGAGAGTGCAGTGCTGGTGTTTTATTTATTTTATTATTATTAGAATTTCCTGTCTTTTTCAGTTTTGACAGCTCTTGATGTCATTCAAAATTTCCTAAATATATAATTGCGTTTCCAGGGCTCGAATTTGCGAGCTGTGTTAGTCTTTGTGCGATCATTTGTTAATATGCATTCAACATCGGCGACTGTGGTAGTGGGCTGGCCAGGTACGAAATTTTCGCTGATAGTTTTTTTTCCTCCCTGATTTTATGGTGCTAATTTTTGTTGTTAATGAATACAAACGTTTACCTCAATATTCAATGCATGATTTGGTAGACAGTTGTTCATTATCCCAGCAGCAACGTAAACAACTCAATATATAGGTACAAAGAAAAATATTCTTAATTTACATGGCGCTAGTAGTACCTTGTACACAATAAAATGGTCCTGGTTTGCGAACGGTGCCTCTTTAACTACATGTTATAGGATACACGTATCGGAAACTGTGTTTACTACTATTACGTTATAAAATGTATTAGCACAATACAATTGATAATATCTGGTACAGCCAATGTGTTGTTGCTAATCGTGCTTTGTTCAGTTACTTCAGTGTGTTCATAAAGTTTATTCAAAGTCTGCTGTGATGAGCTACTGATATCAAGTTGTTTTATTTTTTCAACTTGTCACTAAAACCATGCTGATTGGAAACATTTCAATAGATTTTTTGTTTTTACTTTCTTTGCTATGCTAAATTTAAATAGATTCAATACGCATACCAAATTTGACAGATAGCGTTCAATAGGGTGCGTAAACGAGAACGGAGAATGTCTTTAATATTAATAAACCAGAAAAAAGGTAAATTACACAACGTACTGTATTTACGTTTTATTCAGGCAGATTGATTTGCAACGGTGATTAAACAGTTTGAATACTTTTTTGTTTGGCTGTCAGCAATTTAACTTTCAAATGTGATTAAACGGTTTGAATACTGTATATTGTAAGTCGCCCTGTATAAGGCCGTCTGCTAAGAAATAAATAAATAAATAAATAAATAAATAAATAAATAATAATAATAATAATAATAATATATTCGGGTCGGATTACAGTGGATTAAGGCACGCTTGTTGACCAATCAGGTTACAGGAAATCTCATATCCATATTTTATACAGTAAATTATAATATCATGGTCTGCAACCATAAAATGCTAAATTGAAATCCAAAGTGTTTTGGGTGCCGTTTGAAGTGACTATTAAGTATTTTTTAAATACATGTTGCTTAATAAAAAAAAAAAAAAAAAATAGAATGTAGATTTAATCAGTGGGGGAAAACTGAAGTAACTGAAATATTTTAACTAGGAGTATTTACTTGACTCCAAAATTTTTATTTGGCGACCAAATTTTAAAATCTAGGAGCCAGATGCCCCTAAGGATTTTGGCCAACTCTGAGCCCTAGTTCTGTTTGTTGATCAGCTGGAATGAAGTGCTGCTCTGCTGATTAAAGAAAAATTGAACAATAACTCCCTTGTCATCAACTATTCTTGTCACTGCATTGGTACTGTACGTATTGTACAAGCATCAAAAGGTTTGATTCTTTTGCAGTTTGTACAGCTTGAATAAATAATTGTTAGATGGTATTTGAGCTAGTCACAATTTGAGTATTTCCATTTGGTATATTTGCTGTGAAAATGGGTCTTAAATTTTCTATCGATTGGTCTTAAAAATGTCTTCAATTTGCTCAGCTGATAGCTGCAGGAACCATGTCTTGTAAGAACATAAGAAGATACCCCCCCCCCCCCTCATTATATCGCTCCCCCCCCTGCTATACTGCTTATTGGAATATATAGCGGTCGTGGAGTTGGCTCCCCTTTCTTTATAGTCTAGATGCGCATGCCTCTGAATATAACTAATCTTATTTAGAATGTTGAACATTTGGCGGTTGAATTTTCTATGCAGAGCTCAAGACTGGTTACTTGCTGATTAAAATGAAAATGTCAAAAAGAATAAACGGGCCTGTAGAAGAAAAGCTTCAAGCTATTGATCGAGTGGAAAGTGGGGCTAAACAGGTTGATGTTGCTCATGATTTAAAAGTTGGTGAATCAACTGTGAGAGGATGGATGAAAGATGAAGAGAAGCTCAGAGCATCCATAAAGGTACAGTTACTGTGTAGTAGGCCTCAATTTGTTACTTTTGCCATTTGCCCATCTGTATACAGGAGTTATTGCCTATTCTCGTCTTTAAAGCAACAGTGCATAATTTAAAAGCTTATTACGATTACACTACTGTATGTAGGCTGTAGCCTCCTATTTCTTTCTGTGTTTCTGGATGTATTGCTGCTTTGTTTATAATATCTACAGTAGTCACTGACTGCAGGTTAGTGACATTTTATTATTAGATATTTTAGTAGAAATAGTGTACAGTCCCCTTAGATGAAATTTGTTTGCCTGAATAATTTCCATTTGCACCAAGGAGGATGCACTTAAGAATTGACTGTGATGTTTTTTTCTTTAAATCAGTCAAATGGTACAGTATATTATGTGAAAGCCGGTGATAACTTGATAACTGTTCAGCTAGGATGATTCTACTTTGGCCCCCCCCCCCCCCCCAATTTAGCCCTACTGATATTTCCTACGCCCATGGGTGGAGCCCTAGCTTCTGTGCCTTTAATCCCACCTAAAGGTTAACATATCTATACGGTGCTCCTTCGCTATAAGGCTCTCGGTTATAACGCGCCTCGGATAAAACGTTGCTACAGCATGTCCCCCAATTCCCTATAATAGTGATTCATTCAGGGAGTGTTATATAAGAGGTATGTTCATTTTCGTTAGGAAGACGGAGTTGGAATGACTAGGAGAATCATAGACACAAGCTATGGTGAGCGAGTGGCGGTTGTGTAGGATACAGGAAAAGACCAAAAAAAAATTTACTCGGAACAAGTCAAAAGTGTGGTAGTTTTGGCTAACGGCAGCCTGAAGCATTATAAAGAGTGTAGATCATGTTTGGCACCGGCAACAACTACCTGTGTACTGCACCTGAGAATAAGTGAGGGAGTCGTGTCAAACATATTGAAGAGATCAGCATAAAACTTCAATGTGGATATTACTGACAACAGCGTTGTGAACGCCGGCATCTGTGAGTGTGGACGCCGACCAAACAAAGAGCAGGAAGAGAACGACAAAACGGCCTTGGAAATCAGCGCTTCAACACAGCAAACAAAGGAGGACAACTATACATCAGAAAGGTAGTTGGACTGTGTTATTTCACATACCTGAAAGGGTGCGGGTTACTAAAATAACCCTTATGTTTATATTGAAGACTGGAACCGTCCGTGTGTGTGGATCTACGTCCAAAGACTCTTTTTATCCGTATACTAATATTTGTGCAAACCCGTGCAAACCGGGACATACAAGTGCGTGTATTTTAGTTTTAAAACGACCAAGCAGGCTGTCCTTGGAGTGTGAGCTACAGCCGGTTCTAGTTTTAAAACATACCATTGAAACAAGTGTAACACAGAGTGTGCGAGAACTGCTGAAAGGAGGTTGCTGTTTAGCACAATACCCTCAACCAGATTGTACAACGAAGAGTATTACAAGAGACTGTGGTGTATGTGTAGTAAAGGAACTACATGAATGGACTGTGATAAGAAATATAAAAGACAACAAAACAGTTTGTATTTGAAGCTTTTTATTTATTGTTGTCCAAACCACAAGTTACTTTTCTGGCACCATCAGAGGGCGCTGGTAGACTTACCTTGTTAGAATTACTGCACCCATGGTACCTCAGCACTCCCACAACCTGGAACTTACCTGAAGCGAGCGCTATACTTACCTGTATCACCTGTGAAAGATAGAAAGCAACAACAACAGACCAGTCATTTGAATACAGTACCTGAATAACTTAAAGAGGCAGTTCCCATACCTGTGATTCTCCTGGTGGTCTTCACAGGAACTACAGCAGAACTGAAAACTAATTAGGCTTCCAAGCCAGAGTGGCTGGGTAGCCTATTGTTTCTGTTAGGATTTTTATTTTTTTCTTCTGCTCTTTTTTTCAAAAAATCTCTAAAATCAACACCGTTGCACGAAAACTCACGAAACTTGGTAGGGTGGTAGTCACCTAAGGCAAGTTGTGTCAGAGCGAAAATGAAGATCATAGGTCACATGGCGTGGCAGCCATATTGGTTTTCTTGAGAATTTTGGACAATTTAAAAAAATCGTCTTCACCGAAACCGTTTATCACAGAGATGTGAAACTTGGTGAAATAGACTACCCGCATGGTCTAGATATACGAGAAGTCGATTGGCAGCCATAATGGAATTGTCAAAAATATTCAAACGTCTTCTTTGAAACAGTTATGCCGACCGAAGTGAAACTTTGCATACATAGCCTTGGCAGAATTGTATTCTCCCAAAGAATATAATTCTGTACTACTTTGACACATTATAAAACTTTAGGAATCATTAAACTTAAAAAATATTAATGTTTCTATAGTTTGATACCTGCTGTTAAGGCATTGTAAAGACATGCATAAAATAAAAGTTCTTAGCTGCTTAATATCATAGACAGGATCTTCAGCCCTTACTGACAAAATAGAACAAGGTGACTGTTTTAATTTGCTTCACTACAACAATTTAAAGTACACAGAGGTTTTGGTGGTCTGAATAATTCTGTAACTTATATTTGCCTCAGTTTGCTGGTCCTTTTTTTGGCAGCTAAATCCCGTAGCCGTTTTGCAGCAGAAGCTGTGTGCGTAATACACCACATGTAATTCATGACGTGATTACAGGGATGGAACCCAGGCATGATACAAGTACGAAAGGTAACCATTACCGAATGGGTATTTACCTCCTAAAGATCCGAATCCTGTATACTGTAAACCAAAGCTTTGAGCCTGTGATGCAGACGGTGCATTCGTCTGATTAGACAATACAGTTCATCAAAGATTGGATAACTGACTCTCTATTGAAACACACACACACACACACACACACACACACACACATATATATATCCTGTGTTAAATGACCTGATTAGGGACAATGAGTGATCCTTCACAGGTTTGATTCTGTATACTGTAGAATATGAATTTATTTTAATAAAAAGCTCTTTCAAAATGTCAATTAGCTTTGAAAGTACAATAAAGTATTCCAACTCTCTTTGATAATAATATTTACGTTTAAAAATGGATTTATTCTTCAACTTCTGTTGTGGTGACAGTCCTTTGTGTCTAACAGATATTTCTTATACATTTTTCCAATTATAATTCATTTTCTTTTTATTTCTACTGGCAAAAATCTACACACTAGAAGAAGTGAAATAATTAGCTTCTCCCAATATTGCTGATGTGTAGAGAAAGAGCAGGTCAGTCAGTTCATCCTGCAGATTCTGACATTTCAAATTACCTGAACAATACCTGAAGCAATCTCTGGACCTAATTAACATCCCACCTAATTAATGTCAGGGCTAAATGTACACATCATTTAAAAGGTACCAGAAAAGAAAAGCATGCACTTTCAGGTTGACCAAGTATTGCTACAATTTCTCATATGCAAAAATGTAGAATCTTTTGTATTTTTCTGAGTGGAGTAACTATTTTTCCATCAAGTAATCAATGCACTGCTGAATGAGTTCATTTTAATGCACTCAATCATGCCTCTAATGTTTGTAGCTTACGGGCGCAGGCATCAGTAATGCAGGAATGTTATATGGCTTCGGTTTGGGCCATTTCATAAAATATTCATGGAATCAAAAATGTGCATCAAAATAGGGACTGAGAGAATTACGTTTATGTTGCTTCTGTAGTGGCAGCTATGCATTTGCACGTATTTTTCTTTAAATATATATATATATATATATATATATATATATATATAATGGTAACATAAATGTTTTCTTGTTCTGACATGACACAAGAGCCCGCTCACAGATTTAATCCGCACAAAGACATGATGCAAATAGATTAAATAATGTCAGTTTAATGCCAGTTAGATTCAGTCTGCCAGTTCTCAACCCATTCTGTCTATATCTCTGACAATGTGTTTGCCTTGAACATGTCAATTTAGTATTCTCCCCAGCTTCTCACAGCTACTTTATATTTCTGCCTCAATTCTCATAGTAACATAGAGGCTGAAGTTTCACTCTTTGAGATTCATTTTAGAAATACATAATAAGACTTTGTACTTAAAATAATGTACATCCCTATATATGATTTTAACTATCTTCCATCTTTTTAAGATTTTTTTTTTAGAACAAAGACTAAAACTTGTTTTCTGTCAAGTTTTACATTATGACATAAATAAATATTTTAATAGAATATGTTTAAAATGTTACAGTTATGGAACTGACATAATGGGGTAGATTTTCATGCGATCAATAAGCACGAAAAAGTCTTCCAAGTAAAGTCTGAGCAATAACAGACATTCAAAGGGTTATAAGTAAATTATCAAGTAGTATTTATGTATTGCTACGAGGTACAGCATACCAAAAAGTTTTCATTCAAATTAAGTTGCACTATAACACTAATTTATTTTCTCTGTCCCTTTTGCATGGGGAAAAAATACTGTACTTTAAAAATTCATTAGTGTTCCAATGCAAGGTCTGATGAATTTTTTTTATACATGCAGAGTATCATAAATTAAAAGGTGAGATATTTATCTAATAACAAAAAAGTCGTCTCAATTAAGAAAGTCATTACTAAATGAAAAACAAATTCCGTATTTATTTTGTTTTTCTGAGGCTGCATCTGGCTACCTTTTGAGTAGAGCATTCGCCTTTCTCATCTGCCGCTTTTATTTTGACTGTAGTGGGTTTAGTGGCACTGCACTTTGAGTTGCAATGTCTAAAACTGAGATGGAACGCATCACTTCCCGTTGATCTGCATTCATTGTAATATGCAAAAATAGTTTACATAGACAGCTAGCTGGCTAATGTCTTAATATTTGAAAATCACTGCCTTCTCTTGACGTCTAACTCCGATGCTAACCTATGAGAGAGGCTGGGCGTCGATGCCACGAATAGCAAACTTAGACGTTGACGAACGTCATTCATCCAAGTCATTTTTGAAAATCTCAATGAAAATGTAGTCGTCTAAAGCCCGCCGCACACAGCCCTTCTCAAGCCATCCCGACTCATCTCATCTCACCTGGCCGTACAGTCTGGATGAATAGTAGCAGTGTGTGTGCCCATAAAACCAATATTATGCAGATTTCAGTCGGGATGTCTTCAGATTTGAAGACTGAACATGTTGAATCTTTTTCAGACGCAGTTTCATCACTCATATTATGCATGGCATTGTATGCTGTAGACGACGGAGACAGCGCCGCAAGGTAACCAAAAGAAGCGCTTAGCCTATTAATTTAGCTTTTGACCATTTACACCGTGCAAACGTTTCAGGCAGTGTTTGACTTTTTGTATAGTTTGTTTACTACACTTTAGCCTGTGGTAAATAAAATCCAACCTGTTGATTTTTATTTGACTTTGGCGTTTTTTCTCAGCGTGTGGATCTAGGGGCTTGTGATTTGTGACCTATTGGAGATCGACGCACCAGTTACTTCTGTTTTAGCGCAGTAAGAAAATATACGCTGCCAGTAGATTGATAATAAAAAGTTAAATTGATAATTTACCTTTGATTAGTAAACGTCTAAAAAAAAAACTATTCAAATGTGCACATATCTGGTATTTTTTTTAATTCGGGACACTTGGAGCAATTCAAGACTAATGTATTTTTACCTGAGGAACTAAAGCTGTCAATTTTCCACCATCTTGTATGACAAGTTACATTACAAGCTTCGCCACTTAAACCTGCTTCACCATTGGTTGACACCCTTATGACTAATCGGTCTCAGTCAGTCTTGGTCGGCAACCGCCGCACACAGACAGAATGATCACATCTGAACGAAACTGCGATTAATTAAGAGAGTGCAAGATAATAACCAAACGTTTTCACATTTCCTTTGAGAGTAAAACTGCATGAGGCTTCTAGTCTTCATAGTCATTGCCCTTCTTTTACAGACCCAGAACCCTGTATTCACTGCTCACTCTTTTCGATGAGGGGTTAGAGTGCCTCTATCAAGTCATGCCTCTGCCATAATAAAAGTATTTTGAACTGACAAGTGATTAAAAAATGTAAGTACTTAAATGTAATAGAAGAATATGGTAATGTTGACTGCCAAACAACATGTCTATTGCAGGTCAGCTGGAGAAGGCAGCCGAACATTATGAAGTATTCCATCATCTGACACTGAGGCTGGCATGGAAGTAAGGGCGCACTTACAACTCATGAGGATGTGAGAGTCTCTGGAGGATTTACACATTACTCGCAGACAAAATGCTTGAAAAAAAACACGAGCTGGCCATCAAAACTCTAATAAAAGCCTTTGATATGGCAAAAGAAGGTGGGTGCGAAATGACACTCTGAGACCCCTTTCTTTAATGTGCTGGCCTATGTTTCCCCGAGAGAAAAACTAAAAATCATCATATGCTTGACTGGCTGAT
Source organism: Acipenser ruthenus (assembly GCF_902713425.1). Lineage (NCBI taxonomy): Eukaryota > Metazoa > Chordata > Actinopteri > Acipenseriformes > Acipenseridae > Acipenser > Acipenser ruthenus. The sequence goes on along the minus strand of NC_081190.1, from coordinate 67,791,579 downwards.
TATACTCCCTGAGTTCCAAAGACAAATGCAGTCAATATACCTGCAAATCTGACGATAAAACAAAAGTGCCTTTCTTTCTCTTCCATTAGTTGCTTGAAAGCCAGGCTGCAGAGAATGAATCTTGTTTAGATGCCTGAGCGTGACTTCCAACACATTTGGGAGGACAAAGACAATAGTTTCCCTTATTAGTATTGTAGAACACTGAGCCTGATTCATGACGTCACTACCTTTCTTTGGTCCAGGTTTGTTTTGTCGCTACCTATAATTGAACATATGACTGGCAAACAACAGTCAGTCAAATTGACAGGAATGCTAAGTGGCCTAAGTTAGGATAATAATTTATCTTTATAATTTATGATAACATAAAGATGTATAATACATTGAGATAATTTATAAATAATAAAAAAACCTTAAAATGATGCGTCTGAATTTCACCATTCACTCTACATTTACTGCTTTTGTATACAGAAGACATTTGGCACAAAGCAACTTGGTAATGAACTAGTTTTCTAGTTCATGAAGTCCCAATGAGTGTGCTCATTAGCTTTCATTTTTATAACATAAATTATCTGTAACCAGTGGAATAAAACATTTTTAGTGGCTGATTTAAGATTTTGGGATGATCTGGGGCAAATTATTCTAAGTGCCCCCAAGTCTATGTGACTGTGGTGAAATAAAAGGCAGAGCAGTAAACCTGAGGAAAAGTACTTGCATGGAACAGAGGCCCCCTGGGGCAATGACCCCTGTGAACTGTGGTTAAATCTGCCACTGAAAATATATTAATAAAACTAGGGATGCAAAATAAGTAGCCAGTGCTTGCCATTCACATTGAAAATACACATTTAAGTACTTTTTATATTTCTTGTACCACATTTTTAATTTGTAGTGGGTGACAAAAATATTGAAGGGGAGGCGGCATATCACAGATGCGGAGATCCAGAAACAGCTACTACAGTAAGTGCTTACACCTTCATGTTATGTATGTGTTCATTGTTTATTTGTATACCATTTTAGTTATGTAATTATTTCATGTTAACCTGAGAAGTCCTCTCATAACCCTACACTGGAGGCAAAGCTTAATAAATATCTTTAATCTGTACTGTACTCTGAATTTTCAAAATCCCAGTACAGTACACAAAAACAGATGATTAATTGGTTACCTTGTTAGTTTGTACTCTGGAAGATGAATTCAAATTATTTAGAATTTCTTCTCTTCACCTTCTTACTATCACTGATGGGCTGATTTTTTTTTTCTTTTTTTAAGATTAAAAAGTTAAACATGAGAAATATCCTACTTGTCTAACATATTTAAATTACATCTTTATAAACATTTACACAGGAATACAAAGTTTTAAAAAATAGTGTTTTAAAAAATAAGACTATATAAATGTTATAGTTTAAATAGCCTGTTTCAAATGGCATGCATTATAAAGTTGCCCTAAATTTAACTGTAAAGGGGAGAGAGAGAGAGAGAAAGAGTGATAGAGAGAAAGTTTGATTGCAGTATAATTTTATGAACATATTTAAATAATCACACCTTATCTTAAAAGTGCAGTGGCAAAACCTTTGACATGCTCTCCACATTGATTTATTTCAAGTCTGACTTTTAAGGAAAGACTGCAAATTTCAGATTGTTTTAGTGGTTCTGTTAAATAGATCCCAGTTCAATGAGTTTGTAGCTGGGAGAACAACAAAAACCTTTTCCTGTATGGCCCACACTGTTAATTACCATGCACTTTTTGATGAGGAATTAAAGCACTAATAGATTGTTTTAACTATGTAAACTCTATGATCTATCGTCTCTTATAATGTGTCACTACATTAAATATTATTTTTTTGAAAGACATGGAGCAATTAAGTTAAATTTAGGGCATGCTAAATAAATAATATCATTATTCATTATCATGTTTCTAAGTGGTAGTTTGCACTCCATAAACTCAATTAAGGTTACCCTAAGAGGAGTCTCAATGATGTCTCTCTATACCATGCAATAGGGATTTCCAAGTGCCCCCTTTTTAAGAATTATTGCCTAAGATTTACATTTACATTGTCATTTTAATGGTCCTTTCATCTAACCAGAGCTCAGATGCATGCAGGGCCGCAATCACAGCCTCCCCTCCCATAGGACTTCCATTTGTCATTATTACACATGGCTTGCAAACTCTTAACCACTAGAAGTCCCCGTGCTTCGTGGTAATGTGCAGTTTGTCTGCAGCCTCAGAGAATGCTAAAGAGGTCCTGACACACAGTTAGGACTCCTGGGGTCTGGACTCAATGGTCTTGGTGGTTGTTTGCCTGTTTTCCATCAGAGTTTTCATCTCCTTTATCCCTTTGTGATGTGGCCCACCTCAGGCAGTCTCCTTAGAGGGTATCTAAGGAGCAGCTGCTGTTAAAGAGTGCCATTTCCTCCTGCTGTCACCACACTGGCATTTCCTATTAATATGCATATTAACTTGTTTCTCTTAGTTCTGAACCCTAATGACAAAGCGGGTAAGCATATTTTTGAAATATTTATGATCGTATGCAGTAATTAAGAGGTATATATAAAAAAATAAAAAAAAACCCAATGCAGAAAGCATTACAAATAAAGCACTCCTTTGATTTATTTCCATAGGAACATTTCATAAGATTTATTTTTTATGGAAAACGTCTTCACTACTTTATTTTCACTGTTCACTGAAATGCAGTTGAAAAGGACATGTTTGACACTTTGGGAGTTTATTACAAAAGAAAATAAGCTGTTGTATCAAAGACATTTCTGATAGAATACCCGTTTACGTTGTCATTTATAGTTATCAGACTTCAGTTTGTGTGACATTTTATGAATGTAAACTGTTCTTCTATCTAATAATATATTAGTTTGTTTATATGTCTTTCTAATCTTATTAAATTATTTAGAGTTCATGAAAGAACTTTATCTTAGATTAAGTCTTAGATGAGTGTTTGATGTACGTTGGCTAATTTTGTGGTAAGATAAAGAAATTGCAATATATTCTCTAAATTACATTATTTACATTATTCCTTTTTAAAAAAAATAAAAATGAACATTTAAAATGCATCGGTATGGAAAAGTATTATAATGTGGTTAGTTAGAGATCTATTGATAGCTTGTAGGTATTGCTAGAGTTACAGTATTCTCAGTAGATACATAAAGATTATGAGTTGGATAGAAAGATATGAGATATATTTGCATGCATTTATTGACCGATTGATCAATCTTTGTTTTTTTCACTCCTGTTAAATCTTTTAGCTTGACATTTCTTGTTGTTCAGTAACTGGTTAATTATGTGAGTCTGCTATTTGGCTTCATCTACCTCTAAAACAGTATTACTAAAGGGTTAGTGATATAAAATGTTTTCTTAGAAAACATTACACATGACTGCTAGTCATACATTTAGAAATCTTTTTCCTTCAATATAATTATGTTAATACTGAAAACAAACAGTTTTAACTTGTTACTGTTGTTTTCTACACCTTCAAACCATGCAATCAATCCTTCTTTAAACAGAATGCTTATAAAAATCCATAGCTACTTATTTGTATATATTAGTAAAATGATAAATTAATTAAAAATGCTAATTTAGTTTAAGGAGCTCAATTTAACTGATGATATTAAATAATTATATGTGTTCTATTTAGTTTTTTCCCCACTGTAGTTTTTAATTCTGTTAAGATGTAAACATTCTTTCTTCTAATCTCTCATAAATGCTAAGTGTTTATCTGGTTGTGCAAGTTTCACATGGCTTTATTTCAAGTCTATGTACATTTCCAAGTGCAAAAGGAAATTCAGAAGCTTTGATGTGCAGGAATAAAGGTATTATTAAGTGTGCGGTAGACCACTCGTGGAATTCTAGTTATAACTTGTAGACACTGAGGCATGCACATGCATAAGCTATGATACAAACGTCTTAGGAGGATACTGCAATTTGACAACCAGATATATTATAGCTGACACAGGCATGAGATAAAAGTAAACCAGACAGCTGGCCCACAGTACTCAGAACAGTTCATGCATTTGCACTTACCTCAGTTTAGATGTCTCCATCCGCCTCATTTCTGTATTATTCCTTCATCATTTGTGCACTTAAGGGGTCTCGTTTTCCAGTAACAATTGCCCTGCGTGCTGACATGTCATTTGGGCCCTGATGGCACACATCACATTCAGGAAATCTTGAGCTTATTGGGCTGCGGTGTCATCGCTACTTCTATCCCTGCACTGCTTCGTGCTTGTCATTGCTCAGCACTCAGCGCCACACTGGCTTGTTTTGTCAATAACCATTTATTTGTTGCTGGAATAGCAGCAGCCATTACATCTGACCTTCCTGTTTCATCAATTATGGATAGATTATTGGATGTGAACATCTGCAAAAGCTTGCTGTTGGACTCACCTCCTGGCTGGGATTAGATAAGTATTAAACTGTTGTTTATTGTCAGGCCAAAACTCTACTGAGAAGCCAGGGGGAATTCCTGAATCAGAAACTCCCATCAGCAGACACCTTAAATTGTTTAGTAGTGCTGCTGAGCCCCATTAGATGTTAGCCATTTATTATTTACACTTATTACTCGTTGTTATTATATACATGATAAAAGCTTCTGACAGAGACAATATTAAGTCTTAGTTTGTCACATTTAACAATACCCAAAAAGTAGATAAAAGCATGTCTTTTCTTGCCTGGCTGTTAAATGTAACAAAAGCTACTTCCTATTGGGGAATTCTTCATTTACCAGCACTAAGAAATGTCACATACAGTATAGCTGACCCACAGTGGGCTAGGACATAGTATACCATAGAAGATAAAACAGTGGCAAAAAGTTGAATATTTAAAAAAAAAAAAAAAAAAAATTGCTGTATACTGAATCTGTGCTATTTTTCAGTATGTTTCAGGCATGTTAGCCATAAATTATTTCTGTAACTATGCAAAGCGAGGCACAGTATGCTTTCTGTGCTTTCCTTTGCCCTTCATGCCTGGTAGTAGGTCATTTTTGCACAGGTAAAATATGTAACATACAAAGACTGTGTCTCCTCTTTCGCAATGCTATGATAGTGAGGTTAGTGTAAGGTAATGAATGACTGCAGAAACCGGAATACATGATTCTAGTTTATCTACATAGTAATTGTGTACATATCTTTCATCTACAAATTTAAAACTATCATAAAGACCTAGTTTAAAAAATCTTTACATGATTATATATATATATAATTTTACCAGCCTATTTTTTTAAATACAATCTTTATAATTACAACATAATACTGTAGTCCATGCTAAATATCCAGCACAGTACATATCTCAACAAAACTAATCTAACAGTCCCTGTGCATTTTGCATTATTAAACAGCACTAATCAGCAAAAAGACCCTTCATTTGTGTTCAGTTTTTAAGTATAGCAACAGTACTGTACATTCTCATTACCAACCTTCCTAATATACCAAGCAATCCGAATAGATTTCAAGCACTGCTGGTTTTATAGCTGATTGAAGATATTTTATGTTTGCTAATCACTGCAGAATAAATGGAACCACAAGCAAACCAATCTTCAGTCTGTCCCAAAGCTGAATGTGTATATTGTGAGCTTAAGCAGTAAACAGAATAGACATTTGCGACCGGCTTAAATAAAATTAATTAAACAGCAGTTTTTTGTTATATAAGCAGCATTATAAAGCCTACCACACAAGACAGTTTTAATGTACTCTTGAGCATTTTTATTTAGGTAGATAAGTGGATGATGGAGATGTATGTATATGCCATGGAAGACATCATGTTTGGTGAACATTTCTATTTTCACTTTTAGATTTATTTTGCTTTACCACAGTTTTAGGTAAAACCTCCACTTTATGTCTGTACAGTATGTTCCTGATGATTGTATAGTTAAGTTACATTAAATTGGTCAATGTTGAAATGTCAGACTACTGGAAATGTAGTGGTGTTGATTTGAATGCTTCGTAAATGTTGCATTTCTTGCAGATAATGCAGTATACTATTCCTTTAGAGGTCTGTGAACAGGATGGCTGCAGGGGTGATGTCAGACCAGAAACACAGACTCAGGAAGTAGCGGAAGAAACTGAGGTGCTACGGTGCTCAGTATTTTATTAAATAATAATCAAACAAAAGATTTAAACAAACACAAAACAAAAGAGGCATGTTGGCCAAACAGAAACAAACAAGTATCGTGCTGGTTTTTAGCCAGCACGAATAGCAATTGTTTACTCTAGACTAGTTTTTCTATTACCTCCTCTCCACACTCGTTCTCCACTCTGAACCCTTCACCGAGTGCAGCCAAACGGCAGATCTTTTATAATTTGTGACCGAGGGACTAACTAACTATCAATTATTATATTATCCCTCGCTGCACGGGTCTGCCAAGTCTGCGTGACTGTCAGCTGGTTAAACAATCAGTAGCTGACAGTCACGCATTCTTACGAGGTATTTAAAATCAAAAATACAAAACACATAATGGCGGCCACGTTTCGTCCGCGCCGCAAACAATAAAAATACAAATAATAATAATACAAATAATAAGAAACCGCGCGCATATATATATATATATAGGGGCAGGACACTCCGCCACAAGGTCCATGTACAGTAACAGGTTTTGCACGATTATATGTATTTCTCTGTTAGTAGGTGACAAGTGAGGATCAGAGGAATTCTGTCATGTGCATGTTGTTTCTGTTTATATTAGAAATGCAGGATTTAGCTTCATGGAAGACCTCATGGAAAATCACAATTTAAAACACACATTTCCTCACTTTTGGTGAAATACTTCTGTCTTAAAAATTGGGAATAGGGAATCAAGTCACGGCAAGCCCCTGGGTTTGAGGAGTCATACTGCAGAGACGAATGAGAATCAGTGGGTTTGTAGTAGATAGTGGTGTTAATAGTAGAATTCAAAGCTGTGATGGAGATGACTGAAAATGATATACTGGAACCCGTTTCTGAGATGTTTCCTGTGTATTCCAGAGCTGGGTGGAAGTTTGCTACAGACTGAATGAACTGTTTTAAATCTTCACAAAAATTCCAAAGCTGTCATCAATGTATGTGAGATACAACTGGTGTGTTTTCATTGTATTGCTGTAAAAATCTGTCTTCAGCTAATTCTACAAAAAGGAAGGCATGTGTCACTTAAATGTGCCCGAGCTGCCTCTCTCTCCTCTGTCCTAATTCTCCTCGACCTCTCTGCTGCCTTTGACACTGTTGATCACTCTATTCTACTATCATCTCTTGCTGACCTGGGGATCTCTGGCACTGCTCTGGCCTGGTTCTCCTCCTACCTCTCCAACCGCACTTACCAGGTAACCTGGCGTGGAGCAACCTCCACACCTCACCCTCTCTTAACTGGAGTCCCCCAAGGGTCAGTCTTGGGTCCTCTCCTGTTCTCTCTCTACACCCGCTCCCTGGGCCCCCTCATTGCATCCTATGGTTTCTCATACCATTTCTATGCTGATGATGCTCAGATTTTCCTCTCCTTCCCCACCTCTGACTCCACCATCTCCTCCCGTATCTCTACCTGTCTGTCTGCTATTTCCTCCTGGATGCACTCGCATCACCTCAAACTCAACCTCTCTAAATCTGACCTCCTTTTCTTTCCCTCCTCCTCCCCCTCCTCTGATCTCTCTATCTCTGTTCCTCTGGAATCTACCACACTCTCTCCCTCTTCCTCCGCTAAGAACCTTGGAGTCACCCTGGACCCCTGCCTCTCTTATTCCCAGCACATCTCCACTCTGGCACGCACTTGCAGATTCTTCCTGAGCAACATCCGAAGAATCCGACCCTTCCTCACCAACTATGCTACCCAGCTCCTGGTCCAGGCCCTGGTACTCTCCCGCCTAGACTACTGCAACTCCCTCCTGGCTGGTCTCCCTGCGTCCGCCACCCGTCCGCTCCAGCTCATCCAGAACTCTGCTGCCCGCCTGGTGTTCTCTCTGCCTCGCTTCGCCCACGCTACTCCACTACTCCGCTCGCTCCACTGGCTCCCAATCACCGCTCGCATCCAGTTCAAGACTCTTGTACTAGACTACAGATGCCTTGACCAGTCTGCACCCAGCTACCTCCAGACCCTCATCTCTCCCTACACTCCCACTCGACCTCTCCGCTCCGCCTGCACTAGAAGACTAGCTCTACCACCGCTACGCTCCCCTGCCTCCAAAGCCCGCTCCTTCTCTACCCTTGCTCCGCAGTGGTGGAATGACCTTCCTACAGATGTCAGGACTGCCCAGTCCCTGACCACATTCCGGCGCCTCCTTAAGACCCACCTCTTCAAAGAGCACCTGTAGAACTCCTCTGTTTGTATCCTGGGTCACTATCACCCTTCATGTAAATGTGCTTTATTTTGCTCTTATCAGCCCCCTATTTTACTGCATTTAATCCTGTATTCAGAATACTGTAATCTGCCAAGTGTTTAACCTGTAGTACTTTGTATTTAATCACATCCTGATGTAACTATCACTATTTAATCATATCCTGATGTAACTATCACTATTACCTGCTGTATTATTGAATTGTGGTTTGTCAAACTTGTACTTTGCTTGAACAAAAGTTATTGTATTTCTTGCTCTTATTGTATTACTTGTATTGTAACGCTTGAAATGTTTTTGCTTACGATTGTAAGTCGCCCTGGATAAGGGCGTCTGCTAAGAAATAAATAATAATAATAATAATAATAATAATGTGATGATCCCATTTTAGTTCCCATGCTGTCACTTAACTGTAAACATTTCCATTAAACGAAAAGCAATTTAAAGTGAGCCAGTCTCAGAAAGATATTTTCATGGGGGCTCTTTCACTTTTCCGTTCATCTTTAACTTATGAGGACAGTGATTCAACAAGGCTGATACAATGGAACGGCCTGGATTGTAAATACAAACAACTGCAACAAGGGTGTTCTACAATTAGGTTAAATGAAGATGTTGGTAACAGATTGTTTAAGATGGCATCATCAATGGAAATGACTGGCCTGTAAATGGGTGAGTGAGATCATTGCAAATCTTAACATAGAAGTTAGTATCGGAAAGTTGTCGCTGGCCTTCTTTTATATACAGTAGAGATCTTTACTCCAGTAACCATGGCTCCTCCTTTGTCGTCAGGTCTTCTTACAATAACATCTCTTTTGTATGTTCCGCAGTGCAATTTGTCCCTCATTAAATACGTTTGGCTGTTTTGTAAGTTGGTTAAATGTTATTTGTTGAATTTCTCATTCCCATTTGTCAGTAAAAAATAATCTAATGCTTGTAATTCACCTGAAGGGGGTATCCAGGTTGATTTGGTTTGTTTGTATTGATGGAAAATATCAGGAGGCACAGAAGTAGTGTGGGGAGGAGGTGAGGCGCATGTGCTTTCTTGATTGGTCTGTGTGAAGTATGCATATATAGACGCATATGTCCGACAAAACAGTGAATTCATCAGCTACTTTTTTGTATTTACAAATCTTAAGCCCCTTTCACACTGCCATGCTCTACCCGGGTCGCGACCCGGTGTCATGCGGGTCAGGCTAAGCGTTTTCATAATGCTTTTTGAAGAACCAGGGTTGACCTAGGGTGACAGAAGCAAGAACGCAATGCCCCAGAAGCAGCAGCATTCACATGACCACACTTTCATCTGTTTTTACTCTGTCTCTGCACTAGACTGGCATCCTGTGAAATCCAGCTTAAGCCAACCAAGCTTCTCTGAATTGAAGCGCCTGTCCAAATAATGATTAGAGCAAATGTTTCTTAATCGTTGAAGACAAGGCTATAGGTTAAGGGGCCCAGTTAACAAACTTTAACTTATACTTTAAAGAATCCTTACCTAAAGTCTATATTCATCAAATAAAGAAGGTTTGTTAATTACAATTTTATTTTAAAAACGGGAATGCACCTTTTTCTAAATGCTTTGTAACGCTGAAAAATATGTTTACACGTGCTCTTTAAACTGGTCTAAACTGATTTCACTCCTGCAATCACTATGTGCAAATCTTATGTATTGCATGTAGACCTACAGCAATCAGTGGCCGGGTTTCCATGGAGCTTAGAAAGTCATCACTCTCTCTCCACAGTCATTATTTATGTGACGTAGCACACACATTCCACACGCTATAGGAAGTGCGCGTCTAAAACATTGTCCGGCTTTAAGGGGTGGGTGAATCGTTTTCTCACACTAAAAAGCTGTAGAAATGGCCAATTGGAAACATGTCCGGAATTGGTACATTGTGTTTACGAGACTTTAGCAGTGCAAATCCCGTTTGTGACGTAACCTCAAACATCTTTCTACTATAACTGAAGGCCGTGCCAAGCAATCTTTTTTTGGCAAGCTTCTTTGACCAAATAGGCATTTAAAGACCTCTTCATTCAGTGTTGTTTTTTTTTTGTTTTTTTTAAACATGACACCATTTATTTAACGTTTCATATTCTTGCCATTTGACTCATAAAAAGTGCTTTATAGTTAAGTTCTTTTATAAGCAAGGTTAAAAAAAAAATACTGAAGCTACTACAAGTAAAATAAAATAAAAACCCTTAAATAAATACACTTACTTTTGTTATCTTCATCATTGGTCATCGGATAGCTGATTGCTTTAGCCGAGATTATTCTGTCCCTCTTAGCAATAAGATGCAATTCATTGTACACTAGCTTAAGTATCATCTGTCTTGGGCACCTAAAAAGTCACGTTTGTACCAAAATATGTATTAAATTGCTGTATTATTGCTGCCGTCTACCGACAACACCAGGCTTGAGCAAATTCATTGAGCTAAAGTACGAAAACACGATTCCATAAATTAAAAAATAATAATAATAATAATACAGTTCTTTAAAAGCAGCTTGCTGCAAGACTAATATACTACTTAACGAAGTTCCAGTACTGAGAAATGTGTTGAACTCATGGACTACCGATATGCTGGTTCATCAATAACAACAAGAACAAAATATATTATAACCACATTCTACTGTCGAGAGCCTTGCACTGTCACTGCCACTGCGGGTTTCAGATTTAGGTATTTATTATTATTATTATTATTATTATTATTATTATTATTATTATTATTATTATTATTATTATTATTATAACAATAATATGTAGTGGGAAATACAGAGAGTAGGGGTAGCCTGATTTACTACCAATATTTAAAAAATGTACTGTACTAAACATTTTGACTGGATCATTTTTATATCATTAACCTAAAGTGCTGGTATTTTAGCTCCGTTAGTAGACTATAAATATCAAATTTGCTGAAGCTACGGTTCTGTAGGAAAACCTGTACATGTATATATGTACGTGTGTATATATCCTTTGAATGAGATGCGTGACTCTGCTATGGAAGGCCATTCGGTTCAAAACCATATTATTTAGTACATGTTTCAAATATTTAGTACACATACTAATTGAATTTTTTTTTTTTTTTTTTTTTTTTTTAATTTAGTCGTGTCCAATTATTTTTTTTTTTTATTATTATCATTTTCTCCCAATTTGGAATGGCCAATTACTGTATTATGCTCAGCCCACCGCTACCACCCCTGCTCTGACTCGGGAGGGCGAAGACGAACACACACTGTTCTCTGAAGCGTGTGCCGTCAGCCAACCGCTTTTTTTCACACTGTGGGCTCACCATGCAGCCACCCAAGAGCTACAGCGTCAGAGGACAACGCAGCTCCCGGGCAGCTTACAGGCAAGGCGGCAGGCACCCGGCCAGACTACAGGGGTCGCTGGTGCGCGGTGAGCCGAGGACACCCTGGCCGACCTACCCTCCCTCCCCCCGGGCGACACTCGGCCAATTGAGCGCCGCCCCCTGGGAACTCCCGTCCTTGGTCGACAAAGGAATAGCCTGGATTCGATACTAATTTGAATTTAGTATGTGTTGTAATTCTAATTATGAAATGGGTATTTTAAATACTCTATCCTGATAGGTCAAAACAGGTCACATGGGAGTGTTGCTCTTACAGCATATCACCATGGGTCAGCACATTTCAAAAAGGGGCAAATCGCTTGTAGATATCCATACGCCACTAGAATTTTAAAAAACAGCAGCCATTTTATCGCAATAAAAGTAATTAACCAGATTTATGTAAATGTTGACCTATGGGGAAACCGAAGTGTGGCAAACCGAATTATCATTTAGAGGTAAATGAATTTCTAAATATCTCTAAATATTTGAAGGTGACGTAATCACATAAGAAGACACAAGCCCGATATACATTCATTGCAAGGGAACCGGCTCTTTTGTACATCGGTATCGGTGCTATGCTTTAGTGCGAGAGGTCCCAGGTTCGCGCCCATCCTCCGCCTGTATGTGGATTGCCTTGCCCTGTGTGATGCACCTGTAAATGTTAACCGAGATCGCTACATTGGTGTCAGTGGGATGCAGGTACCCCGGCACGCACTCGTCGGACTGTAGCCTAGTAGGCAAGTCCAGGGCGGACTTGAGGCTGGCAGGGGAGAGTGAAGCATGCACGGGGGAAGGCAGCAGCAGGGCTGGTAGGTGATGTAATCACACACAAAGACATAAGCCCGATATATACGTTCCTTGCAAGGCAGCCGGCTCTTTTGTACCGTGGTATCGGCACTGTGCTTTAGTGTGAGAGGTCCCAGGTTTGTGCCTGCCCTCCACCTGTGTGTGGATTGCCTCACCCTGTGTGATGTGCCTGCCTGCGTTAACCGAGATCACTACAATACATTTAGATATATCTTAAACTGATTTACAGATATCTCTAAATGGAGCTTTAAGTTAGATATCTAAAATGCATTTTGAGATATCTTTAAATCATTTAAAGATATCTCGAAATGTTTTTCAGATCATTAAATCATTTAAAGATATCTGAAATTCAATTTAAGATATCTTAAAATAACTTCCTGTTCATTTAGAGCAGTGGTTCTCAAACTTTGTCATGTCCTTGAGCTATGACAAAAATAACTTTGCCTCCCAAGTTTACTAAAACAATATAACAAACTGAAAATCCTATATGTTGCAAAAAAATGAATAAAAAAGTAGAAAGGATTTTATCAATATAGAGCAGTGTGAGTTTCAGAAGTATTAATTCAAATACAGTACAAATGGAAACAACTAAAATCTTTTTTTGTCCTGTTAACTTTCTTATCTTAGTGGGTTTTAATGTAACTTCAAAATTGCTGCTTTTGTATTATTACGTGTATACTGTTGTTTTAAATTTGTTATTTAAATGGTCTGGTTGTTGCAGTATGTGTATCATGCTATACAAATGTAGTGTGGTTTGTTCTTTTTTTCTGCTATGTACTGTACAGTGCTTTACAATACTTTTCTATAAAAAGCGCTATATAAATGCAATAAATAAATACAGAAATAAACTCATTGTGCTTCCTGTGAAAAAACTTTACAGGTTTAGATACTAAGGTAGGGTTGTAGGCGTAGCTTGCAGGGCCGCATGCTGTGGTTTGCTTGTATTTCACCACACATTTAAGGCCTCGGTGCACCTCTGGATTCGCTCCATGTAAAGCCCAGTTTTAAATATGCTTCGTCATATTTTCGGCTTCTGCGTTTTGCTGCAACCTCCACTGCTGCCCTCACTTTGGTTTGTGTTGTATGTTGGGAGGTGCACCCCATAGTTTGAGAACTGCTGATTTAGAGATATCTCTAAATCATTTAGAGATATATCGAAATAACCTCCTGTTCATTTGGAGATATCTCTAAATGGACAAGAAGTCCATTCAAAACATAGGTCATTTTCACAGGAAGTCATTTTGAGATAGCTTGAAATCTCTAATTGAATTAGAGATATCTCTAAATGAAAAGGAAGTTATTTCAAGATATATTAAAATAATTTAAAGATATCTCTAAATAAACAGGAAGTTTTTTCAAGATATCATCAAATGATTTAGAGATATCTTTAAGTGAACAGGAAGTAATTTTGAGATATCTTCAAATGATTTAGAGATATTTTTAAAACCCTAATTTTAAGATCTCTCTAAATGACAGTTTGGCGTGCCATGCTAGCAAAATCCACATGGTTTCCATAACATTTAAAGATATCTGTAAATCAATTTGAGATATCTATTTCATTTTTAGATATCTCTAATTGATTTACAGATATCTTAAAATGAATTTTAGATAGCTTAAAAGCTGCACAGTTAAAGATATCTGTAATTCAGTTTGAGATATCTCAAAATGATTTAGAGATATCTTTAAATATTTCAATATATCTTAAATGCAATTTGAGATATCTCTAAGTGATGATTTGACTTGCCATAGTAGGTGAGATTTTGAATGAGTCTGAATCGGACATCATTGACTCAAGTATTGAAATCAATTCAAGACTCCCCATTCTGATCGCTCTGCCCCTTCTCCCTCAAGTGCCAGAACTACAGCGTCTCCCTATCCCATTCTGAAAATGCATAGTTTTTCAAAATATATCTTAAAACTTTCAGCTTTAAAAAAAAAAAAAAAGATTTGGGTGGCTCTTAAAAGAGCCTTTTGTGGTTAAATGGATGTTTTGTTGCTGCTGCCCCTGGTCTACTGTGTGTCTGTACTCCTCATTCGGTCGCTTGCATCTCCCCCCATGCTTTTTTATTACATTTTGTTGGTGGCCAAAGGAGGCAGGCTTCACTTTCAGTGTTTTAACACAACCTAAAGACTTAGTGGAAACCCAGTTTCAGAAAGCTGCACAATATGAGCAGTCGTGCAAGGCCAAATTGGAACTCAACATTTAAATATACCATTCCGTATTTTAATAGTAATTAGGTTATTTGCATTTAGAACGACTGTTTCTCAGGCTAAAAAAAACAACATGGAAACACACACGACCCAAAAGTACTACCAAAATAGAGAGAGAAAAAGATGAGACTTATTTTTCTTTTTCCATGGAAAGTGCCCTAATCTTTAATATGATTTACTGAAAGCAGAGATCTAACTTTTTTTAGACAAAAAAAGATTTTTATGTAAAGTGTTTTCATTGCAACTGACAACAGTCTTTGTAATTTGTTTAGCAGCATTCCACTTTCTGTTTTGAACCCAGAACATAAATTGTGTCAGTCCTAGTTTCCAAATTGATCTGTATGAAATTCAGTATAATCAATTATTAATTTATTTTGAAAGTCGAGAATAACATTATGTCACATCTTCTTTCAAAAGCAACTTAGCTGTATATTTAATTCTGTATTGGCACAAGATTATTGACTAAATTAATCTCTTTTACAAAATTAAACGGAATTGTTAAGAAGACATGACAGAACTATGGTTCATACAGTATGTTTCACTGTGCTGTAAAGATAAAGCATAACTTATTTAATGTAGTAAGGTCAAAAATGATATTACGCTCACAATTTCGGTAATTACATCTACAGCTATGGCCAAAAGTTTTGTATCACCCTACAGAGTGAACTAATTTTGCTTCATAAAATCGAATGAAACCTGCTGAATAATGTTACATTACATATTGAATTACGTACCGCTTTGTAGTTTTCCATATACTGCCAAAAATAGAAAAATGTCACATTTCGAAAATGTTGCATGAAATATTGTACAACTATTATGGCTCTCAGTAGACTGTTGCGATATCATTTTGTAGTTTCTTTGATTACATGATGTTAAATAAAAGATACCAATTATGTTCATATAGTGTTTTTTTTTTTTTTAAATGATGTCTCAATCCAAAAATTCTAGGTGATACAATTGTAATTATACCTAAATTGCATTACATTTTATATTGCATGTCACTTGGTCTTTTTCAGTTCAACTTTAATAAGAGAAGTTGGAAATCCACACCTATATAGTTTACTAATCCAAGTCGTCTGTAATGACTAGAAAAATAACTCATTAGATATAAAGTTAATTCTAATGACAACATATCCATCCAGGTGGACACTGCGTTGTTTATGCAATGTTGGCACAGCATATAATATCGGTAGGCTCTGTATAATTATTTATTTTTTTTTAATTTTATTGGCTTATATCCACAATGATAAACAGTGTCGAAGTATCAAAGTTATTTCCAAGCTTCCAGACCTTTCGCTGTGTCTGGTGCAGACATTCCAGCAATGCACATAATCATTTCTGAAACCAAAAACCATAAACTTTTATTAAATACATATATCTTGTGATCATATCTTCTGGTGATACTGATATCTTATAGATTACAACACAAGTCCCTGAAAGTCATAGAAGTTACGCGATCACATTATGTCAACAAAATTAAAAAATATGTTCAAATCAGCTACGTAAACCAAGCAGATTCCAACTTTAAACTTTAATAGTAATTTCATGTATAGATGTAAGTCTACTTATGAACTTTTAAAATACCCCCTGGAACAAACCAACATTTAGTTATGTTTCTATACACATAAGTTAATTTTCTGTATTCATATTAGAAAACACTTTTATATTGAAGTAATGTAATCGGGCTGAATACTCCTGAATGATGTCTTGCAGAAGTACTGTTATTTTCCTGGCCACATAGCAAGTTATGCCCCATAGCATTCAGTAAACCAAGTATGTAGGAGAAATGTCAATAGTGTTAATCTTTACCAAAGGTGTAAAAATAACTTTCATAATGTAGAGAGTAAATAACTTCATGATGGTAATTACTGAGGTGAGGTGTACCAGCCCTGGCATAAAATGTAATAAAGTTAGACATGAAATCTGATATTGAACAAAATAGCCCACATTTATTTTTTCTCAGTTTGTTCCAGTGCACCACGAAATTCTAATCATTAATAAAATCAGACACTACAACATAATTCCCCAGGATGCATGTTCATAATTTTTACAATAAGCACTTCTAACTATAGCAAAAATGATTTTGTATTCAACTATGCAGAGTTCTGTCATAAACCGTGGCAACACTGAAGCTTACGACAGCTATCCCTAATACTGGGGAAATGTGGCCTTTGATATTGTTTAGGGTGGAGAAAAGGGCTTACCGCAGACAGATGGTGTTTATAAAGAGGTGTCCCAAAAGTCAGATTCCGCTGCTTATACTGTTATTAATTAACTGTGTAGGATGACAGTTATGATGTAAAGAGCAATATGTTGTGACTGGCAGCTGCCTTTCTTTCTATTCCATAGTATCTGAATATGTTTATGGAAATCTCCACGGCTCTGGGTGATAGCGATGGTCTAGGAAAAGCCTATGAAGATATGGCCAAAGCCCTTGAAAGCTAAGATTAACTTCTTTTTATAATGACTAGCTGTGAGGCTATATCCAGACATGACTCTTTTGAAGGCTAGTGTTTACCATGTGTTCATACAGCATTTCTGTTATAATGAATTGTACATGTTTTGGTCATTGTGGCAGGGTAAAAGCCCTGGCGGTGCACAGGTGTGTGTGTGTGTGGGGGGGCGGGGTATTGGGTTGGCAGGGAAGGTTAAATTCCTCTCTGCAGATTCACATGGGAATGTGGCTGGAGCCGTGAATTGAATACATGATTAATGATTAATTAGGCTCCAGTCACAGGTGTATAAAAGGATAATCAGCGGTGTTAATGTTAAAATTAATGTTGGTGATAGAGGTGGAGGTTCGTGTTGCTGTGGTCCTGTGCTGTGTTTATGTCTGTGTCTGTGAGTTTTTTTATGTAGACCTTTTGTTTTGGCCCTTGTGCTTGTTTATTTTGTTAATGTGTTTTTTGTGTGTACTGTTTAGTACTGTCTTTGTTAATTAAACGGCGCACTAGCGCTTAAACTCCAGCTTTCTGTGTTCTGAGCCTGTCTTCCTGCCGGTAACAGCTTGGCCGTGACGCTACCCTATCACACTTGGTGTCAGAGTGGGATAGCGCCCCTAGAGACAAAGCAGGACTGCAGTTTAAAAGAAAAAAAAAAAGAAAATGGACCAGGAAGCGCTTCCATGGTGCCTCGCATGTGCAGAGCCCACGCACTACACAAGGAGCTGCCCCTTTCAGGATGAAAAGGAGTTTCCACCTGCCCAAAAGAGTAAGAAGGGGAGGAGAGGTCGGTCCCGGAGGCAAACAAGGGATGTGCTGCCGACCTGAGAGCCCAAGAAGAGGGAGCCGTCTTGAGTTGCACGTCTGGAGGGGCCAGCATGGCCACTGCCGGAATACCCCGCAACCCTCCCAGCTACACGTCAGGAGTGCACCTGGGACACATACCTTTTGCGCTCTCGAGGCCTCAAGTTGGTGCCTCGCCTGCGGGGAGTGGGTCAACTGCCCCCTCCAGGAGGAGGAGGAGCCGTCTCCAGCGCCGCCATCACTGCCAGAGTGCCCCTCGCTGTTGTCAGCATTGCCGCTGCCAGCGTTGCCACTGCCGGAGTGCCTAGTGCCGTCACCACTGCTGGAGTGCCCTGCGCTGCTGTCAGGATTGCAGCTGCCAGCATCGCCCCTGGAGGAGTGCCCCTCACCGCTGCCAGCACTGCTATCGCCAGCATTGCCAGGATTGGACTGCCCCACACTGCACCAGCATTTCCTCTGCCAGCATTGTCACTACCAGCACTGCCATGGCTGGAGTGCCCCGTATCGCTGCCAGCATTTACGCTGCAAGCGTGGTCACTGCTGGAGTGCCCCGTGCCGCCTTTCCTCTGCCAGCATTGCCATTGCCGAAGGAGGATTCGAGGGGACCACCTCCACCACAGCCCTGACCATCACCCCCTGTGTCCTGACCCGGTGCTGATGAGTCGGAGCCCTCGATCCTGGCTTCCAGACACCCGGCCTGGGTGACCCATGGGTCTCCTGCTTCGCTTGGTCTCCTGCTTCGCTTCCTCTGGTGGCCCAGACGTTGCTCTGCGGTCGCCGGGGCTCGCACCTCTGTCGGCTGCTGCACCTGCCCGGATGCCAGCCTGTGCTCTCGGCGCCCCATCCATGTCGCCTGTGTCCCCTGTCGCCGGTTCTCGGGACAGGGGACACAAGCGACATGGATGGGGCGATGGGGATGGTATTATTAACACAACAAATTGAGGCTGAATGCAGTAACACAAAGAAATATTTACTTTCTACTGAGTGATGAAGGTTGAAGACCCCCTCGAGGAGACAATTTTCTTTTTTTCTACCCAGCCAAGGGATCTATATATTTACTGGATTAGTAAATGTGGCAGCAGTGTGGAGTAGTGGTTAGGGCTCTGGACTCGTGACCGGAGGGTTGTGGGTTCAATCCCCAGTGGGGGACACTGCTGTTGTACCCTTGAGCAAGGTACTTTACCAGTAAAAATCCAACTGCCTAAATGGGGAATTGTATGTAAAGTAATGTGATATCTGTATAATGTGAAATAATGTATAATGTGATGTCTTGTAACAATTGTAAGTCGCCCTGGATAAGGGCGTCTGCTAAGAAATAAATAATAATAATAATAATTAGCCCATTGTTTCTCAGTGGTTTTACAATAAGGGTTAGGTACACACATGCGATACATAAAGGTACAGAGGTCCATTTTGCGGTGAGGTACGGAACTGAAAAATGCAAACGTTAATTTAAATCTAGCACACTACTGCAGGGACACGGTACTGCATCCAGCAAGAAAATAAAACCTGGGCACATTTTTTCTTATAGCGTACCATGCCAGATTGCGTGAGTGAAGGGTTAGACACATACAAGTAACAGGAAAGCACCATGCTCACACCTGTCATTACCATGTCTATGGTATCACCTTACTCAATATTTATTTGTGATGTTTTTTGCAGCCCTTTGTAATATATAGGTTATACAGCCGCGTTTCAAGATTTAAACTTTCAACATATTACAAACGTACCAAGCACATCGCCAGCTCATTGAAATCATGGTAACGTTGCTGCAAAGGGTTAAATAAAAACAGTAGTTTACAATTTTTCAGTAAATGAGCAACTAGATAATATTTTCATTCACGTAGCCTACCTTTGAATAGTTAAGAAGAATTTAGCAATTTTTTTTTTTTGTTTGTTTTACAATGATTGATTCTGTTTTCCTTAAATACCCCACAATGACAGAAAACAAAGACCCCAGTCGATATCATTGACTTCACTTCTTTTTGTTAATGCACCGTGTATTTTCCGTCTGTGTGTAAACAAAAAACACTGTGCTGTTCCGTACCTCATCGCATACTGGACCGTCCAAAAGACATTTTATTAATTCTAAACATAATGATAACATGTTCAAAACTAGCTCCCAAAAATAGTAATGACAAAAATTAAGGCTTAAAAAGTACAGGCAACTTGGGGTCATAAAATATGTGGTTGTTTATGTTATTTATTTTTAAACACATAATTGTCTAGCACTTGTATTCAAGTAAAAGCACTTGTGTGATTGCAAACACAATAAGATTTATTTTGAGAATTACAAATGTAATTTATAAATAAGAAATCTACTAAAAAGCTCATTTATCTAGCAATAATATGTAAACAATTATTTTAAAGTGATTCAGACTGTGTTATTTAGTATACAACTCAAATGCATTTCCAGGGCTGTAGAAAAATGATTTCACGTCAGTTTAAAAACAAATGTTAGGGCTTCACATACTGTGTTTCATTTATATTTAGCCTTTCCAGGATGGATCAATAAGACTTTGGATCTTGAAAGAAATGCTATGTTTAAACTGAATACAATTTTCCACTTGTTGGATTGTGCTTTCATTTTTTTTTTTTTTTTTTACTGTTCATACTTAGATTTTCTTTCAATACAATTGAACGCCCCAGTAAGCGGAGGATTTTCATTAAATTGGACCTGCGGGCTCTTATGTGAAATTTCCAAAAATGACCACAAAAATAATGACATGGGTAGTGTTTACATTAATTCATGAAATGGAAGCAGCCTTTTAGATTTCCACCTGTCACTGATCCCATTTGCTTTATTACTAACAGCTCAGGCCCACAAACTTGATGGCGCAATCGACAAACCCCTGAGTGGCTGTTTCATCCCAGCTCTGTTTGATTTCTCCACTCTGAGCAAATGATTAAG
This sequence comes from Acipenser ruthenus, assembly GCF_902713425.1. Lineage (NCBI taxonomy): Eukaryota > Metazoa > Chordata > Actinopteri > Acipenseriformes > Acipenseridae > Acipenser > Acipenser ruthenus. The sequence goes on along the minus strand of NC_081190.1, from coordinate 67,770,773 downwards.
TTTTCATGCATTGGTTCAACCAAAATCTATGTTCGCTCAACCACATCCGTTATTGATTACTTCTACTGCAAACAGTAGGCCAAGTGTGATATACATAATTGGACAGTTGTCAGGGGAGGTGGGTGTTAACAGTCCTGTTTTCCCAGTTGGAAATTGGAAACACCTTGATAGACAAATAGTCTGCACTATCTCATTCTCAATCTGTGGACCAAGGGATCCATTTTCCTCCCAAGATATTTGAATACCTCCCAGTCTCATCTGATAAAAAGATAGAAACACCAGATAGTGGTTCAAAAAAGTAGAAACATAAACTTAAACATATTTACACATGTTGCTTCATATGTTCCTATTATTATTATTATTATTATTATTATTATTATTATTATTATTATTATTGTTGTTGTTGTTGTTGTTGTTGTTGTTGTTGTTGTTGCCATTTCAAGCCATTTCAATTTTGAGTTAACTTTATTTGAAAATTGAAATTGTGTTTGTAAGGTTTTTGAGTATTTAATGTCTGCTTTAGAGTTTAGACCCTCTTTCACTTAAATATGCCAATATCCATGTTTCAATAAGAAAAATTATGGTTTGTATTTTATATAGCTAGTGAATAGTGGAATGGAGAAAAGCTTATGTCCTGCAGTGGACTGACACTGGCTGAAAAGAAAATGCAAACCAATTGTGACAATACACTGAATAACATTACACTTGACAACTTTACTAAATATATCTTCTCTATCAAAATATTATGTCATGGATTTAAATGTTTAATTCATCTCAACCATTTCTGTTTAATTTTTTCGGGTGGAGCTGCTTGAGCTTTATTATTGCTTGTGTGTATTTCTACAGTACCAGTATGGAGCAATAAAGGCAAAGTAGTGTTGGTTTAAAAATGCCATGTGTCAACACTTTCAAAAGCATGAATAAGTATATCAGATATGTAAGTTATTTTAGAACATGTTAGTCTGATTTGGCTAAGTATTTCTAAATTTAAAAATGCACTTCCTTTTTTTCAGTCAGGGAAAAATAACAGAATCTGTTAAGTATCTGGAAACGTTTATTCAGGTGGCAAAGAGCAGTGACTAGAGTCAAAGTTTGCAACATGCATGTATGTGCCTCGGGGCCATTTACAATAATAGGGCAAGTTATTATATAAAAATAATATGATGCATTGAAAGTAGAATGATATGAATAGGATATGTATGGTATATACTGCAAATTCCTGCCAATTGTACATGGTTATTTATTACCAGATATAATCAAGGTTTGCCATTTTCTACTATTCTTATAAAGACTTGGCTGCATATTAATTATATTTTAAAAAACTGAAAACATTCTCAGAAGGTTGCTTTTAAAATGATGGCACAAAAGTGTAAAGCATTGCAGAAGCAGTGTGGAGTAGTGGTTAGGGCTCTGGACTCTTGACCGGAGGGTCGTGGGTTCAATCCCTGGTGCGGGACACTGCAGCTGTACCCTTGAGCAAGGTACTTTACCTACATTGCTCCAGTAAAAACCCAACTGTATAAATGGGTAATTGTATGTAAAAAATAATGTCTAAAAAAATAATGTAAATGTATGTAAAAAATAATGTGAAATCTTGTAACAATTGTAAGTCACCCTGGATAAGGGTGTCTCCTAACAAATAAATAATAATAATAATCATTAAAAGCATATAAATGTTGAAAACATGTCCTCAAGGGTAAAGATCAGCATGGAGTGATATCAATAGAGTTAATTGCCTGGTAAACAGAATTTCTGCTCAAAGAGAAATGTTTAAAAGAGAAAACTGATAAATCATGTGAAGGTTTGGAATTCGGTATCTTACTCCCAGGCGGGATAGAATCTAAATTCACCCCAGAGATGCAGTGAGGTTCCAGAGATGTAGCAAAAACAGCAGGTGGAGTTCTTCTGCCTTTAGGCCAGCTACAAAATGATACTGTACATGTATTGTAGCATGCTGCTTGTAGAATTCTACAAAGTAGCATACAATACATTCATCATACACAGTTTTGGATACATTATTTTATCAAACAGGCCACTGATTGCAAATAGAAAGTGAACCAGGGGTGACTTCAAAAATGTAGCGCTGTCCACGCAGGACTTTAGAATGAACTATGACTATGGTATGTTTCACCTGGACACTAATGGAAACAGTTCCTCAGGGTGGGGCTCTGAGGAAGCCCATTGCTGCTCCAAGTCAGTAGAAATCACTGCAGTGATGCAGCAGGTCCTACTGGATTTTAAGTTGAATGATTTCAAGGCTCACAGGACTAACATTCATAAATAAGGACGATTTAATATCTGTTAACAACTGGTACCTCAGTTTTGTTTTGCCACTTTAGTGAACCAAAATCTGGCAAAGTGGTCCACAGCCACACTCTCCAAAATGAATAAAGATTATTACTGATGCTTTTTCAAAGTTCGGTTAAGAATTTAGATTAACATTTTAATCAAACAGACAAAGATGCAGTAAGACCGCACTTACAACAATTACTGTCAAAGCCAGTGCATTCCATTGTCTTATTGCCCAAATCAAAAGGGGTTTTAAGTCACCCGTGGTTCACATTCTATTTGCAGTCAGTGGCCTGTTTGGTAAAATAATGTAACAAGCCAGAGGATGGCAAGCCTAAAAAAGTAAATATTATACTGCTAAAAGAAAGCTTTTGATATTTTAATGCACCCCCTCTAGATTTGCCTTTGGATTTGAGGGATGAAAGACTAACAAATGGCAGAGACCTGCAGAAATTGCCTGACCTTTCACTGTTTGCTGATGAGATATCCTAACAGTTAACACAGTCTAAGTTTCATCCAACCACCCTGGGTATTAGGTTCAATCAAACAAAACAAAAAAATCAAGTATAGACTCACGTTTCACTGTTGACTTAATATACACACCACATGCTCCAGCCTAGAATTTCATACTCCCCCCTAATGCCTTTTCTCTTTTATGTTTTCATCTTAAAAAAAATTCCCAACACATAAAGGTTACTGTTCTGCTTTTGTTACTCAGGCAGTCAAACAAGGTCTACTATGTAACCAATGGATTACCCACGGGCTTCTGCATTAGAAAACATCCATTTACAGTGAGTGCTCATATAGTGCAATGCAAATACAGCACTGGATACTAATATCCAATTTTCAATTCTAAAATAACCATTCATGTAGCCCTTTCTTTCCCTTTTATGCCTTTTTTATAGGGTCAGTATGACAAAGGCTGCAAGTATTTTAAGATGACTTCTACAATTGCCATAAATTTAGGGGATCTGCAGCTGCTGAAGAAAGCACAGGTTTACATCGGCAAGGCACACCAGATGACTGCATTTAGCCGTCACATCAAAGCCACTGGACATGTCAACACAGAGAGGGTGCTGGCATGGAAGAATAGTCGAAATGACATGTTCAACGATCCAAGTGCAGTCTGAAAGTCATTGGTCACGAAACACATTAGTGCTGCTCACTTCTTAATGGGTAGGCCTTTTTTTACCTTTTTGAGTTTCTCCTACTTTCATTTTGTGCTGGATATTATGATTATACGACTATAAGGCTGAATGATACACTGAAGGCAGCTGTGTGATCAGAAACAGCATAGCATCTACATCTTTTATAACTTATAAGATTAGTATTGAAATCACTTTATTAATTAAAATGTATATTTAAAAATAGTAAACCAATATATATAGATATAGATAGATTGACAGATAGATAGATAGATATAATCTATATATATATATATAGATACAGTATATCTATCTATATATCTATATATAGATGGATATATACAGGGCCAGATTAATGCATAGGCAAACTAGGCACCTGCCTAGGGCCCAAAGTCATGGGGGGGGGAGTGGGCAAAACAATTTAAGAAAAAAAAAAAAAAACAGATACAGAATTGCGGTTTAACTGGAAGAACTTCACTCACTGACATTTCAACCGAGGCAGTGTGCATCTCACTTGTGTTCACACGAAATCAAACTGGCTGACCCAGAACTTACTGTCTCACTCACTTTCGCGTGGTGACACAAGTAAATTCCAGGTCAGTAAGTTTGATTTTGGTTGACTACAAACGATGTCTCTTTCATGGGCAATAAATAAACACAAGAAACGGGAAGAAGAATGCAAGCGGCAAAGGGGAGGATTAGAAATATTTTTACAAATCTGTGTCGAAAGCCCCCGAACCGCCTAAAACATTATCCCCGACCCTTGAGAAAGAGCATTTTCTTTAATGAAGCATCTCAAAAACACATCGATCAACAGTAAAGCAAGGAAAGCTCACTGCCTTTGCTGTATTGGCGATTGAGAAAGAAGTAAGCCACGTTACTGCGTCAGGCTTAAGGTTGCCAACTGTCCATAAGGCCAGTCAGTAAAAAAAAGTCACATTTTAACACTAAGTCTTATTTTGAATCGAAATAAATACAGTATATTTTGTATTCTTGCAGCTTTCCCAATCAGCTCGAATGACATACACCTACACCATATGTGATGCGGTGAAAAGTATCAAATGAAGAATGCCAATTAACAATACTGTGCTGGAATTAGTATACGCGTTCTTCAATCAAGTACAGCCGTGCTCAAATTTGTTGGTACCCTTACAGCTCATTGAAATAATGCTTCATTCCTCCTGAAAAGTGATGAAATTAAAAGCTATTTTATCATGTATACTTGCATGCCTTTGGTATGTCATAGAATAAAGCAAAGAAGCTGTGAAAAGAGATGAATTATTGCTTATTCTACAAAGATATTCTAAAATGGCCTGGACACATTTGTTGGTACCCCTTAGAAAAGATAATAAATAATTGGATTATAGAGATATTTCAAACTAATTAGTTTATTTAATTAGTATCACACATGTCTCCAATCTTGTAATCAGTCATTCAGCCTATTTAAATGGAGAAAAGTAGTCACTGTGCTGTTTGGTACCATTGTGTGCACCACACTGAACATGGACCAGAGAAAGCAAAGGAGAGAGTTGTCTGAGGAGATCAGAAAGAAAATAATAGACAAGCATGGTAAAGGTAAAGGCTACAAGACCATCTCCAAGCAGCTTGATGTTCCTGTGACAACAGTTGCAAATATTATTAAGAAGTTGAAGGTCCATGGAACTGTAGCCAACCTCCCTGGGCGCGGCCGCAAGAGGAAAATCGACCCCAGATTGAACAGAAGAATAGTGCGAATGGTGGAAAAAGAACCAAGGATAACTGCCAAAGAGATACAAGCTGAAGGTACGTCAGTTTCTGATCGCACCATCCATCGCTTTTTGAGCGAAAGTGGGCTCCATGGAGGAAGACCCAGGAGGACTCCACTTTTGAAAGAAAAACATAAAAAAGCCAGACTGGAATTTGCTAAAATGCATATTGACAAGCCACAATCCTTCTGGGAGAATGTCCTTTGGACAGATGAGTTAAAATTTGAGCTTTTTGGCAAGTCACATCATCTCTATGTTCACAGACGAAAAAATGAAGCTTTCAAAGAAAAGAACACCATACCTACAGTGAAACATGGAGGAGGCTCGGTTATGTTTTGGGGCTGTTTTGCTGCGCCTGGCACAGGGTGCCTTGAATCTGTGCAGGGCACAATGAAATCTCAAGACTATCAAGGCATTCTGGAGCGAAACGTACTGCCCAGTGTCAGAAAGCTCTGTCTCAGTCGCAGGTCATGGGTCCTCCAACAGGATAATGACCCAAAACACACAGCTAAAAGCACACAAGAATGGATAAGAACAAAACATTGGACTATTCTGAAGTGGCCTTCTATGAGTCCTGATCTGAATCCTATCGAACATCTATGGAAAGAGCTGAAACTTGCAGTCTGGAGAAGGCACCCATCAAAACTGAGACAGCTGGAGCAGTTTGCTCAGGAAGAGTGGGCCAAACTACCTGTTAACAGGTGCAGAAGTCTCATTGAGAGCTACAGAAAACGTTTGATTGCAGTGATTGCCTCTAAAGGTTGTGCAACAAAATATTAGGTTAGCGGTCCCATCATTTTTGTCCATGCCATTTTCATTTGTTTTCTTATTTACAATATTATGTTGAATAAAAAATCAAAAGCAAAGTCTGATTTCTATTAAATATGGAATAAACAATGGTGGATGCCAATTACTTTTGTCAGTTTCAAGTTATTTCAGAGAAAATTGTGCATTCTTCGTTTTTTGTGGAGGGGTACCAACAAATTTGAGCACGTCTGTAAGTAAACAAAGCATAGCGAGCTCGGGAGACATCGTCCAGCTTGCAATGTTTTTTTGTTATTGGAACTATGCTGGATAGCTCAGATGGAATTTATGCAATAACAAGTGACTGACTGGCTTGACGGATCTTAGACGGGATCTGGCAGCTGATGAAAACTGGCACAAAACTGCGCTCTTGTATATACCTAGCGGAGACCCTCGTTTCCTACACTTGCCAAGGTTGCCATTAATATGTTGACTTTGCCACACAGTACTGCAGAATTAGAACAAGGTTTTTTCTCAGATGAACCTTGTAAAAGCAGATGTAAGAAATCAATTGTCTACAGACATTCTAATGGAATTCTGACTATGAAGACTGCTGTTAAAAACAGCACCAGCTGCAGACCAACGAATCCAGTCTGCAAATGTGTCCATGTATGACCATAAGAAGTAAATGACCTAAAGAAATGTAAGAACACAAAACTAGACTGTTTTATAATGTATTTTTATTTAATGTTTCTATTTGTTTTTTTAAATTGTCAGTAAAAAAATACAGTGTCAGTAAAAAAAAAAGCCCACTGTAAATCTGTATGTCAGGCAACCCCGATTTGACTACACGACAATGCGCAGTTGTGTTTGTTTATTTAATAGATATTTTTGTGGACTATGAGGGACCTACAGTTAGTGGACAAAAATTTGAGCACCCTCCTATACAGAAGTATCATGTTTTTGTTTTTTCAATTGAATAACAACATGGTACTCTTGTCCATATTTGAACTACTGTATTTGTAGTCAGTAAATCGTGAAAGGTGATTATCAAGCTCCGCTATGGGATTTGATGTAGGCTTCAGGTTTTTCTGAATTTATTTTGAAATGTATTTAGCACACCGCCTTCAATTGAACTGTTTCTGGCAGATTTGGTCAGTCGTTCAGTTCAGAGCAGTGCATGAAATTTTCGTCATAATTAATAACCATAATTGACAGTTTCTGATAAAAAAAACAAAAAAACATGTATAATAGTTTAAAAACAAAATGATACCTTTTGCAGATTGGTGGAGCATGAGTTAAGCTACATATATACAATCGTATATTTGTTGTCATTCATATAAGGAAGATAGGGGCCCGTGATGGGTTAATCCGGCCCTGTGAATATATATATATATATGTATAAGTATATATATATATATATACACGCAGGGCCGGATTAACCCATCACCGCTGCCCTATATATATATAGGGCAGCAGTGTGGAGTAGTGGTTAGGGTTCTGGACTCCTGACCGGAGAGTCGTGGGTTCAATCCCAGGTGGGGGACACTGCTGCTGTACCCTTGAGCAAGGTACTTTACCTATATTGGTCCAGTAAAAACCCAACTGTATAAATGGGTAATTGTATGTAAAAATAATGTGTAAAAAATAATGTAATTGTGTGTAACAATAATGTGTAAAAAATAATGTAATTGTATGTAAAAATAATGTGATATCTTGTAACAACTGTAAGTCACCCTGGATAAGGGCGTCTGCTAAGAAATAAATAATAATAATATAATTTAACAGTAATATGTTTCTGCTACTGTTAGGTAATCCACTTACCCCTTAATGTAAGTCGTTATTGGTTCTGTCATGTCATTTTGAATATGCCCTCAAATTAGAAACTTTTCAATACTAATCAAGCTAATCTGCTTACTGACTGTGTTAGATTGATCTGATGTTTAACAATGGCAAGGCACTCTTTTCGACCCATTGATGCTTTTGTTATACGGTACATATTTGCAATGATTGGTGCTGTTTCTTGTCATACTGTTGAGTAGAATGCATGTTAATTAAACACATGTGGCTGGTTTCACAGACCTTGATTAGCTCTAATCTTGGATAACCTTCCCTAAAATAGCATTCAGTAGCCCAAGATTAGCGCTAATAAGGGTCTGTGAAACCAGCCGAAGAACTCTGAGGGCAGATTAAATGTAAATTCGTAGCCAAGGCAGGATTCATGTTGGGATTCAATTAGAAATTCTCAATGCCGCCAAATTGCTTGATATTAAAACAAAAATTGAAGGTGCCGCACAAAGGGTGTTTTGCAGCTTCTCTAATGAGGCTCCTTATGCATGCTTGAAAACTCAAGTTTTAAAAACAGTAACACAACATGCAGTATAAATTAATTATAAAATGGGCATTACATCGTACAAAAGATCACCAAACATAACTGCAGACTATACAAGTGTAAACGGCACAAAGCTCTTAAGATTTTTTTTTTTTAAAGAAAATACATAGATTTTTGTATTTTTATTGCATTTTAATTATTTAAAAAGAAAACAACAACCAAGTACACAGTAATACGTGTCTAATCCTGCCCCTCTACATACCAGCATTCTGTATTGGCATCCTTTTGGGTTCCTGACAAAATTAATGGTGTGATACCCTGTACAATCCATAACATATCTATTATGAAATCTGGCCTGATTTGTAAGTCTGTCTAAAACCAGTGTAAGCCTTCCTGTGCTCTCTGACGATGCCAGGTAAGACAAGTTTAACTACAGTGCCTATAGAAAGTCTACACCCCCTTGAACTTTTTTCACATTTTGTTGTGTCAGTGCCTCAGAGTTTCATGCATTTAAATGAGGATTTTTTTCCACTTATCTACACACCATACTCCACACTGTTGAGGGGAAAAAGTTTTTATTGAGAAAAAAATTCAATATTAAAAATTCAAAACTGAAAGATCATAATTGGACAAGTCTCCACCACCCTGATACTTGGTGGAAGCACCTTTGGCAGCTATTACAGCTGTGAGTCTGTTGGGATAGGTCTATCCTGCCTCTCTTATTCCCAGCACATCTCCACTCTGGCACGCACTTGCCGATTCTTCCTGAGCAACATCTGAAGAATCCGACCCTTCCTACGCTACCCAGCTCCTGGTCCAGGCCTTGGTACTCCCCCGTCTAGACTACTGCAACTCCCTCCTGGCTGGCCTCCCTGCGTCCGCCACCCGTCCGCTCCAGCTCATCCAGAACTCCACTGCCCGCCTGGTGTTCTCTCTGCCTCGCTTCTCCCATGCTACTCCACTACTCCACTCACTCCACTGGCTCCCGATCACCGCTCGCATCCAGTTCAAGACTCTTGTACTAGCCTACAGATGCCTTGACCAGACTGCACCCAGCTACCTCCAGACCCTCATCTCTCCCTATACCCCCACTCGACCTCTCCGCTCCGCCTGCACTAGAAGACTGGCTCTACCTCCGCTACGCTCCCCTGCCTCCAGAGCCTGCTCCTTCTCCACCCTTGCTCCGCAGTGGTGGAATGACCTTCCTACAGATGTCAGGACCAGTCCCTGACCACATTCCGGCGCCTCCTTAAGACTCACCTCTTCAAACAGCACCTGTAGAACTCCTCTGTTTTTATCCTGGGACACTATCACCCTTCCTTAAATGCGCTTTATTTGCTCTTATCTGCCCCCTATTTTACTGCATTTAATCCTGTACTTCAGAATACTGTAATCTGCCAAGTGTTTAATCTGTAGTATTTTGTATTTAATCATATCCCTATGTAACTATCACTTGTCTGCTGTATAATTGAATTGTATTTTGTCACACTTGTACTTTGCTTGAACAAAAGTCATTGTATTTATCTTGCTCTTATTGTATTACTTGTATTGTAACACTTGAAATGTATTTGCTTACGATTGTAAGTCGCCCTAGATAAGGGCGTCTGCTAAGAAATAAATAATAATAATACCAACTTTTCATACCTAGATTTGGCAATATTTGACCATTCTTCTTTAAAAAACTGTTCAAGCTCTGTCAAGTTCCTTGGGGAGCGTTGATGGACAGCAATCTTCAAGTCATGCCACAAATTTGCGATTAGATTTAGGTCGGGGCTCTGACTGGGCCACTCAAGGACATTTACCTTTTTGTTACTTAGCCACTCCAGTGTAGCGTTGGCTGTGTGCTTTGGGCCGTGGTCATGCTGAAAAGTGAACTTCCATCCCAGTTTCAGCTTTCTTACAGAGGGCAGCAGGTTTTCCTCAAGGACTTCTCTGTACTTTGCTACATTCATTTTCCCTTCTATCCTGACAAGTGCCCCAGTCCCTGCCGATGAGAAACATCCCCATAACATGATACTGCCACCACCATGCTTCACAGTAGGGATGGTGTTCTTTGGGTGATGCGCTGTGTTGGGTTTGTGCCAAACATAACACTTTGCATTTAGGCCAAAAAGTTCAATTTTAGTTTTGTCAGACCTCAAAACTTTTTGCCACATGGCTACAGAATCTCCTGAGTGTTTTTTTGCATACTTCAAACAGGATTCAAGGTGGGCTTTCTTGAGTAATGGCTTCCTCCTTGCCACCCTACCAAACAGGCCAGATTTGTGGAGTGCTTGGGATATTGTTATCACATGCACACTTTGACCAGTCTTGGCCATAAAAGCCTGTCGCTCTTGCAAAGTTGCCATTGGCCTCTTGGTAGCCTCTCTGATCAGGTCTCCTTACTCGGTCATCCAGTTTGGAGGGACGGCCTGATCTAGGCGGGGTCTTGGTGGTGCCATACACCTTCCACTTCTTAATAATCGTCTTGACCATGCACCAAGGGATATTCAAGGCCTTTGATATTTTTTTATACCCATCCCCTGATCTGTGCCTTTCAACAACTTTGTCCCGGTGTTCTTTTGAAAGCGCCTTGGTGCTCATGGTTGAGTCTTTGCTTTGAAATGCACTACCCAGCAGAGGGAACCTACAGGAACTGCTGAATTTATCCTGAAATCATGTGAATCACTACAATTTAACACAAGTGGAGGCCACTTAACTTGGTGTGTGATTTTGAAGACGATTGGTTACACCTGTGCTAATTTAGGATTGCTATTACAAGGGGGGTGGACACTTATCCAACCAAGCTATTTCAGTTTTTATTTTTAATTATTTTTCTAAATTTCTAGAATATTTTTTTCACTTGGAAGTTGTGGGGTAGGATGTGTAGATAAATGAAAAAAAAACTATTTTAATGCATTTTAATTCCAGGCTATAAGGCAACAAAAGGTGAACATTTTGAAAGGGGTGTAGACTTTCTATAGGCACTGTATATACTATTGGATGCTATAAATTTTTTTAATAAGTTTTGCAAACACTCTTGTTGAGTGACTGCATGTAAGATATTTATAGTTTGTAGGCCTTATATGAAAAATATTTTATATAAACATATTTAGCTGAGATATTAAGTGTTTTCACTTCAATATTTCAATATTGTAATGTTCCAATGTTTTTCTTACTTTTCCTGTTTCCCCCTTTATAATGAATTAAGATGAAAAAAAAACATGACCACCTGCAGTAGGCCTATAAGGTAATTTCTTTGCAGACATACATATATTTATTAAACTCCCATATGACAGTCTGATGGAAATTGTAACTTAATTTCCCTCCCAAAAGGCAAAACATCCCCACATGATCTCTCTCACTGAACCGCCTTCAATTTCAGGATTTTTTTTAATTTGATGCTGCGTAAGAGAAACTGCAAACTGGAAAGCCGTACAATTTCCGCAGCATCGCAGACCACACATCCAGCTTAACATGATGCAATCTACCCCCAATTGCCTGGTTATATATAAGACTGGCAACTGTAAGGAGGCAAGCAGCCCATCAGAAAATCAAGTTAACATGTATTTTATTTTAGGCAATATTCAGCAGAATTTCTGCTGCTGAATCACTGAGCAGTCCTAGCTAATGACTTGTAGCCGGTGAGTTCTTAGGACTCTCAGGTGGCTTCAACCAACCAGTTTTTGCAGAATGATGAAAAGGTTGAGATAAAATAAATTGACAGTTGTTACTCATTGCAGGCAGCAAGCTGTACCCCAGCAGTGAGACCCTTGGAGCCCTTTTTTTTCTTATATAAAAAAGGAGGCGCTCACTGCAGTTAGCAATGATTTTCAAAAAGCAAAAAAAACTGGCAGCTGGTGAGCAATGAGGGGGGTATCTGAAGAGGGAACTCGGTTACGCAGTCATTGTTGACTAATTGGAGGCCATTCCCTCCTATTTTATGTCAGGCCATTAAGCAGAAACACTTTTAATCTTCCTCTCGCTCTACACGTGACAGTATACTCTAATCAATACCGTCCAACTGGCTGTGCATGCAAATGAATACATCACAGTTTAAGAATGTGGTAATTGAATTTGTGCAGCAAAAAAAGGCTTTTTGTTGTTGAAGCTGATGAAGCTGAAAAAGGAGGAACACAAAATCTGTGCTATGAAGACCTAAGTTATTTTTGCTACTGGTGAGAAACAATATTTTCGAGAAGTAAGGAGTTTAATAGAGACTTGTGTGCTGCAGGCAACAGTAAAAGAAAGCAAAATCAACTCCTGATTTTTGATTTGTGCACTGGGGTATGTCATTTTCTTGCAAGTAAGACATTCCAGGGTCTGTAAAAAGTGATAGAACTATCAATCTGTGGGATTTCAAACTTTGGCCGCAGGTTTTTTTTTTTTTTGAAGGGAGTTTCCCTGTGCATCTTCAGATTCATCCCCCATTTTAGGCATCTCTTGCCGAAAGGATGTGAACCTGTGCATTCAAATCTACACACATAGTTTTGAAACTACCAGTAAATTAAAATACTAAAATGATCTTAAGAAGATTTTTTTAAGTGAGCAATAAAGTGAAGATAAATTATACTTTAAGTGGTTCTTTAACTTTTTTTGAAGTAACTTTCCCTAGATCAAAAAGTGTAAAAGTAACCCCAAACAAGCCATGCTTGGTTATGTCTAAAATAATCAACTACATTTTTAATAATGAAAAGGTATTTTGCCATTTCATATTGCTTAAGATTCCAAATGGATACAAAAATTATTTCTACTTAAAGGATTTGTATATATTGTACTGTAATATAATATTTGTTTTGAGAAGCATAATGTCATCCGAACCGCTTTGACTTGAATTTCTTGAATATATATAATCTGTTTAGGTCCCATACACCGCATACTTGCCTTGGGGGGGGGAAGTGAATAAAACAAATGGACAATTCTGTTCTTGCATAATGTTTAGGGCGAATAAGAACTCAGGCAAGATATCAGTACAGAGTGTTATACATCTATCATATAACGTAGAAGCAATATTAATGTGTAAGAGATTGAGTTTGACATCTCCCCTATTTATTTGTTTTCTTTTTGCATAGCATTCCCCCTTAGAAACATTGTCCTTATTCAGCCCCAGTTGCGACAGGAAAGCATGTGGCTAAGGATAAAGTACCTGCCGGGTTGATAATTCTGAGATGCTGCAATTCTTAAACGCAGTCAGAGCCCGTCCGTGTTTGTCTTCAGGGCCTTGTCAGTTAATCTGTTTTTACGCAGGATGATCAGTGAGGGTCTGTGTGTATTTAAGGGGTATTATTGGTTTACTACTTTTATGCTGTTGTTTTCATTTATTCCAAATTTTATAAAGTGTTATATTACTGCTACAAAAGCAAATTCTCCATAAATACATAAGGGATCTAGATAATAGGATCAGCTCACTGGGATGCTCATTGATGAAAGCTATATAAATGAATACATCAGTCCATACATATGTTCATACTCTTTTTATATTTCTGGAGAGCTGCTCATCCATTAGTGATACAACTTGGTATCAATGTGCATACATCTGTATTTAGATGTATAAATACATTGATGTATTTATAGACACTTATGTTTTCATATGTGTTTTTAGGCATTTTATTTTATTTTTTGTATTTAATATATTTCATATGGAGATCATATCATGCATTTTATCCCTCAAATTAATTTGAGGGCTAATAACCTCCCGAGACGAAAAGCATTGAGAGGGTTATTTAGGGTCTGAGGCTCATGAGAGGGATAATTCCTGATTCACAATGAAGATGCAGGATATAATGTTTTTACAATACAAATTGAGAAATTTCCTGTACATACTTTGAAATGTAATTTACATTTAATTTTAATATAAATATTACTGGCAGAAGGGACACAAATACAGATGATTGTATTGAATACATACAAGCTCCATGGGTTAGAACATTGAGTACAATTTGATTGGCTACTGTTAGGAGCATGTATTAAATTATTGGGTGCTCTCATGAGCATTAGGTTTGTAACCTTTGATGTTTTTTTTTTTTCATTATTTTCATCTTTGACTACAATATAAATTCTGTTGCTGCAGTACATAGCCAGAATGGTAGTTAGCTGTTTGTAGATTTGCAGTTTACACATCCCCTCTACCAAATATAAAAAACACAAATATGATAAAGAATGTGAAATGAATCATATATAAAACATTAAACATCAAACATAAAGGCATACTATTCAGATATAATTATATTTATTTTACATTTGTCAGGCAAAAAAAAAACATACAGCTAATTATTGCTTTCAGATCAACCACTATGCTGCAATGCTTATAGACACATGCTGGGTCGGAGTATCTATAAAATCCTGTCCTGTGAAAGCTTTAGATAGGAGTAAAGCTGCTGATTTTATGGTATATGGTACAGAAGTGTATAGCAGCATTATAAATCATTAGGGGGCTGATGTCATGTGATGCATGCAAAGTGATTTAGTTTACCTTGCAACTGAGGCCACACGTACTGTGTCTATGTTCGTTTTCTGAACTCCGTGCTGCTGCTGGGCCACTCAACATATAACCAGGTAAGTGGATTGTATTTAATTTGCTAGTTAAAATCATTGTTGCTGGGGTAACTATCCCTGCCTTAAACAATTGTAATTTAAGTTTTGTAAACTGCTGGGCTGTGTTGAATCGTGAGGTTGATTAGAATATTGTCAAGTATACGGCTCTAGGCTTACAGGATAGTATAAATTGGCAAACAGTGTCTTAGAACGCCAGCCGTTCTAAGCGCCAGCAGTCTAAGGGCCACACGTCTGAGCTGTGGCAGTCGGAGCGAGGACCTCTTCCAAATCTCTCCCAATGGCTACTAGAGGCCTTATTCCTACTTTGACGCCCAACGTCTGGATCCCCTGGACAAAGCAGGGTCACTCTTTCTTCACTCCCAAAATGAACACTGGTAAGTACCTGCTGCACATACCGTTACTAAGTCCTTCTTCCCCTACGCTGCCTGCTACAAATTTGAAAGTCTCCTTTTTCAGTTGTCATTCCCTGACTAACAAATCTCTGCTTCTCAGCGAACTTATAACTGATACCTTGATCTTCTCTGTCTAGCTGAAACCTGGCACTCTGTAAATGACATGCACTCACTGCATCTAGCCACCCCAAAGGGACAAACCTGGGGGGCACTGCTGTTATTGCCAATTCTGTGCATCCTCAGATCTTAATATTAATCCCCCTGTTCCTTCCTATACCACTGATACTGTTATCTCCTTCCGTCCCAAGAATCTGCTGAATCCTTTGAAACTCTGCGAATGTGTCTCTTCATCCCCCCTAACTGGTACTCTCCCGTCCTCCGTTGACGATGCGGTGACCCTCTACAACGCCACCCTTACTAATATCATCGACGCTGTTGCACCGCTTACAACCAGAACTGTCATGAAAGATCGAAACTGTCCATGGTACACCCTCGAACTTTGATTGGTTAAGTCTGCCTGCCACAAGCTTGAGCGCAAGTGGAGGTTGTCTGGACTAACGGTTCACAGAGAGATCTGGACCAACCATCTCGGTAGCTACAGGCGTGCACTTGCCGCTGCCAGGGTGAAGTACTTCTCTGAAATCATAACTGTGGGACACGGTAAACCCAATGTTCTCTTTAAGACCATTGAACAAATCCTACATCCAGCCACTGACAGATCCATCTCCTGTTCATCCTCCTCTCTTACCTGTAATGATTTATCTTTCTTCCAGAAGAAAATTGACAACATCTATTCAACGCTCTCCCACCACAAACCCAGTCTACTACTTGACCACCTTGACTATCCTTCAATTACCCCTCCTGCCCTCTCCTCTCTCCATTGCTGATGTCTCCGTCTTACTGTTGAAATCAACTACTGCCACGTGCCCCCTGGACAACTATCCTTGTCCATCACTGTGCTTCTGATCTTGCTCCTTCAATTATGCACACTCTCAACCTGTCCCTGGGCTCTGTTCCTGCTGCCCTTAAGCTTGCCCGAGTTACTCCGGTGCTCAAAAAACCCTCCCTTGATCCAGCTGACTTATCTAATTTCTGACCCATCTCCAATCTCCCTTTTCTCTCCAAAACTCGAAAGGGCTGTAGCCAGTCAGCTGATGAAACATCTCACAGATAACAATCTGTGAAAGATCTGCTTAATGCTGGTGCCCCATCTGTGCTTGTCCTCCTTGACCTTACAGCTGCTTTTGACACCATAGATCATGGCAATCTTCTTGACTGCCTTCAGAAATATGCTGGGATCTCTGGAGCCTGTCTCTCCTGGATGGCCTCTTACCTATTTGGACACATGCAGTCTGTTGTCTATGCTGGATGCAGTGGTTTCGCAAACCCAGTCACTTGTGGTGTCTCCCAAGGATCTGTTCTTGGGCCCCTTCTCTTCAACATCTACATACTTCCCTTGGGTCACCTGATCCTCCAACACAGCCTCATGTTTCACTCCTATGCTGATGACACCCAGCTCAACTTAAAATTCGACCCTGGTAGCCCTTCTGCCATGGTCCGGCTCTTGGCTTGCATTCAAGACATTGAGGCCTGAATGTCTGCCAGTTTTCTTCAGATGAACACTAGCACATTTGAACTCCTTCTAGTAGGATCTAAAACTCAACTGAAAAATCTAAATATAGTTGCCCTGAACCTCAGAAACTGTCTGCTGCCGAGTTCCCTCACAGTACGAAGCCTTGGTGTACTTCTTGACAGTAACCTCTCCTTTGATGCCCACATCTTCTCTGTGGTCAAATCTTCCTTCTACCATCTTTGAAACATCTCCAAAGTCCATCCCTACTTTCCCTCCCAGATGCAGAGATACTTTGTCATGCATTTATCTCCTCTCAACTACTGCAACTCTCTATATGGTGGTCTCTCGGCACGCACCATAAACCGACTGCAGCTAGTTCAGAATGCCGCTGCCAGGATCCTTACCAGATGTAAAAAATGTGAACACATCACCCCCCTTCTTGCCCAGCTGCATTGGCTACCTGTAAAGTTCAGGATTACTTTCAAAACTCTCCTGCTCACCTACAATGCCCTTCATCACACAAGTCCCCCAACTCTGGCCTGCTTGTTATCCCCAAGCAAAAGTGCACCACACTTGGAGAATGCTCGTTTAGCTTCATGGCTCCGACTCTTTGGAACTCTCTCACAGCTTTGGTGCCACCGTCGCTCGCTTTAAATCAACTCTCAAGACCCACTTGTTCTCTCTTGCTTTCCATGCTCTTTAAGCCTGATATCTGCTATTAGCTGCTGTGTTGTTGCTACTATTTCATGTATTATGCTACTATATCATGTATTATGTATTTTTCACTCTCTCAAAGCGCTTTGTGATGGTGGTCCACTATGAAAGGCGCTATATATAATAAAGATTGATTGATTTGTGGCTGCAAAACACCCTTCTTGCAGCCAAAATCGGTGCTTTGCACAAGCAAACCGTGTTTAGCAGTCATAAAGGGGCAGCAATGTGGACTAGTGGTTAGGGCTCTGGACTCTTGACCGGAGGGTCATGGGTTCAATCCTAGGTGGGGGACATTGCTGCTGTACCCTTGAGCAAGGTACTTTACCTAGATTTCTCCAGTAAAAACCCAACTGTATAAATGGGTAATTGTATATAAAAAAAATGTGTAAAAAATAATGTGATATCTTGTAACAATTGCAAGTTGCCCTGGATAAAGGCGTCTGCTAAGAAATAAATAATAACAAAGTGGGACTTTAGCAGCCACTACAAATGCAGCATAAGTACGAATAGTTTTCACCTGTCGTTCTGCACCTGCTATCAAATTAGCATTTTGCCATCAATGTTTTTTAAATGATATTGAAATGTATTCAAATTAAGAAAATTTGAATTGGGCGGGGATCTGGAATGCTCAGCGGGCGCATACATTAGGAAATGTAAGAATTTTGCCTTGTACTCCAAAAACTTACAAGGTGCAAACCATTGTCGAAGCAAATATTTAAGAGCTGTATAAAACCACACCTTCAGAGACCTGTCATTGGCTGTTGTGGTACACTTCCTGATGTGGCAATGCTTGGCTCTTGTTGAGGACAGGCAGAAAAAACCTTCAAGGATGAGGGCAAGACAGAGAAGACTCTGCATATTCAAACCCAGCCTCGCTTTGTTTGGGATGTCAGAGGATGTGGTGGTAAGGCGTTATCGTCTCACGCAGGTAATCCTAGACCAAATAGCTGAATTTCACTTTTTCTTCACCTGGTTGGCAGTCCTTCTGGTAACACTGACATCATTGACTTTCTCCGCTATAGAAACCATATGCCCACTTTGATAACATTGTGTAACAATTTTTTTTTTTTTGGTTCCTGGGTAGTAAGTGTTATTTCCTAATTGCTTATGCCTCAAAAGTATAGAAAAATGGCTATTATTCCCCACAAACTTTGCTTTTGTGACCAGGACAGTGATATTTTGAAATTTACCTATTTTCCAGAACATTCCAGATAGATTCAGTGCTGAGTAAACTTGGAGTAACTTCTAGAACTTTCTAGAACTTTCCAGTAATATAAATAGTAGTATAAATACAGGGGCCTTAAGCCCACCAGTTCAGTTTAGTTCCAGCTGCCTCAGTGGATACATATCTGCATTTTTCTGAGATGGCATCAAGAGGCTGCAAGCATCCGGCAGATGCATTTTGCTATGTCTGCGGCCAATTTATCAAGAGCGAAAAAGTTCTCCATGGAAGCATCTGCTAAGATGTGTGAGGCCTACAAGGCATATTTCAGCATGCCTGTCGGGATCAAGACAAACCCTGGGCACCTCATTTCACCTGCGAGCACTGCAAAAAAACTCTGGAAGGTAAGATGGACAATTGTTGCTCGGAATTTTATGTTATAAAATTTGTTAAAATTTTTAAAATTGTAAAAGTTTTTAATTTTAAAATGTTTTACAATTTTCAATGTTATTGAAAAAATATATCATATATGAAAAATGTTGCGAGAATCTCTTACACATTAGTCATGGGTGAAATAAATGTATTTTTGTAGGATGGTACAGAGGGGAAAAGAGAGCCATGAAGTTCGCTATCCCAAGAATTTGGCAGGAACCCACTGACCACTCAAGCAACTGCTACTTCTGCATGGTGGACCCTTCCAAACGTCGGACTGGCAAGAATGCACCTGCTATCACGTATCCGGACCTTCCTTCATCCATCGCCCCGGTGCCACACTGCCATGAGCTCCCCGTACCCACTCCTCTGGAGAGAGAGCAGCCGTCTTTAGAAGAGAGCAGCAAGTCAGAGAGCGAGGAAGACGTTGTAGATCCAGATGACAATTTAAGAGGTGGAGCTGAGGAGAGAAACCCATACTACCCCAACCAAAAAGACCTCAACGACTTGATTAGAGATCTTGGTCTCACCAAGTCCAATGCCGAGCTTTTGACGTCTAGGTTCAAGCAGTGGAACTTGTTAGATGAAAGTGTGCAAGTCGCAGATCAGAGGAAGCGTCACCAACCTTTTTCCAGCTTCTTCACCCGTCAAGATGGGCTCTGCTTCTGCCACAATGTGACCAGTCTGTTCAAGGCAATCGGAATCGCCTGTAACCAGAATGAGTGGCGCCTCTTCATTGACAGCTCATCCAGGAGCCTCAAAGCCGTGCTGCCCATATTGGTAACAAGTACCCGTCTCTTCCCCTGGCTCACTCGGTGCACCTCAAAGAGGATTAGAACAGCATCAAGACCTTGCTGGACGCCTTGAAGTATGATGAGTACGGCTGGGAGGTCATAGGAGACTTCAAAATGGTGGCATTCCTGATGGGTCTCCAAGGCGGTTTTACCAAGTTTCCCTGCTATCTTTGCCTTTGGGACAGCAGGGACACCAAGGCGCACTACCACAGGCGGGACTGGCCACAGCAGACCGAGTTCTCTGTGGGGAGGAACAACATCAAGTGGGAGCCACTGGTGCTGATGCCACCACTGCACATCAAATTGGGCCTTATGAAACAATTTGTCAGAGCTCTAGATAAGGAGTCGGCAGCCTTCAAGTACCTTCAAGACTTCTTCCCTAAGCTGTCTGAGGCAAAGGTCAAAGCCGCTGTCTTCGTCGGACTGCAGATAAAGAAGATCCTGGAGTGCAATGAATTCCCCAAGAAGCTCACTAGTAAGGAGAAAGCGGCTTGGATTCCTGGGCAATCACAAGGCCAAAAACTATGTGGAGCTGGTTGAGACTCTGGTGAAGAACTACGGCACAATGGGCTGTAGGATGTCCCTCAAAGTCCCTATCCTTGATGCTCATCTTGATAAATTCAAGGAGAACATGGGAGCGTACTCGGAGGAGCAAGGCGAGCGCTTCCACCAGGATATACTGGACTTTGAACGCCGCTACCAAGGACGGTATAACGAGAACATGATGGGAGACTACATTTGGGGGCTGATTCGTGAAAGTGATTTACAGTATAATCATAAATCTCAAAAAACTACTCACTTCTAAATCTTTTGTAGTCATTTTTGTATTACTTTAGTATAAATACATGTTAATTTGGATTCATATGTTGTTTTTTTTCTGACTTTATGTGAACGAAAAGACAAATTCGCCCGTTTTCTCATTGGAAATAGGTAAATTTCAGAATATCAATGTCCTGGTGTGGCAAAGTGGTAAAGACGTGCAGGTGAGTGCAGGGCAGAATAATCACACAGACAACGTTGGTACAGGTGCAAGGGTGTTTATTTAATTTAATAAATGTCCAGAGCCTTAAGGCAAACCTGTAAATAATAATAGTGTTGGAAGTGGTACAGCGGCGTGTATCACTTCTGATTATAATCCCACGGGTTTGACCCGTAACACAAAGTCCAGTTCTTTCCCCCACACAAAATACAAAACACAGACACAATTCCGACAGTGCGTGATTTTAGTGCTAGTGGTGCAAAAGGTGAGTGGTGATGTCCGGGTTTTTAGCTGGCCTGCGGCTGCAGCTCCGGATTGTGCTCAGTATTCTTGGTGAGAAACGACACACAAGACAAACAGTGTAAATATACAGACAAGCAAAACACTCACAGTTTTTTAGTACAAACAAGACGGGCTCCTTCTAGGTTATTTGGTTTAACCATCTGCAAAGGAACAGATCACTCAAGCCATGCCCCCTATTTATACCCTCGCCCATGACCCCGAGGTTAACGAGCGCATCCGCTCCTCCAGTCCTCGGATGCCACGCCGCTTACCGTCTGGGTCACTGAGCTCGGGTGCCATAGCTCCGCCCCTTTCCGAACTGACCGACTTCCATCTACCCTACGGAATAAATTGTCGTGCCATTTCATTAAGGGTACTCTGTTCCTCGTGCACCGTGCCCTCACAGGTCGAGAGGGAGATCTAACACTAAGACTCATTCGATCTCTGTCACACCTGGTCACAAAAGCAAAGTTTGTGGGGAATAATAGCTATTTGCTATACTTTTGAGGCATAAGCAATTAGGAAATAACACTTACTACCCAGGAACAAAAATTGTGTTACATAGTGTAACATAACTGATGTTGACTAAGGTTTTTCCAAATAACTCAATTTCATGCTGAGTCACCTCAGCCATAAGGACTCTCAGCTTCTCCTCAAAAAACTTTTATTTTCTTTTTCGTGCACCAAGAGGACTTAGCTGCCCTTCCTCTGACATTTTTTTTTTTTGGTTGGTTTGATTTTCATGCTGCACAAATCTCATACAGCACCTACTGCTCTCTGTACTCCGAACTCACCTCTCCTCTGGGCTGTAAGTGCGGCCGCTAAATAAATACCCTGATGCACAGGCAGCGTGCATTGCGACCCATTATCATGACTGCAGCTCATTATTTGTGCGTGTTGAGTAATTTGCATTGCTCTTAAGCTTACATAGATCACAGTGCAAAATAATTGCTTGGCCGCTAGGCAGTTTGGATTCTGCAGCCACAATTTTTTCCCCAACACCTACATCAGCTTATAGATGTGGTCCTGAGGTACAAAAACAATATTTTGTGCCAATTTTTGTGTGAGATTTAATCCTTGTCTTAGTCCTTAGCACTTTCCTAATAATGGATCTGTAATCAGGAAGTGGGCATAACCTTTGCTTCCAACATACATGTCAGTGCTCTGGTAGAATGATGAAAGATGTCAATAAGGAGATGTATGCAGCTTTCTTTCCTTTTTCATAATGACATTTCTCAATGCTGTTTTAAGTGTCTTTGTCAGATTTATTTCCCAGATCTGCTTCCCTGCTATTTTTCTTTTGATTTCAATTTATTTTATGCCTTACTAAACGCAGACTGTGTTCATGTAGCCTACATTATGTTGTGACAGCATTTTCTTAGTCCTGCAATGAATATGTAGTGTGTGAATATGTAGAATATGTATATGAATAAATAGTGGCTGATGAGGCAAAAGTTTTTTACACACTAACTCATTGTTGAATACATGATTGTATAAATGTTGTGAGCCATGCAGCCTGTCGTTTTGCATTTTGGTCTTCTGTTATACAGTAATTCACTGTAATACTGATGATCACTTATTTTAGGTGGTAAATCTCTCGATAATGCACAATGACATAAACAGCTACATATGAATGTGCCTCCAAACTGTACAGGGCCACAGGGTTACCAGTATAATAAAAGGGTCTGTTTATTATCTGACACTAGAGTAATTTGTTCTGTAACTTTATTGCTGTCACAGCACCAATAACAGTTAGAATAAAGGAGGGAAACAGTAGGGGTCACATAGACCGCAGAGAAATAATTTAATGAACCTCGTTTTGCAGTCATCAATTAGGTTTCTGACTATATCTTATAATTGTAAATCCAAATGCATGTACTTCAGCACTATATCCATGTGCATTTTGGAACATATATAATAGAAAAAAGTGATGTAAACAATCACTCATGTCATTTGTATTTAGATAGTTTTCTGGATTAGACATTGTGGAAGGCCTCGAAATGACACATTTCAGTTCAGTCCTTTCAATTGAAATGGTGCACACACATATATTTACACAAGAAAACTGTTGAAATAAATTGATGGGTACTGTGTCTTTTAAAAAGACGACTATTTACAAATATTTACATAAGTCCGGGGGGAAGTACAAACATGTAATGCAGCATATCATTTAAACAGTATCGCTGTTCGTTTGCAGGACGAGGTACTCCTGCTGCACCATAGGTATTGCTCTTCCATCTTCTGAAGCATTTGTTACCTTGTTACTCTGCAGGAGATAAAACAGAGGAGTTTACCGTTGCACAGTGTACATATGCTGCACTCGCTTCCCAGGAACACTGTCCTGACCGGTGGAGAGGCTGCCCCTTTTGTACACCTTGGGTCCGCCCCTTACTGGATTACCTGGGCTTGGAACCAGGGGAACCTCATTCCCCTCCACCAGCCTTCTAGCAGGCCGACTGCTACCTCTGTGGATGAAAGGCACTCTATACAATGAATGCAAGTTCCTTTCTATTCCAGTTATCGTCTATGTACTGTTTATAGCTTGCACCAAGGGTCCCCAAATACATGAAGGGCTGTAATAAAAAAGAAAAAAGATTTCAGGAAAATGTGATTACTGTTTTTGCTGTAACTGCAATTTGGTTAGAAAAAAAAAAGGTTTTTGTCTTACAGTAGGTTACTATGGCATACCATATATAGACAGCCAATTGGTTTAATAATATTAAAATAGTGGGAATACAAACATTTTTACATTTTTATATAAAGACATGGTACATGTGTTTATAAGCTGCATTTTCTGACATTCTTTAGTTTTTTATATTTAGTCTCATACAGTAAGTGTCTTATTGCAACGTTTTCTTCTGCAGTAATTCCTGCTGCTCCCCAGCTAATTAGAACTGCAATTTCTGTAAATGTGCCAAGGCAAATATTTAGCAAATTATCAATTTTTAATAGCGTTTTACACCCGGCTCCTTTCCTAAGGTCCAGCAGATGCTATTAAATTTCACCCCATAGATACACAGTTATGACATGTAATAACTACTTGAATATAAAATAGCTTAATAATTTAGAAGGAGCTAACAAATTAGGGCCATCATTAAAAAAACTGCTTCAAACCATTTCGCATAAAACACAGTCCAAGGTAATGCACAGCTCTCATGATAAAGAATTACTGCATTAATTCTGCAAAGTGAACGTATTGCTCCTATCCGTTTCAGTAATCCCCGGAGCATTAAAAGACAGGAAGAATGAAATGATAACTGCATTTTTCAGGCACAATGGCTCTAATATTTCCATCTCAACTTTAAACATCATTGGCAAGTGTGCCAAAATAGGAACAGTTCTGTTTTTATTTGTATTTATTTATTTATTTATTTAATTGCAGTATAATTACTACCCAGACTGTACACAATATTGTTTACTTTTGGTGTTCCATAAAGACCAGACTAAGCAGTACCATTAACTGTGCAATATTTAATACATATACAAAGGGGCAGGTGGAACAAATCCATTCCCCAACCCATCAGAAATAAATGTACTGTCTGTACACTTGCGTATCATGGCATCAGATTTGTGTTGTGCATACCCAACACAAAATCCAAAAAGCAGTAATCTGATGGAAAAGTATGTTACTTAAGCAGGAGCACCAGAAAGTCTGGACTGAGTCAGTGTCCTAGGGGTGTGTATAATTAAAAATTATTTATTGTCTAAGAATACAGGCAAATTAGATTATTTTTGTGATTAGAAACTATTGGCTAGATGTACGAAAGTGTTGCACCTGTTGCAATAGTCGCAAACCAGTTGCAAATGATTCGGAAGTCTAGGGTGAAATGTACTAAACAAGCGCAATGCTCTTAACGGAGACCATATGCCCACTTTAGGGAGTTCTTTACGGAGCAGTCTTTCTTTGTGGTTGGGGTGGAGATATGAGGGTTCTCAAAGTTGCCGGCAATTGTGGCATTTACAATTGTATCTGTTTGTTAACTTTGGAAAGCACGTTTTAAACAGTAGCAATTGTTGCTGGAATTTCCCAGTCCACTTTTTCTCGTGTGTTGCCAGTTGTGCTCAATGCACTTTTGAGGCGAACACCCAAGAACCTAATTTTCACTAAAGGCATTTCTCTATTTCTTTAAGGGTGTACTTACAAGCCTTGTGTTATGTTTGGTTGGTAAGCGCTCATCAGCACCCTGTTTGTGTCTTTAGTTGTGAGTGTGTGTCGTGCTTGTGTTGCTAAGCTACGATGCCGTAAGGGAGTGTGAGTGTGTGTTGCGTCAGGGAGATGCCATGTTACTTGAACTGTAAAAAAACACACAATAAACATCCTGTTTAGTTCACCTTACAGAAGTTGTGAAAGTAAGTTATTGCACCATAACACCTTGAAAACAAATTTCTCGTTTCCCCAACGTGTTGAGAGCAATAGACTGCACACATGTCCGGTTTAGCGAGGGGTTACTGGGGGCTCGTGTCTAACTAACCTGCTTGATTTTTTTGAGGATGCAACATCAACAATGGATAATTGCAAAGCATACAACATGGTTTATTTAGATTTACAGAAAGTTAAAAGAGTAATTCTCAAACTGAATGCAGTAGGGATTCAAGGAAATGCATGCACATAGATTAGACAGTGGTTAACATGTAGAAAGCAGGAAGTACTGATTTAGAGGAGAAACCTCAAAATGGAGCGAGGTAACCAGTGGAGTACCACAGGGATCAGTATTAGGTCCTCTGCTATTCCTAATCTACATTAATGACTTAGGTTCTGGTATAGTAAGCAAACTTGTTAAATTTGCAGATGACACAAAAATAGGAGGCGTGGCAAACACCGTTGCAGCAGCAAAGGTCATTCAAAATTATCTAGACAGCATTCAGAACTGAGCAGACTCATGGCAAATTACATTTAATATAGAAAAGTGTAAGGTACTGCACACAGGCAATAAAAATGTCAATTATAAATAGCATATGGTAGACACTGAAATTGAAGAAGGAATCCATGAAAAAGATCTAGGAGTTTATGTTGACTCAGAAATGTCTTCATCTAGACAATGTGGGGAAGCTATAAAAAAGACCAACAAAATGTTCGGAAATATAGTAAAACGTGTTGAATTTAAATCAAGGGAAGTAATGTTAAAATTTTACAATGCATTAGTAAGACCTCATCTAGAATATTGTGTTCAGTTCTGGTCACCTCGTCACAAAAAGGATATTGCTGGTCTAGAAGAAACCAACTCCCCAGTAATGTTGTTGAAGCTGACACTCTGGGATCCTTCAAGAAGTTACTTGATGAGATTTTGGGATGAATAATCTACTAACAACCAAACAAGCAATATGGGCCAAATGACCTCCTCTCGTTTTTGTAACCGTTCTTATGTTCTTATGATTATGAAAATCTTTTTGGGGGTGAAGGTGGGGCCCCACTATAGAATCTGATGGGATTAAACTGCCTTTCATTTATATATATATATATAATAGGTATTAAAATAGGTAAAATGAAGACAGATCAGAATGCATTGTACAGGTGACATTTACATTTAATAAAAAAAACTATGTTATTTTGATTCTTGCACCCTTGAATGTATAGGCGTTGTCCTTCCGGCACCCTCTGCTGCAGCAAACCACAACTTAACTCCCGCTATTTATTTGAACAATGTCGCACGACTCTCGCAATGCTAGAGATCTCTCTAAGAAGACGCAACAAATATTTAAATTAGTATATTGCGGCTCTTTTCATTAACATATTTTCTCTTAGCACATACGACAAAATGTATACTTTGCGAATTGTCACAACAAAAATACAAACTGCGGTATGTTTGCGCTACGATTGGCCCATCTACCCCTATATATAGTGGTGTATTTGTGAATTGGTTTTGCAACACGTAATTCCTGCAGCAATGTGTATCAACAAAAATCCTAAGGAAGCATCCTTTTATACTATTTCAAAGCATGTAACATAAAGGTGTATTTTAGTTCCTGCTGTGCAAACAATACTTCACTTGTTCTGTATTGTAAGAGTGTAACACCTTACAGTTTAAAATGATGTCTATATAAAATAAATCATTCATTCAAAATAACAGAGGGATTGCTTTTCTGCAAAATGTTTAGATCATCTGACATTTTATTTAAATTAAAATAGTGAGTTCATTGACAGATGAGAGGCTAGCCTGTTTTTATCCAAGAAGGACAGGGTGCTGTGCCACGTCTTCCCATACTTTGTCTGGTAGTTCTGCTTTGTAGCGACCACCCTCCACTGAGATGAGAAAGTAGCTCTCCTGTGATTTTACCCTCAAGAAGGCTGTTTTACTTATTTGTTGCAAGTTTGGAAAGGAGTTGTCATTTGTGCTCTTGGCTCTATAGAGTACACTAGGAATGGGTGGATTTATTGTACTTGAGACAACTTTTGAATTACATGTACAGTTGTTACATTCCGACTATTAAAAATAATATTGAAATTTGAAAATGTATTAAGCAGTTTCTGTTCTCATGCTGACCTGGTGAAGTAAAGTTGCATTGATATACTGTAACAATGCATGAAGTGCTTGTGACAGGGTTGGCAGAGTGGTGACGTCAGGCCAGAGGCAGGAAGGATTCAGAGACAGAAGTATGGTGCAATAGCCCTTGCACAGTTTTGTTTTCAAAAATAACAAAAATAAAATAAAACTTTTAAACAAAAACACACTGCTCACAGAGCGAAACAAAAGATGTAAACAAAAAAAAAATCACGAACACTAAACAATACGATCAGACTGGGCAGTAGCCTTCACTCATCCTACTTATTTTTAGTCTCTCTCTCTCAATATATATATATATATATATATATATATATATATATATATATATATATATATATATATATATATAACTAACAATAACACAGCTACGCCATCATATTTAATAATACCTAAATTATAATAAAACAAAACAGATACAAAATAACACACTAAAACACAGAGGTGGAGGGGTACCCCGTTCTAAAAAAAATAAACAATACATTTTTAAAACAAATACATTTTACAGCAGGGCTCTGCCCTGCCCCCTTTTCATGTGCAGGGCTCCTAGCCCTGTCACAGTGCTATACAGTGTAGGTGAATTGAAGCACAAGGTGCAGTAAATGCATTAGTCATATGTCCTCAGCAACAGTCCAACAAATAGATTTAAACAGATTGTGTCAGTGTTTTGTTGGTGGTTTGAAAAGTGCCCCTTGGTCACTTTTAAATCAGGTCCCAGAGATAGAGACCAGTGTT
The DNA here is from genome assembly GCF_902713425.1 of Acipenser ruthenus. Lineage (NCBI taxonomy): Eukaryota > Metazoa > Chordata > Actinopteri > Acipenseriformes > Acipenseridae > Acipenser > Acipenser ruthenus. The sequence goes on along the minus strand of NC_081190.1, from coordinate 67,742,421 downwards.
CTATGCAAGGACATTTCCACATGACACTTCCACACTGATTCTATCCTGACATGCACTGGGATCTTTGAAATCCCCAAAGCTGATAAGACCTTGACTATACATATTAGTTGTATTTAGTCTTTGATGGGAAGCCACCTTTACCAGCACTGTGTTTCTGCAGACCATGCTATGAATTTATTAGGCAATGTATGCTTAAGTTGTCCCATAGTTTCATATCTTTAATCTTACAGTTTGCAAAGGTAAACACTGAAAGAATGACTATTGATTTTTTTTTCAAAAAGGGATCACATCATATGGCTTTTAAAAGAAAAAAACTTTGTGTTGAAGTAAATAGATTTACATGCCATCTGACTTTTTAAACCTAGTGATGTGTTTTGTGGTTGAAATATAAGTTTGCATTTTATAAATATACACCAGTAAAAGACAAGAAAAGCAAGCTCTACAGGGTTGCACTTATTGTCAGACCTGGTTCTCCAGTAATAAAAGGAATGTATCTTGTAAACCTGTGGGGGAAGATCTTTGGAAACAGATTTGATGTCAGCTTTCAGAGACAACAAAGGGACTTGTAGAGGTAGCCCTGGGACATTACTCTTTTGTTTGAACAGAATATGCACAGTACATACTAGTTCTTTGCTTCAACACTATGTCTTCAAGCGCTGATTTCTCAGGGTAAAAGACAGTAAATTATAAATTATTTTAAATACCCTATACACCTTGAACTTAGCTTTCTGAAATGTACACTGTAACATGTCTTTCTTCACTTTCCTGTTAAACCTTCAAACTACTACAAAACTAAATACAATGTGGTAGAGAGGACTAGTCTCCTTTTGTGACACAGTAGTGATTGAATGGCAGGGGATGTCAGTGTGACATGATAATCATCGGAAAAAAGTTTTAGTAGCCTTGCTGAAATTAGTAAAACAAAAAAACAGATGCCTCGATATGTGTAAATACAGTCCACAGATATGTTGTGTATGTTGCCCTCAACTTTCAGAAACATATTTAGCTCCTAATTTGAGTCAAAATATCTGTATGTGAGGTGTGGGTGGGGGTAGTTGCTGAAGTGTAAATAAAGAGTTTGTGGAGACTGTGTGGCCAGAAACATTGCAAAATATTTAAATAAAACTGTATAAAGAAAAGAAACGTCCATGAAAAAAATGATCATTAAAAAAAACAACAACAAACAATTGCCATGGAAACATAAAACTTCCTGGTTTTTAAAAGTCTGATTGTTTTACTGATGTTTTATGGTACCAAGATGAGGAAGTCAATGGGACTATTTAAGGCCACCTCAAATGTTTCCTGTAATAGTCCCTCACATTTTGAACAAGGAGAGAGACTCCTTAGAAATAGACCAAGAATTTCTAGTCTGCATTCAGCCACAAACTGGACAAAAAGAGCTGAGATTTGAGCTCTGAATCTTGTGTTCTTATTCACGTACCCAATTGGTTCTTCATTTAACTCCACCTTTTTAATCATAACTAAACCCATTTTAAAACTATACCCAAGGACCCAAGGACCTCATGTGAAGTGCAAGTACAAGAAGCCTGTGGAACTAAAAGGGAAAATTAAAGCTGGTGTTAAATCTTGGGATTGGAAAAACAAAAAACTACGTAGGTCTTTTTTAATAAGAAGTAACAGCACAAGATTGTTTCTTCAGGAAAGAAAAATTAATAGCCAGCAGGCAAATAAGACATAACTTTTTGTTTAAGCAGACTGCCCATCAAATAAGCATAATTACAATCAGGATTCTTACAGCGTTCAGAAATTCCTGAAGGCAATCAGCTCCACTCAAATTAGTAACTCAGATAAATCACCATTAATTAGCTAATAAAAGCCAGCAGGTGGTTCGGAGCCCAGAGACATTCCCTGGTTATTTAAATTATGTATATTACACCACAGCACTGACAGAGTAAATGAAAGGGGAACAACAGACATAAGTCTGTGAAAACCCTGTGTAGGGATAATGCTCAACTAAAATCTCCTGCAACTCACAGATCCTACCCAACGGAATACAAGCAGCTTTGACCCCTGCTCAAATAATATAATACATGAAGGTTCTGTGCAGTGCTTATTTAAACAATGATTATGCATGCAGCACACAAAGTTTACACTGCCCCTTTCCTCCAAAGACTGCTTGGATGTGTTTATTCCAGAACAATTACTGGGAGACAGGGCTTGATTTCATTTTTATAATTTTGTACAATGTGACAACATTAAGCCTTAATTGCAGAATCAAAAATAATAATTGAAACCCCAAAATTAAAATTGTTTATGAAAATCATAACTTGAGGACTGCTTAGGATTCAAATAAAAGTAACATGCCCTTGAGGTAAATTCTTACATTCATATCAGGTAGAATGACATTAAGGTTTAATTTGCTCTTTTGGGAGACAGAAGTACGCATTGTAACGTGGTAAAGGAAGTCAAGATTGCACAAAAACCTGGATTTGCCAGTAAGTTAGTAGGCAAGTGTTCGCTTTGTTGGACTTTCAATAACATTAGATGTTCATTGTGCCTAACTTTCTATAATTCATAATAATAATTAATGTATTGTTTGTTTGCGTTCTTATTCTTTGGTTGTTTGTTTCATTAATCATTTTATTTTCTGATACCGCATCTTTCACATCTGATGGTGTTTATTGCAATTTTAGCTGTATGTATTTCAATAATACCAATTGATTTCCTATAGTTTATATCTGCAGATACCAAAAGTAAATAGTACCTTGAAAAAGTATGTCACTGTCTCCCTACATCCACAGTGTGCAGAATACAATCTCATAATGGATTTCTAGGCAAAGGTAAATATAAATCAGACAACCAGTTTCCAAGATGTAGTCTTCAGAAATAAACAAAACAGCGTACAACAGTATATTGCACATATATACTTTCAGATCCTACTTTTGAAGCTACTTGATACCAGCTGTGTCTCTGAGTTTATCTCTATGGGTTCTCGATGTTGGGTATTTTAAAAACAGTGTTTGTTTTTTAAACTATTCAGCATTTACATTTTAATCTACAAACTTACACATATAACATCAAATGTACGGAGGTAATTGAATTAAAGATCGGCTATTTTTTCATTGTGCAATGTTTTGCTACAGGTATTATGTTTGGCACTAAATTACTTTTTTTGTTTGGTTTTTTTTTACAAGAAAATTCTGGTTAAGTCCTGAATGCACTTTTTCCATTCTGCAGACCTAATGTGACTCAGTCAATTTAACAGAATGATTGGCATAAATGTTTCCTCCAAACTTGCTAAACTCAGCTCTCATGGTCTCTCTCTCTGCCTGGTTAGATATCCTAAGGCATACTTTCAGTAATTAATAATACTACTTATTGCAATATTAATTAAAAAAGGATGGGCTAGCCAGCCACAGTAGCGAGGCTCCAGTATTTGTGCTGCCTCCTGACTCCCCACACTAAGTGGAACATGGAAAATAGAACTAGGAACTAAGACATTTGAATGTGGAAGACAGCGTGCAAAATACAATCTCAGTGAATGTTTATGCAATGGTAAATGTAAATCGAACAAGCTGTTTTGCAATATATAGCCTTTAATATCACAGGTCTTGTCTTTAGACCAGTAGTAATCTTTCAGTCTTTTAAGCAGCTTGGTTATATAGGCAATGCAATAGAAAAATATGCAATAAACCTATCAGTATACAAAATTCACAGAACCGAATATCGTAATGCTGTTAGACAAAACAGGTTGTTTACAGCCATACTCACGGAGGAAATGAACACAGCATGTACGTTCATTGAATGTTGTATTATAAAGTAATGTATTATAAAGTAAGTATGTTTAAACCTTAATTAAAAAGCTGAATTCTGTGAATTACTTTCTTTATATCAAGCTCTTAGCAAAGCAGTGTAATTTGTAACCGTGTGATACGCCTGGTCATTCTACAAGAAAGATTACAAAGTTAATCCAGTATATGGGGCATCAACCTCCTGACAGACTATTGAAATCCAGTGTACGAGTGTGGGTAAAGATACACTATTTGTTCCCTTTCAAATATGAAATGTAACCATTACCGTATGGGTATGTACCTCTTATAGACCCAAAACCTGAATAAGATATATCAAAGCTGCTTGCAGAGCCTGTGATGGAGTCATGGCCCACCCTCGAGGGTATAAAGGCACTGCGCTCACAGACCTCCGCGGCATTCTTCTTTTCAAGACTGACCTGGCAGACGAGCCTTGTTCAGGTAAGTACTTGTTACCTCTATCTGCTATATATTTCGCATTTATTGTGTTTTTACACAAAATGTAAATTATATTAAAATAATCGCTGTAATAGTTTTCACTAATTACGTGTAATTTGTGCACTACAGCCTGCTGCTTGTTACGTCCCACTGCGGCCTTGTGCCCCGCATGAAGCTAGCGGCTTAGTCGCTCCTTCCCAGGGTCCAGCATCCTAAGTCGGCTGACTTGTGCTCTCCCTCCAGGCTGCTTAGCTCTCATTTTTTGTAACGGGACATTTTATTCTCATTTTATTATGAGATATTATTTACTGTAATATGAATTACTGTTTGTAGAGAAGTCTCTCTTGTGTTTTCTTTTTCTTTTCCAGAGACTACGCGCAGGCCAGTCTGCAACGTGGTGCTTTGCACACGTACAGTGAGAGCATCTGCTGGGCTAAGCAGCATTGCGGAGGACCAAGATACGCGCTTTGGGTGCTGATTGCTTGCAATCTCATCCACATTATCTTGATGTCGTTTTGGTGACTGCTTTTAGCAGCTAACAAGTACCATCTAACAAGCAGGCTTCCGTCTGTTTTGTGTGTCTACTGACTGAGTGGTTTTGCCAGTGGCTTGTACAGATGGGCATCCCTGTGCATTGCTACCTGCGGTGACTCTGTACGACTCGTACCATACAGGACTGAGGTCACTGACCCGCTCCCGACCCTGTACCGAAGCAGGACCGAGGTTACCGCACCGTTGCCGACCCAGTACCGTACCGTACCGACTCGGTGCTAAAGTCACCGCACCGGTGCCGAACTGACCCGACCCGGTACCGATCTGGTTTCTACCCTACACAGCCTGCTACCGACCGGTACTCATGCCCCCAGTCTGCTACCAAACTGGTTTTGTTCGGGTCTTCACCTGCCTAGTTGCTGTCTAGAAGCAGATTGAGGCAGCACCTGTACATCTGTATACTGTACACTGCATTGCTTTCTTCTTGCATCATGTCTGGGTTTTACCCCTGCAAGACATGCAAGGCTAATCTGCCTATTGAGGACAACAACGGCAGATGCTCTTCCTCCCTGGAACCAGAGCACACCAAGGAGACACTGGTGAACCACAGTTTCTATGAATTTTGTGCACATTTCTCTAAAGCGCACACTAGAGAAACATCTCTCCTGCAGCTCTATAGAGCACTCTGCATCCCTTACTCCTGCACAGCATTATTCCCCAGCACCCTCTGTTAGAGAGGTGGCTGCGTCCTCGCCCCGTGGCTCTGTGACAAGGGAGTCTGGACGATGCACCTGGGAAAGTAGCCAGGGATTGGCCACAGGAGGACATACTGTCCATCGCCGCATACTGTCCATCACCGCCTCTGAGGTGGGCAAACTTAAACTGGGGTTCCCATCCGACAGCACGTCCCCTGCAGTTAAGCTCTCCCTGTCGGCAGAACTTCTACCGCTGATCAAGAGGGCCACTGCAATTTTGCAAAAAAGAGAAACAAGGCAGTCCATTTTTGATGATGGCCCTATCATCTCTCCAGTTTCCGTCCATCGTCCCCCCGCCAACCCAGTGCGTCTGCTTCCCAAGCGGACACCAGTGGTGCACAAACCACCGGCAAACTGGCACTCAAGGCCCCAGCAGCCTCAGAGACCAGCACAGCCAGCTGCTACTACAGCCAGAGGTGGTTTTCATAACCAGCCCATGGCTGGACACCGTAGCAGCTTTATCATGTTCCGCCGCCAGCCACAGAGGCAAAGACCTCAGGCTAAGCCATAAGCCCAGGGTTCCTTTTCAGGAAACCACCTGGAGTATTGGCATCACTGCACCACAGACATCTGGGTACTTTCTACACAGACCAGTTATTCTCACAAATTTAAGCACGGTCCCTCCGGTTCGGGCCATGACTACAACATTAGTCACAGACCCACGAGACGTGAAGTACCGTCTCAGGAGGTGACAGCTCTGCTAGAGCTATTGCACGGTACAACCCCTCCACTTGATGGAAGGGTTCTACTCCAGGTACTTCCTGGTGCCCAAGCGACTCAGACCAATCCTCGACCTCAGGTCAACCAGTGTTTTTCAGACTGGTGTCTGCCTCGTGGGTTTGACCCCACAACATGTCCCATGGCAGTAATACTGCAAATTTTGCAGGACCTATTTGAAGAGGAGAAATACCCCTCCACGTTAAAGGCTAACTGGCAGCCATTTAGGCCTGTCATGTCAAAATTGACTCGGTCTCCCAAGGAGCTCACTTCCTGGTGGGGCAATTTCTGAAAAGAGCTCAGCAGCTTCGGTCACCTCTGAAGGATATTGTTCATCGCTGGAGGCTTAACATAGTGCTTGAAGCACTCATGAAGCCTCCATTTGAGCCCTTACATTTTTTGTCACTTAAAGCGGCTTTCTTGCTTGCATTTTCCATTGCAAAAACCTTATTATGTGGAAGCTTATTATGTGGAAAGAACACAGTTGGAGGTAGCCTGAACAGTTTTTTGTCTGTTATGGGGATAAGTCCCATGGTAAAGCCCTGTTTAAGCAGAGGCTATCTAAATTGATTACAGACACAGTCAAGACTGCCTATGAACGAGCCAACTTGCCCCCTCCAGAAAAGCTCACTGCCCATTCCACCAGGGGCATGGCAACTTCATGGGCTTTGTTCTAGGGTGCATCTGTCAATGACATTTGCAATGCAGCGGTTTGGACTAGAGTCCTGCACGGGTCCGATTTTTATGACCCGCTTCCGACCCAGATCCGTGACCCGACCCTCTTTAATAAGATCTGAAACCCAACCCGAACCTGCATGTGTTTGTCCTTTACCTACTGCCTGCATCAACTGACTCTCTCACACTCTCACACTCTCACATTCACCCACAGGTATCTCTACCATTCTCCATAGTTTGAGTTTATACAATAGGCTATACAGCGTGGTAGCTTTCTCTACTGGTCTGCATATATTTTAACATTGTAACATTAACTATCTCTACTTACTTTACTATAAAATACCTGTATATTCCTTTTGTGCCACCAGTTGAAAGGGAGCTACACCTGGGCTTTCACAGAGATGTACCAGTTTTGTGGCAGTTGTACACAAAAACATAATGATCCACTCCATTATTTTCATTTGCTGTGATTCCAAAAGAATTCCACTCTTCTGATTTACATCTCAAACTATTATCCACTACATGATATGAACCTTGCACTATCTTTTATTTCACCTTGTTCACAAACATTTTTAATATCACCAAGCAGACGTGATAAAAGTATCTTGCGACGTATCAAACAAGCGAAAACACTGCTTAGTCAGCTGACTCCTGTCTAATCGCCTCCTGCTTTAGTGCAGGAAATACCGGTACATTTACCTTCTAATATGTTATTTGGGAAAGGGTTAGAGACAAGTATGGTGAAAGGACAGAAAATGTTTTTGGTTTGTTACCATAACCATGGTTCCCTGAAATAGAAATCTAACCATTAACCTTCAAGGTCGCTGCATCCATGATTGCAGCATGCTTGAAGGAAAAATAATGTCTGTGTCTGCAGTCCTCTTATGCCCTCAGGGGCGAGCGTGTCTGCGTCACAGGCGCTAGCATGCAGCTTTGGTATTTCTATTCAGGTTTTGTGGTCTTTCCAGGTAAATACCCATTTGGTAATGGTTACATTTCAATTTAAGAGAACCATGGTTATGATAATAGCCCTACGTTTTCTGACTATTGTTTAGCTGAATTTGCAAAGCATTGGTAATAACGATTTTGACAGCAGTTTATTAGGTGTGTGAAATTGCTGTTTCTTGTGGCAGTAACAAAGTGTAAAGATATATTATTCAGGACAATTTCATCGAAAAATCAAATGTCCTCAGATTTTTTCTTTGTAAAATAAAAATTGTGTATATTGAATGCTGCTCTTTGTGTTATAGGAATGACTTTGTTTGTATCAAGTAACTTTCCTTGTCAACTTTAAGAAATGTTATATTTGCTAATAGAGGTATTTTGGCATCATTAACATTTCTTCTCTGGCCTTTTGAATCATTTTGCATAGGTTAACAGAAAGCACAGCCCTTTAGTATCATACAGCCAGATTTCTGACTGTACAGGGTCTGCTTCTCTAATGCAATAGTAGCCTGCAGCATCTAACTGATATACGAATATAATCAACCTTTGCAATGACTATTCAAAAGTAATCCCTTTAGCTTTCAACTGCAACATATAATTCAATAAAAGCAAAATGGTGAAGAAATGCTGCTGATACAATGCTGGCACAAAATTATTTACACTGCCCCAGTTATAGTGTTTTAATGGCCAATTTGGGAAGCGGAAAAGAAGATCTGGAAGTTGCAGGCCACCGATATTTTCAGGTTCTTAATGAAAGCTGTGTTGAATACACTTTTTTAATGTACAATGATCTTCATTGAAAAGCAGTTTGCAGGCTGAAATAAATCTGTTTATTTTAATTTTCCGCTTTTACCAAAAAATTTAATTAGGCACAAATGATTAATATATATATATATATATATATATATATATATATATATATATATATATATATATATATATATATATATATATATATATATATAATCCAGAGCACTGGATAACATCAGTTATCATCAGTTGTAAAACAGTAGTTAGTTGATTATTGGACCCTGTTGGGCAACATTCTTGGAGGCTTTCCAGAAAACAGTCAAGGCAAACAGTGGTGTATCTTTAAAGCACTGCTCTTCAACTCCATATTATTCATGTTGGTGTTTTTTTCCCCCCACAGCTGATTTATTAACATTACTACATACAATAAAAATTCAGTAAAATGAGGCCTGTGTAAAATCTGATTGAGTAATTATATAGTGGCAGTGTTTAGATCTGCCATTTTGCAATCATGAAAATAGACTATGTCAAGTGTTTTTTTAGCATCTAAAGAGATGGCCATTGATGACAACTTGTGTATGTCTATACATATGTACTCCTCATGAGGAACAACTGATTTTAGTTCATGAGCATCTTTTGTATTTATTGTATCAAATGTATCAATAAAAGTGACCCTTTAAAAAAATGGTATAAAGTTATTATAATTAAGGAAGTACATACAGGCACGACTTGGTCATTCTAATTCTTTTTTCAACCTTCATTTACACATTTGCTCCAACAAACAGGGCAACAGTGCATTTATAAGGAACATTAATTGCTTAGTTTTCAAGGATTTTTAGTTTCTTTACTGTGTTTTTTTTTTCCAGATACAGTACAAGTGGAAGCAACACTTTTAATGCTGCTCTGGTAAAAGGGTCTACCTTAGGCTTTAGATAATAACGGTTGCATTGTTTTCATTGTGTACTTTTTGTCAGCAGTTAAAATTCTCTGTTTTCTATTTCAATAGAAAGAAAAATCAGACTAAGAAGAAACTAAAGGATCAACTACAGATGATAGAAAAAGAAGAACCTTCCGTGAGAACCTCATTAGCGGCAAAAGATCAGAAAGAATCAGATAAATAAACTGTTCTGTCAGTCATTGGGATTGGTTATTCTATACCTTCTGTTTTTATAAGAATTATACGTGCCATAGTTGTCAGTGAAAGAGATTAATGTATGGTCAACGGAACAGATGTGTATGCTGTAATCCTACAGCATTTGATGGGAGACAATAGTGCCACTATTCCACATTACACAGGAAATGTATTTCTATTTGTCATTTAAATGCGTTTATGTTGTAAATTGTTTATTGGTTGGTTTTTTTTTTGTGTTTTTTTTAAAGATGTAAACATATATTATAAAGTTTGAGTTGCTGAAAAGATGACGTTTAAAAAAAACAACGAAATGACAGTGTCATAAAAGCAGTTCAGTATAATGGGTTTTGGATATACAACAGTTTTTGTGTTTTCAACCATTCAGGAGCAGATTAAATCTAATTTTTCTGCCAAATTCCTTGATATTCAAGCAACGATTGGAGTCGTACTTTGTGGCTTCTCCAACTCTGCTCTATAATTTATATTTGTATGGTAAGTATATTGAGATATATTCATTTGTGTTGTAGCCATGTGGGTTTCCATGCAGTTTCTGAACCTGCTTTTTTATTTTATTTTTTAAATGGGTCTGATTCATGGAAATTGTAACTTCAGTTCACTTCCAAAAACAATTTAAAAAAAAAATAAAATGACATAAAAGGAATGTTGAGATTTGATTCTTCAGAAGAGAAACTGTAAACTGGAAAACCCCACAATTATTGCAACTTCTCAGAACACATAATTGTAGCTTGAATCTGCATTTTGTGTATTTCTCGTTTCTAGATTTTATGTCAAAATTAACTTCATAAACGCATGATAAAAAAAAACATACATTTTATAGACAATCAGATAACTTTCTATCACACAACATGAGTGATATTAGGAATTTTGAAGAGGGCCCTACATACATACTGTAGGTCACACTTACATTTTTACTTAGTAGACCATGCAAATTACAGTTAATGTGTTGTGGTTTCCAGTACTGGGGAGAGAAAATGTAAGAGACAGTATAGTAATTCAATTGATAATAACACTGGTGTCAAGCCAAATAAATAACTGAACAACTAATACCAAAGTCAATCTGCTTAGCTGTGAAAATAGTAAGTGTTTCCTGCCATTTTTGTTGTGCCTTGTTTTGTTCCTATGTTGCTACTGTATGTTATCGAAAGTAATATTTCCCAGCTTCTTCTCCCTGCAATTGTAGCCTAAGGCCACTGGCATGGGAAGCCGTGTCATTTGCTACCAACTGAGTTACTTGATGAGAGCCTGACCCAGCCGACTCATCTGTCACCACTGTCTCATTCCTTTTATTTACATCTGTCTTTAGCATTCTAATTACTTTCTTTATTGCTTTAGCCTGGAGGAATGAGCAGAAAACTGAGGGCACCAGGTTTTAACCAATAATAAAAAAAAACATAACCCCCCACACTCCACTTCTAAATGTGTGTCGTGTAAAAATATACGAAGCATGTATGAGTGAATCTCAAATTGAATTAAATACAACTTGAACCACAATAATGTGCGCCTTCATCAAATGTTCTTTTCAACAATTCTGACAAAACTATATATTTTTAATATCAGTCAAAATGAACAGAATAATACAGGCATAAAAAGTGTATTAAAATAGAGAAGCACATATTGGAGTTGATATTTATGCTGTGATGCAACATATGCTAGAACGTCTACAGTATGTGGTTTGTTCACTATTTTTGATTGATCGATAAGTGGTTTAACAGAAAACTGTTGTATATTTTTGAATTCTTAATACATGTATAGAATACCGACTTGAAAACATGGCTATGGTCACACACACAAAATGATCGTGTCTTGCAATGCAATGCGTTATGAATAGGGTCCAAAATACAGCGAAAGGTGAGTTCGTCTCGTTCAGATCGCACTCTCTCACATTCGTCTCGTGTGGGTCGCTTACAGTCAACTGCAATTTCATATCTGAGATAATGTAGACATATAGAGAAAGCATATTGTAAACGAATAACAAGGGGAGGGCAACAAGTTAAGGGAATTCATAAAAAAGCGTAAGTTCATGATCATTGAGCGTGTAGATACACCCACACATTAGCAGGCATGCAAAACAACAAGAGGGCGGGGTTTTGTAAGACCGATAAGGATTCTTCATTTGTTTTAAGGGGGCCCTGGCTAAATGGTTTAATAATATATATATATATATATATATATATATATATATATATATATATATATATATATATATATATATATATATATATAACCTAATTCCAATAAGGTACTTTGTCCATTAGACAAACACAGTCTGAAACGTGGGATCTTTGTATTGTGTTTTGTTCTAAATTAAAAAGTCAAATTTGAGGGGGAAAGACTAGTATATACAGTTCTAAGTCTCATAATGTAGAATTCTTGTCTAAAATGGCATCAATAACGGGGCACACGCAGTCTTTAATGAGCTCTCAACTTTAAAGACTTGAAGGATATTAACAAGCTGCTTGACAAATGGTGCATAGAAGCACATTAAAGACGCTGCTAATGGAGCGCATAATGACGGCTAATTTTCGATCAGATATAAATTAGAGCCCCCAACAGTTATTTGCCTTAAGGACTTTATGTAAATGATTCTGTTCTGTATAAACTGAAAGGCGAAGAGAGTCCTGCCATGTTGGCACTCCTTGTGGATATGATTAATAGATCTGCAGCAGAACAGGGCTGACAGCTGAAGGAACATACATCCAAAGACAACTATACAGTGTTCTTGTACAAAATACCGAATCTACACCTAATTCATTTAGAGCATTAGCATCTAGAAAGGCACAAAGAAATAACGTTAGGTGGTTGGGTGCAAATGAAAAAGTAATATATTAACGTACATGATGTGTACAATTAAAGACGTATCTTAAAAAGGAATACCCAATGTAATCGTATACGAGGATGTGGGTATAATCACGTGAAGCACGCAACATATTTAAACGTGTAGGCCTAAAAACTGCAGCTTTTAATCTAACGATCTGTAAGACGCAAACTAATAAGAAACATTTAAATGTATTAAAGGTGTCCGACAATGTGAGTTGTCTAAGGATATTGAAAGGATATTATTTTAACATCATAACGTCATTTTTGTTTTTTAAACGGGGACACCGAATCTTAATTGACTGAATATTTGTTTGTACAGCATATTACTGCTTTCTGGATTCTTGATTAAATATTTATATGATCGATTGTCTACTGGCAAATAGCTTCACAGTAGTTCTCTTTCCTCAAAAGATTGCTATTTACATTTAAAATTATATTACAACATTCAGGTGAAATACATAAAGCATTTCCGCAGTTATAATATGTAAAGGCCTATTGTGTCCGTGTATGGGTGGGATGCGCCGCGGGGGGGTTCAGGTATTACTATCAATGGTACCTGAACGATTTCGTGATTGTTTATATTTCCAAGAATCTAGGACATAAAGTTGTCTTTACTTGAAAGTGACAGGCACTGTTGAAAATTCAGCTGGGTGTTCCTTTTAAAACCTAAAAAAGTCCGGCCATGCGTATTGCACCAAAGTATGGAATTCTGAAAATTTTAAAACGAGAGAACAACCGGTTTGAAACAAACTTGCTTTTCAGTGAATACAATCATAAACGAAGACTATTTTAAACATATCGTGGTAAAATTGGTACTTGCGAACAGTCAAATATGTGTTTACAAAATTCTTCAAGAAGGAATATGAAACGTGTTCGTATCTCATTCTGACGTATTTTTTGTAGTTTTTTTGTCTGACCTTTTTTTTTTTGTTCATAAAAAATAATGAAAGAGTTTTTAATTTTAAAAATACGATTTAAGCAAAATAACCCCAAGTTCACAATTAATGTTGACAACCAAAAAAATATTTATCGAGCAGCGTGAGACAATAATATGAAAGAGTGGTGTATGAGAATACAGTAATTTAAATGTGTAAGTGAGAACAGATACAACTAAGAAATGAGCATCATTGCACACCCATATAGCACTGATAAAAAAAAACAAAGAAGCTGTACTCATGTGGGCCCCTGATGCAGGCATATACCTTCTTGACCCTTTGATTAAACGTAGCTCAGTTTCATTTGGGCTTTTATGTGGGCATGCATGTAGTGGAAATGGGGGAAAAACAATAAGATTGTCCTCCATTAGCCTTGGGGAAATTAATACAGTATTAAACAATACCTGGAACACATAATTTAGGTTATTAAACAAGTCATTGGAGAAAGTGTTGGGTTTAAGATAACCTTAATAGAATTAGAAAAATATCTGGGCACAAAAAGCTTAACTTGCACGTTTGCCACTGTGAGCTTGAATTATCATGGGTTGGCCGTTTTCTTTCTTTTTTTTTTTAAGAATAATTATGTGTTGAGTTCTCATGAGCATTCCTTGGAGAAAATAGAAAACCATATTAGAATTTAAATGGACGCTATTATTACAATACAATATATTACATACCCCCCCGTTTTTTTGTCTTTTAGGAATACAATAGTGTGTTCTATATCACAACATTAATAAAAACACATTACTTTTTATATTGGAATACAGAAATGATCTCACAGAAGACACACACACACACACACACACACACACACACACACACACACACACACACATATAAACTATCATTATCAATAAAATAGATAAAATACATTACGATTTCTATATCGGTAGACTGCACTTACACAAAATCTAACAGATTCGCCATAGATACATCTAGAATATTACGGATTGAACAAAGTTCTTAAAAATTGAGTTGACAGCCTTTACTCACCCAAAGCATTGTGTTTGAAAATGAAACACGGTCACAGAGCGTTTGTATTTTCACTCACACCCCACCTCGATTTGTTTCTGAAAAACACTTCACATTCTTATAACCACCACAAAGCCACTGCACATTGCATTAACCCACATTACAAACAATCTAAAACCATAATACCACTGCAACTCTAGCAAATAATAATAATAATAATAATAATAATAATAATAATAATAATAATAATAATAATAATAATTCTAGTGTTACATTTCTGGCCTGTGGTTCTTCTAATTTGAGATTAAAAGTAGTCACGTCTTTGAAGGCAGACATTTGGTGTAAATGTACAGTTAAAAATTCTATTCCTGCGTCCCCAGGCAGAGCTCCACCAGTCCCAAGCTTCATTAAATTTTTATCAACATCCCAGGGAAAGAAGAAAAATGGTAAGGGAAAAGAGGAAAGTAAAATAGAAAGCCTAATTATTGGAAAAATACAATTATTTAATATTGAGCATCCGTTGTATTATTATTAGTAGTAGTAGTCTTAGTATTACAATTATTATTAGTATTGTCATTAGTAGTATTAGTATAAAACACTAATACTATTGATATAGCCTTTTTTGTTTTGTTGTGTTTTCTGGAAGATTATTTATTTCTAGAAATATCTTTCTTTTTTTTTTACTTTTTCGATAAAAGGTAAATACAAAGCTGATCTAAAGGGAACAGAAAATGTCCTTTAACTGATGTTTACGCTGTTGATTTGCATAGCTAGATTAATGAATTGTGTAATATATCCATAAATAGATTAAAATGACCATAAAGTACATAATGTGTGTACAATTTAACCACAACTGTGTTGTTCTTAATCAGAGATTTAACACAAAACATGTTTAGAGTTTATGTTATCTTTATTATCACATTCTAATACGTTAGACCTCATATTTTAAGCTTTCAATCGTTTATTTAGAATATGTATTCTTTTTATAGATTCTAAATTGAATTTTCCAGTCTGTGAAAGTTAAGTAGGGGGCTTGCCTCACTGGGGAGATGCCCTAAGCATACCGAGTGGGAATGTCAAGCAGTGAGATTTTTATTCCCAAAGAGAATTTCACATTCCAGCTCTCCCTGACCCACAGTAATTAGAGATAACTAATGATTACTTACTTACTCCTAGTAATTATCTAATTTTAGTAATTCGCTGTGTAATTTATTAATTCGCTCATATTAGCTTATTAAGCGAACGGTTCATTATTGTATATGAGAAGAGAGGTTACGTTATAGAGACTCTTCCCATACCGAGTACCGAGAAATTGATAAAACTTGCGAATATCTCAATTATGTGGTTAATTTCTAAAATGTTTCTGTCACTTTGCAAACCCCCCCCCCCCCCCCCCATATCCAAATGGCTGGTTCACAACGCTTAGAGCAGTCATTAAAGTTTTAATTAAGATAAACATTGTCCTGTGACCAAGATAATTGCCTAACTTTTGCTTTTGCCCTATGGTATATTGCTTTTTTACTCAAGAGACAGTTTTTAAAACCTGCAAGACGTGATTGAAAAGCCATTGGACAAGCTCCTATAAAATACAACAGCCTGGTTTGCAGTATATTATCAAGCAAAATCACTAATATAACAGGATTTCAAGTTCTCAATTTCACAAAGACATTATTTATTTATACATTTATTTATGTATGGGTTCGTTCCTTTTTAAATATGTTAATAATGCTACACATAATTGGAATACACATTCAGGCTAATCATGAATTATGAAATGTTGATGGACTAGTTCTTCATTTCAAAATAATTATAAGGGAAAAAACATAAAATCAGCAAAACTCAATACATACCATATCGTGACGTCATTTGCAATGGGGCGTTAAAATGTTCTTAAACTACCAAATAAAACAAATGGATTATAATCATCGCGTTTAGCGTTGGGTTTTAAGTGTTTGTTTGTTATGGTTTGTGAGTTTATTATGTTGTTTGTAGGCGGCATAGTGCATTAATTGATAACATACATAAATGGAACGTAACATATTGACCTGGCAAGGCAGGCATTTTAAACACACGCCAGGATAGGTTGAACGATCAAGTGCCTTGTATATTATATATAGTATATATTATACACACACGCGCGCGCGCGCGCGCACACACACACACACACACACACACACACACACACACACACACACACACACACACATTTTGTATGCAATTCTTAAAATATAAGCTATTTTAGCAATGGTTTATTCATGATCATTTGTTATAAATCGTGTTATTTGTGTATATTAATAATTAAGGAGCGGTGGTTTACAAATTTTACAAATTTTGATTTTTTTTTTTTTTTTTTTACAGCAGGCATCTTGGATGTATTCTGGGGTCATATTTTACAAAAGCAGTTTATTGTCCTGCAAATACACCCAAGGGCACACTAGTGACAATGTGTGTATTTGTTTCCAGAACGATGTTATGCCTAGATAAACTCTCTACGTGGTCAAATCCTTAATGACATAATCTGCATTTTAAAATACACTTACATTTTAAAACATTATTTAAAACAGATGGTGGATTATGGGGACCGTTTTACACACGTGCACTGTTCGAATTATTGCCTGGTTTGAGGGTCAGTTTGATGGAGATTATAAACCTGTCCATGGTGCTGAAATGTATGGTTTACAGTCAACGTCTGCTGCTCGGAAAATATCAAACCGAAGAATGCCATGCAGACAGTTTTTTTTTATTATTTTCTTAACGTGTTTAGTTGCTAAAAGAATAAAGTATTTTATTTGGATTGTTATCGATTGTTGATCCACAATACGTCAGATCTTGAACACGCTTATACATTCACATAGGCCTACACAATATTTATAGTAAACAAATAACAATATTTATAAATGAGTTTAATAAAATGAATGAAAAATTAAAATGTATTTGTTTCACTTAAAAAACGGTATATCACATTTTATACATTTGTTATCACCTTAACACTAATAAAACCTATGTACTGTAATCCCAAGCTTGATTATATTTGTGTTGAAATAAAAGTTGTTGGCTGTATATTTAAATAAAGGATGCCATGCTGGCAGGCGAAGTGTGTTTTTCTGGGGTTTTGACATCTGGCAGTGCTGCGCTCCTGGGACCTATCCAGTTCTCTATAGACTCCTTGATTGGAATCTAATAGAATATTATCAATTTCTCCCAGGTACTGTCTACCCCTAGCTGGAAAAAAATCTGCCAGCATTTTGCTAACAGAAACGTATCTTGATCATTGTAAAGCACAAAATAAAATCAAGATTTCAAATTCAAAATATATCAGACATCGTTTAAGGTAAACATATTCTATTTGGTTTTATATGCCTTTAACAATTCTACTCCAACAAATCCTTCGAATTGGTTGTCTTCAAGAGATATATACCCATCACTCTTTAAATGTATGGAATATAGGATGAAGGCTATTGTAAATTGAAATACAAAATATTCGTAATTGTTTCTCTTGTATTGCAATTTCTAAACTGCATTTTAATGCTAGTCCTAGTAGAAATCCTAAATCCAAAATGAACACTCAGGAAGTAAAATGTCAATAACTTGACCTACTAATAATGTAACTCATTGAATTCCATGAAAATGTTAAAATCGGTTCTTTAATGAAATACATGTGGCAATGCAATATTTAAAAACATTAATGTAATAAATAAATTAAAATTTCATTTGACAAGTAACGACAATACAGAAAGTACGTTTTCAAACGGTCTCTGCTATAACAGCAATACAGCAACATCTGTAAGAATATATCTATGTGTTCATCAATTCGTTCCGATGATATATTTACAGTAAACAAGTATAGTTCCATGAAACCAATTGTTTTTAAAAAGCAAACAGTACTAAACAATGTGCTTTAACAAACAACAACTTAAGAGTTCATCATTTTCACTAACACGCTGATGTTTACATACAAATCTCAGGATTTATTTTTTAAAGAAAACAATTAATATCTAATATACCTTTCGATTTGTAGATGTACTAATGTAAAAAGAAACGTCTAAGATATTTTATTTAACTGCCACTTCCCTTCGAACATTTTACACATTTTATTTGCTTTAAGAATGTGATTTTCTCAAGCAAAACGAGGAGGGAATCCCAATAAATATGTAATGAAGTAAACATTACCTCACACAATAAATAGTTAATGGGATGAGACCCACGCAATGTAGGCTATTGCAGAAGTATTACAAGCAAATACAAGCAATTTTGGCAAATTAAACCCAACACTGGCAAACATTTCAATTTCTCATTCACGCTAGATATTGTGTAAGGTATAGAAAACGATTATTAAATTCTCCCCTTTTTTGACACAGCTTGAACTTAAAATATTTAGTTATTTGCAAATAAATCTATTTTTTAATTGTCTTTATTATTCTGTCATCACTCTTTAAATTAAAGAGGCATAATTAATTAGGCAGCTCAAAATTAAGTATAGAGACGTCTAAATTAATAATTTAAAGGGAGTTGTTTGGCAGTAATCTAATAATAGCTTTCAGTGGCAGCAACAGAGGTTGTCTGATTCCTCTCGTCGCCTCCTTACAAACACGCCAGCTTGTATCACAATAAAAATGAAAATGGATTTATATAAGTGCGAGTAAAACTTACAAGATGTGTAAGCCGAATGGCTGCATTGATTTAAACATATATGGTTATGATTGATTTCTGATCTATTATTTTTCACAACTGAAACAAATGTCTTCAAAGTGTGCTTAAACGTAACCAGATTTGTTTTCGTTGAGAAAAAAAATGGTGAGGCATAGTAAGGGAAAAAAACGAATTATCTTACTTGCTCAGTCAAACGATCCTTTTTAAATGATTCCACATCCCTTCAGGAAAAAAAAAACATGTCAGTTTGTTTATATTTTTGGAGTGCAATTTTGAGTCACTTCAGATATGACGAATAATTCTGTTTCAGAGTTCAAGTCCTTGATGATTGAAAAGTCAATACGAAATATTATACAAATCGAGCCTGTCTCTTAACAGTGTAAGAGTTCTTGAACCTTTCACTATTTTATTTTAAATTGTCAAAGATCAAGCTAGATGCATGCAGAGTATTTCATCCTTTTCTGTTTCTGCCTCTGGTTACAAAACCAGACCCGGACCACGTTTTTTTTCAGATCTAGCTTTTCTGCAATGGCTGCAATTTTCTCAGAGGAAGGACGGGGTTGAATGGCGAAGTAAGCCTCCAAAGACCTCTTCTCTGGGGCAGCTATGGAGGTGCGCTTCCTCTTTTTCTCTGCCCCGTTGAAGAGCTCGGGCTTGTTCATTTTATCCCTGTGCGATTTTTCTGCCTCCTCCAGCCAGGCTTGCAAAATCGGTTTCAGAGCGATCATGTTGTTGTGCGACAGCGTGAGGGACTCGAATCGGCAGATGGTGCTTTGGCTCAGGGATCCCACACCTGGAATCTTCAGGTTGGCCAAGGCTGACCCTACATCCGCCTGGGTCACCCCGAGCTTGATCCTTCTCTGCTTGAACCTCTCTGCAAAGGCTTCCAAGTCCCTGGGATCAGCTTCAACTTCACTCATGCAGCCCATGTGAGAGAGCCCGTGGGCATGGGCCATGTTGATAGCTGCCTGGTGCATGGGGTTCATGCCTGCCATATGGCCAGGGTGGGCTGGCGTGGAGACAACAGATCCATCCATCCCTGCCATGGCCCCGAGAGCCAGCCCTGGGGTGATGTGATCGAGAAGGTCCCCTTCCAGGGCTTGGTGGGGTTGGTGGTGGTGGTGATGATGGTGGTGGTGGTGGTGAGATGGGTGGGAAATAGGTACAGAGGAGGAAGAAGAAGCCGAGGAGGTACAAGGGATAGTGTTCATGGTGTGATAGGTAGCGTCCGGCTTATAAGGACTATGATGAACAGGGTGATGGTGGCTCTTGGTCTGATGAGAGACTATATCCACAGCCGCCAAAGCTTCAGCTCGGGCCAGCAAACTCTCATCCAAACCTCCAAATATATTGCTCTGCAATTGCAAATAGAATGCACACATTACTGTCAGCAGGGAATTCTCTCTCCACTCTTCAGATTAAAACATTTCCAGAATGTTAAAAAAAATTCTAATAAGAACACACAAAACAAGACACATGCAACATCCCAGGTCATAAAAATTAATATGAAAGGCAAGCCCAACTGAATACATAAGTTGGGAGAAAAAAAATGATTGGAGGTGTTGGATGATTTGCTGTGCAGACATGAAAAAAACATCAAGCAAAAAAGTGGGCTGTCAAAATGTGCCTTTAAGGGGTGATTATGCAGAATACATACCGGTGGGGTTGGGAGACAGGCTCGGCGCATCGCCTCCGAGCTGCTGCTGCTGATAGTAGTGCAGTGTCTAGAAGTAGAAGATGAGGAAGGTGCACTTGAAGTCAAAGCAGACGACGAAGAAGAATGCAAACTGGAATACTTGGGTTCGGGCAAGCTGGTGTGAGGCATGCTGAATGCCTGCTTGTTGTTCAGAGACATCATCATCATATTTGCAGGAGACAGAGTTGAGGCGAGCGCCTCTACAAGTTCAGTCTCCGCCTCTTCAATGAGAACAACTCTCAAGCTCACTTGCTTGTTAAAGTCTCGAGACGCTGTTTAATAACTAGCGGGTAAAATAAACAAACAAACAAACAAATACATAAATAAATAAATAAATAAATAAATAAATAAATAAATAAATAAATAAACGTTCTATTCTGTGTTTAGTACATCTATTATTGCCCCTCTGGTCGGGGGTCTCTCGCGCCAGGTGTTACATGCTCTGATACCTCACAGTGTTGTCGCGAGTAGCGTTGACTACTCTAGTGAAGAGTGCTCGCGCGGTGGGCTACTTCTTCTGCTACAGCTGAGGCACGCGCCGCTTATAACAGATACCCGCCTCCTGTCATTTTGCTTTTTGGATTTTTAAGTCTCTCGCTACACTTCTTCTATCTTGCTTATTTCCCTGCTGATGCTTGTTCCTGCTTAGGTTGCAGTATCAGTCACGGTTGCCGCTGTCACTTTACAAAATTATTGTTGTTTTGTTTTGTTGTTTTGTTTCTTTGTCTTTTTTCAGTCAGGTGTCCAAAACACAAGCTGGTGATGATGTAGCACACTTTGACCACTTTCTTCAGTAGCCAACACAAGTGAAAATTAAATTAGGAGATGCGAGGTGACAGTCTCCGGACTGCTCGACTCTATTGAATGCTGCGGGGACTCGGTCTCCTCTTCTCTGAGCCAAGAGCTGTGCCCGGTCTGTGCTCTCTCGCTCTCTCTCTCTCTCTCTCTCTCTCTCTCTCTCTCTCTCTCTCTCTCTCTCTCTCTCTCCCTCTCTCTCTCTCTCTCTCTCTCTCTCTCTCTCTCTCAGCTACACCTGAAAAACCTTTCATTGGATTTATTATTCTTCATTAGCCACAGCACCGCCGGGGGTGGTCCGCGCATGGGCACTGTTTAGAAAGACACCCTATTCTCACGGCCACTGCTAACATTGTGCTTGGCATCAGCTTTAAGTTTACCGATCACAATGTATCAACAACTGACAGTAGCCTACCAACAACCAGAGGACGACCAAAAAATAGCAAACATATTGATTAGTAGATTGTTAGTTTAAGATGAATTCAGTAGTTTATATTATTCAGGCTAAATACATAGGATATGGGAATTCAGGTCATGTCCAAATGCTCCCTTCAGCATGACACAGGCTATAGAAAGAAGAGATATTGAGAGAATGTGTAATATTATGCGTGTTTGTGTGTGTGTGTGTGTGTGTGTGTGTGTGTGTGTGTGTGTGTGTGTGGATAATACATGCATCCAGATAATTCTTAAATCTGTGTTTCCAATCTCATTTTACTGCATGACTAACTGTTATTCAAACCAGAAAACTGTTTCAGATAATGGCTCATATCGGATAGTAAGAGAAGGGCCTGTAGTTCCAGTGAATTAAAGAAATAACAACTCAGAACGTTATCTACGCTGCATCTCCGTGAAATGAAATAAATCAAAGTGAAATGCTTGACTATCATTTAATTATGGCGCGAATAGCGCCGTGGAAGAAGTAGAACAACATCTCTAAACAAATTATGGCAGGGCGAGGAATGAATTATTAGATTTAAAATTCATTTAGGCTCGCGAAACACGGCTTTTCAATATGTAATCTTCTACGCCTCATCAGATTTATATGCCTAATTCACCTTGACGAATTTATTAGTTTTTGTAATAGTAAAAAAATAAATAAAAAAAATTAGAAGCTCTTTTATTAATGACAGTAGAAAGTGATTTTTGAAAGTCTTAAGGATTTGATTGCAAACCCAATACAATTCAACTCTTGTCGCGTCAGGCTATTATCACATCTTCCTACTAATTAGGGTACTTCATCAGTGATATAATTAAAAACCTTTAATCATATTCTAATTAACAAGGGTTGTCTAATTTGTTTAATCTGTTAGAAGGCTTTGCCTGGGCTAATTGATATAAATCCGCTTGCATTTGGATAACATATACTGTTTTGCTATTCAGATGCTACCACTATAGCGTTCATTGTATACAATAAATTACTCAAGGTGCAAGAAATGCAATTTCTCTTTTTGTTACAAGCTATAAATAAGCACTTTTCAATATATTCAATGTTAATCAATCTAGGTTGTTTTTAAATAATCTTTTTTTATATATAAAAAGCACAATTATTTGTCTAGTCCTTTGCCAGAAAAAGACATTTAGGTTTTGCCTTCATTTTATCCGACCTATTATTTGCTTTATATTTGATAAATATATTAATAGATTTGCCCGTTATATTTAGGAAGACGTTACAGAAATTATTAGCATTTTACTTATTTTAGCTGCCTAAACGCAATATTTCTTGAATATGTGTTGTACTAATATAATTACATTTTATCCTAATAATAATAATAATAATAATAATAATAATAATAATAATAATAATAATAATAATAATTCAGAACAGCTATGCTGGGTTGACTAACTGCGCTTTAAAAAAAGTCAAGATTGTCCATCATACTAATTAATTAACCATATGCATAGTTCATTGAAGCACTCTCAATTGTTAATCCATCTTTTGCAATAGATTTTGAACACATAGTATTTTAATTGTTTGATAATGTACCTGAGACGCACAAAAGCGTAGTTTTAGTTTTGCCAGTATAGCTTTTTCTCCCAAAGGTACAGGTTATAGCATACAACTTGAACTGGATACAGACAATAAAGTGATAAGGTTATAGATAATAAAGGTGTCATTGTCATTTTTTAAAATGAATTTGATGGTAAAGTACAAAATAACAATGTTTTTTTTCTGCAGTATTTTAAGCATCAGTGCTACTCTGAGCATGTACACAGCCCATTTTAGCCGCGAACAGTTGCTCAGCAAAATTAATTAAACTCTTTTCGTGGGGAGTAAATGGTTAAGATAAATGAGGATGCAGACAAGAAGCTGCAGAAATCACTGAAATTAAGGAGTATGAGTGAGGGATCAGCAGCAATGCTATAACTGGATCATCGCTCTCTGTCATATGGTCCACTCAGCCTCTTTGTTTGTTAATAGCTTTTGGCACTGCTTTCTGCTATCCTGATTCACAAGGGCAGTTTAGATGTCCCAAAGCAGCGACAGAGCTACTGATAAAAGTGCATTGCATGTATAACCCTTCGAAATGCCACTAGTCAGATGACTTCTGCTCACAAGTGGGCTGCCGAACATTTTAAAGCAACCTTTAATACACCCGGCCAGAGACATCCAGTGTCTCCTCGCAGATATTGCACGTTTTGATTTATGATGACACTTTAACGAAATCATTTATATTTCAGCGACTCTAAATCGGCGTATGAAATTTGTATTCACACTGACACACACTTTTAAGTATTTATTTTCTCAAAGAAATACATTTACCTACTGTCAGGCTACCTGCTTTGAAGTATATTGAATGAAATATCCGAAAACACAACCTTACAGTGACCGGTGTGTGTTATTCAAATGGTTTAAGTGCAATCGTTTGTTTCTATGGAAGGCCATCTCTGCCGGCTTACAACAAAAACTAACCATTAACGATTACGTACCACGTGATATCAAACTCATTTTCAATTTACAGTGTATGCTGAGTGGTGTATGATGCATGTATTCTGACATTAACAGGTTTTTTTTTGTTTGCTTAACTTTAAAGTCACTGTTCTATATTCACCGTTAGTGTAACAGCAAAATGCAACAACAGACTCGTGTTATATTTATACCCGTGTTGGCTATGTATGTATCATTGTAAATCCTATTCATATTTATAAGCACACACCTTTATATTGTTGCTAGTTTAAAAAAAAAAAAAAAAAAACATGTCAAGATAACTCGGGTGTTTTTTTTCCGAGTGGTATCTCAACTAATTAAACGAGTTGAAATTAAAATCGATGCTTTGATGATAAAATAATTATATACATTTAAAGAGTGAGAGCAAGGTCAACTTTGGAACATCACAAGCAGAATAGCGCACGCGAAACAGTGATCAATGATCTATCTATCTATCTATCTATCTATCTATCTATCTATCTATCTATATATATAAAGCTAAATCAATTCATAAGACTTGTGCCATACGCCAATTTTAAAACTACATGTATTGAAGTTGGCATGTTTAGAGAGAAGACAGTATGGTTACATTGCAACCACGTATATTGCATCACATCTGGTGGGTTACATTTTGTTAAAGAAAATCCATGTAGCCTATTATAATACATATATTAAACACATCTTGAAAACTGTTTCTGTTTACTCAACACCAACAGGCTACCGGTGATAGAGAATGATTTCTGCATTTGCCTGTTTTTATTTTTATCTGCTCGGTCAGAAGATGTAGCTGTCAATTCCATAAAGCAGCAGTCAAAGTACCCCGGCCCGCTCCCTCTACGAGAATGTAGCGAGGGACTCAAAAATGACCGTCACAAAAGTGGTCTAATCCCTCACACTGCGGGGCACAAACGCCTTAATCCTGAAGGAAATGGCGATTTTCCCATGGTTGGCATGTTTTTTTTTTTCTCTTCGTTGTTACAGTGCATAAGGATGAGACAGCAAAAAAAGTCGAATCACTCTCAGGGCAGTACTGCACGGAATAGAATCTCCAAGTCTAACGCCCGCACAATATCCCAACATCGCCCCAGGGCGCAGCGGGGGTTAACTTTGACCGATGCATAATGCAGATTCTATTCTCAAAGAGCATACTTAACAGCAAATCTGATGTGTAGGCCTATCATATCAGTGATGTGTTTATTGTCTCAGTCAAATAGAAATAGTTTTGACAGGACTTCTGCACTTATTTATTTACACTCCTGACAAGTAAAGTCAAAGCATGAAATCAAATTGCAGAGAAGTGCTAAAATGAGGACAGCGAAGCAGGTTTGCAGTTCAAAACAGCGATTCTTATTAAGCAGCGAGCGCACCCGCCGACCGTTACAGTATTTAAGGCTTGGAATAATCGATGCAGTTAACTGTGGCGCACTCTGCTTTCTGACGCTTAAATACAAAAAAAAAAAATATCGAAACCTAATAAAACGTTTCCGAACAAACTTATTGTCCATATTTGAGGGATATGGCCCACATATATGTAAAGCGGCAGCTAAACATGCTGTTAATTTTAACCAATAATGCTGCTCAGTTTAATTTTTATTTTAATAGAAATTTGACTAAACATCCCCTAATGACATAGTCTCAGACAAGCTCTCTAGCTGCTTGGCGTCTGTCTTACCCTAATGTCCAGCACAGTCTGCTTTGGCAGACCTTTCTTGGTGCTGGACCATATTACTTCTCAAACTATTGGTACAGTCTACCATGCTGACTGGGCCAGGCTCCAGCCTCTGTTCATTCACCTGCCTAAAAGGTGGGTTAATGAAACTAATTGATTGGCCAATCATGGCCTACAGTTTCTCCCACAATCCTGACATTCTGATGCAGAGGTAATTGCCAGGTATAGGTGGAGGATTAATCCTGTATCTGCCAGGTATTTCCACCCCATAAAAAGGAAGTCATCGATTAGAACCCCCTTTTGCAAGCCCTGAGACCCATTTAATATTGTACTAATAGACTGATATTTTGTAAAATGCACATGGCCCTGTTTCCTGCTTTACAAAAGTCACTTTAGTTTGCGCAATATGGAAACAACCATTTCCAACTCTGAAAATTAGGCATTAAACTACCCTAAAACAGGAAACTTATCAATTGAGTTATAACATACAAAAAAACATCATGGGTTACAATAATATGTGCAAGCTACAGTTTGTTTTTCCTTTTCTCATAATACACACAAAGAAACAAACTGCTCCTTGAGGAATTCTGAATAGCACATTATTTGTAGTAATTCTTCTGAGATACTGAAAACAGTACGGGTTGATTTAGGTGGCTTGTTTGTTTTTTAATTATGACAGAATCAAGGTAGGAACTGAGAGGTTTACGTGTTTTGATAAAAAGATGTGAATGGCTTTCCCACGGGAGCCATGTGTGCTACAATGCTAATTATAAAGACCACCAGAGACAAGTTTTGTTGTGATCCATTCCTTTGGTATGCCACAGACAAGGTAGCTGTGGTAGCTTGAAACACAAATAAATGCAATGCAACAATGACTGTCAGTCATGTGCTTAATGTCTGCTCTGCATTGGAATACACAGACAACTACTGTAGAGTGATAAACTGCAGTTCTGTTGAGTGTATGGGGAAACGGGAACAGCAGGGGGCGTTGTAGGGTTGAAGAGGGAGAGGAGAGGGGGGTGAGAGTAGATAATAGCGACCCCTCACTTCTAAATATAGCACTATACCCCTGCTTATACCTATATATATATACTTCACATTTAATGTGTTTTTACACATTTTGTTTGTGATAATTTAATGAATTGCTGTAGTAGTTTTTCTAGAAAGTCTTTTTTCCTTGTGTTTTTATTCTGTTTTACAGATAATATGTGCAGGCCTGTCTGCAACGTGGTGCTCAGCAAGACCGAGATACTTGCTTAGGTACCAAACCGGGACCAAGGTTACTGCACCGGTAACAGTACCTTCCCGGTACCGACCCGGTTTAATCCCATTACCTTCCCCATACTGACCCGGTTGTTCCTTGCATCATGCCTGGGTTTTGTCCCAGTCTGCCTATTGAGGACAAGCATGGCAGGTGCTCTTCCTGCCTGGGGCCAGAGCATGCCAAGGAGACACTGGCAAATCGCAGCTTCTGCGAGTGTTGTGTTCTGCTTTCTCCAAGCGCACGCTTGAGAAGAGGTTATCCCACAGCTCTAAGGAGCTTTCTGCTTCCCTGTGGCAAAGTGGGTAAGTGTGTGCAGGTGAAGGTAATACAGCAGTCCAGAAGAAACAGACAGACAATGATATCCAGGTGCAATGGTATTTATTGGTTGTATTTTTTTTCCAAAGCCTGATGGCAAAACAACAGTAAACAAAAATGATGTAGTGATACAGCGGCATGTATCACTTTATTTATAATCCCCGGGTTTGACCCGTAACCAATAGTCCCATTCTTTATACACCCACACGTAACACAAAACACATACACAGGTTCTTTAGTGAGTAAATTAGTGCTTGTGGTGCAAATACAGTTCTTCGTGAAACAAGGGAAGTGCTGGTGTCCGGTTTGGTGCTGGCCTTTGGCTACAGCTCTGGATCGTGTTAGTAGACTAAACAACAAACAAACAGTTTTAGCAAGACAGTACGAAACAAACACAACACTCACGTTTTTCACCTTTCTCCTTTTAGGTTCTCTCTAACCATTTACAAAGGACCAGATCACTTTACTACGTTCCCTTTTTATACCCTCACTCATGACCTCTTGGTTAACGAGTGCATATGCTCCTCCAATCCGCGGATGCCACTCCGTTTCCCGTCCGGGTCATTGAGTTTGTGTATTGTAGCTCCACCCCCTTTCTAGATGTCCGACTTCCACCTAACCCTGGGAATAAACTGTCATGCCATTTAGTCCAGGGTGCTCTGTTCCCTTTACACAGCGCCCTCGCAGGTCGGGAGGGAGATCTAACACCAATAATCATTCGATCTCTGTCACAGTCCCTTACTCCTGCTCAGTGCTCTTTGCCTTCACCCTCTCTTACTGAGGTGATTGCATCCGCACGCCATGGCTCTGCACCAAGATAGAGTGGACAACGCACCTGGGAATGTAGCCCAGGCTGGAAACTGTCTTCATAATCTTCCTCATCCCGCTTGAGCTCTGTCTCTCCTTCCCCTCCCCCGTGGAAGAGGAAGAAGAGTCGCTCTTCCAGGTGATCAACAGACTCGGAGCAGATGGAAAAGATCTGGACAGCTGTTTCCCACCAAGGAACTGTTCTCGCTGAAAAACTGTGGAAACTTTCAATGCCACCTGCCCTGCCTGTTCCCTTGGAGCCCCATGAGCTACAAGCGCAAATTGGCCACAAGAGGACATACTGTCCATCACTGCCTCTTAGGAGGTGGCGAACAGGAGCTGATGTTCACATCTGAGCACATGTGGTCAGACGGCACATCCCCTACAGTTCAACTCTCCCTGTCGACATTAAGAGGGCCACTGCAAGGTTGCAAGTGCCCTGGCCTACAACAAATGAAACAAGGCAGTCCGTTTTTGACAAGGAGCCTACCGCCTCTCCCATACCCTCCCAATTCACCCGGATTTGCTCAATGAAATCCAGTCTTCCTGGGATAATCTGGCAACAGCTGGGCCTGGCCCATTTTCCACCGGTTGAGGCTTCTATTGCTGCCTTGGTCCACGCTAGGGAACTACAATAGCATCCTGGTAGCCTACCAGTCGCATTTGCTGTGGTGCCTCTCTAAGAACCACAGGCCCTCACCACAACAGCTGGATGAGCTGCACCTGGTTAACAGAAACCTGCTCCATGTGTCCCAGCTCAACGGACAGGCTCTAGGTAGAAACTTGGCACTCAGGCAGCTTTGGCTTTCTCAGGCACATGTGCCTGATAGGGACACAGCACTGCTGTTGGATGCCCCAATAACCCAGGTAATACGTTTGGTCCTGCGGTGGATGATATGCTGCAGAGCTCTCATCGCACATGGGAATCAATGAAGGAGCTGATTCGCCAGCTTCCCAAACGACCACCTCCTGTACGTAAACCAGCAGCAAACTGTGAGCGCAGTCCTTTTGATACCTATGGGGCAGAGTCATGACTGCGTCACAGACTCAAAGTGCAGTTACAGTGCATAAGGATGAGACAGCAAAAAAAGTCGAATCACTCTCAGGGCAGTACTGCACGGAATAGAATCTCCAAGTCTAACGCCCGCACAATATCCCAACATCGCCCCAGGGCGCAGCGGGGGTTAACTTTGACCGATGCATAATGCAGATTTTATTCTCAAAGAGCATACTTAACAGCAAATCTGATGTGTAGGCCTATCATATCAGTGATGTGTTTATTGTCTCAGTCAAATAGAAATAGTTTTGACAGGACTTCTGCACTTATTTATTTACACTCCTGACAAGTAAAGTCAAAGCATGAAATCAAATTGCAGAGAAGTGCTAAAATGAGGACAGCGAAGCAGGTTTGCAGTTCAAAACAGCGATTCTTATTAAGCAGCGAGCGCACCCGCCGACCGTTACAGTATTTAAGGCTTGGAATAATCGATGCAGTTAACTGTGGCGCACTCTGCTTTCTGACGCTTAAATACAAAAAAAAAATATCGAAACCTAATAAAACGTTTCCGAACAAACTTATTGTCCATATTTGAGGGATATGGCCCACATATATGTAAAGCGGCAGCTAAACATGCTGTTAATTTTAACCAATAAGCTCTGTCTCTCCTTCCCCTCCCCCGTGGAAGAGGAAGAAGAGTCGCTCTTCCAGGTGATCAACAGACTCGGAGCAGATGGAAAAGATCTGGACAGCTGTTTCCCACCAAGGAACTGTTCTCGCTGAAAAACTGTGGAAACTTTCAATGCCACCTGCCCTGCCTGTTCCCTTGGAGCCCCATGAGCTACAAGCGCAAATTGGCCACAAGAGGACATACTGTCCATCACTGCCTCTTAGGAGGTGGCGAACAGGAGCTGATGTGGTCAGACGGCACATCCCCTACAGTTCAACTCTCCCTGTCGACATTAAGAGGGCCAATGCAAGGTTGCAAGTGCCCTGGCCTACAACAAATGAAACAAGGCAGTCCGTTTTTGACAAGGAGCCTACCGCCTCTCCCATACCCTCCCAATTCACCCGGATTTGCTCAATGAAATCCAGTCTTCCTGGGATAATCTGGCAACAGCTGGGCCTGGTCCTTTTGATACCTATGGGGCAGAGTCATGACTGCGTCACAGACTCAAAGTGCAGCTTTGGCATACAATTTTCAGGATTCAGGTCTTTAGGAGGTAAATACCCATTCGGTAATGTTTACATTTCTATTTCAGGGGACCAAGGTTATAATAATAATAACGTTCCCATATTTCTATCTTTACTGACAATGCTTTACACAAACAGTAAACCATGTGTGCCAGACCTTGCCATCTCAATTCACAAGTGATCGTGTGCATTGGTCGATAAATGTTGTCCCATTGCGCCCATTTTAATTCACCATTGACTCAGTACTGTGGCTGAGGTAATGGTCCTAGAAACAACTTCATGAAAAAGAGCTTCTGATGACTTTTCTGAGGAGACAGGCTCCACCAATTGCTCACAAGATCATACTAGGTTCTTCATACATTTGGAAGATATAATAAAAAATGATAACGTGACAACAAAAGCATTGAAGTTAAAAAAGCCAATATGATGGAATTCCCAAATGCATGTACATCCAGAGGCTATTTTATTATTATTTGCTTATTTAGCAGATGCCTTTATCCAAGGCAACTTACAGAGACTAGGGTGTGTGAACTATGCATCAGCTGCAGAGTCACTTACAATTACGTCTCACCTGAAAGACGGAGTACAAGTGACTTGCTCAGAGTCACACAATGAGTTAGTGGCTGAAGTGGGATTTGAACTGGGAACCTTCTGGTTACAAGCCCTTTTCTTTAACCACTGGATCACACAGCCTCCATTTCTATTTTTATCTATTTCTCCTACTCTAGCTGGATGCTCTTCTTGGTGTTAGTTGACCCTGTCTAACAAAAATGCCACACACTGTCAGACATGTTAAGTCAAAACCCATTGAGCTTGGAATGAGACTTACTTATTTTAAGAAAATATTTTGTATCAAATTAAGCAGTATCACTCCTAAAAGAAATGAAATCATTATTTTATTTTAAAATCTCACTCATTTGGATGTTCAGAATGACAATGGCATCTCTGTACTGCACTTCATTGACTTTATTTGTGCTGCAGTCTTGAAAGTTGTAACATCGATTAGAGTAACTGTAGAGTAGCCATTGGCTTTTAACCATTTAACTGCCAGTTACATAATTTGCTACTGAAAATTATCGATCTTTTTAAAGTGGCTTATGTACACAAAAAACTGAAAATCACCGGCTTACAAGAAGGGAAAGGGGGGTCCCCGAGTAGTTCACCTGGTAGAAGCGCAACCGTGTGGTGCACAGGTGAGTCATAAAGTACAGGTTTGCACTGGGGACTCCGAAGGGAGCATCGTATTGGCTCTGGAGCTCCCCTGGGTTGGGGATACCAAACCGTCAGGGACTGTTTCTCCTCATCGCACTACAGTGAATCCTGCTGGCCAGGCACACAGTGAGCTCAGAGCAGACACCTGTAGGGCTGGCCTTTGTCCTCCAGAGGTCGGTAGCTTGCTGACACCCGCTCGAGTTCCTGGGTGATGAAGGTGGCTTGGTTGTGGGGATCGGAGGACACCCACTGAACCTACGGGTCTCCTGAAAATGTGGGGAATTGCTGTGGTGAGGGGATTGGACATTCCAAATTTGAAGAAAATTGGAGGAAAAATAATAATTGGAAAAGAAGGGAAAGGGTCTAGTTGTAATCATACAGGTAACCCAAGTCTTTATTCACAACTTTGAGTGTACATATAGCTTTTCATATATATATATATACATATTTTTTTAAAGGACCACTTACTGTAGGGGAAAAAATGTGTTTGCCAATACTAATACTACGTTCATAAAGAGAGAGGAAAAAAGAGTCTAGCAACTGATTAGAACAGGCGAAAGTGAGGTGAGATTAGAGGTCAACAAAACAAATAACACACAGATTTACTATTGCTGATGTCTTTTAGAGAGACATTAGACTTTGCGAGCCTGAATGGTATACAGAAGCTGCAGGGCAGTAAATGATAAGGTCAATACTTATAATGATGTCACATACCTCAAGGTGCTCGGAATCAATATAGAAAGGCCTGATGCAGCTGTCAGCAAGTCAAATTGTCTTCAGCTTTGATAAAAAATCCCTTTTTGGAAATATTTATCTTGCAGTATACTAAAGCCGGCTCAAGATTCTGTCAGTCAAGATGTTGTGTTCTTATGTATTATGTTTCTAGAGGAAGTTCAGATCAACCTTTCAGGTATAAAATGTATGTTTCCTTTTTGGTTAATTACATTAATATGGTAGGTACATTTTTAAACTTTAAATTATAAATATGTAGAGACAATACAAATAACAACTGAATTGCAAATTTTCTGACATATTATATTTCCTGTTGCTAACAAAATATTAATTTGTCTTTGAAACAATTTCATTAAAAAATAGGCTGTTGTATGCCTGTGTCTGCTTTTCATTTTGTAAAATAAAAGATACACTAAAATACTTTATATTTTCAATTTTTAATAATAAAAATATATATTCTGTAAATAATTTATTTTGATGATTTGCTATAGTGTTTGAGTGGTTGAAATTCCGGACGATGAGAAACCCATACGGTGAGAGCGATTCCTGTCACCGCACACCGCAGTTCCATATAGATCTTCCTGTTCTTAATTTAGCATTATTTGGTAGAAATTGCATGTCTAGTAGTAGTAACCACTCAGGAATCTCGTAGTAATCTCTTTTATGATTAGGGGCTTTCATAAATCAATTGCACAAAGACTAAATTCCACTGTCAACCTGTATGAATATAAACAGGATGAGTTTAAATGAAACATGACTGACTTTGACTGATAGAGCTGCTCTCCCCACAAGCAGAATTAAAGCTCAGTGGGTGCCCTCAAATGATATTGTGATATCTTCAATAAGCTAAATAATGTTACTGCCAAGTTTCATGGCAAAAGTTAAGTGGTTCTCCAGATATTTGCTAACATAGACTAATAAATAGCCAAGAAAAGGTTTATTGTCTTCATGCAGTATAAGCTTGCTATTAGCCACTTTTCCTTTTGGAAACTTATATGTGAGCTATTCGTCACTGACATAAAAATGGAGGTAGGGGGGTTGTGGCATGGTAGAGTCACAGCCCAGATGTTACTTGGCAGGGAGAAAAACTCAGACACAGAAAGCTGCAAGTTTAATCCACTAATGTGCTCTTTAATAAACAAACACACAAAAATAACATGGACAAAACCATTAAACAAAACACATTAACAAAATAAACGGCACATGGGCCAAAATAAAAGGGTTTACAAAAACTCACGAACACAGAACGGCACAACACAGCACGGAACACAAACACAGACCTCCACCTCTCACCAACATTAGTAGCTTTCACCCTGCCACACTGCCACAGGAGTCAAAATTGGCAACTTTACTATCACGTTTTTCTAGCGCTGGCCCCTTCTGTAGAGATTACGTCTTTTTTCTACCATTGTTACTTTGCACAAAGTTCCCACAGTCAGCCAACCATTTAAAAACATTTTAATCCCATGGAAGTGACTAAAAATTGTTTCAGTCCAATGCAATAACATCATTAGAATCAACAAAAAATGTAACCCGCAGAGATCTGCCACATTGTGAAATATAGTGTAGTGTCATTATGCCCCAGGCCAAAAATGCCATTATAGATATACCTTAGTGGTATGATGCTACTGTGTTGCAAAGTGATAAAAAAAAATGGCTTAGATTTCTTAGTGAGAGCATCTGTATATGCTGAACTTTGAGGGTGCTTGTTGGGTATGAATTGCCTCGAGTCTATTTCTTCATGCATAATAGGTGCACAGCTAGGTTAAAACAAACAAGCAGTCGATACAATGCAAGACCATAGCTGAAGTCCAAAGTACCACAGTCTGGAACCATTGGGAGAATGTCTGCATATTATATATGGGTAGGGTGTATAATGTAGGTAATATTATCATTATACTGTATATACAAAAGATGTGAATTATACAATAGGGATGAAAGTTCCCCATATCTGTACTATATGGTTCATCATGATTTGTATAATTAAAGCACCAATGCATGTTAAAATTCTATCAACTTAAACCAACAAAATGGAAATCAAAGCCTGTAATTTTGTGGGGTAATTGGGGGTAATTGTGTGTAATGGTGGCTTTGTAGGAAGATACTATGTAAAGCTAATGTATTTTATATTCATATTCAGTGGATCCAATTGGAAGATATCACCTGTGGCAGACTGGGGAGGAAAGAGAGAAAATGTAGTCATGGGGGGTTTGGTTGCAAGACTACATCCCCCAGAATGCCACGGGAGTGAATCAGGATGAGTTACACCTGGCTCTACTGAAAGGAGGGACACCTTCCTGTGATTAAGCAAGCAGGTACAAAAGAAAGTTGAAAGAGACCAGTGTGGTCAGATTGGAAGTAAAGGTATGGTGTTTTGTAACAGTAAACAGCTTAGCTGTCTGGTTTTAGTTAGAACCTGAAAAGTTGAGTTTGTACTCCAATGGGAGTTTGGTTTTTGTTTGTTCTTTTGCTTGGTTGCAGTGTTTTGTTTAAACTTTTTTGTTTTGTGTAAATAATAAAAGGGAACAAAACTTCTGTCTCTAGGTGAGTGCTATTCCTGCCACTGTCTGCCTTGACCACCAGTCATGTTACCACACACCATAGAAAACAACAACATTTTTTTGTAATCCTATTATTTCTTTACTTTGCTGTTTTTGTACATGTGTTTACAAACATCTAACAAAAAAAAAGTTTGTGTTGATGTTTAACTGCATACAAAACATTATATGTCATTATGAGTAAATATTTGAGAATGCATTCCACGAACTACCTAAATGTGATACAAACAAAAAAGGAAAACAGGTTCAATAGTGGATGGGTTAACAAGTTTAAAGAATAGGCATCACGCGATTATAGACAGAAGTCAGACATCAGTCTTTACAAGTATGCAAAGTTTAGTAAAATCCATCCTTCATGTTTTGCTTCTAACACAGTGAACAAGAACAGTGTTCTTGTGTGTGATGTTTAAGTGCCTAGATGTTCAGAAACATAAGAATTATGGCATTACAACATTTGAAATAGATGTCATAGATTTGTCTCCATTCATCCAACTTGTCTGGACTCCATAATAAACATAATATCTATCTTTGAAAGTATTTTCTCAATTGTGGGCCATGTTATTTAATGATGTTTTGATACCAAGGCTTGTATTAGCTTTACATTAGATATGTGTGACCCTGAGCAAGTCACTTAACCTCCTTGTGCTCCGTCTTTCGGGTGAGACGTAGCTGTAAGTGCTCTGTAGCTGATGCATAGTTCACACACCCGAGTCTCTGTAAGTCACCTTGGATAAAGGCGTCTGCTAAATAAACAAATAATAATAATAATAATAATAATAATAATAATAATAATAATAATGTGAAAGGGATATAGTGGAAGCTTATGTACATATGACAAATATAACATTTTTCCATATATCCGGAGAACAGGTTTCCCAATAGTCATGAAACTTGGAATTAACATAAGTTATTGACAGTATCAGATTCTGGATATACAGTGTCTTGCATAAGTATTCACCCCCCTTGGACTTTTCCACATTTTGTAGTGTTACAACCTGGAATTAAAATGGATTTAATTGGGATTTTTACCATTTGATTTACACAACATACTTAACACTTAGAAGGTGCAAAATATGTTTTTATTGTGACACAAAAGTTAATTAAACAAAATAAAAGACATTTGTTGGTTGTATAAGTATTCAGCCCCCTGAGTCAATACTTGGTAGAAGCACCTTTGACAGCAATTACAGCTGTGAGTCTTTTTGTGTAAGTCTCTACCATCTTTGCACATCTGGATCCTGCAATTTTTGCCCATTCTTCTTGGCAAAATTGCTCAAGCTCTGTCAAGTTGGATGGGGACCGTTGGTGAACAGGAATTTTCAAGTCTTGCCACAGATTCTCAATCGGATTGAGGTCTGGGCTTTGACTGGGCCATTCTAAGACATTCAGGTTTTTGTTTTTAAACCACTCCAGTGTAGCTTTGGCTGTGTGTTTAGGGTCATTGTCCTGCTGGAAGGTGAACCTCCGCCCCAGTTCCAGGTCTCTTGCAGACTGAAATAGGTTTTCCACTAGAATTTCCCTGTATTTGGCTCCATCCATCTTGCCCTCAATCCTGACCAGTTTCCCAGTCCCTGCTGATGAAAAGCATCCCCATAACATGATGCTGCCACCACCATGCTTCACTGTGGGGATGGTGTTCTCAGAGTGATGAGCAGTGTTGGCTTTGTGCCACACATAGCGTTTTGCGCTAAGGCCAAAAAGTTCAATTTTGGTCTCATCAGACCAGAGAACCTTTTACATACATGCCTTTTGGCAAAATCCAAACAGGATTTGATATGGGTTTTTTTTCAGCAATGGCTTTCTTCTCGTCCGGGTTATAGTTGTCCCATGGACGGTTTCTCCCATCTCAGCTGTGGATCTCTCCAGCTTCTTCAGAGTTACCATTGGCCTCTTGGTTGCTTCTCTGACTAATGCCCTCCTTACCTGGTCACTGAGTTTTGGTGGACGGCCTTCTCTAGGCAGAGTCGCGGTTGTGCCATATTCTTTACATTTTTTAATAATGGATTTAACGGTGCTCCTGGGGATGTTCAAAGTTTGGGATATTTTTTTATAACCCAACCCTGATTGGTGCTTCTCCAGAACTTTATCCTGGACTTTTTTGATAGCTCCTTGGTCTTCATGATGCTGTTTGTTTAGATATGCTCTCTAACAAACTCTGGGGCCTTCCAGAAACAGGTGTATTTAATCTGAGATCATGTTACATTTTAATTGCACACAGGTGGACTCCATTCAACTAATTATGTGACTTCTGAAGGCGATTGGTTGCACCAGAGCTTATTTAGGGGTGTCACAGCAAAGGGGGTGAATACTTATGCAATCAAGACTTTTCAGTTTTTTATTTGTAAATCATTTTGAAAAATATGTAGATTTTTTTCCCCACTTCGACATTATGGACTATTTTGTGTAGATCAGTGACACAAAATCCTAATTAAATCCATTTTAATTCCAGGTTGTAACACTACAAAATGTGGAAAAGTCCAAGGCGGGTGGATACTTATGCAAGGCACTGTATATGAAGGTGCCTGTCTGTCCAGTCCTCTCCCCATCTGTATCCATATATTGATAATTGCTTATCAAATGATCATTATTCTTCAATACTATTCTGTACACACACTTCATATATGTCATGGTCATCAACTCTTTCACCATACTTATAGACTTAAATATTAATTTACAGCTGTGGCGGGGAATGTGGATTAACTGATATACTTGTTCTTTTTCTGCTTACTTGTCAGCTAATGCAACTTTGACATAGTCTCTCGCGTTCTAAAGGACTGCTATAGTAGCTAGTAAAGTCTTGTCAAATGACATAAATGTCGCTTGTGTTTTGTGGTGTTGTACTTTCAGTTTCGAATTTTAAATAGTTAATTGTTAACTTTTACTTAGTTTAACATTATTTGAACACTCAACTTTAAAGAGTTACAATTCAGACATCCCGCACAATAGCGTTTGCTCTAGCTTTGACGTCATCCTTGTCGACATTACCGTAATGAACAGAAAACGTGACTATAAGCCTTTCTAAACATGAGGGGGAAATAACAAAATCAGTTCGACGTATAAACAAAGTAGATATAAATTTCATTTATTCAAATAAAAAAAAAGAAAGTGAATTTGTGTCTGGGGAAAGAGCCAAAGATGTTGTCTTAATCTATTCTTCCTCAAATGGTATTTGCGTACGTATTAGGTTCTGAAGGGTAATGATGGCGACTTTCTAATATCTGAGGAAATAACATACCGCAAAGCTTTTGTCCAATGTTTTTAGCTGCATCACATACTTGACCAGAGTGATACAGAGCACCGCTTTCGGTTCTCAAAATGGGTCTTTTAGATAGGCTAAGGAAGGAGTGGTTCATTATAGGAATCGTGCTTGTGATCACCTTCGCAAGGCTGGAGCCTTCTGTAGGAGTGAAGGGAGGTAAGTGTAACGAGCTAGTGAATGGGCTTTTTTGTTTGTTTCTATATAGTAACTAAAATGTAAAATACTATTTAGTTTTTAAGTGCACAGATAGTAATGTTACATTATATTTACACGCGTCTCATCCATGGAATTACTAGCTGGTAAGTTACCACAATGGCAGCGGTTTCTCATTTCTGGCTATATATTTTTATAATGGCTTATGTTGTAATAAAAACAGTGCATCAATAATAGTCTTTTTTTTCTAAAACATGTGCTAATATGTAATACTTTTTAGCATCGAAGCAGAGTCTACAAGTAGCCTACTTATTTATGTATTTGTTTTCATATACAGCATCTTAATTTATGCAGCAGCAGTACAGTGTTTTTCTCATGAGTTTTGGTTCACAGTTAATTAAGTTTGACTTTGCAACACGTTTTAATTTTACAATAGAATATATTCATACACTGAGCATACACACAGTCAGGACATACAGTCCTTGTCAAGGCTGTGTGTGTTTGAGAGTGACACGTTGCATTTCGGGTCCACTTCCGTGTTGTGCAGTTTCAATTCTGTCCTATGCTGTACTAGCATAGGCTGACCGTTTAGAATTTTTTTTTATAGCGCTATGTAACACATTGATGATACTATCTTGATTGAGTCTCTTATAACCTGATTCTTAATAAACTGTGTCGCGCTCGTATTCTGTTGCACACGTTTTAGAGAATGCAGGAGTGCACCTACTTTACATTGTGTAACGACTGAATTTGACACAAGACTTGGATGGAGGTGAAATCATTTTAACATAAGTTATATTGTAGACGTGGACACGTTGATTAATATTAATGCCACGAATAATTGTGAAATATAACCGCCTTTTGAGAAAGCAGCTGCACAGCGACACTGACATGTGCATTGAGCTACATGTAGCTGTTTTTTCTTTCTTTCTATCAGTTATACAGGTAGGCCTATGTCAGAAATAAATAGAAACACCTTTTAGTTACTTGGTTGGCAGGTGCTTATTTCATATCCAATCCTGCACAAATTATTAATGTTTCAGCCTAAGACATCCTGGATAACAGACTTCCATCATTTCCAGCCCCAGCTA
Organism: Acipenser ruthenus; assembly: GCF_902713425.1. Lineage (NCBI taxonomy): Eukaryota > Metazoa > Chordata > Actinopteri > Acipenseriformes > Acipenseridae > Acipenser > Acipenser ruthenus. Next base: position 67,702,684 of record NC_081190.1, on the reverse strand, counting down.
TAGAGGATTGTTCAGGGAACCCACTGGAATAATTTTAAAAGCTAGGATACTATTTAGACACCAGTGTCGTCTATGATGGTCATATATTATTGTTATGACAGATGTTTCCAATTTATTTTTTCCGGACCCTGTTTTAAAATGTTAGGTGCCTTTTGTGTGCTGTCTTAAAAACACATAATAGTACATTGCTAGTATCATAAGCTGATCCTCAAGTCTAGAGTAGTTTAATTGTTGTAATCAAATGTTGTGTACAGCATTGCAAGTGTTGAATGTACCTTATTAGTAAAAGTTTTCTGGCATGATAATGTATGCTAGTTTTGAATAAAGAATTCAACCACAAGTATTCTTCTTCCCTTTCTTTCAAAGGACCCCTGAAGCCTGAGATCTCAATCACATATATCGCTGTATCTGCAATATTTTTTAACAGCGGACTCTCATTAAAAACTGAGGTAAAAAAATAAAAAGGTTTTATTATTTCATAAAGCTAAGACATATTGTTGGCCATTACTTGGACTGTGTCTTGTAAATACTGTATTTATTAAGTATGATGATACACTATTTTATATTGCTAACAAGTTATCAAGTACCAGGTAAATTAATTCTTAGAAATATTCACATGATAATATTTCATAGTCATATAAACTAATTGAAAGTATGAACTTGTCTTCATTACACTGATGAAGACAGCAGCAGAAAGGTTTATCTACTTGGATCGCTATTTTATTATTACAAATCTTTAATATACAGCTGCAAATATGGTGTGATTACAAACACTTTATATTTGACTTCAGTGGAGCAGAAACTTTCTTGCACTCGTCTGTGTGGTCATAATTTAAAAAAAAAACAAAAACTAGTTGTCTCTTAGCTGTCATTTTTCACAATGTTCCATAGATCTACTTAAGGTTGAAATAGGCTTCCCTAAAATGTAATACATTTTCTTCATTTGATTTCCATTTGGCTATACCCACAGATATGGATTTGTCTGTCATTGTTATACTAAAATGACACTGTGTACATCTCTATAACCAATCAATCAATTAATCTGTCAGTCAGTTGCAAAGCCGAGCCCTGTTTTTACTGAATACCTGTTCGTATAATAAAAATAGTGACATACTGTAAATATTTATGCCTTACTCGTGCATTTGCATAGTTGCGTATATGAGAAGTTTACATTTTCCTTTGTTTTGTACGGTTCCTGCAGCAATGAAGGGTGGATTTGGCATGCAGTTTAAATGCTTCAAATCCCACTGGCTTATAAAGATATATGAACACCCTCAAAGGAAGAAATTAGTAATTCATACTTTTGTTAGCATTTTGCTGCGGCATCTCGGTTCTGAAATGTGTCATGTTTGATGGAGGTCTGAATCTATATTGGTCATACTTTGCTTGCATTATAGTCGAAGAAAAATGTGGCAAATCCTGGAAGTGGCTCTTACAAAACAAGCTGTAGTTGAAGAGATCTCTCTTATGTCCCAGGACAGTTTATTTGCACTTATAAAGCCCACCTGCTCTTCTTTGATGCCTCTATGAGATATAGATCTTCAGTAACACTGAAAGGAAATTAAGTGAAGGAAGACCAACATTGAAAAAAAGGATCTTTCTTTAGTTTGGTTTATGGGGCAGAGAAACTAAATCGCCATGTTGTCTTTTTTGTCTGACCAGGTAATGACCAGACAGGCTAGCTGGCCCATACTGGCAACTTAACCCTTGGCCTCAAACTGATAAGATGTCTCTGCAAACCACCATGCTGTGTGTTTGTCTAATATATGACATTGATGTTGGAATGTAAATAAGTCTTTTCTGTTTCCTCTTCTTTAATGGGTTTTGAATGAACAAAGGTATCCATTTCTGTAAGAGTCCTGGTTTCCTAGGTAGTTGTCTGTTTATTTGCCACAATAGGTTTATTGATTAAGAAGGTTAGATTGAATACCCAAAGTTCATCACTCATGAATGCTACATAATATACATAAATGGTACACCTGACCACCTAATGTGCCAGGACCATAATCCAGACTTGATTTGTAATGTATCATTAAAGTTTAGTAATCTATCATTTAACCAATGTTTTTGCCCAGGTGTCTACAGGAACCAGAGTAATGATGCTGTTCTCTTTTGCAGGAGCTAACCAGTGCTTTGATGCATGTGAAGCTTCACCTTTTTGTCCAGATCTTCACACTCGTATTTTTTCCTGCTGCAATATGGCTTTTCCTGCAAATCTTATCATTAACCACCATCAATGAATGGCTGTTAAAAGGGTATGTTTGCAGTTCTGTAACTTTTTGAATATATGTTTAATAGTTTCATTAACTTGGGCATTCAATGTGGCTTTTATATTGTGACATGTTTGTTTAGGAACTTGCTTCCTGGCTGACTCCAGGCTCTCTATATGCATACCATATAGCCTAACTGATGTTCTTTGTTAGCTGTAAAATAGCCCACAGACAGTATGGTTCTAACTTTCAGGTCTTGCAGTTGTTTATTCAGTCGGGTATGCTTTAAGTTGGTTAGATTTAGCCTGGAGAAATAATGTTATCTTTGCTTATGTTTGTCAGAATGTACTAAATGGCCAAAACTGTGTCTTTCTCCCTCCTTTTTTCATTTTTTTAATTCCATTGCATTTATAGCACCTTGTTCCAACAACCATGGCCTTTAATTGCTTAGTTTAATTCAATTATATAACCAAGGGGCTAGTGAAATGGATAGGCACATGTGAGCTTCATTGGCTAAATTAAGAAGGGAAAACACTGATAAGTTCAGTTTTTTCTAACATGCATGTTTATATATAGTTCAGTTAATTAATGTTTATTTTTATTTGGTTGTCTATCCGCCCACCAGCAACCAGTTTACAGCATCTAGTTTATCATAATACCATAGTGTATTGTAGCAAATCTGAGAACCTAATATTGGTTTCTGAAAATATTAACAAAACACAAATGTTCACAAAAAAGTAATGAACATTTCAGCTCACATAATTTGGAAATAATGTAAAGCTGAACAAATTAATTCACTCAAGTGTAGAATTTTTGTAGGGAGACATTGAACTGCATGTACATCATCAAGCGACTGCTTTTTTTTATTACTGGCACCATATTTTATTTAATAACAGTACCTGATTTGAAAGTTTTTCTTCCCTTTTTAGGCAGTTGGTGCTTGTATCCAATGTGTTTAGTATAGTTTTTATGATAAAGCACATTTATTTTATCCAATTTAAATTGAAGCACCTTAGAATAAATATTTGCATGTTTTATTAAAAACTTGGTGTTGTGAACTACATATTACCAACTGGCAGCTGAGAATGTACATACAGCGTTTAGTTTATATATATATATATATATATATATATATATATATATATATATATATATATATATATATATATATATATATATAAACACTATATATACACAATATTATTTTTAACTTAAAACATTTTATTTTTTAGATTAAAAAATCAAATTCAAGCAGAAAAGTAAATTTACTTATTTTATTTCTTCATATCTATAAATTTTCTATAATACGATGGCGTCATTCCATGAAAAAGTTACATTTGCCACATTGTCCAGAGATGGAAATAACTCCCATTGCATAGTACTTTGATCCATTTCTGGTTTTATGTGAGTTTAATGAGACACACCAGAGCTTGTTTCTATACACTGTGGCTAATTAAGCTTGTCGTCAAACCTGGAATGGGTGAAACTGCTATGCAATAGGAGTCTTATTTCCATCCCTGATGTTATTGATATTAGACTAATGACAATCACAAGACTTTTGTGGTGGCTGGTCGATCCAGATGTTTTCACTATTTATTGCTTGCTTTAAGGTTTTAAATAAAAAGGAAGGGGCCACAGCATTATTTTTGACCCAGATATACAAAGTAGCTTATTTTTTATACTTATTGCATCACATTCCAGTGATGTTTATTTAACATCTAAAAGCAGAATGTTAAATTAAGGTTGTGTTCACATTGGGTTCATTACAAATAGCCTCAGGTTCAGTTCCTTTTGTTTAAAACAATGACAGTTTTCTTTCTCACACTTACCTGGATGCACATGCACTGAGTTCGTTTGGTTCAGTTTCATTTTTTTCAGGGCTGAGTTGCAGCTTGCAAGTGAACTTAGTTTTTTTATGATTAATGGACTGGATGTTTACACTGTCTGCAATGCATTGTGGTATCTCAGGTTGAGTTTACATTTTTTACATTTTAAATAGCATTTTATCTCTATTGAAAAAAGCACTGGAGGAAAGTACAGGAGCTAGAGTGAGAGCATTCTCTTTGTCAAGTTCTGCCTGGATTTTGATGTCTGACCAAATTTCGTTTCTTTCACACTTCGTATTGTCCTTGAGATTTTTTGACTGAACTTTATACTTAAAATATTTGTAGAATACCAGACAAACAACTGCGACACTACCAAACAACCAGCTACACACAATTAACTGGGACCCCCCCCCCCCCCCCAAATGAACTCTGTGTGAGCACAACCTAATACTTAGAATATAAGTCTTTTAGTTTTTTTAATTAAAAAATGTTGTTTGGTCAAGGAGCACAAGGAATTGAGAAGGTTTTCAAACTGTTTATTCTTAAAATACATTTGAGAGTGACTCAGGTATCGCAATTTTGGATGCCAGATCTAAACTTTAACTCCCTTTTCATGCAACTCATTACTAAAATAAGAAAGCTAGTATAATTTTATTTATGGGACACACATGTCCCTTCTACCTTAAAAGGGTTAACAGTGATATTTCTGTGCTGTTTTCCTTTTCATTTCAATGAAATAATGTCTTAAGAATGACATGATGTTGACTTTCCCTGCAATGGGGTTGCTGCTTTCGCAAAGAACGGCATCTATATAAAGAAATTGATGCCTTACCTATTTATGACTCATTTCATCGGTTTATTCAATTACCATGTGATCGCCCCAACACTAAAAGCTGTTATGACTGATCATGCATGCGCACTGTCAGACTGGGTGACACAGTACGGTATGTAAGTTGACTGACAGTCTGTATTTAATTGCTGTCGTTAGTTTAATTAGCTATGCTGACTGTAAAAGGCTTCAATATGGTATGTAAAATGAATTTAATAAACCATAATGTTGTTATTGATATGTCATTTATTTAATCATCATCCGTCAGGTTGCAGACTGTTGGCTGTATGCCTCCTCCTGTGTCCTCTGCTGTAATTTTGACCAAAGCTGTTGGTGGAAATGAGGTAAGGATTTCCTATTTGATAAATGTATATTTTTAGAGCCTCCCAGGCCTACATCTGTGAGATGGTTTAGATGATATTGATAATAAGTGTTCTTTGTTTTAAAGAGAATATTGTACTTTTCAGAAAGAGTGTAAAATGTAAACAATATTTTATTGAGTTATTGTCATCAACATATACAGCTCAAATGTTTATTTAAAAAAATAAAAATAAAAAATTACACACCTGGAAAACCCCATTAAATTGGCATAGCCAGCCTATTTTCAAGACGGACCCAAATACTCAACAAACACTGAGTGTTGTCTTTCTATAAACAGAAAACCAAAAAAAATGTGAGTATACCGTATTCCTTCGAATTTAAGACGCACTTTTTTAAAAAATAGCCTGTGTCTTAAATTCGAGTGCGGTATAGTGATGCGTGTATTAAACCCGCCAACAAAAGACATGACTACCCGAGTACACAAACAGCAACGTGACTGACTGCCGAGAAAAGACGAAACAAAATGTTACTGCCCGATCTCGAATCATCCATAACATACAGGCAGCCATTTTCAAAGAAGCGTCATTAGCTTCCTGAGGAATTTGAAGAGAAGTTTTTACAATTTCAGCATTTCTAACAAACAGTACCAGCTTGGACTGATCGGAAATGCTCATCAGACCACAATTTTTTGACATTCCAAGCAATACCACAGTTCACAAATTGGCACATAACTGTAATGCAAACTGTCTCCAAATGCGTAATTAAGGTTGTAAATGCATATTTATTTGATTTATTTTTTACTCAAATTGAGGGTGGGAAATTTGGGCTGCGTCTTCAATTCGAGGGTGTCTTAAATTTGAAGGAATACTGTACACCCTTTATATCAGTTTATGTGGAAACTGGTACTTTGGAAATCCTGCTCGGGGGGGGATGCTAGCATACACCGTTGAACCCTGAGCATTCATAGACTGGCATGTGTGAACTGACAGCTGCTCCAATCCAACCTCTTATGGCTAGTGTGCATTACAGGCAATGGGGTCTGAATAGCCCAGTCATTAGGAATATGGAAAAAATTGGGCCATAAATACAATATTCTTTAACTGGAAAGGAAGAATTTGGCCAACTATGTTTCTTTGATTATATTTGATCTGTTACTGCCCAAAATATCTTTTGAAAAGAACAGTGTGATGATTTGCATTACTTGGATATTGTTTTGTAAATGTGAATGTCTAGAACGTGAACCGTACCTAGGAGTTTCGATGTCTATGCAGCATCTTTGGCAGCCTAAGTCTAAGCTGGCATTGTTACAGACTTGTTTATGACCCTGGCTCAGATGTCCTGCTCTGTTTGGTCTAGTGAGAGATGAGAGATGAGAGCTGTTTGCAAGGCAGAGAGGGAAATGTTGCCAGTTCGTCATGAAGTCGCATTATGTCTACTAAGCAATCCCTCCGGGAACTGCCAAACATGCCACTTCCTCAGATAGTCATTAATTCCTACTTTGCATTTTTGCTGTATGTAATATTTATGGGTTACAGAAGCTTTGTAGTTGTGTAAGGAAAGAAAAAAAAGACTTTCAATCAATTCTCTGAATAATGTTAAATTCTGATAGTACAATGATATTGTGTCAGTACTGTTTGCTCTGGGATAGCTAATTGTTTAACCCTGTTTATGCTCATACAATTTGGCTCTAGATGTATTACTGCATTTTATTCAGTTTAAGGAGATCCTGGGTGATTTCTGGGTGTTTTTGCTTTGCTTAGGCAACTTTATTATAGTTAGTTATTGTAATTCTTACTGGTATTATCATTGATTTAATCTTGGTATGTAACATTACATATTTGTAAAAAAAAAAAACCTCACCATTATCAGCATTGTTATGCTTGAGAATAATACAAATTTACAAACAAAACCATCGTGCAATTACACTTGAAGTTATCATTACGTACATGATTTCTACACCATTAGACCTATTTTTAAAGCATTTACTCTGATTCACTCGTTTGTAGGCATTGTGCAGTCAACTCTGAGTATACCAGCAATCTTGTGCATCAGAGGATCAGACACTCGTTGAAATCCCCCCAGGCAGTATACTGTGCGGCGCAACTTCAGCTGTCCCTATTTGTCAAACTTGTATTTAAGGACCTTTTTTTGTTTGCTTTTTTAATATATGTAAAGGGCCTTGTACAGATGATATTCCAATGCAAACCAAAACCAACAGATACTGGTCTAGTTCAAACAAGACATGACCACTGAAGCTGGTTCAGAAATATATATTTCAGGTATACTGAGAATATAGGTCTGTTCAAAACAAAACCATTAGAATGCTGCTGGCTTTTTCTGTTTTTGTTTCCTTTTCCTTCATGAAAGCGCTCAAGCCTAGCCTGACCTGAAGTACAGTATGAAACATTGTCTCTTGTCATTGTTGCTCTATTACAGAGCTGTTTAAGTCACCTATTTAATGAATCTTTGAAACCCCAGTGGAAGACGGCTCACAAGACCCCTGCAGAGGTTTGAGGACCCCTTTGGAACTCTAATCCACTCAAAATGTGCTGATAATTTTTCCTGCCAGGACACTCTCTGTCTGGTGTCACAAGAGTGACCTCCAGGGAGTGAATCAGCCAATAATAAGGAAGTAGCCAGATGTCTGGTTCTGGCAAACTCCCAGAAGCCAGGCAGTGCTACGCAGCAGCATCCGCTGTGGGCTAAAGATCAAAGATACCTGAGATTTACTTATGGGCACAAAATATGTGTTGCTTATTCTACAGTTTCCATTAATATCAATCTGGGAGGATTTGTATTTCTAATTATCTCTTTCTTTCAGCATAAATGTGCGGTTGGTTTTTAGATTGTAATGAAATTTACAACAGCACAAACAAGTAGCAGGATGTTATACATTGCAGTAGGTACGTGAAGATTGAGCTGCCACAGTAAGTTGGTCTGTTATATCTCTAAATGAAAAAAAAAAAATCTTTAAAGATCTAGTATTATATGTGTTTGAAACTTTTCAATTTAGCCATCACCATCTATAAAAAATGTATTCAGCTATTGAAATGTACAGCTCTGGCCAAAAGGTTTGCATCAGCTAGAATTTTAGATTGAGACATAATTACAAAAAAAAAAAAAAAGAAAAAACTGTATCAACATAATTTTAGATTTTTTTTTTTTTGATATCTCAAAAGTCTACTGGAAGCCATAATAGTACAGTATTTCATGTTCAATTTTGAAATGTCACATCTTTCCATTTTTGTCAGTTTTTTATTAAGTATATGGGAAACTACAAAGCAGTATGAAATTCATTATGTTAACATAACATTATTTAGCAGCCTTCATTCGACTTTATCAGTTAAGTCTATAGAGTGATGCAAAACCTTTGGCCATCGCTATATGTTAAATGCACAGTCAGTAATATAATGAATCCTAATCCTAATATTGAGACTGTCGGTCTGCCCCTCCCGCTGTCTGTGTGGCACACTATACTTTTAAAGATATCTTAAGAATCACCTATGAAATTGTGATGAAACTTGACAAGGCCATTCTTTAGCACAAGCTATTAAGAGTATCACAGTGTGGAGTACAGTATATTAGTAAGGCACCTGTTTGTCTGTCTGCATGTCAAACTTACATGTACATACAGTGGATATAGGTCATAGTGATTTTTTACTGATGGCTCCAATTGTTAATTTACAGCCATGGCTAGGTATGAATGTCCCTGGTGGGCTTATTGCTTTTTATGTGGAGTGTTTTATCATCTAATATAACTGAGTGAAAAAAACTGCCTACAAAGCAGTGGTTTGTAGTACTAGTTTTTAACACCAAAATCCCCTTCATCTACTAAAATACAAAAACAAATTAGAGCACCAAATGAGAACTAGTTTTGCCATGGAAATACTAGGTAATGTGGTAATACAGTAGTTGCTTAATAGTAATCTTTGATCCAGGACATTTTTACTCTGAATCACAAATCTGAAGCCTTCTTATGCCCCAGCTGTTGTACAATTCACTCTTAAAGGGGGATGCCCGCTCCCAAGTGGCGTATCCAGTAAAGGTACTCCACATGGAGTGCAGGATGTGCCCTATAGCCTGGAGATCAGTGGTTTGGGTCCAGGCTATTCCACTGACGGCTGTGGACAGGAGTTGCCAGGGGGCGGCGCACAATTGGCTGAGCACTGCCCAGGATGGGGAGGGCTTATGTCGGCCAGGGTGTCCTCGGCTCACCCTGTAGACTGCGGGTGCGCCTGACTGCAAGTGGCTGAGAGCTGCGTGGTCCTTCGATGCTGTAGCTCTGAAGGTAGCTGCATGGCGGGCCTGCAGAGTGAAAAGAAGTGGACGGCTGATGGCACACATTTCGGAGGACGCGTGTGCTCATCTTTGTCCCTCTCAAGTCAGCACAGGGGTTGCAGTGGTGAACCAGGCTTAAAAAATAAAAATAAAAATTAAAAAATGGGGCAGTTCAAGTTGGGGAGAAAGTGAGGTAAAAAAAAAACAATTGCTGATTTCTAATTTTTTTTTATAAAAAAAACAAATAATAAAAAAAAAGTGAGCAATCCACTCAGAGCAAAAGCCTCAATCTTGATCTCATTGTGACTGACAGCAACAGGCAGCTTAGTGAATAAGGATGTTGGTGCAAGGAGTATACTGTGCTTGTTTTGAATGTTGATCTAAAGTTGGGTTTTTAATGATGTGTAAAAAAAAAAGTGGGACAAGGCTGCTCCAGTGGTTTAAAACCACACTAGATACAACCTAGTTGGATTCCACTTTCTTAGGTCACAAAGAATCGCATTCAAGATTTATAAGGTCCTAGCTCAGTACTTTCATTATGTGTGTTGCTGCCTGGGTTAAGGAATCTCCTAACCATAACCCCCACAAGGAAATGGAGGGGAACATGGAAATGTACTGTGCTGGTGTAGCTGTACAAAATCAAGGGCTTCTGTTCATAGTGCTGTCAGTCTATTATAACAAGCACCTCATTCATCCCCTGAAATATTTAAACCCTTGTGTTTTAACTGTTGTGTTTCCGCCTTCTTGTAGAGAGGCCCTTGTCAACTGGAATGGGTTCGCTTTCCAGTCTAATATAAATAGAAAATGGTTGTCTTGCTTCTTACCAGAGCTGTCGAGTCTCTACAATCAACTTTTTAGAAGCATGTAGGGATTGTGCAATGGGTATTCCCATGTTACATAAACAGAAATTGACCCAGTTCACTATATTTTAACTTTTACTAAAGTCTGTTTTGATGACGTATGGTAAGTAAAGGGTTAGTATTCATGAAACTATTCTAGACTGTTAATGGTTCTCTTAAGAGTTTATTGATTAGTGGTCATTTTCACTTTGTTATAATGATAATGGGATGTGATTCAATTCCAGCCCTGGTAAGTGGTCGTGGAAAGTTTTAATCTAATAGCTGATGGGAAGGCCTTTGTGAACCAAGCACAATTGGTTGCTGCCCAATTCCTAGTATGCACATGTCCACATCTCAAAAACTACCAACACAATTGGCACTAATTGGTGTCTTTCCAGGCAGTCCCTTAGAGAGACCAAAGATTGAATGGTCATGGACACTGAGGTACCTGCTCAACCAATTAGAGGAGGCACCCTCCAGGGATGGGTTTGGCAGGGGCACATTTTATGAGCAGTTTGTGGAGAAGCTTGTCTGCACTGTAGCTACCCATGCCTTGACCAGGGATGAATACCTTAGCATGCATTTACATAATTTACCAAAATGTAATTGGAGATTTAATACAATATATAGATGGCTATATTGTGTGTGTGTGTGTGTGTGTGTATATATATATATATATATATATATATATATATATATATATTAAATATAATATAATATACACACACAGTGTAACCCGGTTAATATCCCAACCTGCTTATTATCACATTTTTTTTTTAAAACCACTTGCCACTCACCATAGGTTTCTGTTAAATTAACCCTTTTAATATCACTAGGAACCCCGCTTATTATCCCCTCAACACCCACCAGGCAACATTGCATGACTTTTTAAAATAAGGACAATACGTTTTTCAACTGATGTTGTCTTTTCACAATCAAAAAATTTCAGGTAGGATCTGTTGTATTGTTTTATATGGTAAAGTACACTATGTTGCAGCGTTACCAAGCCAACCACACACATTGGTTTTAATGTGCTTAACGTTGGTATAGGCTAGTCATTTTCACTAGCCACAGCTAGCTAAAAAATTGCAAGAAACAGTAACTAACGTTAACGTTAAATACAGTAACTGTAGCTGGCTTTGTTGTTCCTGATTTTATTAGATTGTACACATAGCGTTGTTTGAGTTGTTAGCTACAGTAATTATGTTACGTTACAGCAATAAATTTAAGATTATGGTGTGGTAAGTGTTTTAGTGGACTGGTTTCCCCCTGTACTGATATAATGTCAGCTAGCTAATTAAAGTATGCAGCAATTGTTCGTGTTTGTTTGAGCTTTATAGACAAATCATTAATTTCTGCTATTATTTAATTAAAGTAAACATTCTTTAGAAAAACCTATTTGATGTTACAGTACTGTAATATTAGTACAATATTGCAATAAGACATACAGATATGGATTATATTCTGTTTTCTTTGTTTATATGTAAAATGGTTGAATATGGAGTGCTTAAATGTCCCTTGCTTTCTACTGCGTGGTGGCGCCATAGGATAACATGAGACCCTGTTTATATCCCAACCTGCACAATATCCCTAAATAACATTGCACGGTAATGGGGATATTAAGCGGGTTACACATATTATATATATATATATATATATATATATATATATATATATATATATATATATATATATATATATATATATATATATAATGTAAAATATAGTACATTTTCATCAAGCATTTGAGTTTCTGGTAAGTGTTTTTCATTTTTTCATCAGGGCTAATGCTTTTGAATATGGCAGTACTAAAGCGGTTTTTGGGGTACTAAAGCGTTTACATTTCCTATAAACCAGTTGGCTTCCTCGTGAATTGAATACAACAACTCTAACCTATTTGCTTAATGAAATGTGTGCAATTGAATTAATACTGTAACAAAGTTGACACTATTGAGCTAGAAATAGAGCAGTGAGAAACCTTTCCAGTTCTTACAGTACCTGAACCTGTGTAACTATTACAGGGATTGAAATAACACTCTTATTGCATAGCAGTTACACCCATTCCAGGTTTTACTATGAGCTTGATTAGACACAGTATTTAGGTAACAAGCTCAGGTATGTCTTGTTAAACTCGTGGCGAGTGGGAGGAGCGGGGGGCAACGGCAAGAAACATAGATCCTCGCAACCCCCTGCAGGCAAGGCAGGACAAGTCATGCACAGGCTTACGCTTTGTGAAAGTAGTTGTCAGCATATATAATATTATATATCTATGGTTGTCGGTAGGTAGATGCAGAGTCTGCGTCATAGGATGACGTACTCCCTAGCAACGCATAAATATAGGTTCTCTAAACCATTTTTTTTTAAATTCACGACTCACTTTTTTTAATTCACTTTTTTTTTTTCAATCATAGCCTACTGCATAGTAGTAGTTTCTGCATGTGAGTTGTATTGTATTATTTCTAGTAGGCTTTGTAGGCTACTTATTGATTACTAAAAAAAAAAAAAAAACTATACTAATAACTTGCATCATCTCACATTTTAAATATTCTAATAAACTTTACTGTGATCATGTGATTGTGGAGTTTTGCTTTTGTTGTCGTTGTTCCTATATACAGTGCCTTGCGAAAGTATTCGGCCCCCTTGAACTTTGCGACCTTTTGCCACATTTCAGGCTTCAAACATAAAGATATGAAACTGTAATTTTTTGTGAAGAATCAACAACAAGTGGGACACAATCATGAAGTGGAACGAAATTTATTGGATATTTCAAACTTTTTTAACAAATAAAAAACTGAAAAATTGGGCGTGCAAAATTATTCAGCCCCTTTACTTTCAGTGCAGCAAACTCTCTCCAGAAGTTCAGTGAGGATCTCTGAATGATCCAATGTTGACCTAAATGACTAATGATGATAAATAGAATCCACCTGTGTGTAATCAAGTCTCCGTATAAATGCACCTGCACTGTGATAGTCTCAGAGGTCCGTTTAAAGCGCAGAGAGCATCATGAAGAACAAGGAACACACCAGGCAGGTCCGAGATACTGTTGTGGAGAAGTTTAAAGCCGGATTTGGATACAAAAAGATTTCCCAAGCTTTAAACATCCCAAGGAGCACTGTGCAAGCGATAATATTGAAATGGAAGGAGTATCAGACCACTGCAAATCTACCAAGACCTGGCCGTCCCTCTAAACTTTCAGCTCATACAAGGAGAAGACTGATCAGAGATGCAGCCAAGAGGCCCATGATCACTCTGGATGAACTGCAGAGATCTACAGTTGAGGTGGGAGACTCTGTCCATAGGACAACAATCAGTCGTATACTGCACAAATCTGGCCTTTATGGAAGAGTGGCAAGAAGAAAGCCATTTCTTAAAGATATCCATAAAAAGTGTCGTTTACAGTTTGCCACAAGCCACCTGGGAGACACACCAAACATGTGGAAGAAGGTGCTCTGGTCAGATGAAACCAAAATCGAACTTTTTGGCAACAATGCAAAACGTTATGTTTGGTGTAAAAGCAACACAGCTCATCACCCTGAACACACCATCCCCACTGTCAAACATGGTGGTGGCAGCATCATGGTTTGGGCCTGCTTTTCTTCAGCAGGGACAGGGAAGATGGCTAAAATTGATGGGAAGATGGATGGAGCCAAATACAGGACCATTCTGGAAGAAAACCTGATGGAGTCTGCAAAAGATCTGAGACTGGGACGGAGATTTGTCTTCCAACAAGACAATGATCCAAAACATAAAGCAAAATCTACAATGGAATGGTTCACAAATAAACATATCCAGGTGTTAGAATGGCCAAGTCAAAGTCCAGACCTGAATCCAATCGAGAATCTGTGGAAAGAACTGAAAACTGCTGTTCACAAATGCTCTCCATCCAACCTCACTGAGCTCGAGCTGTTTTGCAAGGAGGAATGGGCAAAAATTTCAGTCTCTCGATGTGCAAAACTGATAGAGACATACCCCAAGCGACTTACAGCTGTAATCGCAGCAAAAGGTGGCGCTACAAAGTATTAACTTAAGGGGGCTGAATAATTTTGCACGCCCAATTTTTCAGTTTTTTATTTGTTAAAAAAGTTTGAAATATCCAATAAATTTCGTTCCACTTCATGATTGTGTCCCACTTGTTGTTGATTCTTCACAAAAAATTACAGTTTCATATCTTTATGTTTGAAGCCTGAAATGTGGCAAAAGGTCGCAAAGTTCAAGGGGGCCGAATACTTTCGCAAGGCACTGTATATTATTTGTTTATTTAGCAGACGCCTTTATCCAAGGCGACTTACAGAGACTAGGGCGTGTGAACTATGCATCAGCTGCAGTGTCACTTACAACTATGTCCCACCTGAAAGACGGAGCACAAGGAGGTTAAGTGATTTGCTCTGGGTCACACAATGAGTCAGTGGCTAAGGTGGGATTTGAACCGGGGACCTCCTGGTTACAAGCCCTTTTCTTTAACCACTGGACCACACAGCCTCCTATATATATGGTTGTTGCACCATTAAAAGACGTAACTTACACTTGATCACACATGTGCTTGCAAGAATAGGTGGAAAACCCATTTGTCACTGTTGTTCCATAGTTAAGGAACATACAGTATAAACATTTTTTCCACTTATCGCAATTAAAACTGTCCCACATTTTATATTTTAAAACCTACATACTATATGAAAATCTATCTATGGAAAACATAGAAGTCATACAACAGGATTATTGTAAAATTGTGGCACTTTGGATTTTTTTCTAAAGACCTTGAAAAATAAAATATTGAATATCTCAAAACTGTTTGGAATACTGTCACAGATGGCTTTGTGTGGCGTGTGGGTGGTGACGTCAGGTTCAGGAAGCAGCAGTCAAAAGCAAAGTATGGGCTGAAACTGAAGCGCTATGGCTGCGCTCAGTGTTTTATTAAAATAATAAAGAAACAGTTTAAACAAACAAAAAAACACTTCTACAAAACAAAAAGGCACGTTGGCCAAAAAAATAAACAATAACGCAAACAAGTATATCGGTATACAGTAATTGTTTTTCTCTTACTTCACAAACTAACGTCTCTCCTCTGACAGTCTCCGCCTTCTGAGCCGAGAGTGGGTCCTTTTATATTCGTGGCTGGAGCCTTAATTACCTTATTATACTGTTTGCTATCTCTTTAAAATGTGTTGAAATATATTTTGGAAATAGTAATTTTGGGTTCGAAAGAGGAATAATTTAATACAATAAAACACATTTATTATTTTAAAAAGAAGGATTCGTCTCACTATGATTTATTGAGTTTTAATGTCAGAATCTGTTTAATATTACTGTCAGTACTCACAGGTGAAAGAACACGTTTTTGTAAACACAGTAGTGGCTGTACAATCCTATTAATATTATTAATCACATTATTACAATCTTGTGTAACTAGAGCTGCGGTTGGTCAGGGAGGCATTAATATTAACAGACACTAATAGCACTGTCTACTGGCACAATTTTGCTTTACTGTTCTTTAGTGGAAAGAAAACCGCGTCACAGTCAAAATAATGATTATGCAGTACATGAATATCTCTGCAAACCTATTCAGAATTTAGGAAATCTGTAATGACATTTTTTCACGTGGGACTAAGTTTGGCATTTATTAAATGGGAATCAGTTATAGTGCAATTTTAAATATAATATTTATGTGTATTGTAAATGGTAGGGTCTGGCATTTAAATATCTATGTGTTTTCAAATAAAATACATGTCTTTTTGCCTTGCTGAAACAGTATGTTTATAACCTGTTTATAGTATTAGTAGTATTTAGTTATACTAACTAAATGAAAGTCTTACAGGGAACGTAGTTATGGTATAATAATAAAGACCTGCAATGGTGTTGGTTGTTACAGAGCTGTGTATCAGGGGCGCCCCCAGGATCTAGTCTCATCCGTCAACTGGGGGGAATGCGCTAATAAAGTTCAATGAAGTTCAATCTCGTCTCCGTGTCGCATACATTACGTGCACCAAACTAAAGAACATGCTGTCACAACCAACCCATTGAAGAGTATTGAGAGCTGAAACCAGTATTTTAAGCAAACCAATTTCTCACATAAAAGGAATAATCCACAGTGTTTCACAGGATTATTATTTTTTGGCCCTTACGCAAACTGAAAACACAGTGTAACGGCCTGAATACAGCGTCATTTTTCCAGGTAACAACATAACGGCCCGTTACGCTCAACAGCGCTGGCGAGAACCCTGAGTTGGAAAAGCTCTGGGCAGCTGTTTCCCACCAAGGAACGGTGCTGGCATTATTACTCTGTGAATGTTCGCTGCCCCCTGTCCCCTTGGGGCCCCAGGGGGCTATGAGCGCAGATTGGCAACAGGAGGACATACTGTCCATTGCCGCCTCTGATGAGGTGGGCAAACAGGAACTGGCATTCCCGTCTGAGGACATGGAGTCAGACAATACGTCTTCTCTGGTTAAGCTCTCCCTGTCAGCAGAACTTCTACCGCTGATCAAGAGGGCCACTTCAGTCTTGCAAGTGCCTTGGCCTACAGAAGGTGAGACACCACTCCCGTGTCTCCCCCAGTGCACCCGGATTTTCTTTTTGAAATCCAGTCATCTTGGGGTCATCCGGCTACAGCTCTGACTGTTTCCCGGTTGATGGACACCCTGTATATGGTGGATGATGCGGAGAAGCTGGGCATGGCCCATTTTTTGCTTGTGGAGGCTTCAATCGCTGCCTTGGTACAGGCACCTAATTTAGCGCTCCTGCCCAACGATGCTAGCTGCCCCAACAAGCAGTGCTGGGTCTCAGAGGTGATCTTCAAGCATGCCTATTCAGCCAGTGCGTTCGCCGCATGGCTGGGCAATTGTAATAGTATTCTGGTAGCTTACCAGTCCTATTTCTGGTGGTCCATTTCCGGCGGCCCTCACCACAACAGCTGCATGAGCTATGCCTGGTTAATAAGAACCTGCTCTGTGTGATAGCTGCACATAGGCAGCTCTGGCTTTCCCAGGCACACGTGCCTGATGGGGACAAAGCACCGCTGTTGTATGCATCTTACACCAGAGCATACCTTTGGGTCCACGGTGGATCGCTTGCTTCTCAAATGCCCACCTCCAGTGAGCAAACCAGCAGCAAACTGCCCCAGCAGCCTCAAATATTGGCACAACCAGCTGCGCCTGCTGCCAGAAGGGGAGTTCAAATCCAGCCCGAGGCTGCTCATCTGGGTGCTTTCTACCGTTCAGACCGGCTATTCACTGCAGTTCAAGCTCAGTCCACCTCCCTTTCGGGGTGTGACTCTAACATCAGTTACCAACCCACAGGACGTGGTGGCGGTGTCTCAGGAGGTAGCAGCTCTGCTGCAAAAATTGGCTGTTTAGGTCAACCTGTATCTGAGCCGAAGGAGGTTCAAAATGTTGACGATGCAACAGCTGTTGCAGTCAATCAGGCCAGGCAACTGGTTCACCACGGTGGATTGCAAAGACGCCTATTTCCACATCCCCATAAAACCAGCACAGGAAGTACCTGTTTCGCGTTTCAGGGAACAGCGTAGGGGTTCCATGTCCAATTGGCGCCTCTCTAGCTCCCCATACGTTCTCTAAGTGCATGGAAGCCACCCTGGCCCTATTGATACTCAAAGCCAATAGAGTGCTCAATTATCTGGACGACTGGCTCATTTATGCCCAGTCTCCAGTACAGGCAGACGCCCACACAGAACTTGTCACCGGCCACCTTCAACGGTTGGGCCTTACGGTGAGTCATGGAAAGAGCCAGCTCGTGCCTTCTCGGACAGCCTCCTATCTAGGAGTGTGCTTGGACTAGCCACATGTTTGGTGTTCTTTAAGCTCAATGGAGTGCTCACGGTAGTGACGTTCCAGAGACTTCTGGGCTTGATGGCAGCAGCTTCCTGGACCCTTCCTTTGGGTCTCTTGCGCATACGCCCCTCTGCAGGCCTGGTTCAACACCAGGGTTTTTCAGCCTGCGTTGAACCACGACCGCCTATTTACAGTGTCTCGTCACTATCTAAGGGCACTCTCTTGGTGGAAACATCCTGCCCATCTATCCCTTGGCGTAGCACTGGGCAGTGTCACCAGAAGGGAGGTCTTCACCCCAGATGCGTCCAGTCTGTGTTGTGGTACTGTGTAGAATGGCAGATGGGCGCAAGATGTGTGGAACCCCCCTTTGCAGGGTCCCCCTCTAAGTTAAAGGTCTATCTGCCAGCTATTTCAGCTTGCAATGTTAAAATGGACTCTGTCTCTCCAGGAGCTCACTTCCTGGCAGGGCAATTTTTGGAAGGGGCTTGGCAGCTTCGGCCGCCTATGAAGGACATTGTTCTTCACTGGAGGCTAAATGTGGTGCATAATGCACTCATGAAGCCTCCATTTGAGCTGAAATATTTATCACTCAAAACAACTTTCATGCTATCACTTCTGCAAAGCGGGTGAGTGAGATGTAGGCATTCACCATTGCAAAAGCCTGGTAAATTTTTACAGATGCCAGGACAAAGGTTATGCTCCATACCAATCCTGCCTTTTTGCCGAAGACGATCTCGACGTTTCATGTCAACCAATCTGTGGAATTGGAGGCTTTCCATCCACCTCCTTTCCAGTCTGACAGAGGTACAGCACTCTCAGACAGCACGGGTTAATGGTTAGATGCAAAACCCTGACTATGATCTACATTCAATTCCGATTTTAGAAGTTTATCGTCTATAACAGTGTCTGTCTCACAGATACCATGAGCTTTGAAATGGGGAATGTTCCCCATTAGAGATATGCACACTTGAGAAATGGGACAGCAGGACAGTGCCTCACAAACACACTGTATGCAAGAGCGTTCCACTGTTAATGCCGCGGGGAAGAAGTCTGAAGACCCTTGTGGTTTTTGAAAAATTTACAAGAATGTCTATATGCATTTTGACTTCTGTGACTATCAGCCTTAGGGAGTGGGATCTTTCTTTCAACAAAACAAAAGCCACTTGTAGTCTGGATGGTGTAGTGGAACGTGACATCAGTTTGTTTTGCTTTAAAACTCAGAAATTGATTTTCTTAGGACATAATTAGGGCCCTTTATTTTTTTGTGTGTTTGTTAATGTAGTAGCTGAAGATATTTCTTGTCGTTTTGAATTTCTGTTGTTCCTGTTTATCTCCACCCATTCCTCTGTATGTAATGAATTCCGTAATTAACAGATTTCATCATGTTTGTATTTTCTACCAGGACTTGGTTGGAAATGCTAAAAATGCAGTACTTTATTTTTAGTGCATGTAAGTTTAGTGCTCATGATAGGTGAAGGATAATGGCAATAGTCAAAGTAGGTATTTTTTATTATTGACTAATGTTCCTTGTTTTTAGATGGTCTTTTTGAAAAGATCTTCTATTATAAATTGTATTGAAGCATATCCAGATGTCTCTAGTCGCACCATTTAGGCAACCCCCATGGATTAAGATGTTGGCCTCTGCTATTGTTATTTTAACTGAAAGAAAGTATGTAAAGTGATCATTTTCTTTCTATTTTTTGCTATAAATATTAAAGCCATAATCCATCTCTGTTATTCTCCAAACTGCCAAGGAAGACATCAATAAGCAAAATGCCCTCAAAATACAGACTAACTTCACTATAACAAACCCCCCTGGGACCTGAAGAAATGTTCGTTATATCAGGGTGTTCACTATAATAGGGTTTGGCATTTTTCTGTATCAGAATAATGGCAAAACGGCAAATCTGAATTGAACATCAATATATATATAATACTTTTATGAAGATTCCTTCACATTGATCAACATTTAAACAGTATTATGACAAGGTACTCATGTCACATATGTAGGCAACCACATTGCAAGACAGAGGAGTTGGAGTTGAAACTCTGGCACAGGTGCGCAGGATTTATTAAACACAGAACAGAAAGTAAACAAACGGGTCATGTGACGCTACCAACAATGGTAAAGCACAGAGGACACATGCAAGACAGACAGGCAGCAAGTCTCAATCGAGCGCCCGTCTGTAAACAATCATTTGATCAAAGCACACAAAACAAACACATACATAAATTACACCAACACTAATTCCCCCCTGTGGTATGTTTAAAAGAAAACAGTAAAGAAATGAAAAAGGAATGAATGCACACTTACATGCTGAATACAGTAATCGCACATCCTTTCTCTTGAAAAAACTATCCAGCGTAGATTGTTTCATATTTGCAGTTGTCTCCTCACGCCCGTTGCCTGGTTGCAGTTTATGTGAAGATGACTTGCAGGCAACGATTGCATTCGTCATGCATGATTCGTACTGCAATAGGTCATCTTTGAATTAGCATTATCTTTGAGTTAGTCAACCATGGTCTTTGTTTTCACTTGGAGAATAACACACTTGACATTGGAGAAAGTTCAGTGTCAGTCTGTACTGAGATACTGTTGTATCTGGGTCGATCCTGTACGTAATCGTTCTTATAGGGCTAATTTGATTTGAAAAAATTGTTTCTTGCTGTTGGGATCGTTAAAAACGGGTGTTCATTATAAGAAGGGTTCGTTATAGTGAAGTTAGCCGGTATTGTTAAATGATCCAAAAGTGTTATTTTTCCAGCATACCAGATTTGTTTTTGGTTTGTTTTGTTTTTTGTAACAGCAGCACAATTTGGATATGCTTGTCAGCAGATGATTTAAAAAAAGAAATTGGCTCAACATGAGACTAACAAAATTAATTGGCTCATGTTGAAAATTTAAGTGTTAGCCTACTTTTGTAAACATTGCACCTTTTCCAGTGCAAATCAAACACAAAGAGGAATTGCAACGTAACCAAACAAAATAATTAACAAACCATGAGCAATTTGAACCACTGTCACAGGTCACTGTGATTAGCAACCTTTTAAAAGTGCAAAATCATCAAAAAAGAATTGTTCAAGAAGTCATGTGTCAGTGATAAAAAGCTATGATAAAAAAATGTTTAATCCAAGTCTGGATGTTGGACATGGGATGAGCATACCTCAAGTTTCAAATGCACATAGTATCAGATATGCAAAACCTGTTTGGTGTTTTAAAACAAAATACATATTTTGTTTATGATCAGGAAAATGGAATGCATTTTGGACACTGCTGTTTTGCAGAAGCTTGTGCCTTTCTGCAAGCAGTGGGTGCTACAGGTTGACAGGCAGGTGATAAGGCAGCCTTTGCTAGGACCCCCACACGGGGCCTACCTAATATGCTGTCTGGCCTCAGGGCCTATGGGAGCACAGTTGGATTATTATGTTAATGTATTGGGCCTACTGCCCTCTTCCTATCCCAGCTGGGTTCCCTGTCGTTAGGAACTGCTTTGCTCTGACAGAGGAGTAATATGCTTCATGATTGAAAGGGCAAAAGATCCTGCAGTAAAAAGAGCAGGGACGCAGAGCTGCGCAAATAGAGAGACTGTAGGATGACTATACAAAAGCTGTAACTCAAAGAGCTATTGTAATTGATAATTGTATTTAAAATTCGATTATACAGTGTAAATGTAACTTGTGTGTCCAGACCAACAGTTTTAAAAAGTTAACTTTTTATTGAACCTTTTTATACAAAAACACTGTAAAGTAACTTTATGCCCCGTTTCAATTGTTTGTACATACGTCCACCAGTCTGCCACGTGATTAATTGCTTAGATGAAGGGATTCCTCTGTATGTATTTTAAGGTGTATGATTTGTAGAAGCATGACTTTTGCTTTACTGGACCACACATCTGCTTGGGGAATCACTTGGCTGTGTTACTTATTCCATCTCTGTCTGGATGGCAGCACACAAAAAGCATGGGAAATGGGGGGGGGGGGGGGGGGGGAAATAAACTGATTTAAAGACAAAGTCCTGAGATTTCACTAACACTAACCAATTTAGAATAGCCAGTTATTTTTAGGCTCAGCTCACCGCTACCGCCCCCACGCTGACTCGGGAATGGTGAATACGAACACACGCTGTTCACCGAAGCGTGTGCCGTCAGCCAACTGCTTCTTTTCACACTGCAGACCCGACATGCAGCCACCTCAGAGCTACAGCGGGGAACTAAGCCATCATGTTTTCTGTGTATCCTCCTTGAAATGTACAGCCTGTATATTTTATTAACAAAAGCCTTTTCTGCTTGTATTGCAGAAGACAATTAGCTGGTGCATTGTACTGTTTTGCTCTGAATTTTCCATTGAAACAGGTGAAACACATCTGGTTATATGTCTTGTAATTAAAACAAACAAAAAAAATCATTCATTGTTTTGTAACAACCATATATATATATATATATATATATATATATATATATATATATATATATATATATATGCAACAAGTGAAGTCTCCACTGAAAAACAAAAGTTCAGAATTCTTTCAGCCAGACTACCAGTTTAAATGGCTTACCAAAAAGTTTTCGTAGAGACATTCATGGTCGCACTCTCGTCATTTTTCTTCAAAAGGATCATATATCTATCACCACCAAAATTTACAAAAGGCAATAATTTAGAAATTACAAATACAACCAACACAATAAAATGTGCGGTTCAAGCTTGATCAGCAGCATGGAGATCAGAAAACAGAATAAATAGGATATCTATTTTTAAATGTGATTGTGGACTGAAATAAATTAGTTTTTTAAATAAAATCATAAATATGTAGCTACAGTAAGCACTTCTAGGAAATGAACTGTTCATTGTGAAGAGAACATAAAAAAACTGTTAATATCCAGAAACTGCAAACTAACAAGAAAGATTGGTAGGCTTTACATATTGCACGCGAAAAAAAGGCAGCAATGCAGCCTTCTCCAGTGGCGTAACTAGGCTTGGAAATTTGGGTGGGTCCCAATTTAGGTTGGACGGGCAATGACCAAAGGACTGACATCACAGGAAATAGTTTATTTCAAAAATGATTTAAATCAATTAAAACCCTGAATACATCAAATATTTCCCCTGTAAATCCATTTAAAATGTTTGAAGTAGACAAAAAAATAAATGTACATATATCTGCAGTGAATGCACTTTAAAAAGCCAAACCAGCGAGAACACACTAATATTAAATTTTAAGCAATTATTAAATCAAATGAAAGTTAGTAAATGACTTCCCATTGCCTAGTTAGTATCCCCTCGTTTATGCTCCACCTTGCAGGATAAGGCGTCGGGCTTGCTGTTGAATATTGCAATTCTAGTCATACTCCAGAGAATCGCACAGGTCTCTGTCAAACCATAGGAGAGACAGCATGTTCTTTAGCGACTTGTCAGCATTGTGGCTCGCAACAGCTGTAGTAATCCTGTTCACGGTGTACATGTGGTCACTGGGATCAAAACTCAAAAACTTAAATTAGTGTTGGATATTTTTCCCCCACAGTCGATTTGCGCTTTATTTGTTGAATGAAGACTTCAGCTTCATCCATATTAACGTTGTTCAAAGTACATGCCAGTGCTGTAGACTTCCTCTATTGCCAAATGTGTCCGATTGTGGCAAGCATGCAGATGCGACTTTCATGAGGCCATACTGTTCTCTTTCTTATAATCATACTTAGCTTGATTCATGGGCTTGCAGCGATCCTGAATTTCTTTTGAAAGTGGTGGGTTTAATTTGTTGTGGTCTGTAGCAGAATAGCTGCTAGTGTATTTTGAGAACTGAAGGCGTGTTCACCACGCAGCAGACTAGAAGTACTTGTGGGTGATACTGTGGATGATACTGGAACTCATTTTGACAGTAGACAAGTAAGCGTCTTTCTGTCCAGTGAGTTGTTAGAACGTTTTTTAAAAAAAATAAACTTACTTCCCATTCATTTTTAGTGCTTTGCTCCATTATGCGGTTCAGTGACTAACTTTCTATTTAAACAATAACTGCACTCAGACACTCAATACAATCCAATGTTGCCGCGGCCGGGATTGAAGTACGGTGTGCCGAAAGGCTCAAGACACAGCAATGCGATTAACACGCGTTAAAAAAAATTAACGCGTTAATCACAGAACTTAACTGTGATTAATTGACAGCCCTAATATATATATATATATATATATATATATATATATATATATATATATATATATATATATATATATAGATATATATATAGATATATATATAGATATATATAGTTGAAGAAAACAATTCCTTTTTTAATCATAAAAGTATGTAGAAGACAAAATGACATAGTTAGTTAGTTTTGATGATGATTTTTTTTTTTCCTTAATCAACTTTATAGCCTGCTGCTACTAGTTCTTTATAAAAGCAGCATATTTCTAGGAGACTCAGCTCCACATCTGCATTATAATAAGATGTCACAGTGAAGAACAATGATGTTGTCACTCAATCCAGAACACCTCTGTTAGCAAGATAAAGCACATCAGTAAGTAATTGCTAGGTAAATATATTTCAATGACTAAATGTCACTAAAAAGGTGGGAATGCAATTCAAGCAAGTTGATCTGCTATAAAATGCAGATCATAGGAAGACAAAGATGAGAGGCGAAACCTGCAACATGGGGAATTGCCTTCTACTAGAAAGGCAAACGAAAGGCAAAAACTACATATTATTTTTGTTTAGTAATGTCTTCTGAGAAAGTTTGGATGTTTCCGTTCTTGGCAAATCTTTCTGTTAACTTTGTTTATGCAACAGAATATCAAATTTACATCTTTTCAACAATGCACTTGATTTTAAATAAAACATTTTATTGTATGCTTTGTTGTCGCAAAGTGGCTGATCGTGTACAGGTGCAGGAGTGATGCAGTGCGCAATGAACAAACAGAATTGTAATCCAGTTGAGGAAAAAGGTTTTATTGATTATTCCCAGTCTGGTGACCAAACAATAACTCCAGGCAATACACAACAATGTGTAATGCACTGGAAGTAAATAAACGGGTTACAGTCCCAAATAATAAACACGTATCTTTCCCACAATGTACAAAACACAGTCACCAGTCCAGGGTGTGTGCTGTAGTGCTCGTGGTGGGTGATACAAGTTTATTTGTGACAAAAGTGAAGTGCTGTTCTGGGTTTTGTGCTGGCCCATGGCGACAGTAGAGGGTGACATGAAGACGGGACTCCTGCGGGACCCACAGGATTCCCGCGGTATGGGAAAAAAATTGTGTTAAATTTTGCGGGATGGGATGGTACAGGAGTGAAGCTCACGGGAACAGGCGGGACCGGGAAATAAAAAAATAAATAAACCTCTTAGGACGGGCAAGAATGGGATTTAAGCTTCCGGGAATGGGAAGGAATGGGACTACTCTGCCACCAGCAGTGAGACAGGAAGAGTGTTTTTTTGCTCTTTAAAGTCATAAAAGAGCCTATGACATGGAACTTGACTGTTACCATAAACATACAAAATAATATTAACAGGTCTCACTTGAACATATAATCACATTAATTTTACCAAATTGTGTTTAATCGCGCTACAATTAATCAAATAATACCAGGAAATACACAGAGGGCGATCTCCATGTCCTGGTGTGGGGCCAGGAGACTGTGACCTCAGGCTCCTTGCATCTGCCAGTATGGATGACAGCGACAGTGAAAGTGAGAGTAGCCTAATTTTATCAGTTTCAGACACCTCTTATGAATGTGAATTATGTAGTGATGGATCTGATGTAGAGAGAGAAAACAGGGATTGTCTCCCGTATCAATGCGAGCCGTTTGCCTCCGAATCAGAAGGTTCAAACTCAGAGAGACTCCGACAACACCAACGCGGACGGACCCGTGGGACAGCAGATGTCTGCGGACAATCAGCGTCTTGGCAACACGAAAAAAAAAAAACCCTTACGTTTAACATAGATTGATACTTAAAATATTTCATATTACCCATAATTGTATAGTTGTCCATCCTTTAGTTAACAATATTGATACATTAATTATTGATACTAGCAGAATAACCGAACGCTGTGGATTGCTACTGGCATGTATTTAACATATCTCTCTCTATATACATATGTACAGTATATTAAGGATGTGCAAATCATAATGCAGAGATGTCAAAGGCTACGATTTGGCCGTAGCAGCTACTATTTTTCATTACTCAAGCGGGTCATGGTCGTGTCTTTTGCTGTTCTTACATTAATTAAAATCATGTCTTTTCAAATGGCTATTCATAAAGATTCTTAATCAACTCATTTTGGCAATTTTAACTGAACTCAAATACCAAACACTGAGCACGCTTTTATGAAATCACATGACTTGAGCTCAGTATTTAGTTATCCCAAGGAACAGTACTACTCAAACTGCTCACTATTTAAAATGTAAATAACAACATGTATGTGCCCAATGAGCTGTTGATGTAAAACTTAGACTGTTGCGTTTTCATTGTGCATCAGTCTGTGTGTGTGTGTGTGTGTGTGTGTGTGTCTGCTTGAAAGGGGGTGGGAGGGAATGCAGAATTAGGGTTAAAAACCCTGACATAGCATTTCCCTACTTTTGTTGTTTTAATATCAACCTTAACTAATGCATTAACAAAGTTTTTTGCAAATAATTTCCTTCCTTTATCAGAATATATTTATAGCTAGAAAGCCTGTATATTCTATTATAGAGCACAAAAATAAAACTGACTATTTCTAAACTTGATTAAACACTGTCACAAGTTTATATATAATACACATGATTTAGTTTTTCTTCACCTATTCACATTTGTTTAGCGATCTTAGCCCCACCCCACATCCCGTGCCACTGCTACAATTTACTTGGCCCTGGTGCAAGACTGTGAAGTAGTGAATTTATCTATTGAAATACAATGAATAAGCAGTACAGCTATGGCCAAAAGTTTTGCATCTCCCTATATAATTAAATCATTTTGCGTCATGGAGTCGAATGAAGCCTGTGGAATAATGCTACATTAACATGCTGAATTATACGGAACATCCCTGGGACCATGGGAGAAAAAAAATAAAAACTAGAAATTTCGTCTTTAAAACTAGACATTTTATAACCAGCTGGATCATGGGAAAAGCCGCAGGAGGCGGAACTCAGAACTCTTGCTGACAGCACTGCAGCCCAAAGCGTCAAATTAACTTCCGTCTGGTTTTAATAAAGAAAATGCATATTCCCATGTATATTATAGAATCATATCTGTTTGAAAAATCAGCTAAAGTTTGGAGTATGCATGTTTTACACAGGATTGATCAATAATGAATCTACGTTTCTCTTTAGGCAATATACAGTTTTTAATTAAGGTTGTTTTATCAATAAAGAGCGTCTTGTCCCATTGATCATTTTTATACTGCATAGACAAATGTGTCTTTGAAAAAATGCATAAGTTTGGAGCAATGCGAATTACGTATTTCTATTAAAAATCCAACATGCCTTAAATACTACTGTAACTGTAACTATTATGGATTCCGGTAGATTTTTGCTGTATCGTTCTGTAGTTTCTTTGATTACATGATGTTAAATAAAACGTGTTAATCTAAGCTTTTTTTTTTTTTATATAAATTGTCATCAAAAAAAAAAAAAAAAAGAAATGTATGTGATGCAAAAGTTGTGGCCATAGCTGTACCATCTCTCTCAGCAAAAAAATAAGTAAATAAAATAATTAAACATAATAGTTGATAGTTTTCAAGCAAGGCCGTTTAATTTTACTATAACCATTACAGTATTTAATATATAAAATGTAATATACGGTTAGAGTTTTGGGTGTTAGCACTCTACTAATAAATGATGTTAGTATAAAAGTATAATAAATATAATAATCTCGGGCAAACCGCTCCCGAAGACTCGGCGGTGGCTGTCCACAATCGTTTTTTGCTAGAATGAAAGATCCCCTCACGACAAAAGAAATTAAATTCTAAATTCTTTTTTTGCCAGAGTACTTCTATTTTCGCCAGAACAGCTGCTTTTTTCATGAGAGAATTCCTGTTTCGTGAGACAAGTGATGAAAAAATATTTTAAAAGATAAAATAAACACGTTTCCCACTAACAAAATTAAAAAGACAATGTTACAGTCAATCTTATGGAGTCCCAATTATGTACAGACATGTCATGGATTACTAAAGATATTTGATTTACTAAAAATATACTCTTTCTTTTTTTTTAACTGAAAAAAAGTGACGAAAGAAGATCAGACCCTCACGAAAAAGGATATTTTGTCGTGAGGCCAATTCCTTTTTCGAGATCCAACATCTAACTGCAAGAGCTGTACTGAGCATGCTCAGAACCCTGTAATCCCTGTAACTCAGGACCAGATTCATATTTTTTCAACAAACCAGAAAAAGGCACTATTCTGGGCCAGCCCCCTTGTACCCTAAAATTGTCAAACAAAAATTCCAAACCGTTTTGGAGATGGACAAAAACAGCAAAAAACAGAAATGTATTTGTTTATCACTATCTAGATCTTGAAATTTGCATATCCGAGCAGAACAAAATGGTCCACAACAAGAGATCTAACCAAAGGGACCACACATCCAAATTTTCGTGCAAATCCATTGAACGGGGTCAAAGTTATTAAAGTACAGAAATTTGGGTTTAACATTAAACTGCCTACTCAACACTAATTAGAGTGGTGCTTCCATGCCACTATAATTTATTTATATATATAATATATATATTGCGCATGTGGGATATTTTTCATATTCCAAAGACCACCTTAAAGCAGTGACATTACAATAAAGGTTTTGACAGGCTTTGAAATCAGCGTACTCACAGAATAAGCTATTTTTATTCCACAAAACTAAAATAAATTACTTCATTAAACCTATCGTCATGAGTACTGTAAATGGTTAAATATGTGTAGGATAAACAGAAAATGCAGTGGTTCTTTGTGGGTAACTAAAAAATAATCCATTTGTGAATAAAGATATTATTATTTTTTATTATTATTATTTATTTCTTAGGAGACGCCCTTATCCAGGGCGACTTACAACCGTAAGCAAATACATTTCAAGTGTTACAGTACAAGTAATACAATAAGAGCAAGATAAATACTTACTCTGTGTTAGTCTTCTAAGTGTGTTACTCACTTAGAACCATTGTGGTTGTAGTGGATGTAGGGATGTCACTGTATACCGGTTTTACGGTAAACCGTGGTACAAACTGCCACGGTTTTGAAACCACAACCATTTTTCTATACCATGATTACAGAGTTCACACTATCGGCGCGTTTTTGTATTCACCGTTTGTCCAGCAGTGAGCTGCACCGGCATTTTGGAGTTTTGTTTGTTTCCCGCTAATTTTAGTTTATGAATGACCAAGACAGAGATGCAGCAACTGTTTCAGCCAATTAAGCAGTACTATGCAAGGGCGGGCGTTCATGGTGTCAACCTATCGCTGATTGTATCAGCACCTGCTGCGAGAGACAGCATTTACTGTATTATGCTTTCGCTAACTGTGATGTCGGATGGCAAACCTTAAAAATAAATCTCTAACTTTTATAGAACGCCACATTTAAAACAATCGAGAATAAAAAATATTTTACTATGTTGTCGTAGCAGTAGTAGCCGAGAGACTCAGGGGCTCCGGCAGCATATGCATAAACTCTAGGATTACAGTACAGCATAAACTCCGGGTGAGATTTTGTGCAAACAGCAGATCCCTCCAAGAAAATAGTTTCTTATTTCAGGCCTCATTAATGCAGTGGTTTCATTTGCATGGTAGTTTCTCTACTGTCATTTATAAATTCTGTGACGTATAGAATACGTTTTAATTCAAGCTGCGTAATTTGTCCCAGTGCTAAAAAAACAATTGTGTTGCATGTTTGGTTTTTACAAGATCATACCGTATACCACAGAATATATTCTTAAAAAAATCATGTGAGAGAAGTGGCTTATGCACAGTAACTACACAACTGTATTGTTATGTATATTATTTAAGTAAGCTGCCAAATGTCCTGGGAAAATATAAATCAAATTCTGTTTTTACGTAGCATGTGTAAACTGTATTGCTGCAGATACCCTACCCACCTTTGCAACCTAGTTTTTATTTTGCCTCTTGAAAATCATGCTGTTAGCACACAGAAAGTGTGTTTTCACCACTTTTTTTTTTTAGTGGAATCATTATATTCTTTACAAAGTAGAACATACAATATGCATTGTGATTAAATACCTCCACAAGAGGAAATTTGAATTGTGAATTTTCTTTTATGCAGATCTAGACAATGTCTGACTGCCTAATAAACATTCTGATTTAAAATGTAAATCTTCATATCTGCAACGTGTCTGCCTTTCTGATCTGTTTAACTCAGATACTGTAATAAAATAAGTATGCAGTCGTGTTGCTGTTGACAGCACACCGACTAGCGAACTTCTGTCTTGTTAAAATAACTTGCTGTACATTACCATATTTTTTAATTTATTTACACGTTCAATATTCCATTTTGTATGTAGGTGTGTGCAAAGTTATTAAAACCACCCCCTGCCTCTGTAATTTGATTTGTTGTACAGTGAATAGCACCTTTCTCATTTGCAAATGGAGATTTCAAAGCCAGACCAGTTCATTAGTGTAGTATAATTAAATAATATTTTGTTTTTCAATATTGATGGAAACTTTTTATTTTCTCAACAAGTTTTGTAGCAGAAATTTAACTACAGCAATTTAACATTAAGATTTGTTTTAAAACTTTAAAGTTATTTTTTTGTTAAAAAATGACTTGACCACAGTGTATTTCTTTAAATAGCCATTTAAAAAAGGGTTACAAAAAAATGACATTATACCGCGGTACGATGATAACCGTGGTATATTTTTCACAAAAAAGTACAACATCTATAGACCAACTCCTGCAATGAAAAAGTAAAACTAATATTCAGGAAATGTGTAATTAAATATATGCTCTCCATTTAATAATATTAACACCGAAACAATGTACTTTAAATTAACTGTTCAATTTACTACAAAGTAAATTAATATAGTGGCTAATGCTGAACTAAACGTATACACGTTAAAACTTGACACCCCATATCCCTGACTGCATCTTTTAATAAAAGTGGAATAACGTAAGGCTAATCAATCAAAATGAGTCACATTTATAATAAAAAAAAAATGTGGTTAGAGCTATACAAATATCCTATTTGCTACAAAAGAACACCAACTACACCTGCAGGAGTATAGTGTAAAAAAAATGTTAGACGCAGCTTAACATTGTGGTGCTGGTATTGTTTTTACCATCTGATTAAAAAATATAGACTATTGAGAAGAACTCTTGCTTTGCAGTTGGCAGTTGATGCTGCCACTTACAAAAAGAAAAGAAAAAAAACCATCATCCACAATTCAAGCAAATCTCTTGCTATAAATATGCCAGCACTGCAATTCCAAATCATCTAGTAACATTTCAGAAAGCTCTGTGTGATTTCTTCTGTGTACATGAATGCCAATGTAACTTTCATATTGACGAGGAAAAGTAAAATAGGTGGCATTAGATTAGATGTATTGTGCGGCATAGTAGGAAGGTTGACTGATTTGAATTAAATCTGTATATATCATCCCATTTTATTAATTTATCCATGTTGTTTACTTACCTGTTTATACCACTCATCATCCTTATAATCTATAGCACAGTCTGATTTTTCATTTTTCAGAATGTCCCAGTCTCTTCTGTTTCCAAAGGAACTCCCCGGGGAATCATTAGACAGTGTTGCTTGATTGACATGTGGGCTTAGTGTATCATTACGTTTTGATGTCTGCGTTTAGAGCTTCCAGAGAGCTCTCTTCTTGCCTAATTAATCAATGGAGACACCAGGTACCCCCGGCAAGACACCTCTGGTCATTCATTTATATTAGGAGCCAGGCACTGTACATTAGACGGATACTGCAGCATTGATGGAGGACGCTGCTGCTCTGCACGGAACAAAAAAAATAAAAGCTGTATTCGATTTTGGATATAAGATTGTAACAGCCAGTGAAAGATGGACACTCATACTGGAGATATAGTTTATGGCTCACGCCAATAAAGTTGTGGCATGACCTAGTGGGTAGCTCTGGGGGATGATAGAGTGGGATTACTGGTTTAAAAGCTCAGAAAGTAGCACCACTGCTGTTAAC
The DNA here is from genome assembly GCF_902713425.1 of Acipenser ruthenus. NCBI lineage: Eukaryota > Metazoa > Chordata > Actinopteri > Acipenseriformes > Acipenseridae > Acipenser > Acipenser ruthenus. Next base: position 67,670,483 of record NC_081190.1, on the reverse strand, counting down.
TGGGAAGCGGTAGACTAGTTGGGTAAATAAAAAAAAATAACCTTGTGCATTATTTTATGGAGCACAAAGATTCAGATTGTGGATATTCTTATTTCATTTTATTGGAGATGGGACAATCATTTGTTTTTGAGCAGGTAATCTAAAGAAGATAAAAACCTGTTATAGAGCACAATTAATGCTTTACACATAAGTGTAAAATATATAAATAGCAGAGGGGTAGGGGGCTGCATTTAGATATGCTTTGTGTTTATTTGTTTCCAATAAATTAGATATAGACAGCACACCAGATAAGCTGTGCACTGGGTGTTTTAAACATTGAAAAAATATGAATCCCGCATGATATTTAAATATAAGGTGAAAAGAACATGCATAGCAATTTTGCTGCACAGCTTGAGTTTGCATGTTATCAAGCTTCTTGTACTTCGTTGGTTCCCAGCGTCTCAATGGTCAATTGTTAATATATTGCAAGTGGTAGCTGGAGAATGGGTCCTACAAATACAGGGACATCTAATTGTAGCCTGCCTGGGAATTCCCAGAAACATGTGACCAATAAGTCTGGGTTTTCAACTTGCAGTGCGTGTTTGTGACTGGTGAATAAGCGACTGGATTCTTCATCTTCAGGATTTCTCTGTACTGTCTTAGTCCCCCTCAACCTTACCTACCAGTTTACCTATCTGTAAACCACATTTTTAGTGAGTAAATCTTTATAATAATATAATATTCTGTGTTTGGAGAAAGTCGGGATGCTATATTTTGCAATAGCCAGGCGATCAATAAGGAATATAATATTATTGTTTCTTTTATTTGCTTTTGTGCAGTATTGGTACAGTTTATTATTTTACTCACCCAAAATATAGTTTATTTTACAGGTTATTTTACCAGTAATGGTTTTAGATGTGATTTTTATCTAACCAATTGTCAGAGGTATACAAATGAGCCGTCTCCCCTACCTAAGACGTCGGTGGCATACACCGTCTGTTTACACAGTCATGTATGGCTACGGAACATGGCTGGAGACGGGCAGGTTTGTCACAAATATCGAGATAATAGTTTTAAAAATAATAATAGATGCACACAGGTGCTGGACGCAAGTGAGAGGCTAGGGTAGGTGCAGTATATGCTTTAATAATAATTATAAAAAATAAAAAAATAAAAATTATATATATACAGTATTGTGCAAAAGTTTTAGGCAGGTGTGAAAAAATGCTGTAAAGTAAGAATGCTTTCAAAAATAGACATGTTAATAGATTATATTTATCAATTAACTAAATGCAAAGTGAGTGAACAGAAGAAAAATCTAAATCAAATCCATATTTGGTGTGACCACCCTTTGCCTTCAAAACAGCATCAATTCTTCTAGGTACACTTGCACAAAGTCAGGGATTTTGTAGGCATATAGTCAGGTGTATGATTAAACAATTATACCCAACAGGTGCTAATGATCATCAATTCAATATGTAGGTTGAAACACAATCATTAACTGAAACAGAAACAGCTGTGTAGGAGGAATAAAACTGGGTGAGGAACAGCCAAACTCAGCTAACAAGGTGAGGTTGCTGAAGACAGTTTACTGTCAAAAGTCATACACCATGGCAAGACTGAGCACAGCAACAAGACACAAGGTATTTATACTGCATCAGCAAGGTCTCTCCCAGGCAGAAATTTCAAGGCAGACAGGGGTTTCCAGATGTGCTGTCCAAGCTCTTTTGAAGAAGCACAAAGAAATGGGCAACGTTGAGGACCGCAGACGCAGTGGTCGGCCAAGGAAACTTAATGCAGCAGATGAAAGACACATCATGCTTACTTCCCTTCGCAATCAGAAGATGTCCAGCAGTGCCATCAGCTCAGAATTGGCAGAAAACAGTGGGACCCTGGTACACCCATCTACTGTCCAGAGAAGTCTGGTCAGAAGTGGCCTTCATGGAAGACTTGCGGCCAATAAGCCATACCTCCGATGTGGAAACAAGGCCAAGCGACTCAACTATGCACAAAAACATAGGAACTGGGGTGCAGAAAAATGGCAGCAGGTGCTCTGGACTGATGAGTCAAAATTTGAAATATCTGGCTGTAGCAGAAGGCAGTTTGTTCGCCGAAGGGCTGGAGAGCGGTACACGAATGAGTGTCTGCAGGCAACAGTGAAGCATGGTGGAGGTTCCTTGCAAGTTTGGGGCTGCATTTCTGCAAATGGAGTTGGGGATTTGGTCAGAATTAATGGTCTCCTCAATGCTGAGAAGTACAGGCAGATACTTATCCATCATGCAATACCATCAGGGAGGCATCTGATTGGCCCCAGATTTATTCTGCAGCATGACAACGACCCCAAACATACAGCGAAAGTCATTAAGAACTATCTTCAGCGTAAAGAAGAACAAGGAGTCCTGGAAGTGATGGTATGGCCCCCACAGAGCCCTGATCTCAACATCATCGAGTCTGTCTGGGATTACATGAAGAGACAGAGAAGCAACTGAGGCTGCCTAAATCCACAGAAGAACTGTGGTTAGTTCTCCAAGATGTTTGGGCCAACCTACCTGCCGAGTTCCTTCAAAAACTGTGTGCAAGTGTACCTAGAAGAATTGATGCTGTTTTGAAGGCAAAGGGTGGTCACACCAAATATTGATTTGATGTAGATTTTTCTTCTGTTCACTCACTTTGCATTTTGTTAATTGATAAATATAAACTATTAACATGTCTATTTTTGAAAGTATTCTTACTTTACAGCATTTTTTCACACCTGCCTAAAACTTTTGCACAGTACTGTGTGTATGTGTGTGTGTGTGTGTGTGTGTGTGTGTGTATATATATATATATATATATATATATATGTTAATATAGCTTATATGCATATGCCTTCCTGAAAAAAGAACTAGCTACCAGAAATGTAATGTGTTGTCACAGTTAATGATATTTTAATTTTGGTTGACAAAACAAAGATCCTCTAATGTTAACACACATTCCCTTTGCAGTGCACAAGACAGTATAGAAGCACTACAGCTCCAGCAAGCTCTGGTTATTTTTCTCATAATAAGTTTTAAACTTTCATTTGAATGACAAATGGCACAGAAAGACGGCAACACACAGCTACATTAAAATACAATTATTTGTTAAATGTCAGAAACGTCGTCTATGCTTTTATTTGTTACTGTATCCCCTCAGTTTGTAAATACCTGATCAATTCATTCAAATACAATACATACATTAACATCTCAAATCTGATTCTCATACAGAACACCTTACCAAACAAAAAGCTTCTTTTTTTAAAATAAATAAAAACAGCTTGATTGAAAAACCCTGCTTGTCACACAATACTATTCGGTTTCATAGTGAAATTGGCTTACAAAACATTACATATTTCCTGCAATTTATTTGTAGTTACAACTTCTTGAACTAACTAACAATCCTGTTTGACACGAATATGTATTTTTAAATATACAGCTATGGCCGAAAGTTTTATATCAGCTAGAATTTAAGCATTGAGAATTTATTTATTTATTTATTTATTTATTTATTTATTTATTTATTTAAAAAAAATCTATATGAACATCATTTACATGTTTTATTTAACATCATGTAATCAAAGAAACTGCATAATAATATCACAAAAGTCTACCGGAAGCCATAATAGAAGTACAGTATTCATGTTAGATTTCAAACCAGTATGTAATTCAATATGTTAATGTAACTATATTCAGCATGTTTCATTCAACTTTATGAAGCAGAATTAGTTCATTCTATAGGGTGATGCAAAACATCTGGCCATAGCTGTAAATAATAAACACACATATGTGTTGGGGTAAAATAAAATGTACTTTTAAAATGATTTGAGCTGCCTCTATCGGTAGATGGAATGCTATGAAAAATATGTAAAGCTAAGTTGGTCGACCTTGAGTACCCAGCTGAAAAATAACCAATAATAGTTGTGTGGTTAGGAAATCCAGAATCATTCAGGTAACGTAACATAACATTACAAATAATAGAAGTGAGGGGTCAGCGCTCCCTGCCGACCCCACAGCACTACACCCCTGATTACTTTACTATGAAATGTTGAACTTTCACCTATAGGTGTTTTCGTTACTGTATTATTTTGTAAAGTGCAGTGTCCCATGTTAATAATAATACTCTGTTTTTATTTATTTTTACCTATGGACATTCTAAAACATTAATTTAGTTACATGAGAATTGAACCCGGTTAAGATGAACGTGTTATAGTATTATATTTATTACATAACTGACAAATTAATTTTTAATTGTATAGGTCAATTGCCAATCGTTTTGATGTCTCAAAATCAACAGTTGAAGTCTGTTTTCAAAATGTCTTTCGAGCCATTTGCCAGCTCTCAAAGATGTTGATTGATGGTTTTAAGGATGCTGCAGGTTTTCCCGGAGTAATTGGTGGTACACACATCCCCATCAAGGCCCACAAGAATACTCTGAAACATACAGTATGTGAACAGGAAAGGGTTTCATTCACTACACCTTCAAGCAGTGTGCGACCACAATATGATGTTTACAGTTGCTACAGTGGTTACCCTGGTTCAGTACATGATGCTAGGGTCTACAAAAATTCCGATCTTTGCAATATGATCCTTAAAAACACTTGCAATGTAATGCCTAATGATAGCCATTTAATAGGTGATCCAGCATACCCTCTTCAGCCATGGCTAATGGTGCCCTTTAAAGAAAATGGTCATCTGACACGTGTGCAGAATAATTTTAATACAACACTATTTGTCACCAGAAGTGTAACTGAAAGAGCATTTGACCTGCTAAAGGGACGGTTCAGGCGCCTAAAATATTTAGACATGAATAGAATTGATCTGATCCCAATCTGTATTTTAGCCTGTTGTGTTTTACATAACATCTGCCTCTGCAATAAGGAAGACCTAGAATCCATCATTTGATACTGAGCAAAAAGGCCCTGCTGACCTTTGGCAACTAGGTAATGATGAAGCGGAGAGAGCAATGCCAGCTGCAGCAACAAAACACAATCATATTGCTTACCTCATTGTCCAGGAACAGTGAAATATAATGATTGGAGGGGAAACATGAGTGCAAGATTAATATAGCAAAACACTCAGCAAAATGGGCTAAGCAATAATAATGATCACAGCAATGCTTTTCATATTACAGTTTTAATAATTATAATAATTGCTTTCTGATACTAGAAATGTTTTTTTTTAAATAATTAAAGTAAATATGTTTTAGCTGCAATCTTATTGTGTTCAGTCGGTACACACAAAAAAAAAAAAATGTGTTCAAACTGGAAATTTGCTAATTGTTCCTGTTTGAACACCAATTCTATTTTCAACACATTTTTGTAGTATAACCTTCATATTTATTTGTAAAACAACATACATGGACATTTATCTAATTAATTTTAAACTTGTTAATAACTTGCAAAATATTTAGTTTATTATATTTAATATGTAATGTTATATGTCATGTGTATTTTACAAGTTGCTTACAACTTACTCTACATTTCTAAAATATATACAAATAAAAAAGTGTTATCATTATACATTATTTAGATTTTTTAAGGTCTCCCAACAGCTGCATAATAGCTGACTGCTGCTCCAGTAATTTCTGCAACTTTGCCGTTTTTTAAGTGTGTCTCTGTTGTTGTTCTTCAGCCCGTCTCTGAGCAGATGCATGACGGTTTAGCCAAGAGGGCTGATCAGGACAATTTCTCTTTCTTGTTTTTTTGTTTCTGCTGTAAATTGCTGGCTTGCTGGCAGGATGTTCCTTGAGTGTAGGCGTAGTCGGAGTGTCGGATTGAGTTTCAGATTCAAGTGATGAAATGTGACTTGTTGTTGGAAAGGTGTTTTTGTTGCTAATAAAGCTGGATGTGCTACTGGCTGTCGAACAGGGATTTATGTTTGGGTATTTAAATAATAAGGCATCAAGCACATTAAAATACGGGCATGTTGCACGACCAGCTCCAGATTTCTTATTATTGGTGACTGCATCCATGTAAACCTTTTAACATTCCCTTCCATTTTGTGTTGCATTGATCCTGTAGAATCTTAAAAAAAAGATATATACTTGTAGCTACATGGTTATATACATTTAGCTCTATACTTTATATCATTAATACGTATGGCCTAATAACAAAAAAAAGAGCTAAATAAAAGTGATGGGCAATTGTCATTTAGCCCTGAAAACCTGTTGTGTCTTTCCTGCTACGAACTTTACTGCTCGACGTTACATACTAATGTCTTTAATAATACATATAATCTGTAAATAGCGTACGAAAGGTTGGTGGAGGTTTAAATGGATCGGACATGAATTGGTGGCGTACACATGCTACGGACACTATAATATATATTTTTAAATTTAGTGGTCGCCAATTAGTTTTATTATTTTCTCCCCAATTTAGTAATGTCCAATTATTTTTTTAGGCTCAGCCCACCGCTACCACCCCCGCACTGACTCGGGAGCAGCGAAGACGAACACACACTGTCCTCCGAAGCGTGTGCCATCAGCCGACTGCTTTTTTACACACTACAGACTCCCCATGCAGCCACCCAGAGCTACAGCGTCGGAGGACAACGCAGCTCTCGGGCAGTTTACAGGCAAGCCCTGGCCGACCTAACCCTCCCTCCCCCCGGCGGCGCCTGGCCAATTGAGCCCAACCCCCTGGGAGCTCCCGTCCTCGGTCGGCAAAGGAATAGCCTGGACTCGAACTCGCGACGTCCAGACTATAGGGTACATCCTGCACTCCACACGGAGCGCCTTTACTGGATGCGCCACGCTGGAGCCCCCACTATTATTATTATTTTAGTCCATCTTCCACCCAGACCCAAAGTATTTATTGATTTATCATACTTTGGTACTTTACACATTTTTTTACCTGTATGTACACTGCAAGTTTGTTATTATTATTATTATTATTATTATTATTATTATTTGTTTATTTAGCAGACGCTAAAGGTGACTTAAAGAGACTAGGGTGTGTGAACTATGCATCAGCTGCAGGTCACTTACAATTACGTCTCACCCGTAAGACGGAGCACAAGGAGGTTAAGTGACTTGCTCAGGGTCACACAATGAGTCAGTGGCTGAGCTGGGATTTGAACCGGGGACCTCCTGGTTACAAGCCCTTTTCTTTAACCACTGGACCACACAGCCTCCTAAGTTTGTGCATGTTTTACAGTCACATCCACGGTATCTTCATACCCGCATCCACCACAGCGAGCCGTTAACTCAGCCATTTTGAAAGTGAACTCTCTGAGAATCCAGCTCCGAAGCTGGAGTGGCCAGAGTGTGCTACAAACATGATTTATGTTTTCCAACCAGTAAGCAGCAGCCTATCCTATTCAGACGAGTTAACAATGCAATTTAATGTATGTGTTGCAAATAACAAAATACTTAAATTACGTAATTATTGGCTAATGAAACGGATACAGTACAGTACAGTGTCCACTACTTACACCATCCAGGGTTATTGCGGTCAGACGTTTATTTCGCACAAATAGCGTTTGCCATTTGCCATTCACATAGATTTCAATAAAAAAGGCAGAACTTTACTGTAGTAACAATTTAACAGATCAGTCAATCAGCTGTTTGCACCTCGTTACGGAGCGATTACCCCTGTACTGTAGCTTGGCTATTTAATCCCTGTACGCAGTGTCAGGTTTACAGTTTAACAAAAAAACTGCACTGACTGCAACAGCAAGCATGGCTGGAAAGAGAAAATCAATGCACATTGGCACAAAAATTCAGTGTGTAAATAAAATGTCTCTGTTAGATGCTGTGTGCTTCCTAAAGCATGCTTGGAACTCTGTCAGTCAGCAAACAATGCAACGTTGCTTCAAAAAAGCTGGGGTTTCTGCAGTTGAGGAGAAGAGTGCTGGCAGAAATACAACTGAAACTGAAACTGTGACAACACCAGAGGGGATGTCGGAGAAAAAACTCTCAGTTGTGTCACCTTGGCGACCAAGACGCGCTGCCTGAAACTGATACCGATGACGTAAGCGTTCGTGCTGCATTTTTAACACTGATGTGCTAAGGCGCAGCATCCGGCTATAAAGCCGAATTGGGATTTTTTTTGAAAAGGCTGACAAAGTTTGCTGTCCATACTTCCAAAAACAGACAGTCCTGATGCATATCGCAGAGTTCTTCGCTGGAAACAATTTTCAGTAATGTAGCCTGCCTGTTCTCTACATTTCTGCCCTCGTATTACTTTTTATAACTGCATACACGCTTGTTTGTTTTGATTACTATACTGGTGATTGGGGGACATTTTGAATGTCAGGTTATTGTGTGCGAGTTCATACCATCCATCACTTACTGCGGGTGAATCCCGTTAACACAAACGCGGCCAATCTAAGCAGTGGTGACTGTATTACTATTGGCTTAAATACATGTTCCTAAATGCAGAAATTATGCTAGGAAATGATACCGCGAAGACGCATCTCCGCCAGGCAAGTGTTAATTATAATGCCGTTAAAGGTCAATTAACGGCACAATACAAATTTATGAATCGGACGAGTAATATGCTAATGAGAAAATTGGTCTCTAAAGGCATGTTATTGTAACGTCACGATGAGTGTAGTTTTCAGATGGTAATTGGCGTTTATGCATCACCCGATGAAATACTGTCATGTTAAATACTATCACTGGACGGGAAGTTTAATGAATATGGGCAATAGTGTTTAAATTGGAGAGTAAATTACTCAATGACCGAAAACCTTATCTATATATAGATCACATTTCCTAACCCTAACCCTAACCCTGCTTCACCTTTTGACTGACATGCTTTCAGTCAGTAACGTGCTTTGACCCAGAAGACACAGCTTTGGTGAAATGACCCAGGGAGCACAAGTGCAAATGGATAACCCAGAAAAAATTGATAGTTTCCTTTAATCTAAAGTAGTGCCAGATACTATGTTTTAAAATTCTAACACATGTGCTGTAACTGGTGTTCCTTTTAAAACCGCACATTTGAAATGTATGTAGCTAATGGAAGAGCAAAAGGGCTGTTTTATGGAATAATTTTGTTAACTACAATTACTTTAAGTTTGCAGAACAGAGTCGGTTTCAGGTTAATTGCAAAATGTGTTCAACACAGCTGGTGGTCTTGCCAAATGCATTGTGAATATGGCCCATTTCTGCTACTTTGGAAATATAGAATAGAGATACTTTTTTCTATTTAAAAATCATTTTTTGTTTGTTCTGTAAATTTTAATTTCAAATTTAGTTGAACAAAAAAAAAAAAACTACAGAGCTAAACTTAGTTTTAGGAGCTGGAAAGCATGTCTTTTAAAAGTTGATAATTTTTCTGAACTGAAATAGATTGACCTGGCCCGGTCATCCCTTTTATCTGTTGTTTTTAAAAATGAATTTGACATAGTGCATTCCTAATTAATCTGGCAGAGTCAGTTTCATCAAGGTATAGTTTTCTCATTTCATCTTGCTGTATATTAATGTAATGAAGGAGACCTGTCATATCTGCAATAAAATACAGCTCCTATAGTTGATTTTCTTGCACACTGCATTATTAAATAAAACAGATTTGGAAGAAATAGGACGGCAATAAATATTTCTTATGAAGCAGTGAGGTGAACTGCAGGAATTGAAAGTGTATCTGTGAAATACACCTCCCTTTAAAACCAGTGTAAAGAAGAAATGATCTTTCAATACCAAATAATGACCGTAATCGGAAAGATATGTAAAAATACAGCTTCTAAAAGATTTCCTTTATTAACTGTCATCATCTGCACAATATATGTTCGTATAAACGTTGTGTAATAACTATGCTCAAGATTAATGGGTCCCCCATGAGAAGGCAATGTCGAGCGGGATAGTGAATGAAAAATAGGCATTGGGACGGTAACATGCAGATATTGTCCTGCTTACATGCTCTCCCCAGTGTCATTCCCATTCATCAATGTCAACAGGCTTGGTTCTCATTCAACCCCCCAACCACCCCTTCACAAAACAACCTGATTTCCTTAAAAGGACCAGACACCTGATTCAATTTAGCACCCATTACAAGGAACCTGAATTTGTTTCCTGCCCAGCATTAAGATGAATAGTCATATATATACACACACACACACACAGTGTCTTGCAAAAATATTCAGACCCCTGACCAATTCTCTCATATTACTAAATTACAATTGGTACATTGAAATTTCGTTCTGTTTGATATTTTATTTTAAAACACAGAAACTCAAAATCAATTATTGTAAGGTGACATTGATTTTATGTTGGGAAATATTTTTAAGAAAAATAAACTGAAATATCTTGCTTGCATAAGTATTCAACCCCTGTGCTGTGGAAGTTTACACTGATGAAAGGAATTGCCCTAACGAGGACACAATTACCTTACCGTTGGCCTCCACCTGTGAACCATTAAAGTTGCTGTCACATTTTCTGGATAAAAACCCCACTGTTGAAGGATCATTGGTCAGGCTGTGAATCTGAAGGAAAATGAAGACCAAAGAGCATGCTACAGAAGTTAGAGATAAAGTAATACAAATACATAGATTAGGGAAAGGGTACAAAATAATATCCAAGTGTTTGGATATCCCAGTGAGCACAGTTGGATCAATAATCAGGAAGTGGAAGCTGCATCACACCACCCAGGCACTGCCAAGAAAAGGACGTCCCTCAAAACTCAGCGCTCAAACAAGAAGGAGACTTGTGAGAGAGGCCAACAATCACTTTGAAGAAGCTACAGAGTTCAGTGGCTGGGAGTGGAGTAATGGTGCACCAGTCAACCATATCAAGAGCTCTGCATAACACTGGCCTGTATGGGAGAATGGCAAGAAAGAAGCTGTTACTCAAAAAGTACTATCTGAAAGCATGTCTGGAGTTTGCCAGAAAGCATGAGAGTGACCCAGCTGCGATGTGGGAAAAGGTTTTGTGGTCAGATGAGACCAAAATAGGGCTTTTTGGCCAAAACTCAAAGCGCTATGTGTGGCGCAAGCTTAACACTGCCCATGCCTCAAGACACACCATCCCTACAGTGAAGTATGGTGGTGGCAGCATCATGCTGTGGGGATGCTTCTCATCAGCAGGGACTGGGCATCTTGTTAAAATTGAAGGAAGAATGGATGGAGCAAAATACAGGGAAATACTGCAAGAGAACCTGCTTCAGTCCGCTAAAAAACTGAAGCTTGGGAGGAAATTCACCTTTCAGCAGGACAATGATCCCAAGCACAAGGCCAAAGCAACATTGGAGTGGCTCAAGAACAAAAAGGTGAATGTCCCACAGTGGCCCAGTCAAAGTCCTGATCTCAATCCCATTGAGAATCTGTGGCACTAATATGAAAATTGCGGTCCACAAGCGTCGTCCAACCAACCTGAACAACCTGGAGCAAATCTGCCAAGAATGGGCCAAAATCACTCCGACACTGTGTGCAAAGCTGGTACATACTTACCCCAAAAGACTTAAAGCTGTTATTGCAGCGAAAGGTGGCTCTACCAAATATTAATGTGTGGGGGTTGAATACTTATGCAAGCAAGATATTTCAGTTTTTTATTTTTCTTAAAAAAATTTCCCAACATAAAACCAATGTCACCTTACAATAATTGATTTTGAGTTTCAGTGTTTTAAAATAAAATATCAAACAGAACGAAATTTCAATATACCATTTGTAATTCAGTAATATGAGAGAATTGGTCAGGGGTCTGCATACTTTTGCAAAGCACTGTATATATATATATGTGTGACAGGAATGGCTGAGTGGTCTGACGTCACGGCAGAAGAAGGCACAACAAAAACAAAAGGTACGGTGCAGTGGCGCGGGCGCCGTTTTATTTAAAGCAAACCAAAATAAATAAAATATTTAAACAGAAAACACTCGCTCACAGAGCAAAATAAAAGGGTAAACAAAAACAAATCACGAACACAAAATAATAACAATAAATAATACGATCCCAGGTCAGGCTGGGCAGTTGCTGTCACTGTTCACGTTTTGTTTCGTTTTGTTTCTCTCCTCTCGTTCTCGCTCTCTCCTTCCAACACACCACACCGAGCTAGAGAGCTGCAGGCTTTTTATAACAGGTGACCATCTCCCGATTAGCAATAAATGTAATCACCTAATTAATTCGGGAGATGGCCACCTTCTGCAAGAGTTTTAATTATTATCTTGTGGATGGGGCTACCCATCCACGCTAAACAAAACAAGTTGGCTACGCCGTCAAAATACAAACAATAAAACATACGGCGCTCGCCGACATAAATACAATGAATTATAATAAACAAAAACAATAATCTGCACAGGGGCGGAGGAGACTCCGTTCTAAAACTAAAATAAACAAAACAATGTACAGGGCTGCTCGCCCTGTTACAAAATGTAATATATATATATATATATATGTGTGTATATAATATATATATATATATATATATATATATATATATATATATATATATATATATATATATATACACACAGCGCTCCAGATAAGGTTTTGGGTCTTGGAGTAACTTACCCTCTAATTTTAACAGTGAGAGAGTAAAATGTATTTTTAGGGTTTAATATGCAACATTACCTTGAAGTCATGAGTAATCTTGATAAATACTGTACAATCTTTAATGGTAATGGGGTAGGCATTAAAAAGGATCCTTCCATTTTAACGGCAATGTTACTTTGACCTACTGTACAACCATGCATGAGTTCTACAAGGTTCTTTATTGGCTCAGCACATTTTTTTCGTGATGTCACACTGACTCTGCAAATGAATTACGTTACTTATATTTTAACATTAAATTCTTAAACTCGGTGAACATGTTAAAACTTCACTATAAAGCCGTATATATAAATAAAATATGGAAATGCATTAATAAGTAAGGCTGTAAGAAACACAAACAGCAACTTTTTATAGTTGCCGCAACTTTTAATGTGATTAGTGTTTCTATTTATATGTAATTTCGTTGCCAAATAATGCAGAAAAATAAACTGAAACAAAAAAGTAACTCACTGTCACATTCTCTTTTTCTATTGGGGGATTGGTATGCCTTCTCATCATCTCTAGCCAATCATGGTCGTCTTTCCCGTTGCTATCTTTGTAACCATAACAATGGGAAAGACGACCATGGGCCTCGACAGTTGCGCGCTCTAAGTTGAGAGGACGTTAAATACTGCACTGTGTAGCTAGTAGTACTAGAAATGTAGTTTACAATATGTCAAAGGAGGGCAACACACGCAGCAAAGTAGCAACAAAAATAATTCCAAAGGATCGTGTGAGAGAATATAAACCAGGAGAATTACATGCAGACGGTGACTTACTGTTTTGTACAGCCTGTAATATTTCCCTCGACTACCAGCGGAAAAGCTCCATCGACAAGCATGTAAAAAGCACTGTACACAAGAAAAGGAAGCATCATCTGAGGACAGAACTAAGAAATGCAATATTGCTGGCCTTTTCAAAGAATCAACACAGTGCTCTGTCAGTTTTTAACAGAAATTGTCAAAAATGGAGGAGCAATACCAAGTTCCCATGCATTGCGAGCTAATCATTTGCTAAAAGTTTATAAAATGCACGAAAATTAACTTTGTGAACTATTCCAGGAGGCAAGTTCAACTGCTATCGTTGCTGACGAATCTACCAATTCCGAGGACAGGTACATGCTCGATATTGTGTTTATCCCTGTATTTGAGACAAGAAAAATGATTCTCTGACTGCGTATTTAGTTGACATAATTTTCCTGAAAGAAGTAAATTCAGTGAAGGTCTCACAAGCTATTGTACAGGCAGTTTCAAAGTACAATGTCGATTTTGATCGAGTATGTGCGTTCCTAACAGATAATGCTCTGTGCATGACCAAAGCATGGATATAGTCCCTGAAAGGCTTGTTTGCAAATGCAGCTCACATAATTTGTAATGCGCACGTCCTTAGCCTTGCCTGCAATGTGTGGCACAAGAAACTTCCAAATGTGAACAGATTTGTCACAACATGGAAGCAAGTGTTCCAGCATGCACCTCCAATAAAAATACGATACAAGGAATATAGAGTGAAGCTGTTGCCCCAGTACCAGTACTGCCCTGATGGAACTCATGGTTTGAAACTGTTGTATCACAGTGAGCGAATTCACTTGTATGAACGATTCATTGACTCGGAGAAAGCGCTAACGAGTCCCACAAACGCTCTCACTGAATTGTCTGAATTGTTAGCAAATGAAAACTTGAAGGAGCAGTTTGGGTTTGTTGCTGCACACGCCAAACCACTGATGTCTGCAATCAAAGGTTTTGAAAGTTGTAAACCTTCAATCCACCTGATGTTCAGTATGTGTCGGATCTGATTTCCTGGGCTGAGAGGAAGACACAGAATGACAATCTGAGCACTGATGAACATTTTGTTTAAATCTGTACTTTCTGCTACTGCAGAAAAGTTGAAAGGCTATTGCAAACCTCAACAAATCAGTGTAGCTAGATGCAGGCCTTGTTTTTATCAGCCAGGTGTGGAATTTCTCAAGTCGGTTCGTGTATTGGATCCCCATCAAGTGGTAACACTCAGATTTAATCAAGGTGATCTTGCAGCAAGAATACCGTGCTTTGGCGACGAGGAATACAATGATTTATTTTTTGTTACGTCTCTGCCGATGCAGAAGCAAGTGCTGAAGTAGATCTTTGAGAAAGAGAGATGGCCTGCTTTAGCCAAACTTGCAATCAGATGTTTATCCATTCAGTAGATGCCGAGAGATCTTTTTCTCGATGTGGACAAGTGGTTACAAACCTGACCAGAAGCTTCAAAGGAGATAACATCCGGCTGCAGCTCATGCATTCTTACAATAACTGACAAAGAATTAGAATGAAATGCTATGGATCAGCCGACTGGATTTGTAAGTACTGTTTCATTTTGCGACTGAACTCTCACCTCTGTTTTTCAAGTACTACATATGGTTAAATTTTGTGACAGTGTATGGCCATTTTGTAAATACTGGTTGTTCAATTTTGCTTTAACTGCTGTTTTGCAAGTGTAGGGTACTGTATGTTATGAGTTATTGTTAGCTGCAACTCTTCACAAATATGATACAGCCTAACTGTTTTATTTCAAACGGTGATAAGTAGGGACTGTTAAGAACTAATGTTCTGGTTTTCAATGTGTGTTTTTTTTCTTAATGTTTTTTTTGAACAAATTATCTGAATCCACCTATATACGAACAAACGTGCCATCCAAGTATATACGTGCAAATTGTTTTAAATATTTTATGACAGCACCAAAACCGCAACTTCTTGACCAAAAATTAACAATTTTCTTACAGCCTTATTAATAAGCTATAAAACAGTTTGTTTATACTTTTTAGCGGTTGCCTCTGACGATGGTTCCAGTTGGATTTGTAGCTGGACTGGGGTGTTTACGCTTCAACCTGTGTAGCTTCGAATTTTTCTTATTCTTACTGTAATTGGCTGCAAAGACAACAGGGTTAGCCAGAGACTGGATAATGTTTGTTGGGTTGGTTTTTCTTGTGTACAGTTTCCTAGTAACATTGTATTCTGGGAGATGTAGTTGTTAGTGGACGTTTTAGGGGAGGCAGACAAGCTGTGCAGCAAAATTGCTATGCGTATTTTTATGCATTAAATATAAATTTTGTGCGTATTTCAGATTGTTTAATGCCCAAAAACAGCAGGTACGCAGTTTATCTGGACTGCTTTATATATAATATATATGTGTGTATGTGTATGAAATGTCATCAGAACAGAATTCTGATTGACCTGTGCTACATTTGTAAAGCTAATGAATAGGTTCTGAGCTTAATAATGTCTTCTTGTTGAACATCTAAGTCTGCACAGAAATTTGCTTTTTATGTTTTACTCCTTTTCTTCTACTGTGCTCATTACTGGGAACAATGTTCACCGTCCAGCCACCAAGTTACACCAGAACTTTTGATCACTCTGCCATGATAAAGCAGTGTAAAATACACTTCTCTAAAAAATTAAAGGAGCAACATTACAAGCTTACATTTTTCCGAAACACATTAACAATAAGAATCACAGTATTTCAAGGGAGAACACTCTTTACATACTGAAATTAACAGACAAATAAATGTTATTAAGTGCGTAACGTCAGATATACACATCTAAACATGAAACCAATGGAATTCAAAATGCCTATAGGCGTGGTCTCTGAAGATCAGTTTTTCTTGGGAGATCCTGTCCCATTCTTCAGTCAGTGCAACACCAAGCTCTCTGATGTCACATGTAGGGTTACGGTGCTGACGGACATGACTTCCTAGAAAGTCCCAAAGGTGTACTATGGAATTAAGGTCGGAATTTCTTTCTGGCCTGTCCATAACTTCTATTGTCTCCTGCTCAAGGCAGTCCATGACCACCCTGGCAGAATGACAACACGCATTATCTTGCAAATTGGTCTTATTACAGGGTCCAAGACTGTCTATGTTCCATTGAGCTGTAAATCCGCCCCTTTGATACAAGAAGATCCATGAAACCTCCAATGCAGATGCCTCCCCAGACCATTAGTGAGTCCCCTCCAAAATGGTCATAACCAACAGTGTTGAATTCAGCAAATCGTTCTCCTCAGGCTCTCCGTACTTTAGAACATGTCGATCATTCGTGCACAGATGCAATCTTGATTCATCATTGAACAAAACATGTACCCAATGATGGAGCTGCCAGTTCTGATGATCGCGGCAGCAATCAGCAGACTCTTTGGTGTTGTGGGATCAATTGAGGAGCTGTATCTGGTCTTCACTTTGAACCACTCGCAGTTCACACCATTTTGACTTTCGTGTCACAAAAACATTAAATTACCTCGGAAGGCACATCTCTATAGAATAGACTTCTCTGTGTTGGGACTTGTATACTGATGTCCTCTAATACTACTGTTCAGACAAGATATGTAACTCTGTGTCACTTGTCTGTTCTAAGGTTTATGTAAAGCAGAATGGCACATACTGTAGAAACCCATAGGTATTTAAGTGAGGTCACGCTAAAAGTGAAAATGGTACTGAACTAATACAGTGCTAAAGGGTTAAAAGCTGTTGGTTCTTAAAACATCTATCATACTAACAAAAAAAAAGCTACTTATTGGATAATAATGGTGGTACATGTCCCCAATCTGATATGTAGACAAATAGATGTTGCATGTTATATGCGAGTTGTGCAATATACTTTAGGTATACTGTATGTAGGGTTATAAGATGGAGAATGTCTGTATAGGCATATCGGTACAAGTAGAAATGAACTGACTGAGGTTGGATGCCAGTGTCTTTTTATGTGTACAGTATGTTGATATAACCCATACTCACCATCCTATAACTGTAACAAATACTGCCTTATTGTTAATGCTAATTTGCCAAACTTGCGTTGTTTGTTTATTCATAACAAACCCTTATTTATTCAGTCTGCATTATATAGTATACTTTGGTGTTAAGCCTAAAAGTGGTGTACGTTGTATAAAGGATCTATCATTTTTTTTTATTCTCGTTAGCACAAGAAATATCCTTGGTCCCCCATTTTTTCTTTTTTTGCACTATTTTATAATTTAGAATAAATAATTTGAGCTTTGTTTAGCACTCATTCATGGTACTTTTAATTCCACAGAGTACCATTGAACATATTTGCCAATATTTGGAAATATTAAACATTTTGATAACTGAATTACTGAACTGTGTTCGGATTTGAAGACACTGCTACTTTCATTGTAATTCACAGGAACAAACATTAATTGACAGGAAAGACGAACGCATTGCTAGTACCTGATACAATTGTTTTAGTAAAGACTGATAAAGAAAGTCACACTTGAAAAATAATCTGCAATTTTACTAAGGGAGAAAAACTTTCCCAAACACACGCTTCTGCTTATGTGCCGGTGTCACAAAGACGGCCAGAGTGGGTGGCGTCAGACCAGAAGCAGGAAATAAATAGACAGAGATTTGGAGTTTGGTGGAGCTGAGCGAATGGTTTTGCTCAGCATTTAATAAAACAGCACAGAAAATAAAAGGTTTGAACAGAACACAAAACAGGACACGGCACTACACGCCAAAATAAAAAGACAAACAAAACGGACTACACAGACAAACAAACACGGTGAGCAGATTTCACTACTATTCACTTTTACGATACACAATTACCTCCGTCTCCAATCCCGATCTCCACTCACCGAACACCTAACCACGAGTGACTAAAAATGTGCCTATTTATACTGTTGTGCTGGGATTCACTTACTAATTAATTATTCACTTGAATCCCAGCACGTGAATTAATTCTGTGCAACCCCGTGCTCACATATTACATTTAACCAGCACGTGAAGTGATTTGTGCCCTCCTCGTGCCTACATACAAATCTACACTTTTTAAATACACGTGAAACACAGACCCGTTTATATCCCGTGTACCAATGACTATACACCAACATTTACACACGCAACATACAACACATAACACACAAATGCACACAGGGGCGGGCACTTTGCCACATATACCCCCCCCTGTGCAAAGCACACATGGCCTCAACGGCCACCTCCCCCCTTAAATACCCAGCAGTCCAGGCCAAAGTCTCGGGCTGGGAAGGGAGGCTTCAGTGGGCCCATGGCTGCAAATGCTGTCAGCTCCCCTGCCGGTAGTGGCACGGCTGACAGCATGCTGGTCCCGTCCTGCAGCGAAAAAGCTGCGGGGGCAGGTGGTCCCCCGACCTCCCCCTTCTTCGTAGCCGGCAGCTCCCTCCTGTGGGGCTCCGGCCACAAGAACTCCTGCAGCGAAACTGCTGCTGGGGAAAGTGGTCTCCAGACCTCGTCCCCCTTCTTCGTGGCCGGCAGCTCCCCTTTCTGGGGCTCCGGCCACCGTACTCCCTGTGGAGGTACGGGCAGCAGAGGCAGCTCCTGCTCCTCTGCTCCGGGCGGTTGCGGAAGCAGAGGCAGCTCCAGCTCCTCTGCTCCTGGTGGTGGTGGAGGCAGAGGCAGCTCCTGCTCCTCTGCTCCTAGTGGAGGAAGCGGTGGAGGTGGCGGAGGCAGAGGCAGCTCCTGCTCCTCTGCTCCTTCCGGTGGAGGTGGCGGAGGCAGAGGCAGCTCCTCTGCTCCTGGCGGCGCTGGCTCCCTCCGCTGTGGCGGCTGGGCTGGTGCGCGCCGTGCTGCCTTCAGCAGCATGAATAGAGGCTGCTGGGGGACACCAGCCTCCTGCCCCTCTCCCCCCCAAAAATTTTCAGGGGGTTGGGCCTGTAACTCCTCCCCTTCCGGCTCTTGGGGCTGAACCAGCAGGCATTTTCCCTCTGCTGGTGGCTTGGGTCCCAGAGCTGTGGAAGCCCCGACTTGCCTCCCTTTGGGCTGTGGACGCACCGACTCCTCCCTTTTGGGCTGTGGATGCACCGACTCCTCCCTTTTGGGCTGTGGACGCACCGACTCCTCCCTTTTGGGCTGTGGACGCACCGACTCCCCCCACTCAGGCGTAGGACGTTCGGGCTCCCCCCCACTCAGGCGTAGGACGTTCGGGCTCCTCCCACTCAGGCGTAGGACGTTCAGGCTCCTCCCACTCAGGCGTAGGATGTTCGGGCTCCTCCCACTCAGGCGTAGGATGTTCAGGCTCCTTCCGCTTGGGCTGTGGACGCTCAGGCTCCTCCCGTTTGGGCTGTGGACGCTCAGGCTCCTCCCATTTGGGCTGTGGACGCTCGGGCTCCTCCCATTTGGGCTGTGGACGCTCAGGCTCCTCCCATTTGGGCTGTGGACGCTCAGGCTCCTCCCATTTGGGCTGTGAAGGCAAAACCAGCAGGCATTCACCCTCTGCTGGTGGAGATGGGGACAGCAGGTACTCCTCTGCTGGTGGTCCTGCTACCTGGGCTGCTGTTCCGTTTATCGTTGCCTCCAGGTAGCTGAGGAGAAACTCCACACCTTCCTCCAAAGTGTTTGGGGTGTGTTCCTGCTGATAGGCCTCCCATCTCTCACTGTCCATCATCCACAGGGCCCGGACGACTATGGGCAGAGACTGGGCCTCCAGCCCAGCATTCTCCAGGAACCAGCCCCGCAGTTTGATGGCGTCTTCTGCCATTGACTTTTTGTTTTTTTTTTCCCCCAAAACAATATTTGTAATCCTTTATTTTTTTTATTTTATTTTTTTATTATTATTTTTTTTAATCCAGACCCCTCCTGGTCTGACGCTTGGAGGCGCGGCTATCCCACGAAGACACCACGTGTCACAAAGACGGCCAGAGTGGGTGGCGTCAGACCAGAAGCAGGAAATAAATAGACAGAGATTTGGAGTTTGGTGGAGCTGAGCGAATGGTTTCGCTCAGCATTTAATAAAACAGCACAGAAAATAAAAGGTTTGAACAGAACACAAAACGGGACACGGCACTACACGCCAAAATAAAAAGACAAACAAAACGGACTACACAGACAAACAAACACGGTGAGCAGATTTCACTACTATTCACTTTTACGATACACAATTACCTCCGTCTCCAATCCCGTTCTCCACTCACCGAACACCTAACCACGAGTGACTAAAAATGTGCCTATTTATACTGTTGTGCTGGGATTCACTTACTAATTAATTATTCACTTGAATCCCAGCACGTGAATTAATTCTGTGCAACCCCGTGCTCACATATTACATTTAACCAGCACGTGAAGTGATTTGTGCCCTCCTCGTGCCTACATACAAATCTACACTTTTTAAATACACGTGAAACACAGACCCGTTTATATCCTTTGTACCAATGACTATACACCAACATTTACACACGCAACATACAACACATAACTCACAAATGCACACAGGGGCGGGCACTTTGCCACAGCCGGCCATGCTGATAAGGGAGAAAGATGTTAAGATATGAGTTTCCAGCTGTCTGATATAATGTTTTATTTAGCTGCATGTTTTGAAATGTCCCCGTCTAGCACAGAGTGCCATATGTTGTGTCCCTGTTAGTAAGCAAAGGTTCCCAGTCTGAGTCTGTTCCTGGTCACAGAGGAGTGTCGTCCAGTGCCATCATTTATTGATAAGACTAGGAAACGAAGAATCTAATGAAATTATCAAAGTTCTTGAATTAATTATGAACATGAATAAGAAAGCTAAGCTCTCTGGAGCCAGGGATCTCATTACCCATTCAGTCTCATCATAGCCTCTTTTGGAGCAGTGTGCAGGGGCTTGAGCTTCATCTCATAGACTTGGCTTTGGACTTCATTCAAAGTTGCAGAACTTACTGGCATCATGGTCTATGGTGGTTTAATTTATTTTCTTTCCTTTGTACTGTCGTTTGACCAACGAGCAAGATCTTACAGCAAATGAGACTCTACGATCACAACGAGGTGTACCTTTGTACGCGTGTGTTTTTTTTTTTTTTTTTTCATGTGACTGGACAGGGTTCAAGAATTTACCCATGTTAATTCATTAGGCAGCTTTTCAAAGAGAAGAGGAAAATAGACCTTCTGAACATTTTGGATTACAGAGATGTGCTGATGTTTCAGCTTTCATTTTCCTGTTTTTTTCAATATATATATATATTTATTTATTTTTAAAGGGTCCCTTTAGGTAAGCAAAACCACTGCTTGAAAGCGTTTGATTTACAGTATGGTATTCCTTTATTGCTTCTCCTTGCTACATTTCAAGTGAAAGCTCTACAGCTTTGGTCTAAGGCTTTGGAAGCTAGAAATTGCTGCATTAGTTTGTAATCAGATTTTGCGTTGACTGTACAGTATGTCTTTAAGAATGCTGAATGGCTACAGTACCTTTGCTGTGGTTCTGCAGTTCTGGTTGCTTCTAATCTCTGCAAAATTAGTGTCCTCTTGACCGGAGCTATTTATAGGGAGATGCCGAACAGTTTTCTTAGAGAAATATTTCATGCCATTCAACGAATGGCATCTATTTAGATGAAATGCTAACCTTTTCCAATGCTCGGCTGCAAAAGTGCTTTTAAATTAGTCTGAGGAAAAAAAGTTTTGTCTCACTTTGATGCCACATTGAATTGTTTCTCTACAGGTTAATGGCAATGCCTTTCAGCAAACTTATGCACTAATTCATGTTTTTTTTTTTTTTTTTCCACAGGCTGCTGCTATATTTAATTCAGCCTTTGGAAGTTTTCTGGTGAGTGGCTGTGTTTTAACTTTCTTAGATAAATAATTATTTATTAATGTTCTGCAGCACACTGTATGATTAGCCACATTGAACACTTTTTGGGGCAGAGAATGAACAAAGCCTGTGTCTATGGAAGCCAATAACACTTAAACTCAAGACTCAAGGGACAAAGAGAAACACTGGTCTAATTATAAAAATCATAAACATACTATATATATATATATATATATATATATAATATATATATATATATATATATATATATATATATATATATATATATATATATATATATAATGTGTGTGTGTGTACATTTTAAAAGCTCTTGGTCTATACTGTGTTTATATAAAGTGTGTGTTTATGTAACAACGAGATTTGTGAAATACAGTATATAGGGCTACATAGATATAAATAGCTTAGAATTTCAATCTAAGGGATCTTATATGCATATATAAATGGGTTATTTTTTATATTTCTTTTCCAGTGTTGCCCATTTGTATTTATTTGCTTTAAAGCTGGTTTATAGGAAATGTATTTATATTTATTTATTTATTTATTTATTTATTTATTTATTTTAAGCAAAATGAGTTAGGCTGTTAAAATGTTTTGTGTGTTATTATTATTAGCTATAGCTATTTTTGGTCATTTCATTCGTAACTAGAATCTGTGCGACTGCTTCAGGACACGGTCTAGAAGATCTTAATAATTTAAAGTGTGTTTTTACTGACGTGGCACTGCTGTTTTATGGTGGAATAACTCTACAGTACACGTTTCAGTTTAAATATATGTTTTACAGTGATCATTCTGATGCTTTACCTGAATTGACAGAATTGGTTTCTCTGCAGATACGTCTTAAAGGTTTCTATCAATATATAGATCATTTTTATGAGGTCCATCAAATAACCATTACTTGTATCAAGGGTCCTGGGAAAGAGAAACATGGTCTGACTGATAGGATGAGAAGGACTGATGTCATGTGTACTCCCATGTAATTATGGAAGAAAAAAACGGTGCCAGTTTAACATGACGTGTACAAAGTTTAATGGCATTGTTTATCATTTAGCATTGTTTACTATTTACTACTACTACTACTAATAATAATAAAATCACTGCAATTAGCTACCTTTTTGTCAAGGTTATTTCACTAATGGGTTAAGAAATATGTGTACAGTTAGAAAAGTCAGCAAGTTTAAAAATAGTAGTTATGCATTAGTACCGTGTAGAGGGTGAAATACTGCATAGATTTATGTGCGCATGTACAGTATACTGCAGTTGACTTACTGTATTATTATTAGAATCTACCAAAACATGTCTTCATGTTGTGTATAACCATCTAAACAATATATTCAGCAGGGTAAACACAACTCTGTCACTACAGAAAACTTGTATGTCAAAAGTTCAGCGTTTTAGAATTAGATATTTTACATATTCATGCTGGGCTTTTTAATGTCCCTTGCCTAATTAATATGCAACATTTTAAGATCTAATTGTTAAAGAAAACTGTGTTTTTTATGTAACAGCAATGATAATAACTAATGATGGATGAATAAAATTTACATACATTTCAGACCAAGAGAATATCTGATCATTGTGCCACAGAGAATTGCTCTAAGTTAGGAAGTTAATTTAATTATCTCCTCCCCCCATTTAAGTCTGCTGCTTTACAATAATTGGAAAACAGAATAAATGATTAGATTGTACTACATGATGGGCTTTAATAAAATCTGATGGCATGTTAGCATTACAGAAAGGGTGCCAATTACGCAGGGAAGCATTGACATGATTTTTATTATTATTATTTGAAAGTGCCGGTGAGGAAATGTAATGGAAGAATTATCTTCCTTTTCATTTTACAGAAAAAAAAGTTTTGTTTTGTTTTTAAATTTCATCAGCATTTAACAATTTTCATGACAACTGTATAACATATTTTATGCCTCTTCACTTTTTTGATTTGACATACATTTTCTTGTGTTCATATGTTTCTTTAAATTGCACTTTTGTTTTACAAAATTCATAATGTATTAAGACTACTTATGATATTTCTTACACATATAATATTTAGCACATTCATAGTGTGTTGTGTTGACAGTGCCAGTGCAATCAATTGCTGTATGTGTGTATATATATGTGAGTATATATATATATATATATATATATATATATATATATGTGTGTGTGTGTATGTGTGTATATATATATATATATATATATATATATATATATATATATATATATATATATATATATATAATCTATTACACCCACATTATGTAAACAACCTCCATAGTATGTAAATTATAGTAATTTATAAAGTTCAATACACAATCACTTGCATACATAATGTTATATATTGATAGTACTTCTAATTTAAGCCATAATATGTTACATAACACAGGTCAATGAGTAGTTGATATGCAAGTTATAGTACTGTATATGGTAAATGGTTCATATTTTCACATCATAGATGTACTTGAATGTCATCTTTAGTGATTTTTCTTCCTTAAACTGATCATAGAGAAACTCCTGTGTAAGTCAGAGTGTGTCGCTCCATCTACAAATACTCACATAAAGATAAATGCCATTATATCCTGATCAACCCCTGTAAAACATAGCTTTAAAGCAATCTTAAACGGAACAAATCTGTATCTACAATTCAGATAAAGCAATTCTTCACTCACTCTGGGACAACTGTGCAGAAAGTAACTACATTAGTCATAGTGTCCATTTTTCTTAGAAATTTGTGACATGAATGCAATTATGGGAAAGACCAGCAACTAACAAATTTAATTTTGGTAGGCTGGTCCGACTTGATTTTTTAAGAATGATGGATTTTGTTTTTTGGCCCCCCCCCCCCCCCCTTCTTCCTTGTTTCAGGAAGGCAGATACAATTTTAAAAAGGGGAGGCTTCACTTTGTAGCTTTCTGCTGTTCCTCTGAAAGTATACTGGATGCTTCAAAACACAGCTTTGTTGTTGAGTGCTGCTCACTTAAATTGCATATTCCAGAAGTACATTTAGTGCTTTCTGCTGTGGTAAGCAGGTGTGTTCTAGTGCCAAACCCAGAGTATCAAGACATTTCTGGTGTAATGCTTAAAATATTATAATATGTGAGGATGAGTTGATGTTTTGATGCTTTTCTCAAATAGTTTTTTTCCTTTTTAATATGCTTTTAGAAGTTAGTCATTATTTTTAATAATGGCTTGAAGGTTCAGAGCTCCTAGATAAAGGACAGAAAAAGATCTGTTCCTTCCTGTTGTCCCAGTATATGAATTGACATAGCCAGTATCTCACACACATTAACAATCTTGCCTTCAGATGCCCATTACAAGCTGGACAAACTCAAGTTTTGTAGAGATCACAGTATGAAACTCTATCGCTGTGTTTATCATGTTGGCTCCTCCAGTGTTGACTCTGTTAAAGCCAAAATGCTATCTATGTCATAAGTTGTTGTTTTTTCTACTAAACCTTGTGAAACTAAAGCCAAGTATACAAAGAAACATATTTCTAGAAATATTTAATATTCGAGCAGTCAGGGCACATTATTTGAACATGTGACTTGGTGATCATGTGACTAAGCAAGACAGAAACTCCCTCTGAACGCGTGTTTTGAACAGCTGCTACGATTGTATAGATGTGGCACTACTTAATTACATTTTTTTAAGCATTCTTCCATTTTCAGAGTTGTAAAAGAGGCATGTTTCCTTAAATAAAGGTCTTTTTTTTTGTATGGTAGTCTTAAGGAGAGTAATTTGGTGTCTGCCCGAGCTGGTCCATAGCAGCCCATTACTTAGCCCAGCAGGCTAGTCACTGGCTTCTTTTTTTGCCTCTGGAGGTTTTGGTTTGAATCTGGCTAAGGTGAAATACATTTGTGGTCTAAGTTTAGCCCTGTGCTTTCACAAGATGAAACCAACACACAGTTTGTTATAATTTCGCACAACTGGCAGTCTGTGCTTGAGAGAGGCCCCAGACTCAATGAAAGGGATGTTCTAGTCAGAATTTCAGTGTGTTATCAGAGCTGTGAGGGTTTGTGGAGCCTAACTGTAGGTAGGGCCATTACAGTTTTTATATTTAATTCGTGTCAAATTTACAAATTTCAATAAAATAAATAAAATATTTGTGCAACATACAGCGCGATACAGAAATACTGCCTCGTAGCAGAAACGAGGTTCATTGCTTTAGTGTTTTGCTACTTTACTTCACAGCCTCAACTTCACTGAGCTGTAAGCTCAGTGTATACTATAAATAAACATTTATGGTACGACAGTCACGTACAGTTTTGCTCCTGTTCGCCTGTTGAAAGAGTAAGTAACTGCACAGTAATAGCAATTACTCAAAGTTTTTTTTTTTTTTTTTTTTTTCATGTACAATAAATAGTCAGTGCTGTGGCCTGAGTTTAGATGCTGTTCTTTGGTTCTGTTGATCAAGCAGTGTTTTTCTTTTGCTGGCAATACAGAGTAGGTGTTCTTTAGAGCAGGGGTTCCCAAACTGTGGGCCAGGGGAGCAAAGACATTCTATGTATTTTGTTATATATAGAATAACAAAAAGCAACAATAAAGTACTAAGGAAGAAAAAAAATAAATAAAAAAAAATAACAATTTGGATTGCTTTTTTCACAGTGTTACACGTTTAAAAATTGGTTTTAATTTGTCATTTAAAAAAAAAAAGTGCTAATACTGGGCCGCAGTGCCTAATGGAGCTGAACAGGTGATCTAACCTGTGTTACATAGACTTACCAGTTTGTGCACGTCACACATTTACCGGAACCAAAAAGCATGTACAGAGATGACTACAAAGGAAAAATAAAACTCAACATAATATGTTAAAAGAACAGCTCAATTTTAATCACAGCATATTTAGTGGTTCAGATTTAGTTTGCTGAGTTGGCTACAGCAAAAATGAGCTGAATATATATATATTATGGCCAATCATTTTTAGGATGCTGAAAATGTTTTCTAATCGTGGTCCAACAACTGACAATGCATTGATTTTACTTTATTTTATTTTTTTTTAAAAATATATATATATATATTTAATTATTTGTAACTATTGCACAAATGAGCACTGCAGTATAAATGTACACCAACTGTGTTACTATGAGAAATATTGCTCTGACGGTACAAAGGTGATTAATCTAAGATGTCTATTGCTACTGCACATGTCGCAACAACCAAATTAAAATAGCAGATCCATAGGAAGGAATAAATCTTGAAATTCATTGAACCCCTGCATGCAGCAAGGTTTAGTCATCCCGTAAGTATTTGTATTTTAGGATATGCCAATACCCAGTCAGATGTTTTGAGAAAGATGTCAGTGGTCCCTGGGGCGTAGGCGTGGGGGTGGGGGTGGTTTGGCTGGGTGCAGGAGATGGATGCAAACCTTTTATTTTGCTGTCACTATGACAGATGTTTACCTAATGCAATCCACAATAGGTTAAATACTGGTCTCATTAAATCCTACATCCCTAGTGTGTATTAAAATTGCTGTGGAAGAATTAAAAATATTCTTTAAATTGCCCAGGTCAGGATTACAGGTCTATATAATTTTCTTTTTTGCCCATATTAAGTTTCTTTAGTTTAGAGGTGTGAGTATATACAACATCCAGTATATATATATATATATATATATATATATATATATATATATATATATATATATTATAATAGACTGGTTGTGATACTGTAATTGTCATGACACATGGACATTTCTGTATCCTTAGCAAAGTGTTACTGATGCATGAATAACACCGTGTAACAATTTTTTTTTTTTTTTTGGTTCCTGGGTAGTAAGTGTTATTTCCTAATTGCTTATGCCTCAAAAGTATAGAAAATGGCTATTATTCCCCACAAACTTTGCTTTTGTGACCAGGACAGTGATATTTTGAAATTTACCTATTTCCAATGAGAAAACAGGCGAATTTGTGTCTTTTCATTCACATACTCAGAAAAAAACAACATATGAATCCAAATTAACATGTATTTATACTAAAGTAATACAAAAATGACTACAAAAGATTTAGAAGTGAGTAGTTTTTCGAGATTTACGATTATACTGTAAATCACTTTCACGAATCAGCCCCCAAATGTAGTCTCCCATTATGTTCTCGTTATACTGTCCTTCATTGACAGCTCATCCAGGAGCCTCAAAGCCGTGCTGCTCCATAATGGTAACAAGTACCCGTCTCTTCTTTTGGCTCACTCGGTGCACCTCAAAGAGGATTACAACAGCATCAAGACCTTGCTGGACGCCTTGAAGTATGATGAGTACGGCTGGGACCCCCAGAAGGTGCTGATGCTACCACTGCACATCAAATTGGGCCTTATGAAACAATTTGTCCGAGCTCTAGATGAGGAGTCGGCAGCCTTCAAGTACCTTCAAGACTTCTTCCCTAAGCTGTCTGAGGCAAAGGTCAAAGCCGCTGTCTTCGTCG
This sequence comes from Acipenser ruthenus, assembly GCF_902713425.1. Lineage (NCBI taxonomy): Eukaryota > Metazoa > Chordata > Actinopteri > Acipenseriformes > Acipenseridae > Acipenser > Acipenser ruthenus. The sequence continues at coordinate 67,642,081 of NC_081190.1, read as the reverse complement.
GACCACAGATAAAGAAGATCCTGGAGTGCAACGAATTCCCCAAGAAGCTCACTAGTAAGGAGAAAGCGGCTTGGAACAGCTTTGTCGCAGTGGTTCGGGGCTTCCTGGGCAATCACAAGGCCGAAAACTATGTGGAGCTGGTTGAGACTCTGGTGAAGAACTACGGCACAATGGGCTGTAGGATGTCCCTCAAAGTCCCTATCCTTGATGCTCATCTTGATAAATTCAAGGAGAACATGGGAGAGTACTCGGAGGAGCAAAGCGAGCGCTTCCACCAGGATATACTGGACTTTGAACGCCGCTACCAAGGACAGTATAACAAGAACATGATGGGAGACTACATTTGGGGGATGATTCGTGAAAGTGATTTACAGTATAATCGTAAATCTCGAAAAACTACTCACTTCTAAATCTTTTGTAGTCATTTTTGTATTACTTTAGTATAAATACGTGTTAATTTGGATTCATATGTTGTTTTTTTCTGACTTTATGATAATGAAAAGACACAAATACGCCTGTTTTCTCATTGGAAATAGGTAAATTTCAAAATATCACTGTCCTAGTCACAAAAGCAAAGTTTGTGGGGAATAATAGCCATTTTCTATACTTTTGAGGCATAAGCAATTAGGAAATAACACTTACTACCCGGGAACAAAAATTGTGTTATATAGTGTAATCATTGAGGGCTTGGGCAGTTTCTTAAGACGTGGAATATTGGCATGCTTACAATCTAAGAGAATAAACCTTAATGTAAAGCATCAATATCATGAAAATAGCCTGTTATTTTTGCACTTTTAGCAAAAGTTGTAATTTACAGCGGGACTGTAGGAAAAACTTACAAAAATGGTTACTAAAGTGACTCTTCGTGATCATTGGCATTACGAACCAGTATCCTGTTTTATGTTTTACTCCATCACAGTTCTAAGTCATTTTAAGTCAGCCTTCTCAATAGGTTGATAATTTCATGGGAGCTAGGACATGTTTTGTATGCATACAGTATTTTAAGATTCCAAGGTTTATAAGACTGAAGGTGATAGAAAATAAACAACACGTCACACAACGATGCAAAATCTTTTTATTATTTATGTATAATATAACAAAATATTATATTAAGCCATAAGCATACATAGAGAAGATATTACCCCTTCCTATGTGGGTATATAGGACATTCAAACTGGTTTATGTAAAACAGAGGTTTTACAGATTAGTAATAACACTATTATTCCCATAAATGCTTGATGCCCATAAATGTTGGTAATGTAACAGTATCATGTGTCTGCTCACAAAACCAGGCAGGTAGAAGGTAGCACTTCTGTAAATATGCATTAAATTATGATGTGTGTGGTGGTATTTGTGCCTGCCATCTCTTCACTGGGACCTATTTAGAAATTTAAATGAATGAATAAATAAAAATACAGTCGCAATGTCTCGCCAATATTTTTAGACTTGTCTTGAAAACCAACCTGGACAGCACTGCACTTCTGTTCACTAATAATTTTATTTCACCACTTGCATGTTAGCACTCACTCTGGACTTGTGATCGTGTTTGTGTTCTATGTGTGTTTATTATTTCAGGACTGAACCCCGTGGTTTTAACTGTGCAGTACACACCACTTTTGACCAACTCTGAGGACACTTGATTTTTAGTCCTGTGCGAATCATGCTTTAGCAGCTGTATGCTTTGGGTTGTTGTCGTGTTGGAAGATAAATGGTCTGCTGATCAGGCTAAGAGCAGATGGTATCATTGTACTTTGTAGGATGTTTTGATACATGGCTGCATTCATTCGATCTTCAATCACATCAATGTCTCCAGTCCCTGAACTGCTAAAACACCCCCAATCATGATCGAACCACCTCCATGTTTATTTAACTGTAGGTACCAGGTTTTCTTCATTTATTAGCTTTCCCCTTTTTTCTCCTGAAAAATGCTTCAGAATCCTTTTCATATTTCTTGGCTTATTTAAGACGCCTTGTTTTATGAATTTTCTTTTTTATGTGGTGTGTAGTGAGGTCTACGTGTATACAACTCTTGTGTGTTCTGTGTCATTTGTACAGTTGTTTCATGTACTATTATACCTGATACTTCTAAATCTTTCTTTGTCCTTGGCTGTTAATTTTAGATTCTATTTTTAGCTGCTCGGGTGATTCTCCTACCTGTTGTACCTGTCATTTTTTTTGGTCCACTACTTTCAAGCATTTCAATTGAATTTGTTATGTGGTACCTCTTGATTATTGCTCTGATTGTGGATTTTGGTATTCCATATTTGTTTGATACTGTTCTGTAGGTATTTCCTTTATTGTAGTTTGCTACAAGTGCTTTTCTCACACGTGAATCTTGACCATCATCTGCTGTGTTACCAAAACCTTCTGAAACAGATGTTGGAAATTAATGACCTCTTTTTCTGGCTATTGATTTTATAATGCAGCTTAGTTACTATGTAATTGTGTTCAATCAATGACTATATTTTTTAATTAGTTCTATTACATTTTTACAGACTTTTAATGTAAAGGTGCCAAATTTTGTCTTGAAATTGCTTAAGTGTGTTTGTTTTTTTTATAAAGATTGTTTGTAAACTATCAGAAATGTTGTAATTTGGTCTTTGTCATATTAATTAGTGGCTAATGTTCACTAAATGCTTGTATTTAGCGTGTTCTTGAATCTTGTAAAGTGAAGGGTGACCTACCTTTTTCATATGACCTGACAACAGAGTTATTGCGGTTATATGTATTTCTGAGCTGAGAGAATGAGATATTGAGAAGTAATTCCTTTTTACACTGTGAACATACAGTAAGTCATTGGAATATATGTTTAACAAGGAATTGACTCTTGATCTCGGGAACTGCTTGACCAATTTGGTTGAAACTAGGCAAGGACATTTATTATAAATGGTTCTGTGTGATGAGGGCTACTGACGCATGTACTACTGATGCATGTGATTTAGTGTTGCATGGTCTTGGATGTATGTTTATTACTTATATACTTTAACTTAAGTCACTGATACCTTTACTGAGAGTAGAACAGCAGACAAATACCAGTTATTGAGGCAGAAGATTTTATACTATATTATGTTTGTTTTTTGCTCACAGACCCAAAGTTTACACTGCTTAACAGGAAAGGGTTTCAAGCAGTTCCTTCAACAACAGCACCGTGTGGTCTAGATTTAAAATAGCTAAGATTGAGACTTTTTAATTGCTTAATGTATAATTCATATGAATACAAATCATGATCATGGCTGTTATTGCGTAATAAGGACTTTTTAAATGTATTATAGATAAAGTAGAAAAGTGGAAAGAAATTGCTTGTCTTTATGATTTTCTTCATAGGACTGTCTTGAACAATTTTGTTTCGGAAGAATATTTTACAAATTATCCAAAAAAAGGTTACGTTGGGTAGGAAAACAGCAGTGAGCTATCAAACGAGTACTGGTTTCTTGGTAGATCCCTGGAACAGTGTTTTTTTTTTTTTTGTTGTTCAAGAAACATTGTAAAGATGAAAGATTTTTCCAGGATAGAACTGCACTTCACATCTGACTGAAGCAGGTATTAGAAAGGCAGATGAATAAGGGAGACAAAAGACAATACAAATTTGAAGTGAAAATGTTCTCTGTTCTTAACACATGAAGCCTGGGGAAGTTTAGCTAATTATTCATATTATTGTGTGTGTGCACACGTTGTTTCTGTAGTTGGAGAAAAGGTGTCTGTTACATTTAAACAGTAACCTCAGTTTGTTTTGTATGTGTTTTGGCAGCTTCCATGTACTTTACTCTGCAGTTTGTACTATTTCTAGTGATCAAATGATGAGCTAATTTGGTGGCTAAAGTGCAGCTTCAGTAATAGAAAATAAATAAATAAACTTCTAGACTGAGCTTGGTTTTCAAAGAAGTACAGACTATACAGCATTGGGAGAGTCCTTTGACTTAAATCTTGTAGTACTTTGAAATTTAGGGCCGATGACTTTGTGGCTCTTCATTAAAATAAATTATTTAAACTAAATTAAGGAAGATTTGCAGTACCTGCCGATTTTCAGCTTTTATAGCTTTAATAATCTTGTACTTGTCTTAAGGAAACATTTCAGAAATAAGTTTTTTTGTTTGTTTGTGTGTCCGTTAATAGAAATAGCAACCTGCATTCTGTATTTTTCTTTCAAGAGTATTTGAAATATATATATATATTTTTCACTTGTTTCTTCAGTTATCCATACAGGTTTATGACGCATTAAGATATTCACTGCATTTGATCCTTTTCATATCCCAAAATAAGACTCTTATTGCCAAGCAGTTTGTGGCGTTCCAGGTTTTACTGTGCGCTTTTGTCTAACTATCATGTTAATTTTCTGAATATTTTAATGTCATACTATGTGTGTTATGTGTTATTATTTCTGCTTAGATTATTTGCCATGCTTACTAACTATCACACCAAACGTTGCTTGTTAATAGACTCCTCAAGGCTGTGGGCAAGTGAGAAGAGGAAACATAGTTGTTCCTTGGTTCTCCTATAAAATGCTAGTATGTTTCCCCACCTCGCTTCCTCACAATCATCCTTTTAAGGAAGTAATTTTTGCAGGAATAGTTTGTAAGCTTATTAAATAATGAATGAAAACTACAGCAGTTAATCAAACAGAACACACAGTGTTAGAACATTTTGGATGATATAAAGTGTCCTTCCTAAGCTCTGGCGTGACTGTAAATGACAGCAAAACATGGCGGCCATGGCTAATTACCAGGATCTTCTACAGTCATTTCGACATACAGGCCATGTTTTCAAAGTGCTTCCTCCATTCTTTAATTAACTCCTATTTTTTTGAAAGGATAAAAACATAACACATTAAGAGTGCTTAAGAGACTTGAAATATATAACTTAATAGTTTTGTAAAAACAAACAGGTGTTTTACCTCTTTCAAAAAATGAGACTGGAATAAACGCTTTGAAAATGTGGCCCATAGTCATCCTAAAGTTAGACTTGTTTATACATTTAGACAGACACACGTTTCAAGTCTGTGTCAATGTCATGCTGTTACTCATTTATAGAACATACAGGAGAAGCACAGTATCTTTTGTAAAAGTGTAATTAGTGTGCCAGAATTAAAAGGATGATCAAGCAAATCAAATTCCCTCAGCCTTCTCTCTTGCTTTAAGTCATGTTTTAGTGTTCTAATCTTTGTTTTACATATATGCAGCTTTTTTAGACTCAGTGTTGCAGCTGTCTGCCAACAGGTATTGTCTGTAAAAGATGTTGCCCCTCAATGGGATGTGAACCTGTGGAAACAAAATGAGTGATGACAATTGCAGTTAGGCATGTTTTTGTGTTTTCCAGATGTTATTTTTCTTATGTTTACACTTGTTATAAAGTACACGTCTCCCTACTATCATCAAATTCCAAGCACGTAGTCCTTACAGTACAACTGCAGCTATAGTATTATTATTCTTACAGATGTTTGTTCAAAGATGTGCAAAATAATCTAAGGTTTTGTAGGCTGTAGAAGGCACTGGCACAATATGTGGTATCCTAACTGAGGAAATGTGGCCTGTTTGTGTGTGTGTGTTAACCCTTAAAGTGACACAATCCCTTGTTCATTATTGATTCTGAATTAATACACAGTGGCCCATAACATAATTCAGAAGGCTTCATTGCTAATTCACCTATATTCTGCTCAAGCAATTTTTGTTTGTGTTGATTTATATATTTATTTTAATTATTATAACTCTCCTGACCCCATGCCATGGTCTGCTGATATAACCAAAAACATTTCAGACTGATTTAAACTCAACTTAATCAGTCTGAAGGTGAGAAACTTTGGAACCTGATGCAGCGGTCTGCACTCTTGTTAGTATTTGCAGATTTGTATCTTTAAAAAAAAGTCAGAGCTGGTTAGGGTCACGTACATCTTTTTACAAGCATCAATATGCAGTATTTAAAGGGCTGAGGTAAGCAGGGAACACTGAATTTCATATCGGTAAATATAACGGAATAATTTGCAGCCTTCATGCCAGCCGAGGCATCCTGCACTGATGTTGTTGTTTTAAAACAGCAGTATTGACAACCTCTGGAGTTGTTCTACTCATTATCTGCAAGCCAAATACACAGTGCCACTTAAAATTCTCCCGTTGCAAGCCTTTGCAGCCAGCATTTCTAGCATTATACTACAGGTAATTAGGTTTTTAGGTTTAATGCTTTCTTCCCAAAGGACTGGGCTCTTCATACAGTAAAATAGTAAGGATGCTAGTGGATATACCAGATGTAGATTAAAATGCTCCCAATCTGATTTCACAACTAGAGCAGTATTAATATTAGTACTTGTTTGAATATATGAGATTTGGAGGTCTACCCACACTACCGCTGTCATGGGTTCAGAACAGTATTTAGGGGGGTTTGGGCTGAGCTTTTCATTGTACATAGCTCAAGTGATGTGGACTTGTATGGACTTTTAAGAATCAGTTCTGGTTTCTAGTTGGTTTGACTAAGAAAAGGCTATCCTGGCAATCTCTTGTCTGAATTTGATTCAGCTTTAGAAAAACCTTACACTATTCATCGTGATAACCAGGGAGTCCAAGGTCATGGTATCCCAAGGCTTCTGAAAATCCTAACTGGCTTCTAGAAATCTCCCAAGTAGCCAGATTCATTATCCACATCGTTTTATCTGTTATTTTTCATTAGAGCACAGCTTTAAGACCGTATTGCAATGCACTGTTCTAGCCTTAAAAGTCCATCCTATGTTTTGGCTCCTCCATTGGGAAACAAAGAATAAAGAAGTTGGTTTCAGAGGGAGCAGAAAAAAAACAGTTGAATCAATATATTTTTTTGTATCCTCTAGCTTGAATTAAGTGTGGGCTATCTTATGACAGACCTTTTTTGCCTTGTGAAAGAAAATTGAAAGTTTTTCCTTTTCTTTTCTTTTTTACATTTTTTTTGTAATTACAATTATTTTCAAATTGGTGCTCAGTTTAAAAAATAAAAAATCCTGAGGGTTCATATTCACAACTGTTCCCCATTCAGCACAGCTGGTTGCATCACTTGTGGTGTTATGATTTGCATTATGTATGTAATCGTGATGGCTTTGCAATATATGCTCTCTGAAAAGTGCTCAAAGGCTGTTAAAATTCTTTAAAAGGACAGCTAAGTTTCTCCTCAAATCTTAATAAAACCCAAAGCAGGGTGTATTCTTTGGGTCAGGGTCCTGTTCCAATAGGACTAGTGCACAAAAATCTTACTAAAACATTCCCTCAGCCATCATTGCTGAGGAGCTGGATTTCCAACACAGCAACATTCCCCCAAGATTTTAAATTATTAATGCTTGGGAATCTGTGGGATTCAGCAGATATCCTCACTGTTATTGATGACAATGTTCATCCTTTTTATTTACCAGACATATAATGAAATAAGGAGTCCCATATTACTGTGCACTTCTTTAGGCTGATTACACAAAGGCAGACGGAGCATTTGGTTTTAATAAGTGTATAAATACTTTTTCTTTGTGAGTTTGCTTGGGTGATGGAAGCAGTCTGTTTTGCCACTAATTTATTGACCCATGCAGCAGAAAAGTTCTGAAAAAGCAAATGCTTCTCTCTCAGATTTTGTTGAATTGAGATTCTGCAGTCTCTTTCTTTGGACTCTTTCTTTAATATTTCTGGTTTTTGCGCCACCCTGTGCCATAGCTGCACTTTGAATGTTTAATGTGGCTCCACAACTGTCCGTGCCTGTCTCAGCTCAAGTAGGATCTACTGTATAGGATTGAGACAGAAAATGATTTCCATTATTTCACAACCAAAAGGAGTGTTCCTTACCACCAGAATACTTGTGTTTATACTGACTTCCATATAGTTAACTTAAAGCTTTCCAATTTAAAGGCGCCCATATAAGCACCATAGTCCTGTTTCGAGGTGTGCTACTATATATTTTTTGTAATATAGTTCACACCCTGTGTATAAAGTGCTTGACTTCTCTGAGCTCAGCTCTAGTATACCAAGTACCCTTATCAAAAACACTATAGAATACTATAAGCCAGGTATGCTGCACATCTTGTATGTGGGTCATTCCACGCCAACTCAACCAGAAAAGGGGCATTTTGTTGCCTGACCATCTCCGAAAAATTCACCTGGGGGTTTTCGGGCCCGCCGAGTTCAGAAATGCTAATCATTTTTTTTGTTTAAATTTCCCCTTTGAGCTGTGATCGGGCAAAGGTAAATCTAAAGTGAAAAAGTGACCCTGACCAGAAAAATCACCCTGGGCTCAACTTAGACGGTGCCATCATGTGTAGCACCTTGTTCGACTTGTTATGAATAGGGCCTTCGAGAAAAAATACCAGGAGCACCTAACTCACTTTTGGCAATTTGCCAGATAAGGGCTAAGTGACAAGTTTTATTCGAACTTCAGGCCAACCCATTACCCTGTAGGGGATGCAGGTCCTAAAATGTTACTATTGCTGTAAGAACCTTAGGGACCATTCCTCCAAATTTTTGGTGAGGCTAAAGTACCACATAGTCCTAACCGAACTGGCGTTATTTTTCAATTTTGCATTGTCTGGGGTTAGATCTAGAGTAAAAAGTGACAGAGTGTGCTTTCAGTGGCACTAGCTTGGAGCTGAGGTGTTATGAACTTGTGTGTGGAACTTAGATTTCTGTGTTACAGTGACACATTTCAAATGACCAAAAACTCACTTAGGTGCGTTTTAAAAACTAGAAACTGGTAAAAAAAAATAGATAATCTTGGCAAACTTTAGGTGCTTGAGGGGTTAACCATTTCATGATCTTTATGACATGCTTATCGTACCGTATGTGGTTTCCAATCTCAATTTCCTTTGGCTGTGAGTTCTGGTGTTGACAGTGCAGCGTGGTTGCCATGCGGTTTAGAAGCTCCGTGCGGCGCTCCAGTGTCCTGGTGCCATACATACTGGCAACTGGCACATCCTGAAGAAATAGGACTTGGCCTATTGTGGCAAAGTCGAGGTTCCCTGCCACTGAAAACTCAAAAGACTGTCAGGTGTACCTGCTCAGGAAGCTTAATTGACTGATTGGCCAGCAAGAGAATGCATCAAATGTCTTTCTCATGAATGGTTAGCCAATCACTCAATTATCCCGTGTGGTGATAGTGTTGAAAGGCACAGTTGTCCAGGAGGGTCCAGCTCAGCTGTGTCTACAGGTTGGTGAGCAAAAGTATCTTTGAGTGATTTTTTTTGGATCCCCCATCCACATGAGTTATTTCGGCCTAAACTTGGTAGTTATAATTTCAGAGGGGGTTAATGACCATTGGGGGGACTTGAAACCAAAAGTGTTTAACAAAATTTGGAAGAGTGGTCCCTATGGTTCTTGCAGCAATACTAACATTTTAGGACCCGCATCCCCTACAGGGTAAAGGGTTAGGCTGAAGTTCGAATAAAACTCATAATTGCTTTAGAAATGTTTTATATAATGCGTGTTATTCTAAAAAAAGAAACGGTAATACTTGAAGAATTGGGACATATACAGACGTGCTCAAATTTGTTGGTACCCCTCCACAAAAAACGAAGAATGCACAATTTTCTCTGAAATAACTTGAAACTGACAAAAGTAATTGGCATCCACCATTGTTTATTCCATATTTAATAGAAATCAGACTTTGCTTTTGATTTTTTATTCAACATAATATTGTAAATAATAAAACAAATGAAAATGGCATGGACAAAAATGATGGCACCGCTAACCTAATATTTTGTTGCACAACCTTTAGAGGCAATCACTGCAATCAAATGTTTTCTGTAGCTCTCAATGAGACTTCTGCACCTGTTAACAGGTAGTTTGGCCCACTCTTCCTGAGCAAACTGTTCCAGCTGTCTCAGGTTTGATGGGTGCCTTCTCTAGACTGCAAGTTTCAGCTCTTTCCATAGATGTTTGATAGGATTCAGATCAGGACTCATAGAAGGCCACTTCAGAATAGTCCAATGTTTTGTTCTTATCCATTCTTGGGTGCTTTTAGCTGTGTGTTTTGGGTCATTATCCTGTTGCAGGACCCATGACCTGCGACTGAGACAGAGCTTTCTGACACTGGGCAGTACGTTTCGCTCCAGAATGCCTTGATAGTCTTGCGATTTCATTGTGCCCTGCACAGATTCAAGGCACCCTGTGCCAGGTGCAGCAAAGCAGCCCCAAAACATAACCAAGCCTCCTTCATGTTTCACTGTAGGTGTGGTGTTCTTTTCTTTGAAAGCTTCATTTTTTCATCTGTGAACATAGAGCTGATGTGACTTGCCAAAAAGCTCCAGTTTTGACTCATCTGTCCAAAGGACATTCTCCTAGAAGGATTGTGGCTTGTCAATATGCATTTTAGCAAATTCCAGTCTGGCTTTTTTATGGTTTTTTTTTCAAAAGTGGAGTCCTCCTGGGTCTTCTTCCATGGAGCCCTCTTTCGCTCAAAAAGCGACGGATGGTGCGATCAGAAACTGACGTACCTTCACCTTGGAGTTCAGCTTGTATCTCTTTGGCAGTTATCCTTGGTTCTTTTTCTACCATTCGCACTATCCTTCTGTTCACTCTGGGGTCGATTTTCCTCTTGCGGCCGCGCCCAGGGAGGTTGGCTACAGTTCCATGGACCTTAAACTTCTTAATAATATTTGCAACTGTTGTCACAGGAACATCAAGCTGCTTGGAGATGGTCTTGTAGCCTTTACCTTTACCATGCTTGTCTATTATTTTCTTTCTGATCTCCTCAGACAACTCTCTCCTTTGCTTTTTCTGGTCCATGTTCAGTGTGGTGCACACAATGATACCAAACAGCACAATGACTACTTTTCTCCATTTAAATAGGCTGAATGACTGATTACAAGATTGGAGACATGTGTGATACTAATTAAAGAAACTAATTAGTTTGAAATATCACTATAATCAAATTATTTATTATCTTTTCTAAGGGGTACCAACAAATGTGTCCAGGCCATTTTAGAATATCTTTGTAGAATAAGCAATAATTCATCTCTTTTCACAGCTTCTTTGCTTTATTCTATGTCATACCAAAGGCATGCAAGTATACATGATAAAATAGCCTTTAATTTCATCACTTTTCAGGAGGAATGAAGCATTATTTCAATGAGCTGTAAGGGTACCAACAAATTTGAGCACGTCTGTATGAGAACTTTCACATCTTTCTTGGCATGAATCTATTTTTAATGGTAATGAAAGCAGAAGGTACTTTCAGGAAGGCAGTAAGTCTTTGTGAAGTAGAAGTGCATATTAAATATGGATCAGGAAGCATCAGAATTTGGTTGTGTAGGGGAGTGTATACTAATTTATGGTACAGAAGGTTGTCTGTCAACAGAAAGGATATGCATATAATAAACACTTTTTGGTGAATATATTTACATATTAGTGGGAGTGTTGCTGCTGTGAATGTACATGTAAAAAAATACTGATAGTTAGATTTGAGAAAAATAAATCAAAAGAGGGTGCAATTATGATCAAGTACTTATGTTTATCAGAAGGGATAAATATGCAGCCATGGATGATCCTTAAGTGCTGTACATTTATCATTTGTGTATTATGATTATTCTGAGTTCTAAAATGAGATCACAACCTTTGTAATGAAGCCTTATAGACCGTGAATTTGATCTGGTGATACACGTTGTGTTCTTTTTGTGATCATTATAAATAACTTTGTTTTCTAGCAGGGTATTTAGTACTTTCCAACATTTTACATTTAGTATGATAAAATAGAATTCCCCCCATATTGTTTCCTACGTTTGGTGTATGCGTGGAAATAAAGCCCAGTCCGTTTCAATTCAAATTCAGAAAAACCCAGAAAATTCAACCTGGGTGACAGAAGCAAGCACACAATGCACCTACCAATGCCCCGGAAGCAGCAACGTTCACATTACCACCCTTTCATCTGTTCAGGCTTTCCAAATGGCGTGCTTGTTGTGGATGCTTCCATCCAAGCTTTTCTGGATTGAATCGTCGGCACAAATGTTAAGTATAGCGAATGTTTCTTCATCCCTGCTGCAATCTAGCTCATGGTGTGTCTCAATCAACAGAAATATGGCTAAACAGAATACACCCAAATGTTCACAAGTTCCTTGCGGAAGTGAAATCGTCACGCAGGCGTGGCTGTTTGTTACTTCGTTCGCTTATGCCCATCATTTATTTGGTCTCGCTCGACCCGGGTCAGCAGTGACCAACCTCAAGATGTAGGTTGACACACTTTGACCAGGGTTGAGCTAGGGTCGACCCGGGTACGTGGTTTCACACTATGCAGGATTGTGTCCTGGTTAGGCAGAACCTGGGTCGAGCTAGAGTAGGTGCGCCAGTGTGAAAGGGGCTTTTGTGTATTAAAGCACACAATAGAGGATACATGTTGGTTGAAATCATTGAATGACAGAAGACTAGTCTCTTAACCATGTAGCTGTTTACTCTTTTTTTTTTTAACTGTAGCGATGCTTTAGAAGGAGTGAAAATACTTTTGGATCAATCCTGCTGTTAAATAATGAACCAAGACCGTTGGATACAGATATCATAAGTAGGGCTGCAACGAAGGGTACATTTTGACCTTCAAAGGTTCGGAACACATTACCGAAGAAAGGTTCGAACCTTCGATGGTACTCATTTGCATAATTTATTGGTGATGTCACCATACTACTTGTTTATATTTGATTGAAAATCCTATTATTTTACAGGTAATCCATATTAATGGAATAAAACATTCACATGTAGTTTAAAAATACGTTATGTAGAACAATAATCATGTTTTTATAATTTAAATAAAATACACGTAATTGAGCCAGCTTGCGATATATACAGTAAGCATTGCACCAGCACCAACTGCAGCGGACAAAGCTTTATTTAACAGTCACTGTTGCAAGCAGGTTATCAGTCACATTTTACTGCTACTAAAAATATTAATAGTACTAATAATAATATGAACTTACGCTTGTCAAGTGACCCCAGAGATTGGTTATGCCTCCATGATATGAGTCGCTTGCACAGTTTGCATTCAACTTTTTTTTGGTTGTCTGGGCATTTGAACAAAAAAATCCCAAACGGCAGAGGGGTTTCGAGACATTTCTTTCAATACAGCTTACGCCTTATGCACGCTACAACGCTTTGCTGTCGAGATGGCCAGTGAAGAAATTAATGTTTTGCTTCTGGATAACACGAGCTGGGACGGACGGTGCTCAGTTTTCGAAATTAAAATTATTAGTGTTAGCGTATATTTTATATGTTTCAAACACATTCTACCATAGCACTTCTCTTGCACTACACTAGGTATTCAGTACATATTATACTGAAGCAATACAGCCTAGAGGTACGAGCCCACTACTTTGGATACTTTATCCCCTGCTCCATACACTGCAGCAGCGCCATGTAGAGTTGCTACTTAACTATTTGGTAGCAGATTTTAATAACAACTTTTGTTTACGTAATATGCATTATACAAATCAAAAGATCGAATTTTGCATGTAAGTTTATAATATTCACACATTGTCAAACAGTTTCTGTTAACAGAAAAAAAAACAAAAAAAAACAGTACAGTGCATGAACCCATCTGACGAATCCCTGGCTAGCAAACGAACCTTCTTACACAGCCCTAATCATAAGTGTGATTGTGTTCAGAAATAAAAACTCCAGAGTCAGCAACAGTAGGTTGTAAGAATATTTTAAAAGTTGAGGAGTGTAAGTATTTTGCTTTTAGGGATTCTATGTCTCCAAAACGCTAGGCTTCGCACCCATAACACTTTGTCCAAAAGTCAGCACTCCATCAAGCCTGTGTCCTCTTAACACCCTGCTAGAGCTTCAGCAAAGACCTGGCCCAAGGGGAAGAGCTCTCCCTGCTGAGAAACTACCATTTCCTAAAAAGAAACAGGCCAGCCAGGATATTAAAAGTTATTTTATTGATAACAAGCTTGTTACTTGACATGTGCGGAGGCCATAGAAAGCCAGATTCTTGCCTCCAGGCTGATTTGTTTTTAGGTTTTCACTTGGGATTTGGATAGCAGAAACTCGCTTTAAAGTTTAGCACCAGTTGGCTGTTTTGGCTACAGATTAAATAAACCTGAATGACAATGTACAAAATATTGAACCTGGCAGGCTTAGAAGTAGCTGCAGTATCATTATGTTCTATTTCTCAAAAAAGAGGTTAGTGCTTGTATAATGCTGGACAAAAACATTGTTTTATGTATGACCAGTCTGTCCTGTTGTAATAAATTAAGATTACACCATGTCCTTTTAATAAGTTACTTCTTAGAAACCACAGCGGCTACAATGGTATCAAATGTGCTTACCTGATGGCACATGTCTTTGCTGGCAGTCTTAGTTTCAGCACACTGAAGTTAGCAGCAAACATTGTGTCTAGAATTTTAAGAAATTCAACGGCGGTTCTTTACAATAAAAAATATGAAATACAGTTTAATCCGAGGACTGCATTACATTCATGTGTATTTCTGTGTACAACAACCTAATTAGTGTAGTAATACTAAAATAAGTCTTCCGTCAAAGAATGGATGAACAGCATAACTAAGAAATGAAGACACCTGCAGCTATTTTTGATATGCACATCTACCTTGATTTATTCAGCGGTATGTTCAGGTTACATTTCTGAAATAGAATAATTTAATTTTATTCCACACGATTTATGAAAGAATTTATGTGCGGTGGCTGTAATCCACAAAAAAAAAAAAAAAAAAAAAACCCCAGACATAAATCTGGATACACTAAGATAAACTTCCAACATCTACAAGGAGTAAAGATTGAGGCTCCCATTTTAGAAAGAGCCTCACTTTACTGCTGGCCATTCACTTGTGACAACACACAATATAACATGGTGGTTCATCTAGTTCTTCTACCTGAATTACCAGTAATGACCAGTATTTTTATGATATTTAATGCATTTAACTAACAGTCTCACTTGAGTTTAACCATTTTTAAGTTATCAAATAGAATATTTTACAAACACACAGACGGTGGAGATATACACATACAGTAGAGTATGAATGAGTGAATGACACAGTCCCTCTGGGTCAGAGTTAAGCCATGTCAATGGAGCCTTGTGTGAAATAACCAGCACTCAACCAGAGTCATTCTATTAGGTATTCATTAACCAGACAAAAATAAATAAGTTACCGTTTCTCATGAGTAGATACTGATTCATTGATTTCACATTCATCTTAAGCAGCCATTGGGAAAGCACATTTTTTTGTGCCACATATTTTCCCTGTCATTTAAAACACAGTGACAGTTTGAAACATCAAAGAGGTAGACAATATGCTTATGACAATATGACCTTAAATGCCTCTCCATGCTTTGCCATTTGGCTCTGTGCCTTCCCAGTAGGGATGAAAGCTGACACTACCCTGCTTCCACATCCTTTAATCAATATCACTGTGACACAATGCAAATTATCCTGGACCGCATATAATTCATTCTGTAACATAGAGGAGATACAGCAGGCATTTTGGAAAACATTCCTGAGCGACTTATGAGGTCCACGAATGGAGAGAAATGGTGAATGAAGTAATTGCTAATAAAGTGGTACTTTAATTATACAGTGTTTTATTTGATATAGATCTTCAGGGTTCCTCTGTCAAGTTACAGCCCTGCTATTGTGTAGGTAAAATACTTATTACTTTGACTAGCAGAACAAGTCCCCTGGGAGCATGCGTTGCATTCCTGTAAATCTGCAGTGGCAAAATTGTGTTAATTTACCCAGCTAGAAATATTAACCATATTATATCAAATAACTGCCAGAAACAATTCACTAGCCGGCCCTGTGACTTCGTTTTAATTGATTTTCTTACTTTCGTTCAGCCTGTGTTGATTTGGTTTCCTGTGACAGAATGTTTATTAAAGGCATAAAAAAAAAAAAAAAAAAAAAGTTTTATAAATTGTTTTTATTTAATGTTGTGTCTTTGTCGGGGCTGCTAAGACATTTAACCCCTTTTGCGCCAAATTAATTTTAGTAACAAATTTACCAGATAAAAAAATAGATTAGATTATATTTAAATGCATGAGTTAAGTATCCTTTGCTTGTGTCTGTCTGACAAAACAGGACTACTTTTTTTTTTGAGGTTTTTTATTGGGTTTACATTGTTAGATTGAACATAGTATGGCTTTCTTTTTTTCTGCTTTTCTTGCTTTTAAAGAAATGTACAGTACCAGGATGTGTACTTCTCCAGTACATTTCCAGTGTTTTTTTCTGTTTGTATTTTGTGTTTAACAGCCTGGTAGAAGTAAGGCACATGTGGGTGAAGCGACTTCCCTGGTGTCACACATTCAAATAATGACCAAGAGCCATGATTCAAAAACCAGGCTCACCACTGAAATCAGATCTCACCCGGACTGCCTTGTGTAACTCTGCCTAATATTTTTCATGCAGGCAGATAGCCTATGCTCCGAGTTTCAGCTGATCAGAAAGATACACGCAGCTGCAAGGCTTTAAGCTGCAATGTTTTCTGATTAAAGCAACTCCAGATTTAAAGATGTAATTCCTCCTTTCTGCTTCTAACTGCGTTGTACTTGTCCACGACTGTACTTCTCCCACGATGTTCCAATGTCTTGGCCTGTCTCTTCCAATGTTGACCACTATTAAATGTATTTATCTTAATGCTAGAAGTCTCAGAAACAAAATGTTAGAACTTGAAGCTACTGCACTAACAAGTAACTACGATGTGATAGGTGTTACAGAAACTTGGTTGTCTGAGAGTGATGGAGACGAATATAATATTAGTGGGTACACACTGTATAGGAAAGACAGGCAGGACAGAAGAGGCGGAGGGGTAGCGCTATACATAAGAAATAGCCTTGAAGCCCAGGTGTTAAATCAGGACAAAGAAAACAATGCAGAATCAATATGGGTCAGAATAATGGACACAAATTCAAAGGGCATAATAATAGGAGCATGCTATAGACCGCCAAATTCAGACGCTGAGCAAAATAATCTGTTGTACAATGACATTCGAAATGCGTGTAGAAAAGGAGAAGCCATACTAATGGGGGATTTCAACTTCCCCTGTATAAAATGGGAAAACCCAATGGGGGGCACGACGGACGAAATTGAAATGGTGGAAATGACAAATGACTGCTTCCTAACGCAATTTGTCAAGGCACCGACTAGAGGGGAGGCATGCCTTGATTTAGTCTTTTCAAATAATGAAGACAGAATAACTAAAACAGAAGTCAGAGAGCCATTGGCAAACTCAGACCACAACATGGTCTCATTTGAAATATCTTTTAAAACCCCAAAAGTAATGACTAAAGCTAAGGTTTACAATTTTAGAAAAGCAAACTACGAAGGTATGAAACAGAGACTAACAGAAGTAGATTGGAGTAAAATAGAGAAAACATCCACAGAAAAAGGGTGGCTGTTTTTTAAAAATGTAGTACTAGAGGCACAAAACAATTATATCCCAAAAGTACACATCTAAATCTAAAACAAAATGGCCAAAATGGTTTAATAGATCAATTAAAAAAAATATTCAGCGAGAAAAGGCACTTTACAGAGCGTTTAAAAGGGACCAAAAACAAAGCACACAGAAAGAGTACTTGGAACTGCAAACACAAGTCAAAAAGGAAGTTAGAAAGGCCAAGAGAGAGATAGAAATCAATATTGCTAAGGGGGCTAAAACCAATTCCAAAATGTTTTTCCAATATTATAACAGCAAGAGAACATTCAAAGAGGAGGTTAAATGTCTAAGAGACACAAATGGCAAAATCATAGATGAAGAAAAAAAAATAGCAAATATATTAAATGATTACTTTTCACAGGTTTTTACAAAGGAGGACACGGACAACATGCCCCACATGTCGACCTGTTCCTATCCAATTTTAAATAACTTTAGCATAACAGAGGAAGAAGTGTTAAAGGGACTAGGAGCTCTTAAAATAAACAAATCCCCTGGGCCAGATGAGATCCTCCCAATAGTACTCAAAGAAATGAAAGAAGTTATTTACAAACCGCTAACCAAGATCATGCAACAGTCTCTTGACACAGGGGTTGTACCGACAGACTGGAAAATAGCAAACATAATACCAATCCACAAAAAAGGAGACAAAACCGAACCAGGTAACTACAGATCAATAAGCCTGACTTCTATTATATGTAAACTTATGGAAACTATAATGATCCAAAATGGAAAATTACCTATATGGTAACAATATCCTGGGAGACAGCCAGCATGGTTTTAGGAAAGGGAGATCATGTCTAACTAACCTATTTGACTTTTTTGAGGATGCAATATTGAAAATGGATAACTGCAAAGCATACGACATGGTTTATTTAGATTTCCAGAAAGCTTTTGACAAAGTCCCGCATAAAAGATTAATTCTGAAACTGAACGCAGTAGGGATTCAAGGAAATGCATGCACATGGATTAGGGAGTGGTTAACAGGTAGAAAACAGAAAGTACTGATTAGAGGAGAAACCTCAAAATGGAATGAGGTAACCAGTGGTGTACCACAGGGATCAGTATTAGGTCCTCTGCTATTCCTAATCTACATTAATGATTTAGACTCTGATATAGTAAGCAAACTCGTTAAATTTGCAGACGACACAAAAATAGGAGGAGTGGCAAACACTGTTGAAGCAGCAAAGGACATTCAAAATGATCTAGACAGCATTCAGAATTGGGCAGACACATGGCAAATGAAATTTAATAGAGAAGTGTAAAGTATTGCATGCGGGCAATAAAAATGTGCATTATAAATATCATATGGGAGATAGTGAAATTGAAGAAGGGAACTATGAAAAAGACCTAGGAGTTTATGTTGACTCAGAAATGTCTTCATCTAGACAATGTGGGGAAGCTATTAAAAAGGCTAACAAGATGCTTGGATATATTGTGAGAAGTGTTGAATTTAAATCAAGGGAAGTAATGTTAAAACTCTACAATGCATTAGTAAGACCTCACCTAGAATATTGTGTTCAGTTCTGGTCACCTCGTTACAAAAAGGATATTGCTGCTCTAGAAAGAGTGCAAAGAAGAGCGACCAGAATTATCCCGGGTTTAAAAGGCATGTCGTATGCAGACAGGCTAAAAGAATTGAATCTATTCAGTCTTGAACAAAGAAGACTACGCGGCGATCTGATTCAAACATTCACAATCCTAAAAGGTATAGACAATGTCAACCCGGGGGACTTCTTTGACTTGAAAAAAGAAAAAAGGACCAGGGGTCATAAATAGAGATTAGATAAAGGGGCATTCAGAACAGAAAATAGGAGGCACTTTTTTACACAGAGAATTGTGAGGGTCTGGAACCAACTCCCCAGTAATGTTGTTGAAGCTGACACCCTGGGATCCTTCAAGAAGCTGCTTGATGAGATTCTGGGATCAATAAGCTACTAACAACCAAACGAGCAAGATGGGCTGAATGGCCTCCTCTCGTTTGTAAACTTTCTTATGTTCTTATGTTCTTATTGAAAAAAAAAAAAAATATATATATATATATATATATATATATATATATATATATATATGTATATATATATATATATATATATGGGGCTCCCGAGTGGCGCATCCAGTAAAGGTGCTCTGCTTGGAGTACAGAATGCACCCTATAGCCTGGAGATCGCAGGTTTGAATCCAGGCTATGTCACTGCCGACTGTGCCCGGGGGTTCGAAGGGAGTGGCGCACAGTTAGCTGAGTGCTGCCCGGGTAGGGAGGGCTTAGGTTGGCAGGGGAATCCACGGTTCACCGCACACCAGCGACCCCTGTGGCCGATAGGGCGCCTGCGGTTCTGCAATGGAGCCATCAGATCTATTGTCCTCCGGCACTATAGGTCTGGTGGCCTCGCTATGGATCTGCAGTGCGAAAAATGACGGATCCATTTCCCCGAGTTACCAGGGGGTTGCCGTGGTGAACCGGTATACAAAATAATAATTGGGCATTCCAAATTGGGAAGAAAACGATCAACAAAAAAAGAGAGAAAAAATTATATATATATATATATATATATATATATATATATATATATATAAATGTGAAAGCCGTAATGGTATATGACAGGCCTAAAAAAAGTTGCCCTCTAAATGTATTGAGAAAATAAATGAATGGACAAATTGTTGTGGGCACATTTCTTACCAATAGGACTTTACATTCTTTTTCAGCTGTCAACATATAGTAAGTCACACTTGGTTGCCAAATTTGCTTACACTGTGCACTGCCTCCAGCTTGCCCGAAGCTCAACTTTGACAAAAAGTGTTGATTTCACTTCTCTTAGCCTTGTTCACATGCAGAGCTAAATCCTGGTTGGTGTCTGCCTTTTATTTTACAAAATGAACACACTCTCTTGCACGCTTCAGATATGGTGTTAAGGAGCTCAAATGCTGAATGAGCAATCTTAGTAAATAATTGATTAGTTTAAAAGAAAAAAAAGCTGACTGCCTTTAATTGTAATATGCAGGCTTAAAGCGGATGCTAAAACAAAGGATTTTTTTTTTTCTCTGAATATATTTCCTTAAAAAACCTTGTGGTGTCTTTGGATGTGAGCAACAGGGTCAAGGCACTGAAGTGGAATTTAAAGAGGACCAATGAACGTAATGGGTTTTGACTGGCATTTGTTGTGTGCCTCAGTGCATCATTGATTGAGCACTTATTTGTTAAATCAGTTCTAGTTTCTGCTGTTTGGCAGCCAGTGACGTATGTGTGGTCACTTTTGTGAGATTGCCAGGCTCTCTTAACTGACTTGTATAACCAGATTTTGAGTGATTTACAGTGTACTAACCTCCTATACTTATAGGTGGAGTCTTGTGAAAACCTTGTGGAGAGTTTATTTTTATTGAAGAATAGTTCTCCATTCAGGCCTCAATCTGTGTTCTGTGGAAATTACAAAAGGATGCGGCAACATAGTTTTATAGATCCCATTGCAAACCCAAAATTTGAGACCTTAAAAACTCAGCTACAGAAACAGGAAGAAAATGAATACATGGAGAATATCGTCAAGTTAAAGGTCTAAACTCTGTATATATCGTTTTGGAGTGTCTAAAATGTATTCTTTACTAGGGAGTTAATGCAACACAACACACAAGCCCTGGAGTGTTATCCCTCTTATAAAACGGATACAATAAAAAAGTGCTTTTATTTTTCAAAAAAACAAACAAATGCATTACAGGTTCTGTTTGTTGTAAACATTAAATTGGAGGTTTTCAACGTTTCCATTTTATTGAAATTTAATTCAAATGAATGAAGCCTCCGTGCTGATCTCAATTGTTCCATAAACAGAGCTGACATAACCCACAATGTGAGCCTCGTTAGTGACCTTTGTTGATAATGAAAAAATACAGAAAAGGAGGCAAAGACAAGGTTCACTAGCCATGCATTACTGCCACTGACCTGGAGAAGCCAACAATACAAAAATACATGTTTGGCATTTTTAAATGCTTGGACACTAACAGGCTATCATTGCGGTTTATGTCAGCACTGTTTACAGAACAATTGAGACCAGCACCGAG
Source organism: Acipenser ruthenus (assembly GCF_902713425.1). NCBI lineage: Eukaryota > Metazoa > Chordata > Actinopteri > Acipenseriformes > Acipenseridae > Acipenser > Acipenser ruthenus. Next base: position 67,620,678 of record NC_081190.1, on the reverse strand, counting down.
GCTAGCATAACAAAACTGAGTACTCTTGACCAGTCGGATTACACACCGAAGCATAGAATTATCGTAACAGACCGTTTACATTTTCAATTACCATTTCTTTGTTTCATCAAATCAATAAAAACACCAGCTGCCCAATAATTTTAGTTTTCTTCGATTTCATTAAGTTGTTGACTTGTTAAATCTTTGTTCTCTTGGTTTTTCTTCTTGTAGTTCTAGCCATTCTACTGTCATTCCTCTGAAAAAATCAAATGTGACAAAAGGAATGTCACTCATTTTTAAAAACTTTAAAAGACATCTCACAACAATGTGTATATTGTGTATTGATAATTTGATTAATTAAACTCTGCTTCGGCAAAAATAGGTTCCGCCATGCATTGTACTATTTAACTGCAGGGTAAAAAATCCTCAGCAGCCAATCAGCATGCAGTATCCAAACATTCCGTTTTATAAATGAAGATTATAGCTGGAGATTCATAGCTCTGCCTGTGCTGGTACCTCGTGGGTGTATTGTAACTAATTCACACAAATACATTTCTGCTGTAATTATCAGTTTAAAAATAAAACAGTCCGTTTTTTTTCCCTCTCGGTTAATTTGTGTTAATGAAAAGTAAACTAGAACCATTCTTTTAAAACTCCAGTTTTAAAATAACTTTGCTCACAGGAACAGGCTCACCCATCGCAATAAAACAAAGAAAGGGAAGTCTACGGTTATTCGCAGTATTTTTTTTGATGTGCTTATTTTTCAGTCAGCTACACTGTTTATTGTGTGGTCCCCCAAGATAAACAAAAAAAATAATAAATCCAGGTGGTCCGCGAACAAAAAAGTTTGATAACCACTGCTCTAGCCCAAGGAGGTCATGACATACCCAAGGTCAAACAGTCAGAGTTAGTGACTGGTTTACGATCTCCTGGCTGCTAACCACTAGACTTAAAGCCACATACCTACTTAAAAGTAAAACATCCCAGTACAGTAGTAGACAAGCATATATACATACAAAAAGGCTTGGAAAAGTAGTACAAAAAAGGGGGCATGGAGTTTTTATAAACTAGAACCATATGAGACTGTTGAAGTATATTTTAAATGGAAATAGAATGTTGACTTTGGTTGACAGATAAGGTTGTGCAAATTAAGGTAGTTCTGAGTTATTACAAATGTTGCAATTGTTTTTTTATGAGAATCCCTTTAGACATTTTTATGTGTTATTGATCCTCATGCTTGGATCGCTGCAGAGTGGTGTTTCTGCTATAGCATGAAACTCGCTCAGTTCAATAAGGTGTGCAGTATCTGTACAGAAAGTAACATTGCAATTAATTGGAAGCTCAGATGGAATTGGGGAATTAAAAAATAAATTAAAAAAATCATAAAGCAAAACAAATGTTGCCTTGGGGTGCTAATTCAGCAAGGGGGGGGTGGGGACACCCTCATATTACTCTCTACAAATCATGTTCACTTGTTTCCTATGGGTAATTTTGAAACTTACTTATTAACCTCTCGCATTCCGTCTTGAAAAGCTATACAATACAATATACTTAGGGCTTCTGATTTTCGGTTTTAACAGATAAAAACCGATAAAAACACCCCCGATACAAAAAAAATGTAATCGGTGTATAGCCAATAAACACCCGGAAAACACTGGAAATGGTTATTCAATTCATGCTGACTTCACCCCTTTCCAATTAAAAAAAAAAATAATAAAAACCTGCTACAAAAAAACAAAAACAAACTACTTCTCCCAGTGCAGCTGGGCAATGTCCCTCCTTCCTGACTTATCTCTCATTGATTCGCTCTGAATACTTTAAACCCACCCCAACTACTGAGTGGCAACAAATTCTTACATTTCTATTGGAGACTTTGTTTGTGAGATTTAAAACGAGATTACAATTCAGAATGGAGGCTTGTTTGCAGGATTTAAAGCTGTACTACAGTTAAGATACGGAGGATTTAAAATAGAATTACAAAGTGTGACGAAATGTAAAAAAAATGCCCTAAAGAAAACAATAATTTCATACAGTATATAAAAAGCAAAAGCCCAGAAAATATCTAAAAACAAGCACTAATTTATAAAAACCGGAAAAAAAGCCCTAAATATAATACAATACAATAATTAACTTTCTTGGAATGAGTTTTGGCTGATGGACAATCGGTGTGACCTGAAGAGTTTTGTTTTATTTGTTCCCTAAGCAAAATCTTAGTTGCCTTTTGAGAGTCTCACAGTACATAACTATAAGGCATCATATAGTACAATACACTATGGCAGATGGGGCAGAATGATACCTCAGGGGCATTAACTACTACAGTGCCATAAAACAGTGAATATATTACCCTAGACGTTAAAACCACTTCACCTGACTATTGGAAGCCTTGTGGTTAATGCATTCAGACTATGTATAATAGTCAAAGAGTAGAGACTGCTGATAAAAGTAAGACATTATATCCCTTCTTGTAAACCTTCCAAAACATCAAGTACAATTGATTGCAGAGTTAATTCAATATCCACTGTTGCCATCTTTGTATCTTGTCTGCTTGTATTGTTTACGGTAACGTAAGCGCTGGTATGAGTGGATGCAGGTGGGCGCCTAATGTGTCCACCTGCTCCTATTATTGTGATTGGGTGAGACTCATGACCATGTGCACAGTAGCATAAGAAAAATGAACCTTCTGTAGTGCTTATTTCACAAAGCTGCCTCTGCGAGAGGATCACGTGACCTGCGAGAACGATGGCAGTTTAGGACCTTCTCTCCTCACCTCTTTCAATAATAACAGCTACAAAACAGTCTACTTACTCAAATTTCTGTCGTGCTGTTTGTTGCTATACCCCAGCATGTCGACCAACCCAAAAGAAGAGACCCCCACTGCATTCTTTCTCGCCGTTCAAGGAGGAAAAGAATAAGACGGACCCGGACCCATCCGCCATCATAGAGGCCTGTACGACGCAGATTCGGCAGCACTTCGAGCACCTATTTTCACGCATCGAAAGCATGAGTCTGGAAACCAGTGCCAAAATGACTACCTTGCAGAATGAGTTCCTGGCTTTCACCCAGGAATTCAAGGCCCTCGAGACAGACCTGATGGCTCTCCGCTCCTCTGTAAACCACAATAAGAGAGCGATTATGTCTTGTGAAGCTAGGACTGAACATTTGGAATCTAAGATGGCGGACCTCGAAGGAGTGGGTCTGCTGCACGGCGGCTCGGGCTGGACTGATTTCTGTACCGCGATGCGGCCCTCTTGATTCGGCTTTCGTCTGCTCTCGTCAATGGGGATCACCGGCTGCAAGTGGTTATGCTACACATTCCTGTGGACTTGGTTGATTATATTATTTTATTACGCGGGCATCTCGACTCAACCACCGCCTGTTTTCAACTGCTTCCGTGGTCTTCTGTTCTTATTTGGGATTTTTGTTGCACCTTTTTGACTTTATTTTAACTAAGTTTCAGTTAAAGGATTTATCAGAGACAATACTGTTCTATTTGCTTCCAATCATAATAAAATGTGTCTTCGCAAAATTTCCGAACTGGAGACTAAATTGGCCTTTTTAGAGTATGCTCATCAGAAACAACAGAGCTCGAACTTAAACTTATTAAGAAGGAACTTAATATGTTGCTTAGAAACACCCACTTGCTTGCTCTAAGACTACGTAAAAACGAGCGCTTTGCAGATATCTTAGCTGTCAAATCCACACAGGGAGATAACCTAACAGATCCCTCTCAAATAAACTCTGCATTTTGGTCCTGGACAGGCCTGGTTGCCTATAATTATGGCTAGCATGGCTGCAAGAGGAGACCTCAGTGACTTTGAAAGAGGGGTGATTGGGGCTCGTTTGGCAGGAGCTTCAGTGACCAAGACAGCTCAACTTGCTGATGTTTCACGAGCAACGGTGTCTAAGGTGATGTCGGCATGGAACTTTGAGGGAAAGACATCATCAGCAAAGGGGAACAGTGGGCGGAAGCGCATACTCCAGGATCGTTATGTCCAAGCATTAATTCGAAGTGCAAGGCAAAACAGGCGAGCAACTGCAGATCAATTGGCTGCAAATTTCAACCTGGGGCACGAGCAGCCAGTTTCATCAAAAACGGTCCACCGAGAACTCCACAGAGCGGGATACCATAGTGGCCCAACGCCCTATTAAGTGACTTTACATTGGTGTTTCCGTTTTTTTTGTCCACTACCTGTAACTGTTCTTCCCAATTTGCCGTCTGCAGAGGCACTCGCCAGGGTTGCCCCGTGTCACCTTTGCTGTTCGCATTATCATTAGAGCCTTTGGCCCAAGCTATCCACCAGTCGGAGCTCTCTGACCCGATTACTATCAATACTACCCAACATAATATCTTGTTATATGCGGATGATGTGTTATTATTCGTTGAAAATATTCCCTGCTCACTTCCTCACCTTTTAAATATTTTCAATAACTTTAGCTTAATATCAGGCTACAAAATGAATTGTTCCAAGTCTGCTCTCATACCTCAGTTCTGCGATGGGCAGTTTACCTCTGTCATACCGTTGGTTAAACATTTTAAATATCTCACCGTATCAAGTAACTTTAACAACATCTTTACTCACTACAGGCCCGTATAGATAATTATAATGAATGTATGCTTGTACATTTTTTTAGTTCAGTGTTACCTGTTTCCCCACCTCCTGGATACTGGGATAAACTACATACTAGGATATCTAAATTTATATGGAGAGGGAAACGTCCATGTATTCAATTTTCCACTTCACAGTGTGAGAAAGTCTCAGGAGGTTTATCGCTGCTAAACTTGAAATTCTACTCTTGGTCATTTATACTACGTCCACTTACTGTTTGGCTGGACCTGATGCTCCTGTTTCAGTAGCGTTTACTGGAAGAAAAACTGGTATTTCCATACAGATTACAAGATCTGATTTACTCTAATTCCTCTCAAGCATTGTGGATTGCGTTTTGGCCCTATTATCTCACAATTAATCACTATTTGGCATTCTGTTGAAAGAAACACAAAATCTCAACTAAAATGCCATTCTCTTACACCTATCTTTCTTAACTACGCGCTTTTATCGGGGGGGTCGTCCCTTCACTTTCCCGGGCTGGAGAGATAGAGGTATTCACATTCTTACTGATATTTTTTATACTAACTGTATTTGCACATTCCAGGATTTACAATCACTGTACAATCTACCGGGCTCTTCGTTTTTCTTTTGTCTTCGACTTCGCTCAGCAATGCGTGCCTATCGGGTCCCCTGGGGAACTACATTATCTGTACATCCACTCCATGACATGCTGAACACTGGGGGTAAAACAAAGGGGCTGGTCTCCTCATTATATCTGTATCTCTTAAAAGCTTCTTACAAACCATTGGCAGCCAGTACGATTTGGAACAACAACCTAGCCTCCTTGGATAGGGTTACCTGGGACTCTATATGGAATAACTTAGCCTTAGCTTCTAGGAGCCCCAATCATCAATGAATTCATTTAAATTTTCTACATAGGAGATACTTAACCCCTCGCAGACGCTTTCATATGAAGCTTGTCCCTAACCCTGATTGTTGAGAAAATGGGGATTTCATGGGTCCTTGTTATAATATGTCTTGTCATTGTCTCATGATGTTCCTAATAAAAAACATTTGGTCATAAACAAAGCTGCTGCTGCCACCCAGTAAATATCATACTCAGGCAACACTTTAATTGTTTGGTAGGATGGGCTATACATTTTTGATTTAAATGCCTAGTTTGCATTGCTATACCACTGTCAGAAATACTTCATAGTTCATTTTGTCATAAAATACAAACTCAAATTGAATTTGAACAAAGAAAAATGAGAATGCCATGTAGAAAGCTTTTACAGGTTGACTTGTTTTACAGTTGTTTCACAGATGAACAATTATCGGCCAGTAATGTCTTTTCTTTGTCTATTGACAGAAGTGTATTGACACATTCAACCAATCAGGTGAAAGTGCCCAATTAAATGTCCTTCTGTAACCAGACACCAGGCATTCAGAACTCTCTATATTGCAGGTTTTAACCTTTACAGACTGGCACTGTTTAGAGAACAGGAAGGTTATAAGCGGTACAGTGGATAACATATAGTATCTGTTGGTGTATTACAAATGGAGAATATAATCTTTTTATGAGCTTGTGACAGGAATGGCTGATGGTGACGTCAGACCAGAAGAAGGCACAACAAAAACAAAAGGTACGGTGCAGTGGCGCGTGCGCCGTTTTATTTAAAGAATCCAAAAATAAAATAAATATTTAAACAAAAATAAACACTGTGCTCACCGAGCAAAATAAAAGGGTAAACAAACACAAATCTCGAGCACAAAATCAACAATAAATAATAAATAAACCATACAGGTCAGGCTGGGCAGTCGCTGTCACTGTTCCTGTATGTTATAAATTTAGTTTCGTTTTCACGCTCTCGCTCCTACAACACCCACCCCGAGTTAGCGAGCTGCAGGCTTTTTATAACAGGTGACCATCTCCCGATTAGCAATAAATTAAATCACCTAATTAATTCGGGAGATGGCCACCTTCTGCACGAGTTTTAATTATCTTGTGGATGGGGCTACCCATCCACGCTAAACAAAACAAATTGGCTACGCCGTCAAAATACAAACAATAAAACATACGGCGCTCGCCGACAAATACAATAAAAATAAATAAACAATACAAAACAAATCTGCACAGGGGCGGAGGGGGAGACCCCGATCTAAAAATAAACAAAACCATGTATAGGGCTGCTCGCCCTGTTACATATCCCCCCCCTTGTGCAACGCACACATGGCCCCAACAGCCACCTCCCCCCTCAGTCTCAAAGTCCCGGAAGAGGGGGAAGCAAGTTGCTTCTGGGGGGTGGCCATGGTGGAATCTCCGGCACCCCCCAATTCTTCGTGGCCGGCATTTCCCCTCCGTGGGGCTCCGACCACACGATCTCCGGCAGCGAAAGTGCGGCTGGGGGATCTGGTCTCCTGACCTTCCCCCTCCTCTTCACGGCCAGCAGTTCCCCTCCGTGGGGCTCTGACCACACAATCTCCTGCCGCGAAAGTGCGGCTGGGGGAGCTGGTCTCCTGACCTCACCCCCCTTCTTCATGGCCGTCAGTTCCCCTCCGTGGGGCTCCGGCCATAGTGTAGTGACCCCAGGCGAAGCAGGATCCCTGGCGACCCCAGGCGACGGCAGCGGACCCTCGGGAGGCAACGGCAGCGGCAGCGGACCCTCGGGAGGCGATGCAGGACCGGCAGCAACCCTAGGAGACGCAAGGGAGACACAGGTGACCCCAGGCGATGCCGACGGCGGGAGGGGAGCCCCTGGCCATGAAGGCGGCAGTAGGAGCTCCACTTCTCCCAATGGTGGTGGTGGTGGAGGTAGAGGTAGCTCCTGCTCCTCTCCTCTTGACGGCCAAGGCGGCAGGGGCTCCTCCCCTTCTGGCGGCCAAGGCGGCAGGGGCTCCTCCCCTTCTGGCGGCCAAGGCGGCAGGGGCTCCTCCCCTTCAGGCTGCGAAGGCGGCAGGGGCTCCTCCCCTTCAGGCTGCGAAGGCGGCAGGGGCTCCTCCCCTTCAGGCTGCGAAGGCGGCAGGGGCTCCTCCCCTTCAGGCTGCGAAGGCGGCAGGGGCTCCTCCCCTTCAGGCTGCGAAGGCGGCTCCTCCCCTTCAGGCTGCGAAGGCGGCAGGGGCGCCTCCCCTTCTGGCTGCGAAGGCGGCAGGGGCTCCTCCCCTTCTGGCTGCAACAGGGAAACCAGCAGGCATGTTCCCTCTGCTGGCGGTGGTGGAAGCGCCACGTCGTCCTCCCACGGCGGTGGAGGTGGCACCAGCAGGTATGCTCCCTCTGCTGGCGGAGGTGGGAGCGACTCACAGTCCTCCCACAGAGACAGAGGTGGCACCAGCAGGTATTCTCCCTCTGCTGGTGGTGGTGGGAGCGACACGTCGTCCTCCCATGGAGGTGGAGGTGGCACCAGCAGGAACTCTCCCTCTGCTGGCGGAGGTGGGAGCGACTCACAGTCCTCCCAGGGCGGTGGAGGTGGAGCCAGCAGGTATGCTCCCTCTGCTGGCGGAGGTGGGAGCGACTCACAGTCCTCCCACGGAGGTGGAGGTGTAACCAGCAGGAACTCTCCCTCAGCTGGCAGGTACCTGGGCTGTGGACGCACTGGCTCCTCCCTCTTGGGCTGTGGACGCACTGGCTCCTCCCTCTTGGGCTGTGGACGCACTGGCTCCTCCCTCTTGGGCTGTGGACGCTCAGTCTCCTCCCTCTTGGGCTGTGGACGCTCAGTGTCCTCCCTCTTGGGCTGTGGACGCTCAGTCTCCCTTTCCAGGTCTCCTCTCTCAGGTGGTGATGGGACCAGCAGGCACTCTCCCTCTGCTGGTGGGAATGGGCATAGCAGGCAACCCTCTGACAGGAGAGGGCAGTTGAGTGGAGAATGCCCCCGCTCACCGCAGATGGGGCACCAGCAGTCATGCAGGACCGCCCGGAGGATGGCATCCCAGCTGCTCTCCCGCTTGGTGGCCGCGGCTGGTAGCTCCCGCTTCTGGGGTCTCCCCCGGGGTATCTGGTCCTGGCTCGCTTGGGCAGCCCACTCCTCTCCCTGGTATTGGGTGGGGCAGATGGCCACGGTGTGCCCAAACTCCCCACAACCAGGGCACCACTCCTCCACCACAACAACCCCTGGTGGCCGCTGTTGCAGCTGCTTTTGCTGCCTTCTGCAGCTCTTCCTCCTCTCTCCTCTCATCTTTCTTCCTCCCATCCTCCTCTTCACTCTCCTTTCTCTACACAATCAAAAAACGAAAAAAAACTGAAAAAGCTGCAGTACCCTACTTCTGCCTGCGTCTAGGAGGCGCTGCGATCCCACGCAGGACACCACGTGTGACAGGAATGGCTGATGGTGACGTCAGACCAGAAGAAGGCACAACAAAAACAAAAGGTACGGTGCAGTGGCGCGTGCGCCGTTTTATTTAAAGAATCCAAAAATAAAATAAATATTTAAACAAAAATAAACACTGTGCTCTCCGAGCAAAATAAAAGGGTAAACAAACACAAATCTCGAACACAAAATCAACAATAAATAATAAATAAACCATACAGGTCAGGCTGGGCAGTCGCTGTCACTGTTCCTGTATGTTATAAATTTAGTTTCGTTTTCACGCTCTCGCTCTCGCTCCTACAACACCCACCCCGAGTTAGCGAGCTGCAGGCTTTTTATAACAGGTGACCATCTCCCGATTAGCAATAAATTAAATCACCTAATTAATTCGGGAGACGGCCACCTTTTGCACGAGTTTTAATTATCTTGTGGATGGGGCTACCCATCCACACTAAACAAAACAAATTGGCTACGCCGTCAAAATACAAACAATAAAACATACGGCGCTCGCCGACAAATACAATAAAAATAAATAAACAATACAAAACAAATCTGCACGGGCAGAGGGGGAGACCCCGATCTAAAAATAAACAAAACAATGTACAGGGCTGCTCGCCCTGTTACAGAGCTTTTAAAAGACTGTTCTTGGGGGGCTCCCAAGTGGCGCATCCAGTAAAAGCGCTCTATAGTCTGGACGTCGTTCGAGTCCAGGCTATTCCACAGCCGACCGTGGACGGGAGCTTCCAGGGGGCGGCGCTCAATTGGCCGAGCGCCGCCCAGGTGGAGGGAGGGTTAGGTCGGCCAGGGTGTCCTCGGCTCACCACGCACCAGCGACCCCTGTAGTCTGGCCGGGCGCCTGCGGACTTGCCTGTAAGCTGCCCAGAGCTGCGTTGTCCTCCGACGCTGTAACTCCGAGGCGGCTGCACGGTGAGTTCGCAGTGTGTAAAGAAGCGGGCGGCTGACGGCACACGCTTCGGAGGACAGCGTGTGTTCATCTTCGCCCCTCCCGAGTCAGCGCAGGGGTGGTAGCGGTGAGCTGAGCCTAAAAAATAATTGGGCATTTCAAATTGGGGAGAAAATAATAAAAACTAATTGGCAACGACTAAATTTAAAAAAAAAAAAAAAAAAGACTGTTCTTATCATTTTGTATTTCATCCATTCAGTTTTATTGATCTAATCTTTTGGAATCTGCCCCTGATTTTTTGACAATTTGCAAAGCCATTTAAGAAGCGGGGAGGAGATGGAAGAAAGTTGCAAAGCCTTGACTTTCAAATGTGAGACAGCTGTACAGAACATAAAAGCATCAGAGTACACATAACGTGCTAATGTAAATGTCTGTCTGTACACGCCGTTGCTTAGCAACAGTAATGTAGTGACCTTTTTATATATCAATGTTTCACTTAGAAACAATGTTTTCCTTGGGATAGTATAGGCTACAGTGAAAAAAATGTATTTGTAACGTACCGTATGACCATAGCACTTATTTTATACCTTGCATTTGTGTCTTCTCTATTTTCATCTGATGAAGAGAGGTATGTAGTCCCAGAATGCTGTGTACATTTTGTAAGTCCAAAAATAAATCTTTATTAACTATAAAGAGCATATGTTGAGAACGAGAACAGAGAAGAGGCCACTTGGCAAATCAATGTGCCGCACTTTTAACCCAAGTGCAGTGGCTTTTTATTAGTTTTAATTCCAGTTTTTTAGCTGTTCTAATTGCACCTGGTGATCTATTCCATACATATACAGTATGCCTTCCTAACTTTTGTTCTAAATTCTCTTACAATTATATTTTCAAAACAATAATTTGAACAGTAACTTAAATACTAACTTTGGTTAACCTCTTAAATATGTAAGATTGTATATACTTCAGTTACCCTTCAAAAATATTTTTCTTCAGAGGCAATGTACATGATGGGTACTGTACCAATATTTAAAAGCACCCCAGTGATTCCTTGTCATAAAGATAAGGAACCCTTCCACATATTTTATTCCTTAGGTGAACTAATTCCATTTTTGTTTTTGTATTTCATTTAATGTATGTCTGACTCTTATGTCCTGACATCACAGCTTCATAACAGGACAGTTAATCTGTTTTCAATAACACAAGCTATCCTAAGAGTGCCACTACATGTATTTTTTTTTTAATAGGTGATAATGTCTCCATAGGAAAGTTCTGTCATTGTGCCTTCCTAATGGGGATAGTTTAAAGCTGACAAATAAAAATCTTTGAGGGGGCTTAGGGCAGAAAATTATGGAGCATGCAATCAAAACAAGACACTGGTTTGTTTTGTCTTGCGTTATTCAAGACTTTAGTTTGGCAAATGTTTTTATATTGACTTATGAGTTTGCCAATCAAGAAACACGCTCAAACTAATTATTAAAAAAAAACAAAATTACACAGGGAATCGTACAAATTAATTCAAAGGATATACAGACAACCCCTGGCAGAATCTTCAGTAGCTTTCAGCTGGGCATGTAGACTAATGGTATTGACTTGTTTTTCATGACTTTTCTGGTTGTTCCAGGCAAAGGATATTGACTGTGTGGTGTGTTATTGAATGGTAAGGAAGCTTCCGGAAACTGCAGTGTTCGTCAAGGTCTCGTTTTCACGTGAAAGGCCTGAAAGGCTTGGACATGTCAGGGAGATGTGCTCATCACCTACCAATTCCTGACAGCACAGTCAGCTTTCCAGATCTCCTTTTCCCTTCCAGAAAGGGCTCCTTTGCATCCGTAACTTTATTGACAAGCTACGTGAGATGCTGTTAACATGACAAACCAAAGCTCAGTTTTTTTTTCAGGGTACCACGCTGCTTCCATACATGTTGTAGCGCAACTGACAGAACTGGTAAAAAAAAATATGGCCTGTTATCATATAAACCCAAGTAGCAGCAAAGAATATCTTTGCTCTCACAGCAGGTTCGTATTACTTATTTCAGCTTGAATAAATCCTTGTGAATGATGAGCAGTCAAATTCTCTATTCTTTCATTTGTGCGGGCTAGGCAAAATTTAAACTGTATTTTTTTTAAAGTGATACATTCATCAGGGTTAAAGTAGATTTTTATTGTATAACTTGGTAAATCACAGCTCTGTTGAAAGCTGTATTTTTTATTCATTCATATTAAATGGAGTATCCCTTTACTCCCATGCCTTTATTTATTTGGCATTATTCATGTAAAAAATAGCCTGTTTTATCCTGATTTGATCCTATACAGTAAGTGAACGTGAATCACTCCTTGGTGCTAGCCTTCTTCTGTGGCCAATACATTAGGTCTTTGTGACTCCCCATGCATATTTTTCCTTGTGGCAAACAAATGCAAGTGCAGGATAACAGTATGATCATGTGACAATTTAACTAAAAATGTGACCTTTGCAAATCGCTAATTCTGTTTAGTTTGCTGATTCATTTTGTGTCCTAGGAATGCATCTGAATAGCAAACCTGTGTTTTAGTTCCTTTTTAAAAAAAACCTTTACAAGCCTGTGACACAGGCTACTGTTGTAGCTGTGTATTTCTATTCATAATTGATGACCCGAGGCCTGACAGACAGCACAGTACACATGTAATATGGATTCACTTAGAGTTTGAGATCCATCGCCCTGTCTGGCTTTTGAGCTTCGAAACACAGAAGCATGTGTTTTAAATCATGATGTTTAGGAACGAGATGTTTAGAAGTTTAGCATCAGGCTGGGAATAACTTTTTTCTTTTTATTGGCATCTTGTGAACACAGCTGGAGTTGAGCAGTGTAGCCTCGTGGGTACAGCTTCGGACTGACACTGAATTAAGTGTGACCACTGGGGATTACGGTACACAATTCTGCCTCGCTTAAACCGTTTGAAGCAGTGGAAAATCTGAATTTATTATATACAAATAATAGTACAATATAGTCTCTGCAATAGAGCATTGTGAAAATTTAAGGCCTTTTACCTGTAAACCATTCTTTTGCAGTAGCAGTTCTCAGTTCTAAAATATCACTGGTTTAGTGAAAGTCTGTTGAATTGCATCTTTGATTGTGGATATTGTACAATAAAAATGAACACTTTTGGGGCTCCTGAGTGGCGCATCCGGTAAAGGAACTCTGCGTGGAGCGCAGGATTCGCCCTATAGCCTGGAGGTCACTGGTTCAAGTCCAGGCTATTCCACTGCTGACCGTGGACAAGAGCTCCCAAAGGCCGGTGCACAATTTGCAGAGCGTCGCCCGGGTGGGGAGGGCTTAGGTCGGCCAGGGTGTCCTCTGCTCACCGCGCACCAGCAACCCCTGTAGACTGGCCGGGCGCCTGCGGGCTTGACTGTAAGCTGCCCAGAGCTGCGTTGGATATAGCATAAACACATTGAACTCCCTCCACTATACACACAGCTATATCTCAACAGTGCTTTGTCAGCAAATAAGCCCCTACACATTCACTACTGTAAGGTCGCTGTGTGGTCCAGTGGTTAAAGAAACAGGCTTGTAACCAGGAGGTCCCCGGTTCAAATCCCATCTCAGCCACTGACTCACTGTGTGACCGTGAGCAAATCACTTCACCTCCTTGTGCTCCGTCTTTCGGGTGAGACGTAGTTGTAAGTGACTCTGCAGCTGATGCATAGTTCACACACCCTAGTCTCTGTAAGTCGCCTTGGATAAAGGCGTCTGCTAAATAAACTAATAATAATAATGTCAAAGCACCCTGGCCTTGTCTACCTGATAATATAAAATGTGTTTTAAGCTGTGCTGACACATTTAGAAACATCATGTGGTTCATTGGAATGCAAAAACAAACGTGAAGCTCCAGTACAAACCATGGGATTCATGAATGCTGATGAACTGCTGTGTATTCTAACAAGCATTCCACTCGATAGCCCTGCAGGTGATTCCATGATGATGTCACGACTGGTCCTGAATTTGCACACTGAAGACTCATTGTTCCGTAAATTGAAGTTAATAGTTAGTCGAATGTTTTATATTTTTATTGTCTTTTGACTCCTTTTTCTAGGTGTATTACTTGTAGTCAGTGAAGACTTATATTTATTACAGTCTTTAGACAAATACTTACTACCTACTTCAGGGGTCGGCAATTAAATTTCATGGTGGGCCAAATGACCTGCGGGCAGCCGCAGAGCGGACCACTTACACCCACAACCCAACACCCCCACCCCCACTGCCGACGCCCCCTGCAAAAATGAGCTCTACAGATGTGTTGCTGTGTGGCGCATGGCATAGAGAACACATACTGAACAATTTCAATGTATTTCAAACTATCATTCATATCATAGTCCAGGGTGCATGGCACATTTTAAAAACCTATGTATGGCTGCTGCTGTAGTTGATGCTCTATATTAAGGTGTGCCGTGCACCCTGGACCATGTCAGCTTTAACTGCATTCCCAGCGGCAATGCTGCAGCAATAATCTTTACCTGCATATACGACCCAATGTATCAACATGTGCTCCATGATGGGGGGAAAAAAAAATGGAAACCGGCTCATCAATAAAAACAAAAAGCTGCGGCCGGTTGAAAACAAATCAAAAAGGAATAAAGTAACAATTGTGATAGTGTGTCCTTGTAAACTCCAAATACATATCAGTAAAAATAATCTAGCATCTGTGCTGCATCTTTTAAGAGACAAATTAGTTTACTTTAACATTCCGATATGTTGAAAGTGAAATGTACCTCAAAATGTCAGCTGTTCAGCCGGTGCCCCCCACATTTGTCAAGTGGTTTTGAGTGACATATTGTGCGATTTGGTATTTCAACAAAATAATGAGGGGCGCGTACATTTTTGGAGAACTGCCTATTATCACTGTCAAGTCTGTCACACTCACACCTGATATTTTAAAGCTGATCGCAAAAGGAAACTGCAATTGTTCTCATTTAATTTGTTATAACGCAATGAAGCATTTAAAATACAAATGTATGCTACTTAAAAAAAAAAAGTTATTCTGCATTCCTGTGTATGAAGGTTCCATACCATAGCCAGGCATCAATGAAACGCAGTGAAGCATTTAAAATACTTTTTTATGTTTTTGTGATTTCCTGTATATGAGGGTTCCAGTACCGTAGCGAGACTTAAATGTAATACAATATGTCGTTGTATGCAAAACCTGATATACAAATGTATTGTTTATCGCACAATCAGCAATCAATATTGCAAAACATTTTCTGCTTAGTGGCAATAAATATATTATAGCGGCCGGCTATGTGCGGGCCTCTCTCTCTCTCATATTCCCTGCTCTACTCAATTCCCTCAGGTGGCACGCAGCATGCCCTTTTATGGACGCTGACTCTGCCAACTCATCAC
Organism: Acipenser ruthenus; assembly: GCF_902713425.1. NCBI lineage: Eukaryota > Metazoa > Chordata > Actinopteri > Acipenseriformes > Acipenseridae > Acipenser > Acipenser ruthenus. The sequence continues at coordinate 67,605,573 of NC_081190.1, read as the reverse complement.
CCATTGGCCCATTGATAGCCACTCGCGTTCATACACACACACACACACACACACACACACACACACACACACACACACACAGAACTGACATGCAGGCAGGCTGCTAGAGAGAAAGATTAGCCAGCGAAACAGACTCTTACATCAGCGGACGACACAGGAAACATTATGTGTACAGTATACAGTTCGTTGTGTTTGCCCCGCCGCTACTATACATGAAGATCACATGGGGAATCCCCCATGACAGCCCCCTTGCGGCAATATTACAATGAAGTTCCGCTCTCGCTCCATTCTGAGGTAAAACTATAAGAAATGACCTATAAAAAGGCTCTTTGTTGCTCTTTGTTACATAGCTGAATAAATGTTATTGTTATTTTACTGTTTCTATATTAACTGTTTGTTTTTTTCACTTTTGACTAATATTACTAATTTATTTTAAAACAAATGCAATTTTTGGACAATGCAAAATACATGTAGTTCAAAATACACAACTGGAAACTGAGCACTGCAGGGCTGCAATTTAATGCTGTTTATGTAGTGTCTAATAAGGACAGTGTTCCTCTGGGACCTCGGTTCAGATTTGACTCGGGGTGCTGTGGCCACAGGCTTATTTCCATGTATTTGTTTTTATTGTTGGACGGTTGTTCGAGGAGTTCATGCAAAAGGAGGATACTGGGATCAGTCCGTCCTATTATGAATAGAAAGAGTCCAGAACTCAAAAAACAGCAACACATTGAGCAATCATGTAAAGGCAGTCTGGGAAATGAGAGAGAGAGGGGAAGGCTTGCCGTCACAGATAGCTTGGTGGTGACATTACTTAACAAAAGCAAACGGCACGGTGGCCAAAACAGATAAAACACAGTGAACAACACAAAAACAAGTAACATGCTGGTTTAAAGCCAGCACAAGTAGCAGTTGTGCTTGAATTATTGATATCTTTCACTTACGTTACTCCTCTGAACCAAACCCAACCCAGACTGAGAGGTTCCTGCCTCTTTTATCCAGCTGTGCCTGAGCTTGATTGCTTGTTAATCATTCAATCTGGCTCAGGCACATTCTACACATGAAGTGAGTACGTTTTAAATAATAACACAACACAAAATACGCACCGGGGCGGGGTGTACCCCGCCACACTTGAATAAAATGACTCGTCTTGAAGGCTGTGATCATGTGAAGGACAAATATCTCTGTTGCTTGCTTCTGTATGAATGTCTACAGAATGTATGACTGCATAAAGTGACATCCAGCTGTGTTTGACCATATACTTTGTTGCATGGCTTCAGATCTCATTTCTATTTATTTTACAAATATCTACAAAATGAATGCTGATCACGGTAAATTACTGATTTTTCATAAATAACACAGGAATGTTTCCTGACTCTCTTGCTGGATTTCTAGGTTTCCATTTTCATACTATAGCGTACTACTCATAAGCTATATACAGTAATTACATTAAAGTATGCCCTTTAGTTTACCTTAATGAGCTGTGGCTCTCTACCTCCCATACATCACAGTTAGTAGAAGGCTAGATTGATATTCATCATATTAATATCTGTATGATCCCACCTGTGTACTGAACTCTGTTTTGCCCGTGATTTATTTGTTTTTGGCTTGTGCCGGGATGTAACAAAATGTAAACTCAGTGACTAAGAAAGATGTTATAAGTAAATGTACTCAATAAGAATTATTCATTGATCAGATTCTTGATGTCCACTTTCCCAGACATTGCTTGGGGATAGGGGGAGGGAGGCTGCCAAAACAAAAGCCTGAATTTCCAGATTCTTCCAGATTTCATCTCCTGTCGTCTCTTCCTGACAAACCAAATAGCCTGATAATTAGCATAAATTTCTAGATCAGATCAGATGGCAGTTTCATATTTTGTGACCTAAGATGGCTGCCATATTGGAGACTGAGATCTTGCATTCACACTCAACTGTATTCTGTCGTTCTCTAGGTCTCTAAGTTTCATCATGGGTACAGTGTGTGCCTCTGCCAGCATCAATGCCTTGTGTCTCAGACACCATTTGAGTGAGAAATTGCAGAGTCGGAATATTTCATTTGAATACTTTTAAAAGTTAACTTTTATTCTTACTTTATTTTCCTGAATTACTAATTGAGAAAGTGTTTAGACTTGAACACAGGTTAAATATACACTCCAAATATTATTGTAAAGCAGATCTCGAGTGACACAGGCTGGCCACCTGTCAAGAAGGCAGGGGTTTTGCCAGATCCACTCTTGTCAACGCCTGCTCAAATTAAGCATGCCAATATAACATATGACTTTAGTTCTCATACTTAATGTGTGTATTTTTTGTGCAGTGTCTATTTTCATACTAAAGCTTAATTTTAGTGAGCATCAGCCTAACAGGGCTCAGTTGTTCTGATCAATTCATGTATGCAGGGATATAAATTAGACTCCTACTGCTTAGCAGTTTGATCCATTCCGGGTTTTACTATGAGTTTAATAACACATACCTGAGCTTGTTACCTATAAACTGTGGCTAATCAAGCTCATATTAAAATCTGAAATGGGAATAGGAGTCTTATTTCCATCCTGGGAATAACAGCAAAGAATTCTCTCAAATCTCCTCCAAACTTTGTCATAGCCTCCTACAGATAAACTAGACTTTTTACACATTTTGAACCTATTGATATACTGTATTTTGTGATTGAGGACCCTCTGTATGTGTAAACTGTTTGAAACTCTTTTGTTATGCTCTTCAATAGAAAGCAGATAACACTGAGCTGAGCAATCAGTCCTCCCTCCTCAGTATGCTCTCTTAGTGGTCATATCCCACCAGTCGCAGGTCACTGTAAATGTATCGGTATCACGATAAATCTTTAGTTTCTTACTTGCTTAAAAAAGTTACTGGCAGTCATGAAAGAAAATAAGTTTAATTTAACCAGTTAACCTGATCATTAAATAGTCTTTTTGCTGAATATTTTTAGTATCACATTTAGATAAAGAAAAAAAAAAACATGACAGCTAGACTGAGTGTATACTGCACCGTTCAATTCTGAGATTGCAGAATTCCAATAGGAGTACATGGTTGTTAACACAGCTCTAAAACCAACACTGCCCCTGAGTATTTGAAGAGTTGACAACCCTGCTCATATACAGTAATGGGGCTGTGCAGTAAGATGTTGAAGCCGTCATCATTTAAAATAAAGGGCTTGAGCTGCCATCTAATGGTTGAACACATGCCTTGCAGTCAACAGTATGTGAAATGGACAGGAACAAAAAATAAAGCCAAGAGAAAGCTGTCATACAAGCAAGCAGTCTAATCCAGTCCCGCATTTGCATTATTGCACTTAAATGATACTGTAGGTGCTATATGTAAGATAATATAAAGCAAATCCTTATTCAATGTTTATTTGTATAATGCAAATGTATTCCAGTGGGAGGGGGGGGGGGGTATTGTTTTACAGTATACTGTAAACCATCAAGTTGAATTGAATGCGATTAGTGTACTTTAAAAAGGCTTGGTAATTCAAGCCCCATGCAAGTAGTGCAGTTTGCTCGTTTGGAGTTCAAAAGTGGTACAGTGCTATCTCAGGCCCTTTGAAATGAAAGAACTCTACTTGTCTTGTAAGTATACATATCCTGAACTATGTAAACCCTTTTTTGCTTTTATTAGCATTAAAGTACTTTTTATTACAGCAATAAATAAACTGCTATTGTTGATAAAACCAGGCTCCTTTTTTCTGTGTGTGATAAGAACTGAATGTCCAAATTAGTGTTACAACAGCTCAGGATTGTGTGTTTTTTTTATTTCTGATGCTGAACCTATCCTGCAATTTAACTGAAAATTTAGAAGACAATGCCCTCTACTGGTTATAGCATAGAAGTGCTTTGGTTTTATAACTGCCAGGATTAGTACTAGCTTTATGTATTTCTGGCTATTCTGTTTGTTGTCTGAAAATTATTATTTGCATATCATTGGATTCCTAGCAGTAGTCTAGTAAGTGGCATGTGTGTGTGTGCCAGTAGTGTCATATTAGTCTATTTTCTTCTACATTTAAGGATCTCCAATTTCAGACCATGAACACTGCCAAGAAAATGTGGAAGACTGATAGCCAAGGAAATCCTAACTACTTGTACTGTGATCATTTCTTTCTCTCTTTTTTTTTTGGCTAGTGTTTATAATAGTTATATATGATACCATGGTGATGTGTTCAGCAATATATAGCTGTCAAATTTAAAAGCTTAAGCTTTACAGTAAGAGCATTTGTAGATAATACTGTGCGGAGTTATAAAGAGTACAGTATGCAAACACACACACTCCCAGCCATTCACATACAGCACTCCTTGATATCACTTAAATTAAATGTGTGGGGACAAGAGAAGGAGGTACAGCACTTAGGAATTAACAGATGGCAGGTTTTGTTGAAAAAAATATATATATATCTTTCATATTTAAATAGTTGTCTTTCACTCCACATATAAAGAAGCATTATGTGATCTTGATAAGTTAAATAAATAAATAAACTAACGCAGCATGACAAAAGTGTTACTTTGATATGTGTTATTATTATCCTCGTTAAGTGCTAAGTACAACAGATAAGATGGAATGAGAAAATAGCAGCAGGCGGATGGAGCCTTTTAAGTTTTTGAAAAGTGTCAAACTGAGCATCTAAGAATGTCTATTCTTTCTCTCTTTTTCTTTGAATTGGAGGTTGCTCTTTGTTCCCAATTCTTTTTTTTTTTTTTTTCCCGCTAGCGTACAGAAGATGGTGGTTGTTATAAGTCCTGGCTTGGCAGCTGGTTACATGAATTACTGGCTAACTTTGAGGAATCTCGTTGTTTTTAAAGGACAACCCCTTGTGGTCACAGTACTAAGAGTCTCGAACAGGGCTTGTCCAGTAAATTAGATAAAAAAATAACTTAAACTACAGAGGTGTGCTTGTTCTAGATGTTAATGGAACACCTGGTAATTGAGATTTATCATGTTATATTATAGCAAAAAATAAAAAATAAACCAGAAATGTATCGAAGTAACATACTTGCCCCATGTAAACAGAATTTGACAATAAATACAGTAGGATATGTGTAAGTAGATACCTGGTGAAAGCCCTGTTTACTCAGACAAATGTGCAGTGCAGAAGCACCTGCCAACCAAACACTGATCTGCTATCAAGTCTGCCTGATCTTCTGCCTTGCCAGTTGTGAATGAAATCGACTTACGTCAGGGGTACGCATCTTGTATATATTACAGAATACACCACAGGGATACCATTGGCATAACAGATTGATCAGTTATGTAAAGGACAACACAAAGTGTGTGCATTATCTCTTCCACTTTGTTAAAACCAATAAATTCCAGTTGATGTTTTGACATGGAAATGGGCCAGCTGTGTTACAAGAAAGCGAAAACTGGATGCCTGGGTCACTGATGTTTGTCCAACACTTCGTTACCAAATGATTGCATTTTGAGTAGACGAGTGTTTTACTCTATAAATTCCCGTTCTGAATAATAAAGCGTTGCTGTAGCCTGCAGCAGTTTAAGCTCTGTGTCACTGCACAACTTGTTTGCTCCCAGGGAAATCCTCCTGAGACACCCCTACTATAGCAGGCATGATTAAATACTTAAATATTGTCCCATGGTTTGAAAAGAAAAATAAATGTTACCACCAGCTATGTTTACATCCCATACGTTTTTTTTTTCTCACTTGATTCTGTCATTTAGTCTGCCAGCATGTTATATTGTCAAGTTGTTTGTATTCCTGAAAATGTACAATATTTAGTATTATGTAAGAGCCTGTATTTACATCTGATTAAGTTTGATCAGGTTAGGAGCAGCATCCTGATATTAAAATAGTTTATTTAAAATCGTTTTACAAAGCTCAAAGTGGATTAACCTTGTATAACAATGTTTTAAATAAATATATAGAAATATAGACCAATAGAAATTCTGTGGAAACTGTTCTATAAGCCAGTGATGGCTATTAAGGAAATTCATATTTCTGCTTGATCCAAATGTAATATTTTTTTTTAATAATTTGGGGTTGTTTACCCATTTCAGGTACTGTATTTTGCAATGAAGTATTATTGGGTGACTGTTTACAAATGTATTCTGTAGAATACACTTCTGAACACTCACTAAAAGGAATCTGATGTCAATGTCCACTGTTGTTTATATGTGTACTGCCACTCAAGTGTATTAAAAGGTTGGTTTGAATCTGAAGTAACTAAATAACCACATATTTTATTAAGAATGGGAAAATGTGGCAGACATTCAAAATTAATGGGTTAAAATGGCATGTATCAATGCACATGTCATCTGAAAGTATAAAGGGGGGGTTGATGTGATGAAACCTCAGAACACTTCACCTGAATGGTCCATATTTTCTTAAGAACTGTTTGTTCTGTTGTTTTTGTTTTATGGAAGAAATGTGGTTTTCTTTTTTTTATCTTTGATGGAGAAAGTATTTTTTTTTTCTTTTCAAACTGTTTTGAAGAGAACAGTGCATTCACAGCTCTTGTACACAGTGAGGTTTATTTATATCTCATTGCACAGCCATCATTGCAGGGTTTGCTTGTCATAGCCTTTCAATTCAGAGATGCAAATGTATCAAAAAGGAAGCCAGAAGTAGAGCATCAGTAGGTAGCCAGGTGTTATCAGAAATATCACCTGGATGACTGCTTGAAAGTGTGCATTTCTAAGTAGACATCGGCTTTCTGTGAACACTTTTACCAGCCCTTCTGTTCTAGGCTCAAATAGACTTGGACATTGTTATTTAAACAACAAAGAATGTGGTTCACTGCTTTCTTCAGGGTTGTTCTTAATGGATACATATCCAGAGGTATATACTGTATTCGTGGAAGTCATTTTTGTTCCCATATTGTTGCTGTGGGTTATCTTTAACTATTAGGGTTTCATTTTCTGGGGTACAGTACCTTGGTGCCCTAAGCTTATTCCTTAATAAAATTGATGTACTTTACCCCCAGCCAAGCTTCTTTATGCCAGCCCTGTGCATTTGCATTGGATTTTTAATTTGAATGCATCTTTAAAAGCATCACAGTGAAGTGGTTTTTTTGTTTAACTGTATTTTTATGGTGCTACAGTTAATGTATGTGCAATTTTGGTCATTCCAAAGTTATTTGTTTGTCCAAACCAGTCTATTGCTGTGCCTTTTGAAAAATAATTTAAAAATATAATTAAATTAAAACGTGTATTATGGAATGGCACAGCTGGATAACTGGGTACAATAATGAGGAACCTGTTGAAAACCAAACATTGTATTTCAGTTAGGTGATTTCTAGAACAAAGAATCTTTTTACTTTTCGTATTTAGTATTATTGAAGAGGACAGCATACAAATGGTACACGTTGACATCTCGTTCAGCCCAAAGTTGTTTTTATAATCACAGTGGGTTTTTTCAATATTTTCTTTGTATTATCACATTTTACTGTGACTCCCAAACTAATCATTTTCTTTCATTTAATTATCGAAAAATGTATGTTAATTGTATTCTGTAGCTTGCTTTGTTTCCTTTTTAAAATATAGGAATAAATATAGGTAGCCCAGAACCTATATGCATATGATTCACACATCACTGAGTTCAAAATTAAAATCCTCCACCGAATGCTAATGGAGCTGTCTCTCTCTCTTGTTTTTCAGGGAATTGTCGTAACTCCACTTTTACTGCTACTTTTTGTAAGTACATGAACTATTTCTTATTGTCTTGTCACTGTTAACACTCAGCTTAGTAAGTTCACATCTATCCTCACTCCTCCAGTGGGAGCTAGTATAAGAACAACGCTGCACCTTTTGTTTCTAGGACCATTATGACTAGTGACTTGATTCGGATCTGTTAACATAAGAACATAAACAGATTTCATATTAGACTGCCTCAAATGGCATTAAAATATTGTTGTGCTGTTTGGTTGAATTTTATTTTTAATACAGGTATATTCTCAAAAGCACCGCGAGTTTATAATGAGACATATGCAGACTTGTTGTTTCATAAACAACCAGCTGCTGTCAATCGCTAACATGACAGGAATCCAGTCATTGAGGCTGTTTGCCACTAGATGCGCAACATATCCTGTTAGAACACAATGACACATATATTTCCTTACAAAATCAACCTACGCAAAGAATGGCAATACATCAAAGATAAGGTTTAAACCATGAATACAAAAATCATTTAGCTTTTTAGAGCAGTTTGTCAGCTGATTTGCTTTTATTACTTTTGAGCTCCTATTCCATGTGATTTTTAACAGCTGTAGCCCTCCACAAACCAGTCCTAATGGCTGAGGTATTTGGGTTCCATCTCCAGCTAGGGAATGTGCATATTGTTTAAAAAGAATGAAAAACATTCAACTTTGTTAACAAGTAAAGATTGCAAGACATATTATTGGTTTCCAATTAATTTAATGTGTGAAATTAGAAGGTAAGGGTTAAACATAACAAGAGCTTGAGGTCTCACATACATTTTTTTCTTGTTTAAATATATTATAATTTGCTCAAATTTACGGCATGTAAAACATGTAGAAAGATTGGAACTCTCAATCCTATTGGCTATTATAGCATGTGTATTACACTATAATCCTCAATTGTTTGTCTAAGTACTTGAAAATCAGAAATGCGATGGTATTCATAATAAGCTGCAATGTTGCATATTCATATAATATTTTAGGTCAATGTTTTCTAATAATCCTACCATTATCCTGCCATTACACTGGTACTAAATTAGTGCCAGCAAATGTTTTGATATCTCTTTCTGACATAAAGCTTATTTAACTGAGATCTGTCAGCTCATATTTCACACCCCCTGTAAGAGGGGATTCCATCAATACACGTGCAGCGGTATGTGCAGTGAGATTGCTGCCATTTCTGTCTGAGGTTCCTCAACAATACACCCTTGGAGGTTGCAGAAAAGTCCCTGGGAATTTCAGGCACTCTGACAAATGTATGTTTTTAATTCTCCCCTTGAATTACATGCAGATGAGTGCTGGGACCAGTCAGCTTAAGGGTGCATTGTTAAGAAACGTCTTAATAGCAGCAGAGAAGACGGGTCAGAACTAAGAACTTGATGGAGTGCAGTAGGGTTGTTTGGTGTGAGTGGCTGAAACACTTTGTAGCTGTTAACTGTGGAACAATATCAACATCCCTTTCTGCAAAAATAATCAAAATACAAACCTGCAAAATACCTTGAGAGCAATGGCCTGCCACTCAATACAGGAATTTCTGTTTTGTCCCTTACAGCTTGGGTCTTCCTCTTCTGTGCCTTTCACCTCCATATTCTCACAGCTGTTTATGACGGTAGTGGTCCCTCTCATAGCTGGACAGGTACGTTTTATTTACTAATGGCATAATACCTGCTGGCTGTGTTTTTTTAATCCAGTTTGACAAACATTACGCCTAAAGCCTTCTTCACTGTACTGATTAAAACAGTATATAGTGGTATTATTAGTACAGTTGGGACTGAGTTCCCTCTCACTGTGGGAGCTGTGTAAACGGCACCAGTAATTAAGTCTATTAATGGTAGCTGACCAGGAGTAGGCTAAAAAGGATAAAGAAAAAAGCAAATAGTCATAAGACAAAAAGAAAATTAGATTGGGAGGGGGTTTTGGTTTGTTTTGTAAAGTTTTATCTTCAGGATGTGTTTTGCATGTTTTGGAATAGTAGCTTTGGGTTTGACCCTCACGATGTGAAAACAGACTTTTTTGAAACAGACTTTTAAAGTTATAAGTGTAAAAAGTTATCAGGATGTTAACAATGAAGAGAAAAATTACACGTACGTTAATAACTATATATTTTTCGGAACCCCGCTATTTACTATTTAAATGTGTATATAATGAATATTAGTTATACAGTTTATGTGATTACACAATCGTGTCAGTATGCAACATTTATTAAAATGGATTTGCAAGTTTACCTGCACTGGTTTCTATAGCATGGGCAACCTGTCAATGCCTGCAGGAGTCACTGGAGAGCATCAGTCATCATGGAGGTGGAATCAAGGATATAATAAGGGGTGGAGGAGATGAACACAGTTACAATGAGGGCTTCATCAAAGTACTCTGAAGACTGCAAACTAGAAGGCTCCCTTTGAACAAGCATCAGTTGTTATGAGAGGAAACAACCTACTTTAGACTTCTGTCAGGTGGAGCTTCATTGGCAGAACAGCTTATACCTCAACATCACATTTCTAAGCCCCGTCTTCTGAACACTGGCTTGCAACATGACAGCTAGAAGAAATGGTGACTGCCACAGTTGACATATTCCCCATCCTTTTGGCATGTCTTCTCCTTTCTGGACACCTGATTGATTCTGACAGTCTATATTGGATATTTCATCTGAAAAAGAATTTTGTGATTAAATGTTAATGAGCAAGAATTTCTCAGTGCTTTTATTATAGTCCGCCAGTTATGAACATTTTTCAAAGTAACACACCCAAATCCGCTGTTTGCAATGAATTAATTATACAATCTTGTCACAGCACTATCATTCATGCATTCTTTAATCAGTGTGGTTTAAACAGGCTTTTCATGAAAGGAAGTTTAAAGATAAGAAATGAGGACTTATCTGGCATCATAAGCTCTTTGTAGAGCGGCTATTGACTATATATATATATATATATATATTGAAGAAGAAACTTTTTTTTTTTTTTTGTAGTTTGGACAGTTGAGAGAACTCAAAAGGAATCTGAAGTTAAAAAAGAGCCAAGAGCGCTCTTTGGTTTAAACTGATAAAATATATCAAATCTTCATATCATAAACATTATGAGAAAAGGTGCTCTTTGGAGTCAAGGGTTTCTTCAAACGTTTAGTAAGAAATCTAGGTGAAAAAATACATATTCTAAATCAATGCGCTGCCTCACAGAATTTAAAAGTATCGGCCGGTAGCCATCTTGCTTTTACAGTTACAGATGTACAGCTGTAACTATGAAACTGAGTGACCAATTACCTGCAAAAAATACCAAAGTAGTAAGCAGACATGCAGATTTGGATGAAGAACAAAAAAACAAAACAAAAGCCAATTTTTTTTTTTTTTTTTTTAAATCTATACTCAGTCACCCCGACTTTGTCACTTAAAATAATGTATTTTTAGCGTTTTGTAAACGCTACAGAAACACAAAAAGACACTTCTGCACATTATCCACCCCTCTCAGACCAATATTTCATTAAATCCATTAGACCTGAGTGTTGTGTTTCTTTTGTGCATTAGTATAAATATATATATATATTATTGCTGGGACAAATATCCAAAAATTCGAATGAAGATTTTTTGACATATATTCAAATACAAAAGTCAGATGTTTGTATTTGCTACAAATGGCAAAAATACCTTTCACTTATTTACCATCTCACCAGAATTTGCGTGACAAATGGCAAACGATAAAGAGCTCCATGTGATATATATATATATATATATATATATATATATATATATATATATATATATATATATATATATATATATATATATATATATATAATTTTAAACACAGCTCTTGAGCCTCTATTTAAAGTTTTAGACAGCAGAAAGTAAACAAACCAGATTATGCGTGCACATGCATAGTGATCTCTATGGAAAGCCACCTGGGACAAAAATGCATTGTGCTGCTTTTGAGTCAGAATCTCATGGAACAAAAAAAAGGCAAGCACGTCATTCTGAAATGCCTCACTTAAACAGTACCCAACTTCCTGAATGTTGTGTAGTGATTTTTATATAGACTGTATATATTATATATATATTTTGTTGTGACTTTCTGTTATGTGGAATGTCTGTCCCCTATTTTACTGCATTTAATCCTGTACTTTAGAGTACTGTAATCTGTCAAGTGTTATTTAATCTGTAGTATTTTGTATTTAATTATATCAACTATCACTGACACTGTTATCTGCTCCATTATTGAATCGTATTTTGTCATACTTGTACTTGCTAGAACCAAAGTCATTGTATTTATCTTGCTCTTAATTGTATTATTACTTGTACTGTGATTCTTGAAATGTATTTTTGTTTATGACTGTAAGTTGCCCTGGATAAGGGTGTCTGCTAAGAAATAAATAATAATAATAATAATAATAATAATAATAATAATAATAATAATAATAATAATAATAATAATGTAATAAACGAGAACCAAAACGTTGAGTTTTTTTCCCCTTCACTTTACAACGCCATTTCCATGTTTGTTTTATTTGAAGTGTTTAACCCTTTGCGGTCCATTCGATCAGCGCCTGTCAGGTGCTTCAAGTCTAATTTATTTTCACACAAGCTGTTTATTTTACACGCTCTGTTTTAAAAGTAATTTTATTCACAGTTTATTTATTTTCATTTTTCGTTTGCTTGTTCAGCTACAAAAAGGCACAAGTAAACCTCATGTTATTACTTTATGAAAATGTGTAGCTGGCCACTGTTTACTGTGAAGAAACTGCAATGGCAAGGAATGAAAAAAAAGATAAAATAAATAAAATGCCGTGGTGGAGTGTCCCGCCCCTTTGTATTTACTGGTTTATTATTTGTATTACTATGATTTCTGTACTTTTATATATGTGACGAAAAGCTGTATTTGGTATTTTATTATTGTGTGGCAGGACAAGCAAGGTACCGTCCGCCAGGTTATTGTGTGTTTATTTAAGAAACCTCATGAAGATGTGTGACTGATCAGCTACTGAGTATTTAATTAGCGGACAGTCACACATCATTATTAAACTCATGCAGACGATGGCCGAGGGGTAATAAGATCATTTAATAGCTAGTTAACCCCTCGGCTATAATATAAAAGACCTGCAGCTTGGCTGCACAAAGAGAGTGTTCAGAGTAGAGAACGAGAGTGGAGACAGGAGGTAAAATAATAATTTAAAGAAAGATAAACAATTGCTATGTATGCTGGTTTTGCAACCAGCATCTACTTGTTGCTGTTTATTGTTTATTTGTTTGGCCAACGTGCCTTTTTGTTTGAGTGTTTTTTTCTGTTTAAAACCTTTTGATTTATTTATTTAATAAAAGCATTGAGTGCTGTAGCGTCTCAGTTTTGCCCGTAGTACTGCCTTGTTTTGGTTTAATTTCCCCGAGTCTGACGTCACCCCTGCAGTCATCTCATTCACATATGGTGTCCAGCGTGGGATAACAGCGCCTCCAAGCGTCAGACCAGGAATACTGCGGGTGAAGTTTATTTTTTAGCAATGCCAACCCCAGCGACTGAAGGTGAGCCGCACCAGTCCCCAGTGATGGAAGGAGACGATGTGCTGCTCTTGCCTCCACTGCCAGGGGGAGACTACCTGCTGCTCCCGCTTTCGCTGCCAGGAGACTACCCGCTGCTCCCGCTTTCGCTGCCAGGAGACTACCCGCTGCTCCCGCCTTCACCGCCAGGAGACTACCCGCTGCTCCCGCCTTCACCGCCAGGAGACTACCCGCTGCTCCCGCCTTCACCGCCAGGAGACTACCCGCTGCTCCCGCCTCCACTGCCATTGGAGGACTGCCTTCCACTACCACCTGCACCACTAGAGGGAGACTGCATGCTGCTCCCGCCTCCATCACCAGGGGAAGGTGGAGCTCCCGCTGCCGCCACCTTGGCCGGGGGCTCCCTTCCTGCCGTTGGCAGCATTTCCGCTGCCAGTGGTGCAATGGGAGGAGGAATTGCCCCGGTGAAGGAGTCAGTCTATGCCCTGTCAGCATGTCCGCTGACAGCTTTGCCACGGGAGGAGGACCTTGCTTTGCTAACAGCATTTCCGCTGTCAGTGGGGAAGCAGACAGGATTGCCAGCCATGGGTCAGTTGAAGCCTCCCTTCCTGGATTGCTGGATTTTTAAGGGGGGAGGTGGCCTTTGAGGCCATGTGTGCTGCGCACAAGGCGGGGCATGTGTGGCGGAGTGTCCCGCCCCTTTGTATTTCTATGTTTATTATTTGTATTATTATGATTTCTGTAAATATATATGATGGCGAAAAGCTGTGTTTGGTATTTTATTATTGTATGGCAGGACAAACAAGGTACCGTCTGCCAGGTTATTGTGTGTTTATTTAAGAAACCTCATAAAGATGCGTGACTGATCAGCTACTGAGTATTTAATTAGCTGACAGTCACACATTATTATTAAACTCATGCGGACTATGGCCGAGGGGTAATAAGATCATTACTAGCTAGTTAACCCCTCGGCCATAATATAAAAGACATGCGGTTTGGCTGCACAAAGAGAGTGTTCAGAGTAGAGCTCGAGAGAGGAGACTGGAGGTAAAATAATAAATTAAAAAAAGATAAACAATTGCTACGTATGCTGGTTTTGCAAAAGGCTAAAATTTGCACAAGAACACAGAAGTCGGACTATGGAACAATGGTCAAAGGTGCTTTGGACTGTTGATGGATGGGCAGCGACACCTGTGCCTTCTGCCAGTTCTGTTGTGAATTCAATGCTTGTCTTCTTTCTATTCCTTAAGGATATTATCTTCAAGTATTGCTCATCCTTGTTAGATAGATTTTTGGGTCTTCCAGTCCTGGGTTTGTCAATTACAGATGATGTTTCTCTGTAATTGTTGATTATGCTTCGGATACCACACCTTGAAAATCAAGTGATGCGAGCTATTTCACTCAATGTTTTCCCTTCTTTATGGAAGTCAAGGTTGTTATAATAGTAGAAAACACTAGTGGAGGCTTCACCACCTGATGAAAACTAAAAGTTGAAACGCGTCGTGGATGTGGATCAGAAATGTTTTTAAAATGTTTTATTTTTTTAAGTTTGTTCAACAAAAGAAATAAAATGAATTGAATCTTGTAAAACTGAGTAGTATGGATCATTAAGAAAAACCACAAGGTGTGCGACCAAGTTCTCTCTGCAGTTCTGAATCAGAAGGATAAAGGTTTGTTGGAACATTCCCGGCTGGTTGACATAAATTGAGAGAGACAATCACTTTCTTTATATTATTATTATACGCAATAAAACTTTGCATGTTTTCAAAAGGTACTTGGGGAATTTAATAAGAAATGTAATACAGTAACATAGTATAAGCAGCCAAGCAACAGAATATAACAAAAACTTTGTGGACTTACTTGATTGATGAATCTTGAGAGATGTCAAGTCCGTGGAACATTGTTTAAAACACTGTAGCCCACAGAAATTCACTGGAAAGATGAAGAGTCAAAGAGTCACACCAAATAACTTTTTCATCTTATTTTTACACTTATTATTCAGTCACCTGAAAGCTTTGCACTCCGCCATGTTGCACCCTATGGGTTTTCACCGCTGTATCCCATAACCCCATCGTGCAACTTTTGGCCTATCAGGGAAATCAATGACTTGATGTCATGTCGCTGACTGAAAGGCTCCAATATGTCAGCTGCCTCAAGTGTTACTTGACCCAGAAAGTGGACAAATATATTTAAAACCTCGCTAAATGTGCGACTTGTTGACCAAATCAATGCAGCAAGAGCCATTTATTGGCTTTGCGGAGCACAAAGAGAACTTTGCTATTTTTGGGTACAGGTACCCTTTAATAATGTAAAAACAGAATATACCACTGCTGGTATTAAAAAAACAATACACTGTTGAATTATTTCACTGCAACTGTTAATTTTGTTTGTTGCAGGAAGAATAAGGCATCAATACCGACAATACAACAGTTGCAAAGTAGGCTGATGTAACCGTTTTGCAATCTAATAACAAGTGTCTTCCAGCATTAGAACCTAAAAGACTTTTCTTTGAGTTTCAAAAGCTAAAGCTAAATAAGACAGTGTGATGGGGTGCTAGCTCACCCCTATAAATTTGTGTTTGTTATTGTAGTTATTTTTACTGTTTTCATTATGTTTTTTGTGATTCTTGTTTTGGTTTGGATCAGCAGGAAAGGGGTTAAGTTCCTCCCTGTGTAAATACATGTGAGAATGTGGCTGGAGCCTTAAGTGCTTAATTGTTAATTAGTTAATTGGGCTCCAGCCACAGAGAATAAAGGGCAGGTGAAACCCTTTGTGTGGGGGTGTTTTTCTGTTTGGGAGTGCTGGGTTTTGGGGAGTTTTGTGTTTGGAAGGAGGGAGTGTTTTGTTTGAAAAGCCTTGGAACCTGACCATTTATTTTGTAAGTTTTCACGTGTATTATTTGTATTTGAACCTTTTTGTTGGCCCTTGTGCCTATTTATTTGATTATTTTTTGTTTAATAAAGATCATTATTTTGTCCCTTTCACTGTCTCTGAGCCTCAAACCTCTGTCATCCTGCCACAGAGAGTCAGTTTACATTTTTAACTTTGATGGGTAAAAGACATAGAAGATCCTGTTGTTAATGTTCCTAGTAGAACCCATCTAAACGCTTGCAAATGCCATTTGTCTGCAGGTTAACAGAAAGAGTGGATATGGGGTGGTTGAATTATTTAAACTCGCACAACACATGCACTTCTGCTTTTCAAGCATGCGTTATAATTTAATTAGAAAGTTCTGCTGCATAGCTGGCTATTTAAATATTAAAATGTTCCGCTGATCACTTTTGATTAGCCAGCCCCGTGAAAATTCCTGAAGATGTCAGTAGGATTTTTTTCATGTTCCAGAAGTTGCGCTTGAAATTGTTTGTTGATACAAAGGGGACCCTGGTAATTACACTCATCCATTAAAATCAACAGAGGAGTCCAACTTAAGGGAGGATTAATGAACATGTCTCAGTGACAGCTCGCAGAGAGCTTCTGGCACGATTAGGACCCGATTTTGGAAGCTCGTTGAAAATGTACTCTCATTAAGGGCTGCCTTTTGGAAGTCGCACTAAAAAATGTTTAAATTCCCCAGCAGTGTATTTGTGGGGCAGGAAGGCTTGAAAGCCCAGGGGGCAGTTCTCAGTCTCTACATGCCACTCTGCTGTCACATTGATTCTGTGATGCCATTTGGTTCAGGAGGCTTTTGAACACAACCTGTTGTATTTGTTTGTTTTTATATTTTAACTTTCTTTTTTGTGCTGTTTTTTTTTTCTCTTTCCAGATCATCCGCAGGTTCATTAAGGACTGGCTAGAGAGGAAAAAGCCTCCTTATGGTGCAATCAGCAGCTGTGTGCTCCTCATGATTATCTACACGACATTCTGTGACACTTTCTCCAACCCACATATCGACTTGGATAAGTTCAGTCTGATCATAGTGGTGTTCATCAGTAAGTCTGGATACCCTGTTAATAATAAACCCTTTAATAATCCACAGAGTGCTGGACGGCTTCACGTCCCCTTGTTCAACGTCTCTAGTTAATCACAGGTGGTGAAATCTAAAAATGATCCATAGCCACAAGGCCCATCTTTAATTATAGGTCCGCTTTAATTTAGTGCAGACTTATATTTATCCCTTCATGCATTAAAGCAATCTGTTAGCATCAGAATCACAAAAAGAAATTGATAGCTTAAGAAGACATAATTTATACTATTTTAGCCCAACAGTAGGCTGCATGGTGTAATGAATGCTCTCCGGTAGTTGACATTGGTCTTGGTCTCAAAACCTGGAGGACAGGGTTTGATCCTCAGTTGCTATCTTTTGTGCTATGATGTTTGGTTCAGTGGTTAAAGAAAACGGCTTGTAACCAGTAGGTCCCCGGTTCAAATCCCACCTCAGCCTCTGACTCATTGTGTGACCCTGAGTAAGTCATTTAACCTCCGTCTTTCGGTTGAGATGTAATTGTAAGTGACTCTGCAGCTGATGCATAGTTCACACACCCTAGTCTCTGTAAGTCGCCTTGGATAAAGGCGTCTGGTAAATAAACAAATAATAATGATGCTGACATAACTCTCCAGTCTGTACTTACGATGATGTGAGTAAAATAGCAAAGCCCAACAGAATCCTCAGAATGGGTCCACCACATCAAATGTACTGATGTACTGGTTAACAGAGTTGCTGTGAATACCAGGAATCTGAACCCTATTTCCACTTACTCCTTGCTTTTGAAGTGGCCTGATAATATTAATATGCAATGATGATTTTCGCCACCATAAATAAAAGAAAAACTGCTTTTTTTTTTTTTTTTTTTTTTAGTTGTAGCAGTACATATATAGGAAAAAATGGTTAATTCTGTCTGCAGTCATCTCTCTTGTATACAGTAATTTGTTAGCATCAGAGGAAACATATTAGGTTATTTGATCACCACTGAAAGCTTTCCACCAGCTGTATTATCTATCTTATCTATCTATTTAAATACTATATTGTACACATACATTTAGTCCCTTCAGATATGAAGACGTGTGTGTAACCTTTTTCAGTACTGGAAACATCGAAATAATAATAATAATAATAATAATAATAATAAAATACCTAAAGACGCCGACATATCTGAATTTTGTTCATCGAATTTTTCTTTTGAAACTTCTCCAATCACATGAAAATAATTTATTTTTCTCATCTTGGTTTGACAAGTTTTCAAACTGTCTGGAAACGAGTAGCCATCGCACTGATAAATCGGTGAAATTGGCGGGGTATGGGATTTGTAGTTTTTAAAGTGTGATTAACAGTGGGCAGTGGACACCAATAAACTACATTCCCAGAGTATTGGATTGAGCTATGACACGATTGAGCTGTGACAGTTTAGATCTGTTTTTTTTTTTATGTTTTCTACTGTCAGCAAAAAAAAATTCTAGTGGCACACGTACGCCTAAATTAAAACTTACGTTCGCACAAGCACATTTTTAGTCGCATATGCGACCAAATTAGTCGCACTGTAGAGCCCTCTTATGTTGTTTTGTTTCCAGTTTAGTTCCTCAGAATAGTTGCCACAATTATTATTATTGAGGTGCACTTACCGCTCGCTGTGTTATTGTTTTCTGTAAAACATTGATATCCTGTCAGTTAAGAAAAGGCTTCATGCAAAAGCTTGTTTTAACATTGTCTTCATTACGCCGGCCAGAGACCCGTGCTTACAACTATATTGTCATATTTTCTACATTTTCTTTAAATTCTCAAATTAATAAATCGAAACCCGGGTAGTAAAAAGAAACCCGGGTAGCGTCGGGTAATTTAAAACCCTGGTTTTACGCTGGTTTTTGGGTACCCGGGCCGATCTCATATATATATATATATATATATATATATATATATATATATATATATATACACACATTGAAATTTCATATACTGTATATATAATGAAGTTCAATATATATATATATATATATATATATATATATATATATATATATATATATATATGTGTATACATTGAAGTTTGATAGCTATACAATGAGGTTTGATTATATATACATTGACTGGACACAGGCAAAATGTACATCATTAAGAAACGTTGTTAGTGGCGAGTGCCATCTCATAGTTTTGTCTTGGATACCGCGTGGAGGGTGAAACTAGCAATCAGCAATCTGGAATCAGAAGTCAGAAGCGGGGATCAGGGATTTTTAAAAACACAAGTAAACTAGATTTCAGTATCAGTATCAGGGAATGGTGATTTTACAGTATTTGTCAGGATTCTAAATTTACATGGAATAAAATAAGCGTTCTTGCCCAGTTTTTTTTTTCTGCAGAGTGCGTTCAACTGTACCATAATACATGAGTGTAATAGCAGCGCATGTCAAATTTTTTAACACTGAAGATACTGTTCACACTGTTACAACACTTTTAAATGAACACGTGGTAGCAGCATGGTCAAACTGCTATGTGCTTTATTTATGCTTTTATAGGTTTTATTGCTTTGCAGGGAAGTTTTTCCACAACAGCAGTGCTAAGTGGCCACCCTGTTCCTTTATATACCTGTAAATTTTATTCTGGAATATTGTATTCAAGACCATTTTGTCTTGTTCTCCCACTACAGTCCTTAACAGTGTTGTTTTTGTCTTTCAGTATTTTTCATCCAGCTCAGCTTCATGCTTTTAACATTCGTCTTTTCTACGGGGTAAGTATTGCTGTTGCTATTGTGTACTTTGTGTTTCCTCACGCTGAGTTTAAAGGAGTTTGTTCCGAGTCTTCATGTTTCTGTTATCCCCTTGTTTCGTTCTTTAATAGCAAGATTGACAGTTTCCAGGCTGCACTAAACTACCAGGTATTTTTCTTTTCTCTGGCAGGAAACAATCAGGATTCACTCCTGCAGACACAGTGGCAATTATGTTTTGCGCTACACACAAGTCCCTTACTTTAGGTAGGTGAATCTAAGTTCACTTTAGTAATCTTTTGCTCTGTCTCTTGTGTTTTACGTTTCTCTTACAAAAAATGGTTGACCGTGTTGTCAAATAATATGGGGTTCTCTTATCTGCGTAGCCTACATACAGTTGGATGTTTTGTCCTGTATTTGTTCAATTTAAACATTGAAAACAACAATTTTATCAAGGATATCGTTATGGCTAAGTTGATAACGTAGTAATACTATCAAAAAGTGGAGGTTCTACAGTGTTACTGTTTTCCAGGTGAAATGATAACGTTCTCAATATGGAATCTGTTTTTTGTTTCAACAAAATCACTTGCACTGAAAAGCAGATGTTGTTATACTGTATAAGCCAGCGTGTTGTGATTTTTCTTGTCATTATTGGATATTAGTAGTTTATCATTATAGCCGAGGCATTTAGGTGGCAGAAAATTGTGAATGAATTTTCAGTATAATTTTGAAATGTCAGCATACTATATTTAAGCAAACAATCATGGGTTTGTGTTTTAGCTTTATTGAGAGCCAACCTGACATTATAACACTAATACTGTGATATTTTTTCTACCAATATGTAGGAACTTGGGATGTGCTTTTAATGGCTTTAACAGTCTATACATTTCTTTTGTGCAACAGAAATAAAAAGTGATTATGCAGAGTTTCATGTCACATGCTAATTAACCTTTTTATTTAAATATCTAGGACATTAAACTTCAGTAATACCATACAGTATATATGTTTAGTGACTAACATAGAGGCAACAGCTGTTCTCTCCTTTTCATTTTTCTATTATCTGTTCCAGCCATTTATTTGAGTCATTTGGTCTTAACATGCATCATGTTCATCTGATAGCTGTACTCGGTGGAGGAGATATTATTATTATTATTATTATTATTATTATTATTATTATTATTATTATTATTATTATTATTGTTTCACGTAGAAGCACTTCAGTCATGCTCCACCTGTCTTTAGTACCATGTGGATTATTTAGCCTACTATCAGGGCAGTAACAATGACAAGTACAAGCCAGGCGTCACTAGGCTGTGCCCCGGATGTATTTTACACTGCCCCGAATCTATAAGATATCAGTTTAGTTAAAAAAAATAAAAAAATAAGAAAAAAATAACAAAACACAAAAAACTGAAATCAAAATGCAAAACAGTGAACTAACTGTAGCTGGATTAACATGCAGGTGCGTTTCCATGCATACTGCAATCAGGGTTGCTACAAATTGAAAATACGTTTGTAGCCCAAAGTCAACCAAATACCAGCCAAATATTATGTTGCCTAAACTAGCTATAAAATTAACCTAATAAACATGATATTTTTCAGTTTCTTGCTACATTTTTATCTTAAGGTATTAGAATGAAGACCTTTGCTTGCACAGTTTTAAATGGGCCTCTCTTTGATTGGTTGCTGGCGGGTTTTCGAGGGACGGTCGATCCCATAACAGCTCTCTTATTCCTCTGGTAGCCCTGACAGGATGCAATCTGGCAGAAGCTTTGGCCGGAGAATCAGAATAGAACAGAGAATGAGAGTATACAGGAGGAGTACAAATAGAGTGCCTGTGCTCGGGACAGCAACAGGTGGAATTGGAAGGCAGCCACTGAATTTACTTGTTACGTACCCGTACTGGGACGTTGTGTAAGTTAGCTCAGAGGGGATCTGGGCAACCCCATAGTCCGTAGTGATTCAAAAATCGCCCCTCGCAGAGTAGCGGAGGTAACAAGGACTTGTGTAAAGCAGTATTTGTTTTGTAGTTTGGTTTACAGTGTTTTGCTTTCCTTTTTACTTTTATCGTTTGGTTTTCTCACTTTGCTGTTTATTTAACTGGCACTTGCATGTGCTGAAAGGACTGTGACAAAAGCACAGCAAAACACAGAAATAAAATACCATTGTTGGTAAGCAAAATAAAACCAAGCGCCTGTGGGATGTCTCAAACATCTCTGGCTCTGTGTGCATCAGTGACTCAACCACACTCCCCCTATCACAGACCCCAACACAGGAACTTCACATAAGGATTAGTAAGTTTACATAAGAACAAGCAAATTTCAAAAGATACTAGTCCTTGGGTCTAGTACCACCATTTTGTTAGTTTCTAACCCTCTTTAATAGTATGTAACGTTTTAGCACTCGCCAAAATTGCAAATGCGACTGATTTATTTTAAATGGCTGTTTTTTATTAATTTTTTTATCGTGATTTATTTCATTTAAGGAAGAAAAAAATGTGGAGGCAATTGAGTTTGATAGTGAAGGAGAAATAGAGCCTGAGTCTAGTAGGGGTATGGGAGTTAAAGACAAAAAGTTGAAAAGCGTTAATATAAAGCGGAGTGGAAACGCGAATTCAGCTTTATTCAGTGCAACCAGCGTGGCAGAAATCCGGTGAACACAGCGGCAGGCCTACGTGTTACTTCTGATTTATCATGCCATTGAACTGGAACATTAATAATACGCTTTATGTGCTTGTGTTGTTTTTGTCCATAATTTTTTGTAAAAGCTTTTTTATATCAGTTTATAGTGCTTTATACTGAACAACACCCAAGTATAAAAAGTGTCAGAATTGGTTACAAAAATACTTAAGTTAGAGGGAAAGAGTTGTCAAAATGCCTGCTTTACCCAGTATTTTCCTTTTTCATAGGATACTGTGCGATAGGGAATAGAGCAGAGCCACAGGATGAGCGTACGGGCGGTGCAGAGGAGCTCAAAACGAGTGAAGTAGTGTCAGGTGCAGATGCAGGTTCCAGTAAAGAAATAGTGACATTGAGTACAAAGGCAGTGAGATCTGACCGTGATGTAGGTTCAGATTTAGGAGTCATCGAAAATGGGAGCTGAAATTTTCTCAGTATCCTCAACAACAATGCGGGTTGAAGAAGCACTCATTTCAGTACCGTGGTTTGAAAACCATTAAGTGTTTGGATGCAGACATTACGTTGTTTTGCATGCATTTATGGGTCAAAAAATGCAAGGGCTAACAGTGTTAAACGGTGGCTATAACAACTGGAAAAGAGCGCTCGATTCTTTTAGAGAGAATGAAAAGTCAGCCTTGCACAATAGCAGCATGTTAGCATGGGCATCGTTTAGAGATATAAAGGTGAATGGAGATGTTGTGCAGCAGTTACAAGCAGCAAATTAAAACGAAATTAAGGAGAGGCGTGAGTATTTCTGGCACATTGTCATTGTTACGCTTTTTCTTGGGGGGGTTGGGGGAAGGAATCTCATTTAGAGGTCATGATGACACAGAAAATACTCAAAATAATTTCATGGAGTGTCTTAACTTACTGGAGAAGTTTGACACTTTTTCTTCAAAATTACAAAGCACAGTCTAAATGTAGCCCTCTTTCTCCATCTCCGAATGAAGTTATTATACAATGCTGTTCTGAACAGGTGACATGCAGCATAGTCAGTGAATTGAAGACCTCAGGAATGTACGCAATAATGGCAGATGAAGCAAGGGACAGACATAAAGAGCAGTTTATGTTCCAGCAACAGGGTCAGTAAAGGAGCATTTTATGGGATTCAGGGAACTCACATCTTTTAGTGCAGAGTCAATCACTGAATCAGTACAACACTGCCTAAGTGTGTGTGTGGCACAAACATGATGGTGCATCTGTTATGAGTGGAACAAGTGGTGGTGTACAAGCGAAGTTTAAGCAGTATCATCCAGAAGCAATCTATGTCCACTGTTACGCACATCAGCTCAACCAGGTGTTGTGCTACACTTGGAAAGCAATCAAAGAAGCTACACGTTTGTTTTTTTTAGTACTTTGAAAAATGTGTATACCTTCTTTAGTGGTTCTCTTGTACATCACAGAAAATTAATTGATGCTGAAGTTCAACATAGTTCACAGTGAACTAGTGCAGCTTGCAGATACATGGTGGTCTTGCCAGGTACGTTCTATCAATGCGATGATAATAGACTTCACAGCTGGCATCCAGTGCCTTTCCGAGATTCCGTCTACAACAGCCTTTGGTCTGTTAACAAAACTGTGTAGGCTGCCTGCAGTGTGTTGTCCTTTCACGTTTCAATCTGTTCTTGGCACCACAGAGGGCTTGCACAAACTCCTCCAAAAAGAAAACCTTGATTTGGCCCAAAGAAGCAGCATACAACACTCTGAAGAACATGAGAACAAATGAAATGGCAAAAGCACTATATGATAAAGCAAAAGTCTTCTCCACCAACAATAATATTGACATGCAGGAAACTGCCCTTTAACCCCTTCAGTGCTAGGGGGCTTACGGCATACGCCCAAAAATGTCCTCGTAAAGTGCCAGGTGGCGTACGGCGTACGTCCTAAAAGAACTCACTGTAGCGCCGGCTGTGAGCATCCGATCACTTCAATTTTTTTTACAGTGTGTAGAAGGGTTTAAGATTTCAGACTATGTGAATGGTGTATCTGTCACGTCATGTAAAAAGTGTATGATTGACAGTAAACTGCCCTGTATGCAATTTCTCCGTGTTATTTAATGTCGGATGCGGAAGTCAAACAAGCAATCAAAAAGATCTGTGTATTATATTTTTATAGTGCTTTGACTGGCGCAACTTTTGATGAATACAACATTTAGGGAATCTAAGGACCTGTTTTTAGCAAACAGTCTTACTTTCAGTAGTTATTTTCAGAACTGATCGATCGCTATTGATTACTGTATGCTGTCTCTGTTGTACCATGGCATATGCAGCAGTAAGTCAGTGCTTGGGAACGCTGTTTATGACCAATCGCTTCCGACATTTTAGGATATGTGTTGGGAGGGTTTAGTCTCTCAAAACTGTAGGTTGCTAGGTTGAATGGTGGATTGGTCACGTCAATCAAAGGTGAATGATTGATGCCTAAACTGGCCTATAGGATTTCTCTGTGTTGTTCAGTCTTGGAATCCAGTAAGTCAAATACACAAACGGAAGAGTTATATATTTCGTTTCGTGGTTTGATTTGAGCAAATCTTGATGGCTACAACATTTAGCAGACCCACAGGAGATATTTTTGTCAAATTTTATTTTATTTTCAACAGTTATTTTCAGAAATAATCAATCATAATTGATTGCTGTATACTGTCCCAGGCTATGCTGCACCATCCGCAGTAATAATAATATTATAAAATATGTCGGTGCCGTAAAAGGCTGCGAGTGAGTAATCGCTTAATAATATACTAAATGTTCTTAAAAGTAGCCATAAGACGTGTGTTAACACAATCCAATAACACGCGTCTTAAAACTATAAATAAGTTGGTATTTACTAATGTGAATGCTGCTTAAGACGCATGTTATGGAAATCATTAGCATATTAAGACGTGCCTTATTACAGAAGATAAAGCGTGTCTTAACGAAATGATGACATAGGGGCCTCTGACTATAAAGGAATGAGCAGAGATTGAGATACGCAGTTGTCAGTTCTTTACTTTTACTAAATATACAGTATGTATTAAATACTCAATAACGGCGTTTGAGTTATAAACAATCCCACCTAGACACCGTCATGGCTATACAGTATATGTGTGTGTGTATATATGTATGTATGTGTATATATATATATATATATATATATATATATATATATATATATATATATATATATATATATATCCTATACTGTATAAGCATTTCGCTTATACAGTATAGTAGCCTATTCTTTTTTTTTTTTTTTTATCCATTATTGATTAGATCAGTCTGCCGCCCTTGGGCGACATTAATCAGCGATCAACGCATTTCTGTACATTGAAATGCCGTTCACATGTTTTACAACGTGGATCTCGCAGACACCAACTGCAAGAAATGCACAGGTAATACTAACTAGGAGTAACTATACTGTACATAGCCTACTGTATAATCTATTGTAGCTAGACAAAGAATCATTTTATACAGAAAAGTGCAAATCTGTTACACTGTGAAGGTACAGAATTATTTGTACAGAAGTAAAAGCAGGTATGCAGAAGGTATCAACCCCAGTGCCAGCCGACACATGCAATGGTATAGCTGTGCCCAAATCGTGTGGAGAAAAAAAGTGCTCTGTAATTAGGAGAACACTTCCTCCTTTGATATTATGTGCTGTTGTGATTGTAAACCCAATTTCCTTTGTTTATTTATATTACCATGTTTCAATTATGTCTGTATGAACTCAGTTATGTCTTTTTTTTTTCGTTTGCATAGTAAGCTTTTGCATGCTATTTGTCTATAGGCAACATAAACACATTTATTTTCAATGTCCTGTTACTTATTTTGTTTGTACAGTTTTATTTAATCATAATATACCTGTATATAGATGTATTTCTGTTCAAAAGTAGTTTTTCTTTATTTATTTATTTTATGCAGTCAGCTGGTATATGTGTGTTTTAGTATATAAAGGCATTTATTTTAAAATTAGTCTTACCTATTTACAGGGTTTCAGATGTGTAGTATTGTACATACATATACCTGTACCTTGTGCTGACAGACCGCTTTAAGACAGATCTCGGCTCATAACACCTGCTTTCCATCAGTGCAATCTAGCACGCAATTTAAGGTGTGCTTCATGGTTAGCACAGTTTAGTAAATATGGTCTGAATATCATTAGCCTCATTAGTGCTCTCATGCCACTTCATTTGAATACATCACCATGCATTTTGCATATTCAGCAGATGCTAACGTACCCATCGTGTTATTTTTAAGGCGTGCATGCTACCTCAAGCCTTATGCTTTAAGTTGTGCTTTATCGTGATTGATAAATGCGGGATTATCTAGCACATGCCTTATCTTTGGATAAAACGCGTGTTATCGCATAAGAACCTTTAGTAAATGAGGCCCTTAGTCTTTCGAAATTATATTTTGAATTTAGTTTTTGTCTACATTTCAAAATATATATAGTTTACATATTGACCCAACGAAGTTCTGTTTTAAATGTTTATTATTATTATTATTATTATTTATAAATACAAATGTTGACGCAGCCATGACAGAAACATACAAACTCCTATTTTTTTCTTCTCCATATATAGTTAACATATTAACAATGCAAGACACATGCAATTTGTCTAATTACCATGTTAAGAAATTACTATTTTATGGCTTAAAAGTGGCACAGAAATTCTTAATTTTTTTCCCCATTTAATCTGCAATATCTCAATCAGTTGAGTAGATATGCCCAAGTAAATTAATTATATCATTGAAAAGTTCAGATTGTGCTGAAGAAAACAATATATAGGTTTCCTATGTTTCCTTTAGAGACCTGTGAGAAATTTGACTTTTAAACAATTCAGTCCCAAATTCAAGAAAAACCTCTAGCACTGGGGGTGGAAAAACCTTTGGCAAAAAGAGGTTAAAGGAAGAAACACAAACGTACAGATGGTTTTCTGGTTGAATAGACATGTGGCACGCATGAGGAAATCAGTGGACTAGATCATTTTGAGAATTTTTTTTTGTCCCTGTTTAGATCGAATGCTAGCTAAACTTGACCAATGATTCTGTGGCGTCCAAGCAGACCTAGTGAAGAGCATTTAGTCTCTCTAGGTGACCTAACTGCACTTGCAAACCACTACTAAACAGAGCTACAAGAGGAAGTACATGTCGCTACAAAATATTTGGCTCGTAAACTAGAGAATGGAGAAAATCTTGACATGAAAGATGTGTACCAGCTTTAGACCCTCTCATGTTTCCGAAAAAAAATAATACAGATAGCGTTAACTATCCCAGTAAGCAGTTGCAGCTGTGAAAGGTCATTCAGTGCTTTAAGGCTCTTGCAGACCTGGCTAAGAAGAACCGTGGGACAGGATAGATTGCAGCATCTAGCTGTACTTTCTGTTGAAAGGCTGTGCTGGAATCTGTGTTTGAGGATGCTGTCACTGACCGCTTTGCAAAGATGCACAACAGAAAGTAATCACGGATGTGTAGTAATTTAATAAGATGAGTTGAATTCCATGTGCTTGTCCGTTTTTAAAAAAATTGTAATTGGTTATAAAATGTAGATGCATACATTTGTATTCTGCATTCTAAATGCTTATTGTTTGAGTTTATTGCATATCTTTTTTGCTTTCATTTAAATTGTATTTGTTGAACCAGTGCTCTCGTCCCGTGAGGTTGAGGATTTAAAATGCTGACATGGGTCAGAGTAAGCATTGCTTTTTTAGCTTTTTAAAATGATCTACTTGTTATACAAAATGTTTACAATTGACTTAAAATATAACTTGCTGTAAAATATTTTTTAAATACAATGCCTTTAACTCATCGTGTGCGTAAGTGATACACCCAATCAACAAACGGGTTACTTTTCTACTTGTGTACAAGTGCATTTCTTTTCAAAATCAAGTCCCACATTTTTAATTATTGACTTAACTTAGTTAAAACAAATAAAAGATGTGCCTAATCACAGAGTCACGATTTATTTTACTTTGTCTTACGGTAACTATAATTTATTACACTGCAATTATGCTTTAATTGTTTTGAGTAGTAGTTGCTTCTTGGGCCCAAACCGTGAATTTTTTGGGCAGCTAGCGACGCCTCTGAGTACAAGCACACACGTATTTGTAGAAAGCACCCACAGTATACCCTTTAAGATTTCATTTCAAAATCTGATTCATCCTCGGAGATCAATTACATGTAAGCAGTACAGATTTGTTGGAAGACCTATGGATGTATTACATACATATATACAGTCACCTCCAAAATTATTGGCACCCTTGATAAAGATGAGCAAAAAAGGCTGTATAAAATAAACAACACAGGTAAAGAGCTATATTTTATGCTCAAATATATGGGAAAACAATATTCTTTTATTCTAATACAATTTCTCAGAGAAAAAGATTTTTATTAACAGTAATACATTTTTTTCTCAAAAAGATGGGTGTCAGAATTATTGGCACCCCTAAAGATTCTTATAAATAAAATCAAACAAAATTAAATCTGCATTAATATTCTACTTCTTTAAGTTCATCTCAGACTTAAGGAACTGTATTGTGGCCTTCCATGGCTTCCTGTTTCACTGGGGTATAAAAATGAGGTAACGTGCATATGAAATCCATTTGTCATCCATCACCATGGGGAAAGGCAAAGAACTCACAAATGAAAAGAGACAAATGTTTGTTGACCTACATAAGTCAGGCAATGGGTAAAAAACTAAATATACCACTTACCACTATTAGTGCAATAATTAAGAAGTTCAAAACCACTGGAACAGTGGTAAACTTGCCTGGTAGAGGACACAAGTGTATCTTGCCCCCACGCACAGTGAGGCAGATGGTTCGGGAGGCAAAGGGAAATCCAAGGGCCACAGTTGGAGAATTGCAGAACTTGGTTGCATCTTGGGGTCACCAAATCTACAATTAGACGCCACCTCCATGCCAATAGGCAATTTGGAAGGGTTGCCAGAAAAAAAACTTTATTGAGAGCAACCAACAAACGTAAGCGCCTGGAGTTTGGCTAAACGGCATTGGCACTTCGATTGGAACCGGGTGCTATGGTCAGATGAGACGAAAATAGACCTCTTTGGCCACGCACACCAGCGGTGGATTTGGCGTCGAAAGAAGGATGTGTGTGCAGAAAAGAACCTAATACCTAATGTAAAATGTGGTGGTGGATCTTTGATGTTATGGGGCTGTTTTGCTTCCACTGGTCCTGGGGCCCTTGTTAAGGTCAACGGCATCATGAACTCTACCCAGTACCAGGACATTTTAGCCAAAAACCTGGTTGCCTCTGCCAGGAGGCTGAAACTTGGCCGCAAGTGGATCTTCCAGCAAGACAATGACCCCAAGCACAGATCAAAATCCACAAAGAAATGGTTAATTGACCACAAAATCAACATTTTACAATGGCCATCTCAGTCTCCGGAACTTCAACCCCATTGAAAACCTGTGGTTTCAATTGAAGAGGGCAGTCCATAAGCGCAGACCGAAGGATATCAAGGATCTGGAAAGATTCTGTATGGAGGAATGGTCTAAGATCCATCCCAATGTGTTCTCCAATCTCATTAAACATTATAGAAAAAGACTATGCAAGGGGAGGGTGCACAAAGTACTGAAAACAGGGGTGTCAATAATTGTGACACTTCATTTTTTTGGAAATAAATGTATAATTTGAGAAATGTGTAATTTTGGTTGATTCCATTGAATCATTAATAAAGTCAAATATATTCCACATGTTGGAAAATTACAATATAGCTCAATACTGATATTGTTTATTTTATACAGTCTTTTTTGCTCATCTTTATCAAGGGTGCCAATAATTTTGGAGGTGACTGTATATAGATATAGATAGATAGCTATATATATATATATATATATATATATATATATATATATATATATATATAGATAGATAGATAGATAGATGGATATAGTGTCACTTTCCTTAAGTCTTTGTTTTATTACACACATGTACATGTGTGCACATACACAATCACACACACACACACACATACACATAGAGCTAATAAGATTTAGCACATGAAAGAAGACAATCTCTTATATCCACTGGCCTGGCCTTTGTAGAGTTAATGATGATACTAATATGTTCTTAAGCAAAATTTGATTCATGGCTTTCATTAGTACTTGTGCCAGGGTGTCTCTTATTTTAATGATTGCCTGGAGATAAGGTGGCAAGCTTGACCCTTAATCATGAGGCTGCACATTGATTGTGACGTTGAGCTATGGGGCAACATAGCCCAGCTGGTAACTCTTCATAATCCAGCTCCCAGGAGTTTGTTAAACAAGAGAGTGCAGCCTCCAGGGAAAATGGAGCCTCCATCGTGGCTGATTTAGTAGAGAGCATCTAGCCTTTGTTAGCTCTCCTCTCATAAATATCAATTCTTCAGAATAAAATTAGTTCAAGTGGGCCAGCTGTTTAGGGTGGAGGTCGGAGTCTTCCACCTTTTGAAATCTGTTAATCTGAGTAATAGGTCTACAATAAATGAATTAGGACACATTGGGTTTAGGCAAAACAGCCACAGTAAAATTGCATTTGTTTTCAATAGAGTACAGGGCTACAGAGAGAATGATATATTATGTTTGTTTTAACCATGGTTCTTAGGTTTATTTGAATAATTTACCGGAGATCTGATGATAAGAAATGCTTCTCTTGTCCTGTTTAACAATGTAGTGGCAAATTCACCGGTTTCCTTTCCAGCTTTTCCTTTGGTTGTACAAGCCTTCGTAATAATCGACAGATGTTTTTCCATTCAGAGCACTGCTTTGGGCTGCTTCCAAGCAAACCTCAGTTTGCTTAATAAAAGCTGATTAATTGTAAAGGTCAGCTGGAGGTAAAACGTTTAGGAGCTTGTGGCAAATTTACTAAAAGTGTACTTTTGGTATCTGCGAAGGCTTCGATTTATATTCCTTTTAAACCCCAAAACGTTGGGGGTAGACATTCACAGTGAAATCGGTTCTCCAACATAAATTTAGGGTTAAGTCACTTTTTTTTTTATTCTCAAAACCATTCGCTTAATGGACAGCCAAGACACAAAGAGCTGCTTATGTAAATGTTATTTTTCCAGATGATGTAGCTGACTTATTGCCTGTTTGTTTTTATTTATGCTGTGCAATTTAAATAATAATTTAGACAAACCTCTGCACCTTTCTGATGTGAGGCATACAAGGGTTGAAATGAAGCCCGCAAGGCAGTTAATGTATAAAGGCTAGCACTCCATATGTAAATGAATCAGAATATATCATAGTTTAACATGACACAAGGGACTGGAGTACAGCAGAAATGTTCGACCCAGTCTGGCCTTGATCATGCTGTGTTTGTCATTGGTTTCACACCTTTGTAGCACTGCATCACAGCATGATGTACCCTGCAGGAAACATTGCGTTATTCTTTAAAAGTTATCGGAAGTGCTTTTTCTTCTGTTCTAGGAAGTCTTTTAATCTTTTGGTGTTGCTGGGATTTAACGTATAAAAGAAACAATCTGCAGTCCATAAAGCTTTGTTATTTTAACTTGCTATCAAACACAATGGTTTGCTGGTTTCAGCAAGCACACCTGAGGGTGAGATGGAAGAGCTTTACCACCATGACCGATAGCTTTAGTATTACAGCTTCAGGGTCAAGAAAATAATATTGTAAAAGGATTAGCAAACCTTTCAAACAACAGTGCAGACTACTACACAAATATTTAATTTATAAATATTTTTTTGTGATATCCCCAACTGTATGTATTGCTCAGAAAAAAGATCAATTAAACTAACAGGAGAGTTTCTGCCAAACAAGGTTAAGAATATAATCAGAAAAAAAATATCCTTGGATATCCCTTTGCAGCTGGTTTTCTCCCTACAGCACCAGACTACCAGTGCCACTTAAAAAAGAAACTACTTCTTGTACAGCAGAGGCCAATCTAACTCCACATCTCTTGTCATAAATCTCCACCGATTCTTGGTAAGATCAGTCTGTCACCAACAATACTGGATCCCATATGAGTATATCACCAGGAGCCCTTTGGAAATTAAATGTTAAGTGTCAGGAAAAATGTACCAGTCCATCCAACAGTAAGACTGAAGTAATCTGTACAGCCATTGGTTAATGTCTAACATTTAAAAACGATATACTTTCTGATCAAATACACTGCACAAAACAAACTGGCACAATAAATTTCAGGTGTTCTTCATTGTGTTCTCTGGAAAGCAGTGTTGATACAAAATAAAAAAGCTGTGGTTGAATTGAAAACCTAGACTCCTTTTTAACAATCAAATCCTCCTATCAGGCAATAGGCCTTACTCACTCTGTTTCTGTCAGCTACAGGAGAACTGTAGAAGAACATGCATTATTATAGGGATAAATATGTTTATACAGTATATATATATATTAGGGCTGTCAATTAATCACAGCTAACTTCTGCGATTAACGCGTTAATTTCTTTGGAGATTCATTTTTTTAGCGCACGGTAAACACGCATTTGTCTATTATTTCTTGACTTTTTTCAAACGTATTTTTGTTTTAATACACCAGGTTTTTGTCAGCATCTAGTTTGTTTGTGCGCTGCACTGACTGCTTCCCTGACTTCCCTATGTAACAGAGGGGTGGGGAAGTGATATGCGATGTAACAAAAGAATCATACCGAACATAGCATCGCCTGTTTTATACAGAATATTCTTCTCATTAGTGAAATTCGACTCCTATTGCAAGTATTTTTTTTTTTTAAATACATACTTATATATATATACATATAAGTGAATGAAAACGTTTTTGGTATATTAATGCTGACATTACCAGGACCTGAAAACGTATCAATTCATCTCAACCTGACAAATACTATACAAATATTATAGTCATGTATAATAATTTACACGTGTGTGTGTGTGTTTATATATATACAGTTTAACATGTTTTAAATTACAGTTTATGGATTTGTCAAAGAAAGTGTTCTATAATATGCCAGCAAGCCAGTACAACAAAATGAAACATAACAATGCCTATGATCTGTCTAATGACCATTATAAAAATATACATTTTAAATGCATTAAGGTGAGTAATAAACCGACTCCATTGTGATTTAGCAGTTGGTTCAAACAATTTAAGAGCAAATGCTGGAATTTTTCTGTATAATTCTGTGTTAATAAATATAAAATAATAATAATAATAATAATAATAATAATAATAATAATAATAATAATAATAAACAAACCCAAACAAATCCGTTTTCAAACAGGATTTAAAAGATTCAATTGTGCTAGCATTCCTGATATGAATCGGGAGCAAGTTCCAAAGACGAGGGGCATTATAACTAAATGCAGAGGCTGTCAGAAGATTAGCATTTTCCAATCTCAGGGACATGGGGTCAACAGACCTTAGAGTTAAGAAGATCCAAGACCATGTAAAGCCTTATAGGTAATAATAAGAACTTTAAAATAATAATAATAATAGCATTAGTAATAAAACAAACAAATTAGATGGATGCATTAATTGTATCAATTAAATATGCAATTAAAACCAAGACTAAGATTATTGACAGCCCATATATATATATATATATATATATATATATATATATATATATATATATATATATATATATATATATATATATACAGCTCTGGAAAAAATTAAGAGACCACTGCAAAATTATCAGTTTCTCTGATTTTACTATTTATAGGTATGTGTTTGGGGAAAATGAACATTTTTGTTTTATTCTATAAACTACTGACAACATTTCTCCCAAATTCCAAATAAAAATATTGTAATTTAGAGCATTTATTTGCAGAAAATGACAACTGGTCAAAATAACAAAAAAGATACAGTGTTGTCCTTGGCTTGATTCATGCGTCCTTCACAAAGACAAATCTGCCCGATTCCAGCCTTGCTGAAGCACCCCCAGATGAGTTCAATTTTCAGCTTTGCCCAACACCTGGTCACCTAATGGTTAGACGGAGCCATAGTGTCTCGCACCCACTGTGAAATGTGGTGGAGGATCGGTGATGATCTGGGGGTGCTTCAGCAAGGCTGGAATTGGGCAGATTTGGCATGAATCAAGCCAAGTACAAGGTTGTCCTGGAAGAAAACTTGCTTCCTTCTGCTCTGACAATGTTCCCCAACTCTGAGGATTGGTTTTCCCAGCAGGACAATGCTCCATGCCACACAGCCAGGTCAATCAAGGTGTGGATGGAGGACCACCAGATCAAGACCCTGTCATGGCCAGCCCAATCTCCAGACCTGAACCCCATTGAAAACCTCTGAAATGTGATCAAGAGGAAGATGGATGGTCACAAGCCATCAAACAAAGCCGAGCTGCTTGAATTTTTGCGCCAGGAGTGGCATAAAGTCACCCAACATCAATGTGAAAGACTGGTGGAGAGCATGCCAAGACGCATGAAAGCTGTGCTTGAAAATCAGGGTTATTCCACCAAATATTGATTTCTGAACTCTGAAGTTAAAACATTAGTATTGTGTTTAAAAATGAATATGAACTTATTTTCTTTGCATTATTCGAGGTCTGACAACACTGCATCTTTTTTGTTATTTTGACCAGTTGTCATTTTCTGCAAATAAATGCTCTAAATTACAATATTTTTATTTGGAATTTGGGAGAAATGTTGTCAGTAGTTTATAGAATAAAACAAAAATGTTCATTTTACCCAAACACATACCTATAAATAGTAAAACCAGAGAAACTGATAATTTTGCAGTGGTCTCTTAATTTTTTCCAGAGCTGTATATACAGACGTGCTCAAATTTGTTGGTAACCTTACAGCTCATTGAAATAATGCTTCATTCCTCCTGAAAAGTGATGAAATTAAAAGCTATTTTATCATGTATACTTGCATGCCTTTGGTATGTCATAGAATAAAGCAAAGAAGCTGTGAAAATAGATGAATTATTGCTTATTCTACAAAGATATTCTAAAATGGCCTGGACACATTTGTTGGTACCCCTTAGAAAAGATAATAAATAATTGGATTATAGTGATATTTCAAACTAATTAGTTTCTTTAATTAGTATCACACATGTCTCCAATCTTGTAATCAGTCATTCTGCCTATTTAAATGGAGAAAAGTAGTCACTGTGCTGTTTGGTATCATTGTGTGCACCACACTGAACATGGACCAGAGAAAGCAAAGGAGAGAGTTGTCTGAGGAGATCAGAAAGAAAATAATAGACAAGCATGGTAAAGGCTACAAGACCATCTCCAAGCAGCTTGATGTTCCTGTGACAACAGTTGCAAATATTATTAAGAGGTTTAAGGTCCATGGAACTGTAGCCAACCTCCCTGGGCGTGGCCGCAAGAGGAAAATCGACCCCAGATTGAACAGAAGGATAGTGCGAATGGTAGAAAAAGAACCAAGGATAACTGCCAAAGAGATACAAGCTGAAGGTACGTCAGTTTCTGATCGCACCATCCATCGCTTTTTGAGCGAAAGTGGGCTCCATGGAGGAAGACCCAGGAGGACTCCACTTTTGAAAGAAAAACTTAAAAAAGCCAGACTGGAATTTGCTAAAATGCATATTGACAAGCCACAATCCTTCTGGGAGAATGTCCTTTGGACAGATGAGTCAAAACTGGAGCTTTTTGGCAAGTCACATCAGCTCTATGTTCACAGACGAAAAAATGAAGCTTTCAAAGAAAAGAACACCATACCTACAGTGAAACATGGAGGAGGCTCGGTTATGTTTTGAGGCTGCTTTGCTGCGCCTGGCACAGGGTGCCTTGAATCTGTGCAGGGCACAATGAAATCTCAAGACTATCAAGGCATTCTGGAGCGAAACGTACTGCCCAGTGTCAGAAAGCTCTGTCTCAGTCGCAGGTCATGGGTCCTCCAACAGGATAATGACCCAAAACACAGCTAAAAGCACCCAAGAATGGAGAAGAACAAAACATTGGACTATTCTGAAGTGGCCTTCTATGAGTCCTGATCTGAATCCTACCGAACATCTATGGAAAGAGCTGAAACTTGCAGTCTGGAGAAGGCACCCATCAAACCTGAGACAGCTGGAGCAGTTTGCTCAGGAAGAGTGGGCCAAACTACCTGTTAACAGGCGCAGAAGTCTCATTGAGAGCTACAGAAAACGTTTGATTGCAGTGATTGCCTCTAAAGGTTGTGCAACAAAATATTAGGTTAGCGGTCCCATCATTTTTGTCCATGCCATTTTCATTTGTTTTCTTATTTACAATATTATGTTGAATAAAAAATCAAAAGCAAAGTCTGATTTCTATTAAATATGGAATAAACAATGGTGGATGCCAATTATTTTTGTCAATTTCAAGTTATTTCAGAGAAAATTGTGCATTCTTCGTTTTTTGTGAAGGGGTACCAACAAATTTGAGCATGTCTGTATATATATATATATATATATATATATACATACACTGAGTGCACAAAACATTAGGAACACCTTCCTAATATTTAGTTGCACCCCCTTTTGCCCTCAGAACAGCCTCAATTCGTCGGGGCATGGACTCTACAAGGTGTCGAAAGCGTTCCACAGGGATGCTGGCCCATGTTGACTCCAATGATTCCCACAGTTGTGTCAAGTTGGCTGGTAGTGGATCTCTACTCCGAATAGCTCGTTCCATCTCATCCCACAGATGCTCAATTGGATTGAGATCTGGTGACTGTGCAGGCCACTGCAGTAAGCTGAATTCACTGTCATGTTCGTGGAACCATTCCTGGACAATCCTAGCCTTATGGCATGAAGCATTATCCTGCTGAAAAAATCCATTAGCAGATGGATACACTGCTGTCATGAAGGGATGCACCTGATTGGCAATGATGTTCAGATATCCTGTGGCATTCAAACGTTGCTCCACTTTTATCAAGGGACCTAATGTGTGCCTACCCCACACCAACCTGGATTCATCAGACCAGACATTGTTTTTTCCAATCCTCTAGTGTCCAGTGTTTTCGTTCCTTAGCCCACTGCAACCACAGTTTCTTGTGTTTTGCTGAAAGAAGTGGAACTCTGTTAGGTCGTTGGCTGACATAAGAGTTGTGCATTCTTTTATGGGTCTTTCGGCACCAATGTTGTACTGGACTGTCAGTTGACTAACTGTAGCCCGTCTGTTGCTCTGCACAATTCGTGTCAGCCTCCTTTGTCCTCTTTCATCAATGAGCCATTTTCGACCACTGGCCTGCCGTTGGCTGGTTGTCCTTTGGGTGGTGGACTATCCTTGATAAACACAGGAAACTGTTGAGCGTGAAAAACCCAGCAGCGTTGCAGTTCTTGACACACTCAAACTGACGTGCCTGGCACCTACTACCATACCCCGTTCAAAGGCACTTACTGTAAAACTTTTGCCTTGCCCATTTACCCTCTGAATGGCACACATACACAATCCATGTCTCAATTGTGTCAAGGCTTAAAAATCCTTCTTTTACCTGCACCCCTTCAACTACACTGATTGAAGTGAATTTAACAGGTTACATCAATAAGGGATCATAGCTTTCACTTGGATTCACCTTGTCAGTCTATTTCATGGAAAGAGCAGGTGTTCCTAATGTTTTGTACACTCAGTGTGTACATATACACACACACACACACACACACACACAGTATATATAAAATCTCCCTCTGATAGTACTTGAGAGAGAGATATTTAGGTTGATATCAGGCTGTCCTGCTTCTGTATTGTTAATATTTGGAAACTTTGCCTCCAGCAATACTAAAATGTGCTTCAGAAAAAACTGTTTGCTTTGTTTGAACTACTGAATCTCACCCCGGGGAAATGGTTTACTTGAAGTTTTACATCTTTCGTTCTCATGACAAAGAGACGGATGAATAGCAAAGTCACTTTATGGCGTCACCTCTCAAATTATTTATTTGGTCTGTTACATGTTCAGCCTGCAGCTAATTGGACATGACATGCCAACTGCATTATGTTTTTTTGTTTTTCTTGTTATCGACTGCTAGCATCTCTCTTTTTAATTAAAGAAAAGCACAGAAGGTGCTCTAGATACACTGTTGATGGAACGCTTTGTATAACAGGGCAAAAGTGAAGAAAAAGTCCAAACTTATTTTTTCACAATAAACTCCAGCATCATCTTTTGACATTACTTGTGCGAAGAGTCACAATGGTGGTTGTTGGTAAGACATTTTAGTCATCCATTCATACGGTTGGCTCCTAAATTAGCACAACAAGTTAAAAGCCTGCAAACCCCCAGCTCCGCCCAGGGCTGTTTATTGCTGGAATTTCTGTCAGGGTCAGAGATCTTGTGCATGTCCTTAAACTTGAAAAAATATAACTTTCATACAGTGGAGACTATCACCATGGTTTGCAAAGCATGACACTCCTCCTATGCTGTGACCAAACGCTCTACACACACATGAAAAAGGACAAGAGGTCAGGAGTTATGGCCACACCAAATAAGACTGACTTCCCTTCCTTAAGTTCCTTCAAGTTTGATCAAGAATAATCGTGTGGCCATTACTCCTGACCTCTTGTCCTTTTACATGTGTGTGCAGAGAGTTTGGTGCTCCAGACACCTAGCAATTTTGGGGTTGGTGGCCCCAGGGAAAAGGTCAGGGCAGAGTCGCACAATTAATCAATTAATTATTACTGTAAAGGGTTATAGTCTTAATTAAATGTTTTAGTCTGAGGGCTCCCGAGTGGCGCATCCGGTAAAGGCGCTCCGCGTGGAGTCCAGGCTATTCCACTGTCGGCCGTGGACGGGAGTTCCCAGGGGGTGGCGCGCAATTGGCCAAGTGCCGCCCGGGGGTAGGGCTTAGGTTGACCAGGTTTCCTCAGCTCACCGCGCACCAGCGACCCCTGTAGACTGGCCAGGTGCCTGCGGGCTTGCCTGTAAGCTGCCCAGAGCTGTGTTGTCCTCCGACGCTGTAGCTCTGGTTTGGCTGCATGGCGAGCCTGCAGAGTGAAAGAAAGCGGTCGGCTGACGGCACACACTTCGGAGGACAGAGTGTGTTCGTTTTAGCCGCTCCCGAGTCAGCGCAGAGGTGGTAGTGGTGAGCTGAGCTTAAAATACAATTGGATATGTGAAATTGGGAGAAAAGCGGCGTAAAATTAATTGGCGACTACTACATTTAAAAAATAAATAAATATATAAAATAAAATAAAAAATGTTTTAGTTTGCTACTGGACAAACAATATAAGTAGTAATAATGGGGGCATGCTGTGGGGGGGCACACGATTTATACACTGATTCTGCCTGATGTTGTGTTATAAAAACGAGAAGTCAGCTAAGGTATAAAGCATTTTTATACCAGAGTTACAACTATTAAAACATAAAAGCTAATTAGTAAAGCTGTGTATTTTTAACTTGGATGGCTTGATTTTGCGGTTTCTTGGGCTTTTTTAGACTTCCCTTTTTCTGCTTAATTTCCAGTAGTCAAATCAGGACAAATATCCTGGCCAGGAGTAAACTGGAGTAAATGGACTGCGCCAGGTCCCATCTGATTGGGAGACTCATACTATTTCCTAAAGTGCAGTAATCAGAACATTTTGAGTGACTGAGTGAACAAGCAAGATCAGATGAGAATGGTTGTGCAACAATGTGGGCACATGGCTCATGGTTTTTGTATGGCTATAGTTGGCTAAGACATGTTTTTGCATTACACATTTTCTTA
The DNA here is from genome assembly GCF_902713425.1 of Acipenser ruthenus. Lineage (NCBI taxonomy): Eukaryota > Metazoa > Chordata > Actinopteri > Acipenseriformes > Acipenseridae > Acipenser > Acipenser ruthenus. The sequence continues at coordinate 67,565,575 of NC_081190.1, read as the reverse complement.
ACAAACAAATACTAATTCCAGGCAGTATTATTTAAAATCTTTAAGCATACGGGTGTTTAAATGTGTAATCCCACTGCCCTATGCAAAAACATTAACGGGAAGGGTTTTTTTTCCCAAATGAGTTTACTTTTATTTTTCAAATAAACAAATAAATAAAACAGAGTCAAATTCACTCATCGAAGTGAAAACAGCTTGTTTGTTTTGTGCTCCAAAACTGTGACCCTTCCTCCTGATAAAATGAAATTATAAATGCTTATGACTGACTGACATACACATCTCAGATCAAAGGAACATAACATTTTTAGATGTCTTTTCAGCTAATCAGTCCATGTCACCTGGTTGTCACATAGTCCACATTTTATCACAGTAAATGGCAGAATATTTGAAAAAATCGGTATGACTTTTTAAACTTTAATGCTGATTTTATTCAAGTTGCTATTTAGCTTGAAGCAATCACCTGGGGCAGCATGCCCTACAGACCAGACCTTCCCATTGTAAAATATTCTTAATAAACTATAAATGAGTGCATAAAACTAATATTATAAAAAGAACTGGAGTCCTTATTGTTTTACCTCTGGCGTCTGGGGTGGAGGATAAAAAAAAAGTTAGTACTTACACGTTGGCAGATGTCGCTTGAAAGCACTCCTTATGGAGTGTGATGCAGTGTCAAATTCTGTTGGGTAATTTTTGGCAAATGTGTCATGCTTGACATGGAAATGTGGCGTGCTGTACATTAGTGATTTCCCAAGTGTTCAGAACAGGTAGTAATGTGCTGAGAAAGTGCTCTTCATCTGCTCACACTATGAACTTGTCTGGCAGTAGGGAAAGGCTTTTACTAGAAATGACTTTAGTCAGAAGAAGAATCAATTTACAATATGTGCTTAGAACATCTTTCAGACAATGCATCACAGATTAGAGATAGTTTTGATTAATCTTTCATAATCTTTTTTCAGTGTGGCAGATCAGAGTCCTTTCAAATGTATGCACAGTGCCTACTCCGTAAAGTCAGATTTCATCACAAAGAGTTGTATCAGGTGCTTTCAAGGGAAGAGAGGGGCGCATTAAAATGTATTTACGAGTTATAATACTGCTGTGAGAGCCGTAGGAAACATTCTACTGGAATGCAGATGTGCATCCTAAAGGAGCATTTCCTTTTTCTTTAAAGCTCTCCTCTGTGCTCATCAATATTGCAATTTGACATGTATTTAACCCATTTGCATATACTTTATTATATTGTAACTCAGATTGTCTTTTCCCTTTCTTCTGGTCCCCTGAAAACATTGTTTAATTTTAATGATGAAACAAATCAAAAGTAGGCATGATGTTGTTTTACATTATTCTCTTTGAAAACCAATTTTGTTCATACTTCAGAGATCTTCAGCAAAAAAAAACAGAGATGCATCTTCAGGTTTAATGCTAAATATCCTTGGCCTACAAAATTAACAGATCTTGTAACAGTTGATGCCCTGTAAACTAGCACTTAAGGACTAAGTAATAATATAGGAAACTTAGGGCCAGACCAAATCAAACCCTGATCGCTCTTGTGAAGGAGTGTTTATGCGATAATATAGTTAGCTGCCATATCACATTTTCTTCATTACGCCACCAAAACTAGCCATTTCCAATAACATGTGAAAAGACAGCCAGGACAGAAAAAAATAAAAGTCTGTGTTGTACTACTGTTTCGTTTGAATATCAGTGTATGAATGCTATTACATACAACTACTACTAGTAGTAATAATAATAAAAATATGTTTAATAATAATAATAATAATAATAATAATAATAATAATAATAATAATAATGATCTGCTTTTATTTTTATTGTGTAAAATATTGAAAAATACGGACCCGAGTTTGAAAGAAAACACACACACGCACACACTTGGCAATTACCTCGTTTCCACGACGTCTGCAGCATTGTTCTGTCACTGTTATGCCATATTGTTTTCATGATTTTTGTAAAAGTCCATACCGTGCCCTGGCTTGTGTCAGCACCATGCAGTGCCAGCATCCTCATACCTGACTGGCACGGAGCTGTCCAGAGCCCAGCTGTGCACACGGCTGTATAGTAACTGCACAAGAACGAAGATTAAGAATAAAAAAAGAAAAAAAGGTTAACAAAGAAACTCTGTGCTGATTTAATTAAAAAAAAAAAAAAAAAAAAAAACTTCATCTTGATGCTTCTGAGATTACCTTTATAGGTATTATGTAATTTTGTTATTTCCACGGATTTATATGTTGAGGGGACCGCTTGGCATGCTGACACGGTATAGCCAAAATGTGCTCCCTGTACTGGAACAGTGGGCTTGTTCTTACACGCCGAGAATTTGGACTTCATAATGTTTCTGTGTAGGCCAACATGTTGAAGTACTTTACGAGAGTAACCAAATGTGTAAAACTAAAAGCTAATATCTTTAAAGTGGTTAAAACATTCATACATTCTTTATTAGTATTCTAGTTTGTTTACATTTGTTACAATTATCAATATGGCCGCCAAACCATGTGACCAAAATGTGTCATTTTCATATCACCAGTACTTCACGTGACTCTCTATGATGATATAAAGTTTCATGACTGTAGTGTATTGCACCTTGGATTTATGCATGAATGTATGAAAATAGAGCCGTCGTGAAACGGTTATTTGCGCACCGCGGCCATGTTTGTTAACGAAAAAGCGTGGATTTTACAAACGGTAGAAAGGACCTGGTCGTGATCATGCGTGCCAATTTAGGTGTCGATTTGACGTTGCGGTTTAAGACAAGAAGATTGTTGAATATTTGGCGCCAATCCAGCGTAGCGGGCAAAGTAATTGTTAAGTCGACCTCGATTGAACATTTGTTTTTTTATAGCCCATTGCTGCACTGTCTGCTGCCATCGTCATAGTTCCACCTTAAGTTGTTTTTAACGGCAAGAGTTTTGAAAAATTCCCCAAATTTCCACGAGATCCAAGATGGCGGTCGAACCATGTGACTTTTTCATTCGGGGACGCTGGTCTGGTTGTCCAGCCATAGGCATCTACTTACGTATGCGTTTTCATAACTCTGCGATGATGTTTGTGCGGAAAAATAATAATAATAATAATAATAAACACAGCAATAACAATAGGCTTCCCAGCCTTTGGCTTGGAAGCCTAATAATAATAATAATAATAATAATAATAATAATAAACATAACAATAGGCTTCCCAGCCTTTGGCTTGGAAGCCTAATAATCTATATATATATATATATATATATATATATATATAATCACTGAGCTCTTTATCATTTGCCATTTTTTTAAACTGTCGCGCAAATTCTGGTGAGGTGGTAAGTAAGTGCAAGGTATTTTTGTCATTTGTAGCGAATACGAACATCTGATTTATGTATCCAAATACATGTAAAAAAAAATATTTGATTAGTTAGATTTTCCTAAAAAAAAAACCCTTTTCCAAGCTAAAGGTTCATTGAATTTGGCTTGTAGTAGGAAATAAGTAACAAATATCTTCTAGTACCATGGTGCTATTTTCTTTATTCTGAATTGCAGTGCTATTAGTTCCTGGGGTTTTTACTGTTCTGTTTTTTCTACCAATTATGTATTGCGTAATACATTTTGACGGCTTACTTTTCTTGCAATTTTCCAAATATACCTCAATTACTAAACAAAACCCTAGGACACACTTTTACAATGCAGAGAGTACTATCAAATGAAGACCTCAAACTCTTTAACTCCCAAATCAAAGATGCACAAAAGTATGAACATAAAAGATACAGTGTGGTATTTCTTTTTTTTTTTTTTTTTAATTATGAATATACCCTAATTCTATTAAACACGCTATGTACCGGGGTGTGTAGTTTACTTGGTTAAGAGTTACTGCATCTTTTTAAATATTAAAAAATGCTTGATCTGATGCTGTCAATTGATAAGATGTCATTGTAAATGAGACCTGGTCTCAATGGGCCACCTCTTGTATAAATATAAATAATAAATAAATATTGGAAAAATAATTCCCAGCACTAAATAATTCAAATTTTAAAATTCACTTAGTTCTTCACTTAGAAGAATCTAAAGCCCAGTTGACACAGCACTGCAGCCTCTTGTATGTTGATCTCAGGTTCACCTCAGGACCAGGAAGGGCCAGTGAGAGGTCACTACTGTCTAACAGCTGATCAGGAGGCTTTAGACCCGTTAGCCCTGCAGTCATAACTAACAGCTCAGTGGAATAAAGTCCACAACAAATACTAAATCCTCACCATGACTGCCACTAATTGGATCATAATTCAGAGGTCTCAACTGCTGAGGTGACTAAAGAACAGAGGATTGGGAGAGAGAGACAATCGAAGGCCAGCCCTGCTGAGGTCACTGCAGTGAGGAGGGGTATATTCATTGCCAGAATTTTGAAGGGAGGGGTGGAGGGGGAGTCTTTTAGATTTAGGTTCTTAGGTAGCATAATATTGAATTGCTGTGCCGTGACAGGAAAAGAATGAATTCATCCTAGCCTGGCCAAGCTTAATTGAATTGAAAATGACTTTTGTGCTTCAAAACATTGGCAGCGTAGTACTTTTTTTCTTTAGAGATTTGTCATCTGGTACCTTTTAATATAAAAAAGGAGGTTTTGTATGTCGACCACATTATTATCTAGTTAGAAGGCATGTGCAGATCATTTAGATTCTTTTTTTAGTATGCCAGATTTCTATTAGTGAAAAAATAAATGGAAAAAAACATACTAAATGTAGTCAAATGTGACCCATTCACACAGTTTCTATCAAAGTCAGTAATCCTCAGAGCCAACTGATTTTCTTTTCTTAATGTATAAAGTTCCGCTTGTATTTTATTTGTCCCTATGTCCCCAGGGATTCCAATGCTGAAGATAGTGTTTGAAGGCTACGAGCATCTGTCCTTAATCTCCGTCCCGTTGCTGATCTACCACCCCGCACAGATTCTGCTGGGCAGCGTGCTGGTTCCAACAATAAAGTCTTGGATGGTCAAAAGGCAGAAGGTAAAAGGAGCAGGTTTTGTACATTCTGTGATATACAATGTGTAAAACAGACGTGTGAAAAAGTTGGATGAGCATTTACAATCATCTGTAGAACATTGTCAGCACTACAACGTGCACAAATAGGTCCAAATACAAAGATGCATTCTGTTCAGTCAGTTATGAGATGTTCCACTGTATTTCAATAAAGAGGCAGTGAGATAGAACACGCATCTCCCCTAAATAGACCTAAATAAAACATCATTTTCTCACATTTTTTCTTTACAGGCACTGACGTTAAAGCTGCAACCTGTATAACAACAAATCCTGCTTTACTCCTCGAAATGTGCATGGAATGTAACACACAGCGGCCCTAATGAATCCGTTCAGGAGCTTTTGCGTCGTTAACTGTGAAAGGACATCTGCATTTCAAGTGCCTTAACAGATCCAGCTAGGAACACGATCTGGGTTTTGAACCAACAGGTTTGGTCCTGCAGAGGGTGTTTCTGCTGACCTTTCTTTTTTTTTTATACATCTATATTTTTTATATATGTAAATATCAAGATATAATGAAGAATAATCCAGCGAGTTCATTCCATGGCGTTTGCCATCTATTGAACTATTGAGACATCTGTAAAAAGGTGAAGGATTCCTAATTCATTAGCAATGTGTGGGCTTCAATGGTTCAAGGTTTGTTTTATGTGTATTTGTATCTTCTTCTTGATGTTGTTTTATTAAAAATATTTGATTGACTGTAAAAATGATTCAACATGACGTTTTGACCAACCATTAATACAGATTGGCAGGAAGCTGGTTGACAAAATTAATGTAACCTTTTATTGTAGGAAAACCCAGTTCTAAAAAGCTGAATTTAGATATTATAGGTCATTCACAGCTATTCCAAGCTACAGCATTAGGAGTATATTAAAACAGTCTGGCCCACTTTCCTATTTATAACAACTTGTGTGACACGACAGTGGTTCAAGTACCAAACAGTATGTGTCCTTTTCACATCCTGATCATTAAGACTTACTGAACTTCATATTCGGACTGACAACAACCTTTTTGATACTGTTAGCAACAAACTATGGAGTTTTGAACATACGTCAATCTGGGAGGCTGGTATATTGCTTTTTGAGTGACCATATTTAACCGCTTATGTGTTTGCGCTTATGTAAACAGTCATTCATGCTCCTTCACCAGGGACATGTTAATGGAGTAGTGCAATTTACACTGAGTCTGTAATGGGGGTTCTTACCATTTGATTCAAATAATCTGTGGACGACACAGTATAGTAAACACAAACTAAAGTCTTCAAGGAGTCAATTAAATCACAGTACATTTTAGGACTGCAGAAACAAAAACGCATTTTCACATCACTGGTCTCTTTGTTTCTTTTTCTTGACAACCTCTACATTAATTACATCCTTACAAAGATATCAACTATTGGGCATTCTCAAACAGATATTATATTGAATCTGTTGCTGTTTGGGTATTTTTCATGTCAGACGTCCCCCATTTATAGACACATTCGTGTTTGCTAATAAGTTTGACTTTGTTGTTCATATCATGCTGTTTATGTCCATGCACTGAACTATGATAAGAATGTATTTTATAAAAAAAAGTAATACACACAAAAGACCAGTTTATAGCCACATTCTTTAGAATTGCTCACAGCAGTTCACTCTGCTTGTTGTATTACACTGTCTCTCTCTCTAGTCTCTCTCATTCCGTTTTCACAGTAGCCAAATAGCTACTTGTGGCCCAAGCATGAGGGTTTCTGATAGCCTGTAAATTACTTTTGATGGGTGTAAAAAGCAGCCAACAGAGTTGGTTTCTGATGACTTTTCTTGAGCAGCTATTTTGGCATGAGCCGTTTCCACAGGAAAACCTATTTCTGTTGTGGTTTTTCCTAAGGGTGATAGGGTTAATCTTCCTTGTAGAGATCAGTATTGGAACTTGCCTTTACGATGGTAACATTTCCCAATCAGTTGGCAAGGTCTTTGGCTTTTTTTTGGTTTGTTTGTTTCGTTTCAGTGGCAGGCACCTTGTTTTATTCGTATTATAAGCGAATAAGGGTTATGTACGGTAAAGGTCATTATTATTACAATTTAAAAAGTTTGCTATGATAAAAACAAATGTTTGTCTGTTTTGATTTTCTTTTCTTTTTTTTTTAAATATACAAAGTACCATTGTTTCCCATAATGGACAATTTAAGAATGCTTAATATCCTACAATTCTATCTTTCTAAATAACTCCTAATTTATAATACTGTACCCTGGTTTCCTGTGTTAATTACCTCAGTTTTTCTTCTGATGTTCCGTATTCAACATGTGTAATAAGAATGCAGCTATTGTGCCCTTGTGAGATTGCTCAAATGAGCTGCCCTCCTCCTTTCATTTGAATGGTAATGTCAGCTATTGAATTAGGCAGAATAACCATGCTCTGTTCTGATTTTTTATTTTTTTTTAAATAATAACGGGGCTTGTGTCATCCATTGTAAAGAGAATAATAAAGCTCAGGGTCTCAGGGTGAATCTTCAGTCGTGCAGTTTATGAAGACTTTGAAAACCTGAAACCATTACTTTATTTATTTATTGTTATTATTATAAAACAGTCATAACCAATACAGCCTTAAACAGTTCTGGGCATTCCGTTCAGTTTAAAAAAAATGTGGAAAATGTGTTTCTGACATTTGTTCCAGGCGTTTTTTGAATGGATGGATGTATTTTCCTCAATAATGCACATCTCTATAGAACCCAAGTAATGGTGTTCTATTCCTGCAATGTATTTAACAGGTAACATTCCTAAGAGATAAACTGTGAAGGGGCAGAAGCATATTTGGATTGTGTTAAGTATATATACGCGCTTATTTTAATATATATTTCACCTTTCCTTTTTTAAATCTGTAATTAGCTGTTCTTCTTTATGGATTTTATTCCACAAAGTTACTGCACAGCATGTCTCAAGGTGGCATTTCAATTGAGTCTTAAGAACCCAGTATGTTTCACCAAACTGTACTTCATAAGTGAAGCACAATAAACAAACACACACACAACATGTCAAAATTTTTTACAGTTTACAGTTGCAGAATGTTATTTTGATGGGCAAATAATGAGAAAACAGCATTTTAAACTGTTTTGCTGCTAAAGTGCTTTTGTCTGCACTGTATGTAATCTAAACAGAAAATATTGTACACTACACAGAAATAACTGCAATAAAAGTAATGTTCCGTTTTCTTATGCGATCGTACCACCAAAGGACCGTAATCTTTATGTTCATGAGAACGCTAATGTCATAAAAAAACCAAACAAAACTACTTCACGCTGGATTTAGACTTCGGATTAATACAATGTGATTTGGTATTCTCAACCCTTTAATAACTGCTTCTGAAGAGAGTCTGTGTTTCAAAACAATATATGATTATTATTACTATTTATTTAATTTTTTTGGAAGTTCAATCAGGGAATTGGGCTGTTTCCACTTGTTTATAACTTTTCGCAAGCATCACAGAGCAGGTTTCCTCCAGTAATGGCAGCTACCGTAAGTTGTTACTTTTTTGTTGATCCTAGTAGAGGCAACTGCTGATTCATTTGAAGTCCAAAGCTGTGATTTGCAGCATTGTTTACACCATGATGTTATGTGTTTCTGAGCTTTACAGCTTTAAAGGAAAAAAATAGGCCTGCTATTTCTTCCCTGATATTGAACTTTTCCTTACTGCCATCCAAAATATTTGTTTTGTCTAATACCAAATCATTTCTGGTAAGCGCGGTTTATATTTACTTTCCTGTTTTATTGTTTTTCATTTTTCTGCAAAAGATTATTACTATTATATTTAATTATTAGTCTTCTTCTTATTATTATTATTATTATTATTATTATTATTATTTTGTTCAATACATCAGTGGTTGAAAATGTTAGGAAGGTGGTTTTGTTCTGTTTAATTTTGTTGTTTTTGATATGATTGATTAATTCTTCTCTAATTTCCATTGAAAGTAGCTATGCTCAAATGTAACCTATTTTTAATCAACTTGTATGCATTTAACTTGATTTTTGGAATATAGCATGCATAGATATATACACACACACTGGATGTTTAAAAAATGGTAGATAGCATTAAAATAATATTAGTTAATGATTTGATTCATGCTCAAGCCCTGTTTTTATTTATTTTAATTTTAATTTTAATGAAACTGGCTAGTGGTTACGGACAGACTGTTGACCACTAAGCCTGTTGTGCCACCTCCAAACCCCCTTTTTTAACAAGACATGAATATAGTGACCTCTTTGCATACTGTTGCAAAATATAAGGTTTTAAGAGCCCTTACTTTTTGTTTTATTAGTGCTGTAGTCCTTCATAAATTATGCCTGTCAGAGTTCTTTTCACGGGCTATTCTTGCATGGATTCAAATGCTATTTTTAGTAATAATGCTTCAAAAGAACCATCAACGCATGCAGTGCTTAAAACAAACATCAAGTTATGTTGTTGTTTTAGAGGGGGGAGGGGGGTTGTAATACTGTTTCTAAAATAAAGTTATGTAAAAAATGTTTTATTAATGTAAATGTATTTGATTACAAATCCCCAATAACTGACCATTTCATGCTTTGCAACGACTGATTTTATTTGCTTATCAATAAATTAACCATATCATTAAAAATGTAATGTAATATTGCAATAGTCAAACTGAAGAAGTCTTGGTGATTTGCATTCAAATATCGTTGTCTATGCATTCAAGCATTCCAGTCTTGAAAACATATGTGTTAGTAATACATATACATAAACTATTAAAGTAAGGCAACCAACCAACTGTAAAATGTTACATAGGGTATTTGCTGGGTTTTTGTTTGTTTTTTGCAACTGCTACACAAGTCTGTATAAAATAAAATTTAGAATCCCGAAAAAAAACAGTATGGGATGAAAAATACATTTATAATCACATTTGTGAAGTTATAGTATGTGGTAGATGGCGCCAACCACATGTTTTCTGTGATTTGTCTCGATTATAATACTAACAAATTGTGTAAGACTGACCTCCAGTGGACACCAGCAGAATGACGACCACACAATTGTGTTTGTATGGCAAAATATTATGTGCAAATGTACATTTTAAAGGGCTTGTTGATCCATTCACATACATTCCGCTCAAAATTAGAGACAAGGCAAGGCAGGCAAATTAAGGAATAAAATGGGTTCAAAATAAACTAATGAGAAAAAAAAGAACTGCATTCCTGTAGAAATGTGAGTTCGGGACTGGTGACTGCCAATTAAATAACGATGCACTTAATGTGTAAAAAAAAAAAAAAAAAAAAAAAAAAAGTAATGATTAGGACTGTTTAGTAACATTTTGTGTAGTTTTATTAGACAAACAAACATTATTTGAACGTTTATAGAAAAACTGACAACCAAAACAGCACCAAATATATGGCAACAATAATAATAATTACTATTACAGCTTTTGTCTAATAAGTACAAGTGCAGTATAAGGCAAGTAAATAAACATGAAACATGTAAGCCACTAAATATTAGAGTCAATAAAGAGTACACTGAGGGGCAACACATTTCTTTCTTTTGACAAAAGACAGCCAAATGGTCAAGGTTAATCTATGCACTAATAAGCTGCATTTATACATTATTTGTTCTGGAGGTCCCTAAATAGTGTCACTTCCCAGGAGGGGTGATCACATTGTATTCAGCCTGGACCAGAACAAAGCTGTTTTCACGTATCTTGCGTACTTGCACCAGTTCTCCACTCTCTTGGACGTGGATAATGTTGCTGTCCTGCTCGCTGAAGGACACCTCAGTTCGCTTGTGGCAGTACTGAGCATGAAGGTACCTCAAGCCAGCTGCCAGAGCCATACCCAAGGCAGCAGAGCAGCCTAGGAGGATGCCCAGCTCAGCGGCATCAAGTTGGGGTTCATTCCTAGGGCCTTTCCCTCCCTGGCCTGGAGTCCCGGCCTTCCCAGCAGGGCCCGTTTCGCCTCCTGCACTCGCGTTTCTGACTATGACACCCTTCTGCTCCCTGGACCCCCACTTCTCTGTCTGCTGAAGGAAGTCTGCCGAGGACCTTTGTGTCACGACATCAGTGCCAGATTGCCTCGGTGCTGGGGAGGGTTTGCCAGCCACCATTGACATGTCCTGCTGGTTAAGATCTTCCTGGATTGGAGACGAGTCTGTGGTAGGTGGAGGTGTGGCAGCTGACAAAGAATCTTCAACACTGGAACTCAAGGTGCTAGCCTTAAAATACAACACACAAACAGAACAGGTTTGGTATGCATTAGTTTGTTATTACACCACTGTGTTAAACATTACTAAATAAACTGAAAAAAAAGGAATTCTATAATAAACGGAAGAGGATTTTTCAATAATTTAAAGGATATCAATATCTGCAAAAATGATGTAAATATCTTTGTATAGATAAATGTGAAATGGGGGAAGAATATGAAAGAATGCGTCATGCAGTGTGGGGTAGTGGTTAGGGCTCTGGACTCTTGACCGGAGGGTTGTGGGTTCAATCCCAGGTGGAGGACACTGCTGCTGTACCCTTCAGCAAGGTACTTTACCTAGATTGCTCCAGTAAAAACCCAACTGTATAAATGGGGAATTGTATGTAAAAATAATGTGATATGTTGTAATAATTGTAAGTCGCCCTGGATAAGGGTGTCTGCTAAGAAATAAATAATAATGTAAGATTAGTAACTTCATTTATGATATAATTTGTCAACACTTTAAGGAAAAAAAAATATTTTGGACAAGAAATAACCACAACAATTAAGAAAATAAACAAATCTATAGTAGAACACAGAAAATAAAAAAAATATATGGCTGGATTTCAATCTGGGTCTCTAGACATTTCATCTCAGTAGAGTTTGTTCTTGGGTGCAACCCATTCACACCAGCACTCGGGCTCAACTGCCTCTTCTCTGATTAGCAAGGAGACTGGACAACAAGCACTGATGACAAGAGGTACAAGAATCATACCATCAGGGAGGTGGTATGTCTCACACCACCAACCAGCAGAGGGAGCTAGTCAAAGAACCAAAGTGGGTCAGGAAAAAACACACTACAGCAATGGTGCATGGTGGTTTTCAGGAACAACTACAATAATTGTAATTGCACCTATAAAAATGTCTATAAAGACTTTAAATCTCAAAGGGGAATTAATTTATTTGGACAAAGTAACACTGCAAATATAGAGAAAGCAATATGCCATTCGAGGCAACAGACAGTATGAGGATGAACCGCTTCCCTGTAAAATTCTGCATTATGTTAAGTCAAAGCACAAGACGTGTAATATAGGGATGGTAAAACTCATTTATAATCAAGTGCAAGCAGTTCAAATTATTTACAAGATGAGTCATTGTAACCAAGGCACCGTCAATTTTAGTTATTGTATTTCTTGCTCTTATTGTATTACTTGTATTGTAACACTTGAAATGTATTTGCTTACGATTGTAAGTCGCCCTGGATAAGGGCGTCTGCTAAGAAATAAATAATAATAATAATAATATTAGTGTCTTTGTCATACCCAGATCTCATGACATAACTACATTTTATGCAATTAGGCAAAGCATGAACAGCAAAAAACCTTTTAAAGGTAAACGTTAACAAAATTATAAACAACCCTCAGAGCACACAACACAACCACAACCTTGAAGTATCTAACAGTTACAAACGGTTTGTCCCTTCTATCATATATCACATTAATTCTTATAACAATTATCTTGTAACAATTGGATAAGGGCGTCTGCAAAGAAATAAATAATAATAATAATAATAATAATAATTAAATAATCACCAACATGGACTTTTATTTTATAAATTAAATACTCAGGACCTATAGATGCATATGTCCAACAAAGCAATGACATCACTGCAATGATCCTTGTTATTCCAAACTAAACCAGGAACTCCAACCAAATGCTCTGGATTCTGAGCCATCTTAATGATCTCCTGCCTTTTGGACTTTTCCACCCCAACAAAAGCACTAACCGGGACAATATTAGTTATTTAACCATCCTTTTGCCACATTTGTTTTACACTAAAATCCAAATTAATGATTTCAACTTCCAGCATTATTAAACTGACCGCCTAACTGACAAGGGCACACACCACACTTTCCAGCTTTAGGCAAAGAAAGAAAAAGACAAAAACAATCTTACATCTCCATCTTCACCACAGTTCCTGCACAGCTGAATCACACCGTTAGCACTATGGTTTTCTGTTCTGAAAAAAAAAACACCACCATTTGGGAACAATAAATGTGCAGGAATATTAAAAAGGTAAGTAGAGTCTGAAATACAGGTTATCTATTACTTTGGTTGCTGTTGCAATTCACTGTAGTTGCTATTAACACCTGGCCCCAAAGGACTGTCAGCTGTTACATTAGGCTGAAGAATGTAGAGGCATTTTAGATGGAGAAGTTTGTGTTAGAGGCGCATTCACCAAGCAGTAAATTAGACCTTAAATTTATGAGAAAAGTGAAGGCAATTTGTAACCTCTTTTAGCAATCTCTTGAATGTATACCTATTTCAAAGCTCTTAAATTAGGTAGGTGATTTTCCATAGACTAGTCACAGGTTTGGCTTGGATGGTGATTGCAATGCTCTTATGCTGTACCTATGAGTTACAAGGGGATAGTCATGAGCTGTGTTCAAAGCTGGTGGATAAGGGAATGATTTGTCATTTTGTGATTATAATAGTCTTGGTAGCCCTGTTCCTAAGGCCTATTGATGTAAGTCACTTTTAAAATGGATACAAACGGTAAAGTAAGGTGGTCATTCCCACTGAGTGACACAGTGTGGTGCAAAACAGCTGGGTCCTGTTTTGCCAATCTGTGAAATCTTTGAAATATTGTATGTGGTGGGTGGGAGTCAACATACACAGCCAAGGAGTATAAGAAACAGAAACAGAAAACACATGGAACCGTTCAATTACTTCATCCTGTGTATCTGATGCAGGAAAACAGGAGATTTCTTTTGTTATTTTTGTACAGTCCACTTACCTCCCATGCAGTATGAAAATGTATATAATCTAAGAGCAAAAGGAACAATTCTGAATGATACATGTACAATTACAGGGGAAAAATATTGTACAACTGTTATAGCTTAAAAATGATCTAAATCATGGCTTATATCGGTACAGAGGAAAGATTGCTGACACATCATTTAAGGTAAAAATATACAGTAGCCACAGATGGTGTTTAAATCGATCAAGTTGTGTTCAAGTACTGAGATGTTTTTCTATTGTTCAGTCTAGCTACCTTATATGCCTATACAATCTTTTAAAAACTACATTAGACAAGTTACAGTGTTTATTTGTCTTTGTTTTATGAATGGGATTGAGATTGTGCTCAGTATCTTACTAAATTCATGTTAGCACTGTTACAGGGAACAAAAAATAGCTGACAGTTCGACTGTTCACTTGTTTGCTATTGATCAATATCAGTTATCTTAATTTGCAGATGTCTGTGTTGACCTGGGCTGAACACGTCAGCAAAAATATTAACATGAGACTAACAGTTAGATCAGAAGATTTAGTTTATTTATAATGAGGCGATATGAGTCAATCCCTTCTGCACAGCCTCCTCGTGCTCTTAGCTGTAGGCAAATCATTTATATTGTACACTTGACAACATGTGCATCTTGTTGCTTTAAAATGTGAATGTGCCTTAAAGGTAAGAAGCAGGACATGTGTCTTTTCTGGAGCAGCGTACTGAACATCTTGGATGCATCACACAGGGTGCACTAGATAGCACATGTGCCTCCAGCCATAGTGTGACATGTAGATATTCAGCTCAAGGCACCAGGCATCTGTAAAGGCTTTGAAGGTGGTCATGTTTTTAAACTATGGATTTGGCAACTAGCCCAGTTTGGAGATCAGTCCCACTGACACAATTTAAGGGGGTATGAAATGAATGGGCCAAAAAAACAAGCTGGTTTAGATTCCTCTTCAACCCTTTTAATCCTACAATGCCTGTGGACGCCAGCCTTATATGATTCCTAGTACGCCCACATACTTTCCCACATCTTGTAGTGATTATTATCAGGCACAACAGTGCTATCTGAGAACATGATTCAAAGAAGTTCCTGCTCATGATGCATTATGCATGTTACAGTTGTTTTTTTTTTTAATAGAGTAATTGAAATCAAAATGCATTATGACAATGTACACATTATATGAACTCAATAGGAAATAATAAACACAGCATGTATTTTAAAGATTAAAATACTTAAGAAAAGCGTATTTCCAATCACCCCATTCCACAAGCTGCCCTTACTTGCAGGGGTGGAACAATGCTAAGAGGAGCACAGCGTTCACATTTGCAAAACAAATCATAAAGCATGATGCAGTTAAACAGTTCTAATATCAAACCCCTTTTTTCACATTTGAATCTCTCTTAAAAAGGGCTCTGTTTAAAGCTGAAAATATGTCTCTGGGCATTGCAGTTGCTGAAACAAAGCCAATCTGTGTTGCTTACAGTAGTACCTACCTTTCCTGTGCCTGGTATTCAGGAAGCTTTCCTGCTAGCTGTGTTTGAGGGGAGTTCTCCTCTTTCCCTGGAATCACTGAAGGTTCCTGGGTTCTGTTGTTGAGAGGACCAGGGGCGTCTCTCTGGCCAATCAGAGGAGCTCCCGAGGTGAATTTTCCTGTTTCCTCTTTTCCTACGTCTTGGGTTGGATGTTTGGTTACTATCAGTCCAGGTGTGAGGTATTGAACTGTTTTGTGTGTCACAACAAAAGTTGAAAAGAACAAAGTGTGTTACAAAAATTATAAACAGCTCAAATAATTCTGCTTTAAATATTTTAAAAATACATCTCCCTATTGCAAGTCTGTTTCACACACACTGGCAGATCTTACAGACTTGAATAGTCTGGGTTGACAGTGGGGGCTTGGTTGGCAGGTGCTTCTGTATCCAATACTGCACCCACGTTTCCCAAGGAGCAGCATAAAGAAGTGATGATTATTACAATAGGGTCTTTCTGGGCAACAAAATTTGCTGTAGTTTCTAGACGGGAAGCGTAGACTTAAGGTTCCGTTCAAGCACTGTTGAAGCAAGCCACCTGCAATTTGCTTAATTCCAGATTTTCTCCATATAAAATATATGCATCCTGCTCTTTTAATTTGACACCATGATTTACTCGGAACTCGACATTTATTACTGGTACCGAAGGGTTCTATTAAAAAGACTAGTGGATTACGTGACACTGTCGTTTCACGTGACTGATCTACTTGACACTCAAGTTTCACGTGACTGACCTCTGACGAGAAACGGATCCGTTCATTCATGCACGTGCAGCTGGTTAGAGCAGGGGTTCCCAAACAGTGGTCCCGGGTGCGCCGCGGGAGCAATGACATGCTATGTGTTTTTTTCTATTGTAGTGAAAAGCAGGCAGCAGTAACTGTGGTAAAAATAAAGCGTAGCAAGGGCAGTATTGGCGGACTGTCAATCAAAGCAGAAATTCACAAATCAGAGCTAACAGATTCAATAGGGTTTTGCAGTAATACCCTTCTCAACAGATTGCCTACCTGTAGGCGGGATGTAAAGAGAGAGCTCTGAAAAAACGGCAGTGTTAAGGTCATGTGATCACTCTGCTGGCAGATGTAAAAAGTGTGTTCAGTATTAATAAAATTACAATATGTTGAATCCGCTACCAAAGAATACGTTTGGAAAGTATAAAGAACAAAAAAGGCAGCTACAGCAGTTTGAATGCATTTGTACCGTGGGCTCAGTTTTGAGGTGTTGGAATGGGTTTTTTCTTTTGTAGAAAAGTTTTCATACTAACTTTTGTACTTGATAACATTCATTTAAAAATTCAATTGATGCCTATGATGAATACGTTTTTGTCACTAATCAGCTATTAACATTTAAAATATTGAATACTTTGATGTATGTTTCAATATTAAATAAATCAAATTATTAATCATAATGATAAATCTTGTTACATACCGGTAATTTATTTATTAAAATACTGTAACAGCCGGTCCTAAGGCGGGCTGGTGAGATGGGCGGGGCCGGCACGCTGACTGCTTGTTAACAACCTGGAAGAGCGCACCTCGCTGGAGTGAACGGGAGAACCCAGCCTGTACTTTTCCATCCAGCGAGGTTACCCGCCCCCTTTCACCTAGAGTGTTCCGATCCCCAGACTGGCCTGGGCTGGGGGATTTCCATACAGCTGTCATTCTGGAACCTTCCAGCAGGGTGAGGTGTCCGTTCTGGATAGGCTGGAATGAGCACCTATTAAAGGAGCTGAGAGCTGGATCCCGGGGTCGGCCTGAGAGAAGGAGAACACAGTGAAGAGAGAAAGAGCTAGAGAGAGAAAGATCTAAAGAGAAGAGAAAGCCGACTTGTAGAAGCATGAGCTGTGGCTGACAGCAGCTTTGTAAAAGTGATTATTAAGGCTAAAACAAATAAAAAGTTTAAGCCTTGAAACCTTGTCTTGCATCCTTCTAGACACCGCTATGTTAGTGTCAGAGAAGAAGGAACCAGAGGAGTCGATCTTCTCTCCTTTGGCGGCGTGGAGACTGTCAGCTAGAGGAAGAAATGGAGGCAGCGGCCGCCCCGACACCACACAGCGGCAAGCGGAGTTGAGTCAAGTCTCCCCACTTCAATTGAAAGGTCAACTGGGATGCTTTCCAAGCCCAGTTCAACCTGGTGGCCCGACTCGAAGGATGGACCGGGGAGGAAACGGCCCTCCTACTTGCTGGGTGTCTGGCGGACGATGCTCTGCCCTGCCTATTGACCCTCACCACAGAGCAGCAGGCTGACTACGTGGCGCTGAGTGAGGCCCTCCGGAGTCGGTTTGGCAGCAGCCAACAGCCAGGGCTGCTGCGCAATGAACTCCGTGCTGGACTAAGAGGGCAGGGGAGTCCCTCCGCGAGCTGGTGGCTGCCATAGAGATACTAACCCGGCGTGCAATTATCCACATGCCTTCCAACATACAGGAGGAGCTGGCCAGGAACCAGTTTGTGGAGGCTATTGGGACCGGAGAACTACAGGCGCAGGTGTGTCTACTCTGGTCCCAGAGCCTCCAGGAGGCTATGGAGCTAGCGCATGAGAGGGAGGTGGTCTGGACTACAGAGCAACAGGGCTCGGTAGGACGCCGACCAGCAGTCCGGACGACACAGCTTGAGACGGGGCCGTTTGCCACCAGTGAGGCGCCGACGGCATGGCTCCCAGTGCTTGTCGCTCTTCTCTGCAACCATGACCTGTCCATGGCAATCTCTTCTTTGCTAGGGCTGTGGACGGCCTGGTCATCGCCGCGCCGAATGCCTGACAAGGCGTCGTCCTGAGGGAGCTAAGGGCCTCCGCCCAACGTCGGAAAAATTCCCAGGGGTCCGCTTGAACAGGGGAAGGCGGACCCTGCCACTTACCCCTGTCACGGCTGAGTCGGTCAACCCGGTGATGGTGGTCAGGAGGACTTCGGTGGGCGACCACTGTCAGGGGTGCCCTGCTTCACCCTGGATGATAAAGGCTCTACGGTCACCGGTTGTTGAGATTCCGTCACAGCTTTGCTGTTAAGGTCAAGGATGCAGTCAGGACACACTTGGTCCAGCACAAAATCGACACGGGGGACGCCGCCGTGTTCCACTGGCTCATCAGCCGGAGGCGGAGAAAATCTTGCTGGATGCGGGACTGGTGGAGCCTTCTGAAAGTCCCTGGGCGGCCCGGTAGTCATGGTCCCTAAAAAGAATGGAGAACTAAAAAGAACCCGCTTCCCCGCATAGACGAATCCCTGGACCTGGTGGCTGGTTCCTCCTGGTTCACGTCCTTGGACCTAAGGAGTGGCTACTGGCAGGTAACCCTCGCCCCTGAAGTTCGACCAAAGAATGCCTTTTCCACCGGGCAGGGTCTATGGCAGTTCCAGGTGATGCCGTTTGGACTTTGCAACGCTCCTGCTACTTTCAAGCAGCTTATGAAGCAGACCCTAACTGGCATCCCCCGGCAGCGCTGCCTTGTCTACCTGGACGACTTGCTGGTGCATGGACCCAGCTTTGAACAGGCCCTTGCATCCCTCCAACAGGTGCTGCAACGCCTGGAGGCAGCGGGTCTAAAGCTGAACCCGGACAAATGTCAGTTCATGAGGAGGTCACCTTCCTCGGGCACCGGGTGGGGGGGTCAGGGCATCAGCACCGAGGTGGACAAGATCAGCGCTGTGTGGGACTGGCCTACCCCTGCTAACCAACAACAAGTGAGGGCCTTCCTGGGATTGGCCTCTTACTATCGGTGGTTCGTGGCCAACTTTGCGGACAAGGCAGCTCCCTTGAACCACCTCCTTAAAAAGGGTGAGTTGTTCTGCTGAAAGCTGGATCCCGGGGTCGGACTGAGAGAAGGAGAACAAAGCGAAGAGAGAAAGAGCTGAAGAGAGAAAGAGCTAAAGAGAAGAGAAAGCCGACTTGTAGCCGCATGAGCTGTGGCTGACAGCAGCTTTGTAAAAGAGATTATTAAGGCTAAAACAAATAAAAAGTTTAAGCCTTGAAACCTTGTCTTGCATCCTTCTTCACACCGTTACAATATGTTTGGATATACTGCTATTTTATTCATTACTGGCTCATTCACAGTCGTCTTAAAATAATGCTAGAATATGTTTTGTTGGAAAATTTGACTGATTTTTCTAAGTTTTATTTTGGTCATGTGGCGCAGCTGCGCTCCGATTTTTTTTTGGGGGGGGGGTGGGAGGTTGCAAGCCAACTGAATGTGATTTTGCAAGTTGTATTTGGTTGTACAGAGCAGTGGCGAATAAAGTAACTTATGCAAGGCTCTCGTTTCCCTCTGTATTGTGCGCGTTCGTCTTTTTTGTGCATGACAGTTCAGCGTGAGAGGTAACGAACGGCTAGACGTTTTTGTTACATAGTTTTCAGAAATTAGGTTTTAGTTATGTTTTTGTGCACGTTGTTCTGATTTTACTCAAAAGTGATTGCTGTTCAGGTATTTATGAATGGGAATAATAAGAGACATGCACTTCTTTCTTGTTTGATGACCAAGAAAAATGACTGCATTTCTAACATATTCAATTATACAAAGGTGCCTAATTTAAAGATTTGATAAAAAAAACGTCTGTTTAGTTTTTGCAATTTATTTTATTTACTCAAATTAAAGTTTTCACTCAGTGCATATTCTATGTGATTTCCATCTTTCACAATATTTATTCAAATGAATAAAGGACGGTTTAGGTTAGGTTTATTTATAATGTTACAGATTTAAACATATAAATTGTTTTTAATTTGACAAGGAGTGCTAATAGTGGGCCGCAGTGCCTAATGCAACGGAACAGGTGGGCCTCAGGTAAAAAGTTTGGGAACCCCTGGGTTACAGTATCAGTTCACAGTGTGCGAGAAGCGAAAAATGTGTTCTCGTTCAATTAGCTTTAAAGCTCAGGTTATTCAGGATAACAAGTTTGTCAGCAGAACTTTCAAAGCACGTGTTTTTGCATGCGAAACAATCGACAATGCTTGATTTCTGTGTGAAACTTTACATTTATTATTGCTTTTGTATAATGTACATTTGTTAACTTTTGCTATTTAAGCCGTCAAATTAGACGGTACAATCCAATAACAAAGTACAGTCAACAGTTTGTGGCTGGATTGTTTTCGTACAAATAACGCTGTAGTTATTTTATTAATTCTTATTTCAATCAAACTAAATGAGCTGTACTGAGTTTGTACAGTACTGTACACTGTACTTGATTAATTCACTGCAGTTCTTTCAACCGTTTTCAGAAGGACATTTAACTAAAAATTAACTTGTGAGTTCTGTTAGTTATATGCATGTTAATGCCATGGCTCATGTGCACCTAGTGGTTAACTCTACACCTTGGATAAATCATGGCATCATCCCATGGGATGTTGAGTTAACCAAGGTTGACTGCATAGTAAAAGCTGCCCAAAAGATTCCCCGTTGTACTGTGGATTAACAGAACAATACATTTGGACAAATATTTAATTTAAACATTTATCAATGCCTTTATTAGATTACATTTAACACAAAAGGCTTGTTTAAATGTATTACTAAATCTACTGAATTTAGTCTCTTTTTAGTTCTACTGTAGCATTTTAAAAAGTTAAACTGCTTGGATTTAATTCGTCTAATTAATGTGCCTGTAATTTCTTGATTTGTACTCATGCCATGATCTCAAAGGCACTCCTTAAACCCAGTGGTTATGTTAAAGCAACTTCTTGTAGGGTATTTTAATTAAACTGATTAAATGGAAAAAAAAAAAATCTCATTACAATAAACTAAAATAAATTCATTCCTGCTTGTTCCCAACTTTAAGGTTAATTTATATCCAATCCTGTGCGATTACCCTTTCCAATTATTTTATTAAACTGCATCTGTTTTAATTATTAATTTATAAAGATTGTATCACTCTGATCTTTTTTAATTTTTAATTCAGACTGACTTCAAACAAAATCTTGAGGAAAGGACACAGCTTTTTTGGTGTGGGAATTGCTGTCTGACTAAACCGTCAGAGCTGGATGTCTTGAGCCACCTCATGTTATTTATGACTGCACAAAAAAAGAACCAATCCAGGTCACTTGAAATGAGGGGGCCCTGGAGCCCAAGAATAACCTTGAGACATAATATCAAAAGACACCACCAGGGGGAGAAACGAGCACAGACTGGCCAGCGTCCTCATTTTGTTCCTAAATCTATCTTGGCTGTTAATCTTTTCGAGATTAATGCATCCAAAAAAATCAGCCTATCGGAACCTAGGTGTGTTTCACTGATCTCAAATGATCAACGATAGACATGGGGTATGCAGGGTACATTTTAGAGTACTTTAAAGATTCTTGAAGTTTTGGAGTTCATTTTCAAATAACATTTAAGATTTTTTGAATAACGAGTCCAACGTATGGTAATCTGCTAAGAAAGGTTCAGGTTGAACTTGACTAACAAACTGGGTATTGGAATTTCTGCCCAGCCCTCGACTAGAAGCCTATTGTAACGGACCTCTGTCTAATACATAGCCTACCCCTGTAAGAGTTCATATTTGATGCCAAGCTCATTTGCATATCTCCACCCAATTAGTGGATAGAGTACAAGGATCTAAACTGTGGGCAGTCGATGAGAAGGACAGCTAGGTCCAATATTCTGTCACACTGCGCAGTGTGTATTTTTTTTCTTTATTTCTATTCTGTGCTTGCTGATCAACACCTACAAATAGAAGGTGACTTATTTTACATCCAAGAGTTATGGATTTATTATTTTCAACAGTAAAGAATGCACCCTAAATACAGTTCGTCACACTATGTGTATCCAACCAAATTTATTTATATATATATATATAATGTATCCCTGTTTTGTCGTTAAAGAATTGTGCCAGTATACAATGAACATGCAGTACCTGTGGTTGTTGTGGTGGCTGCCTGGGTTATGTCTCCTCCTTCTGTGGTGTCTGCAGAGGTAAAGTTACTCTGCGTTTGATCGTGCACAATAGGTGACTCAATCCGTGCCCAGTAAATGAAGTACGACTGCACTACTGTTATACTGAAAAAGAAAGAATAAAATATAGGCCTGCATGCACATAAAGCAGTGTAATCCAAAATGAAAATATAAATCAGGTTAGCATCAGTATACTGACGTCTGTATGCACTTGGTCACCTTTGGAATAATGTTTATTAATGAAATTAGGGATATTGAGGGCATCATGAGGGCTGCCTGTCATCTAGTCCCTCCATTTCTCAGAGATGAATATTTTATTTTTGTAGTATAACATGATTCTGGAGTTCAAAAAGTGTCAATTTTGGGGGGAAGTGAAGTACTGTACAGTGACATCATCTGCACATATTATTTAAAGTATTAGCCTCTTTCAAGGGATAATTGCCCATTCCCTCTAATCAATGCCCTGTGCGATGGAAAAGTCCAATATTTTACCTGCTGGAGGTTTGAACTTGGACATTTTTTTGGAGTCCTAGAATTAAAGTGCTCCTTTAATTGGGACCAAAGTTTCAGTGGGTACATAGCACAGCATGTGTTAATTTCTAATTGGGAAAGTGACCACCAAAGAAAGATGGGCGACTCAAAAAAGGTGCAGAACTGCTCTGTAATGTTTTTCCTTCTTGAGACTTTTCAGAGAAGAAAAAGGATGAATAAGGGAAGCAGTAAAATGGTACTGATTACAAAACCTTTCAAAAGCCTCATCTATGCCTTTACAAGAGAGTTAGTATATGGTAAGTCAGCTAGGATATGTCATTCAACAGTTACTGCCAATGTTGTCAACAACAACACACCAGTATCCAGCAATACTGTGCATGAGAGAGCAAATATTTGTTATTTTAATGTAGAGTGTGTGGAGGTGTTTCTTCCAGATGAACAGTAAGTGTATCCAAAGGCAGAAACCCACTTAAGTTTCTAACACCATACATAGCAACATGTAGTTATGAATTTGCTCGCAGATGAACAGAAAGCTCCTATCGGCACAGGTGCTGTAAAAAATCGGTAAAAGGGGAGTGTCAGATCCCAAGGAAGCCGTTCTTACAAGAAACGTATGTCTCCGGAGGGCTGATCGGGTGCCCTCCACACGAAGGAGAGGTTTCTCTTCAGGGACTTGTCGGAGTGGGTCACGGTGTCTCCCTCCTCCAGGCAGCTCAGCAGCTTGGAGCCGGGCGGAGAGACAACAAAGGAGCCCGTGATGTGATCATCAGTGACACGGCGTGCTTGAATCAGGAACCCCATGAAGTTTCGACTGCTCCTCACCGCCACTGCAAACAGCAACATTGGAACATGGGAAGTTATTGGGTGGAGTAGAATTACAATGCTAAAATAATGTGAAATACAGTTTTTTAGGGGTGAAAACCTACCAATGCTGACGTCCCAGCCCAGCCCAGTTCTAATGTGTCATCCCACCCTGAATGCCACCAAATAAACAACCAAAGTAAGTAACCCCAAAGCAGGGACTTTAATTAGCAAGTTCCTCTCCTGTGACAAATAACATGCCTGTGCACTTTCCTGATGACTGTTGTTTTTCTGCACCAGCCTGAATCATTCATTGAGAAAATAAAATACAAATATTGTGGACCCAATGAAATTACAGGAAAATAAGCACATCAAACTCCTGCATTATTGTTCTTTTTGTGATAATATCCTGTATCCCTCCTAAAAGTTTTACAGTATGTTTGCACAGTATTTTTGCAGTTTTATCATGCTTTTTCCCATAGTTATACTATACATTTACCATAGTTTACACTGGTTTGCCAAGTTTACTAATATGCTTTAATATAACTTGTTATTCTTTACAATGCATACCTATGCTTTATCGTGCTTTCACTGTGCTTTATTACACTTCGCTATGCTTTTACTATGGTAAACGTTTATAACATGTGTATACCTCTATTTACAATAAATTACAGTATTTATCCAATCTGAATATTTTTCAATCTGTCTGAAGCATACTTACCTTCAACACCAGTAAATGTCAGAATATAGTGGAGCTCTATTGTAGAATGTATACATCGCCAGTGCTGGCTGTCCTCATCTGGTATTTTCAAAAGGTTGTAAAACTACATCAAACAAGTGTAATTGGGCCCAGAGTTACAGAGATAACCTAGAAGCACACTGACCCTCAAAGTGCGTGCAACTAGTTAGATACATAGCAAACTCTACCGTGGCAACTTTTATCATTGCTTACACTCTGCAACTGTGTGTCACTTGACCTGACCATACAAGATCCAGAATTCCCAAAGGGCCCCCTTCCCTTGTAACCAGGATAAGACCGATTGGAAGGGCACCAAGGTAGCTGACTCTATCACCACCTCCCATCTTTCACACCCTCCCTGTATCACAAACATCCTCAACCTCAGCCACTGAGTTGTTGGATCCTGACTATTTAGGAGAGCCCCTGATACCTTTTTACCTTCAGGCTCCTTCCTCCACCTAGATTACTTTCAAAGTTCTTTAGTTCCATAAAAATAGCTTTGCTAGTCCACATACAAGATTTACTCCAAAGGTTGTTTTTTTATGACACATCTTACTAGGATCTGCTATGTACGGATATTGTGTAAAACACTTTTGAACCCACAAAGGGAAAAATCAACTCAAAAGAGGTCCATTGAAGAACACCATTGGTTTTAGAGCAAAGCAACAGCTACACTTGCATTTAACACCACATAATATAACTCTAGGGTCAGACCTTTGCTCTAGACTCCAGATGTCCATGTATTCGTGTTCTAATACAGCACTTTAAATAGCCTTGTAGCAATTAAAAATAGCTTATTGTTAAAACGTACTGAAACTGCACAAAGATATTTCATCAGCCACCCTTAAACTAAACCCATATTTAGTTGCCTTATAAACCCTTCCAATGATACTAAATAGCAATGCGCAGACTCTGGCCCAATCAGCCGAAGTCAGCGGAGTGCATCGATGTTCAGAGTCTCTCACTCCACAGGTAATTTCACAAGTTCTCCACAGCTCATTAATTCAGCCTATTAGTTCAAACTAATGGCCTCTAACCAGAAGTATCAAAGCTTTCGCTCTGCCAGCCAAATCACATCAGATGGTCAGCTAGGTTATTGAGAGCCCTGTTAACATACTTAGGAAATGTAGTTATTTGTTTACTTGCGCTCCCCGAGTCCCTGAGGTTATGAGGGACTGTCACTGATTTATTTTAAGGTCACACTGTCCCTGTCCTCAGCATTTTGACTTTCCATAGAATCAGATTTCTTAATTTGCCAAACAGGATAAATGACCAGCATTAAGATTGTAAGGTCATCACCCTCTTCAGTCAAGTATCTGTATTACAGGAATATTTGTATTATATATATATACATCGCAATTATGGCTACACAGTTCTTCAATCCAGATGCAACACTATATGGTATGCATTATTCCTGTCTAGTAAAAGTGCTGCCTAAACCATTTGAAATAGAGGGGCAAACATATTAGAATTAAGCTACTTCATGAATAATAAAAAAAAATGTTTTGAATATTTCTTGATAATTCTGATTCATTTAGTAACAATAAAAGGGTTTTACACCTTTTAGAGAAAGAAAGGCTGTAGTGCTGATCACAATTTGAGTGAAAAGCTTGTAAAAACAATCCCCCTGATGTATGTTAGTCAGACCCCAAGGCCACAAATGTGTCCATGTCATCAACAAGTTCCCATGAGTTTTCTCTGCATAACAGGACAATCAGCAATAAAGGGGATGTATTAGCTATCATATTGTATGTTATATAAGCCAATGTTCTCCAGTACAATAGTACTCAATTATTTTTAGCATCAGACAATATACTGTTCTCTGGTTATATTCATTTAAACGTGGAGCACTGAGGCTAAACACAAGACTGCTGCTTAGCTAACAGAAAGGGGAAGGCTGACTTACCAGGCACCCCGTCCCCTGGCAGGTAGGAGGCTCTGTCGGTGTGGAGTGTGATGTAGTTGTTGTGGGGATTGTGGGGCTGAGCTCGGATGTGTCTCGGCTTCATATCGGCACAGGCAGAGGGGTTGGCTCCATGTGAGAATCCCGAGGTGTAGGAGACCAGAGTGAGGGCAACTCCCAACCAGCCCACCAGCACTGCTCCGCTTCTCATCCCCTGGAAAACCTTCTGAGACTACAGGATCACGGGAGGTAAACAGTTAACACCACAAGTGTGTATCCATAAAGCTATCCAGACCTCTTATAATTGTTCACCCAATTTGAGAACAATTCGAGTGTGAGGCTCTTGCATATGAACTTCTTTTCAATTTAAGACAGGTGCTGAGAGCGACTATAACAATATCAAATGTGATTATTTTTGTCTGTTACTACCTCCTTCTGTATTTGTAGGTTATGCTTGAGTATATTGAACATTTTTCTTATAAGTGACAGTTGTTATACAAAACCCCTATACCTTTATGTCTTTCAACTCTTAGGAAAGATAACTCCACTCAAAACTGCAGACGGTTATAGAACTATAGAAAATATAACACTACTCAGAATAGCAGTCCAGGAAACTAATCTTGTGTGCTCCCATATATATTTATTATTTAGATGAAGCCAGCTTTGTCATGGTCTCACAAAACACAATTATCACTGATCTTGTACTAACTAATGTTATTCGTTTTAGTGCTGGTTTCACATACCCTGATTATCACTGATCTTGGACTATGTAATGTTACCTAAGCTAAGGTAGTCCGTGACTAGTGCCAACCAGGGTCTGTGAAACCAGGCATTAGAGTTAATTTGCAAACAATCTTGCTTAGAAATAAATATTTCCAGTATAATAAGTTAACAACTTAGGTGGAAGTAGGATATATTCCATATTACCTATTTATAGCATTGATACATTTACTCATTTATTCTTCCTTTGGAAACAAATGTATGACATTTTAAAATACTTTGAAACCAAGAAAACAAGGTAGTACAGTTTATGAAGAATGAAATGCATGCCTCTAGATTTGCAGCATCCCTTTTGTCTTCATTATACTGTTCAGACTGAGGTATGAGGTAGTGAACCACTTCCCACTAAGTGATTTTCACGTCATCCAACAACACCACTAAATGTCAGATAAATCGAGAGTTATGATTCTTTTTCATGAATCAGCAAAGAACTCACCCTTGAAAATGGTTGCTATGTGCATGAGGTGTCTTTATTGGGAAATAAGTCATTCAAATAATTAATCACTGGAACATTTTAAAACAGGATGGCTTTTACATTTTATTGCTATAAATAGGCACCAGTCAGGGTATTTTCTGAACCATTGCTGAGCATTTTGAGATATGAAGTCCATCACATAAATATTTCAACTTCCTAATTGTTTTTTAAGGTATGAATTGCACTCACAGTTTATGTATAAGGACCAAACAGACAATGTTATAATAACAAAATATACATTTTACACATTAATTAATTTTCTGTTGCACTGAAACAGCACTAGTGCTAATTTAGAGCCATTGTTAATTAATCTGTGATTTTAGTGTCATTAAGAATAAACAAATGAAGGCCTGGTGGCCGTTTGTGCAAAAGCAAGTGCACATTTTCAGAGAGGAATAAAACCATTGGTAATATCATAAAACTAGCAAGAAACATCTTAGTAGTTTTATTCCTCTGAAAATGTGCCTTTGCACTTACTTCAAAATAGGACTTTTATTGGTCCATAAAGGTCAAGACCTGGAACCACTAGTTTGAAATATTGGCTAAAATATGTTGTAAATCCCATTCTGTGCATCTCTAGTTTACGTTATATTAAAATATATATATATATATAAAGTAATCTACTATATGGTATAGTGTATCATATTCATGGAAGGAAACAGTCTCGTGCAATTAAATTGATCCCCAAGTGAAACCAAACAGGCTAATCTGTTCATACCTCACCAGAAAGTATTCTTGCATAATAGCCTTTAGAAGTTTTCTATACAAAATGTAAAGCAAACATTTTGACAAGGTTGTTATTATCAGTAATAACTTGCATGCAATTAGCATACCAAATCACACCCTAGTCCCCCCACAGACATCCATAAAATGAAATTACTGCACTTACCTTTATGTACATTTTCCTTTAGTTTGATGTCTGAGAAGGCCACATGTGAAGTATTTCCAAAATTTGGAATGATACATCCTGGAGAAGAGTTAGCTCCGCTCCCTCTCAAATAGGAAGTGCGGCAGCTGTTGCTTAATACCTACAGGAACTTTCTAACTCCTCATCCTCTTTTCTTTAATCTCATTACTTCTCAGCCCCTCTCCCCACTCACTCTCACAGCTGCAGTCTTTGCCATGTAAATAATGGGGAAGTATCTGTTTCTAGAAGAGATCATCTGGGGAGCACTTTATCCTGCCTCAGCTGGAGGGCCTCATTGTTCTTTTCTTCAGACGTGAGAAGTTTCTTGAACAAAGCTTTTCTGCTACATTGAGCCTACCGGACTAGGCATTGCTATTGCTAAACTGGCATAATGGATTGTGTAATTGTATTCATGATTGGTTGTTTTTCCCAAAATCAACTTCAAACAATCAAGCAACCGGAGTCTGTGATCCGACTGCCATAAGACAGAATCTGTAAATTCGAACTAAAGTCTGTTTTTATGAATATTGCTCTGTTGTATAAAGACGGCAACAACTTTATAGAGACATTTTGTGAATAAAACAGCCTCCCCCCATGCTGTAAATACAAAATTGTAGCTATCTAACTAAAAACCACAGTATATTTGCCATTTTTACTGTAATTCTTAGTGACAGAGATGAAAAAAACATTGTTTGTTGGGTGATTTAAATACTGTTTCAGTTGTATGCTGACATTTTTACCTACAGAAACACTGTTTAGATAATTGTTTCTATTAAGGTGTAGTAATATTAATAGATCAGATAAGTTGGTCTATGATGACACAGCTGTGTGGTAAGACAATTCTTACCGCACGGTCATGTGGTCTTATTATTATTTTTATTATTTGTTTATTTAGCAGACGCCTTTATCCAAGGCGACTTACAGAGACGAGGGTGTGTCAACTATGCATCGGCATAGGGTCACACAATGAGTCAGTGGTTGAGGTGGGATTTGAACCAGGAACCTTCTGGTTACAAGCCCTTTTCTTTAACCACTGGACCACACTTTATTTATCTAAGCCATTTTATAAATCGCCTTAATGACATGTGCTATAGGCAAGTTTTTGTCAAGTTTTTTTAGCTCCAGTGCAACTTTTGTTCCTAAAAGACTCAAGTGGACCTGTGATGTTTTATAGTAAATTGCATATTTTAATGTTAAAATATGTTACACAATTCTAGTGATTGTGTTCAGAATGAAGGCTTTGTGTTATTTTGGTACCTATGTAACTTAAGATAATGCATTTGCTGCAATCGACGCCCCAACCCATCTCATCCCTGGCTATCTGAAAATGACTAATAAATCTTCAGCAAGGCCAAAAGAGCTATTGCTTTATTGACATCTTGGTTGATATGGAATATCCTTTCCTACATATCTCATGCATTATACTATATGTAACAGAATGCAGTACCAGTTCTTCTAAATGCATAATATAATGAGACACATACACAAGTGGTTCAATACTGAGAAAAGTATTTTAAAATAATACAATAATGTTTTTGCTACAGCAGTTGTCAGTTGTATACATACTGAAGTCAGTTATGGATTTCTATTAAGAAAAGAAAGCTTTCATTCTTATTTTAAAATGATAGAAAACTAGATGTTCTACATACTTTTAGATTATACACAAAATCCATTGTTAATTCACTAGAAAATTGAACAATATACCCTTGTCGTCCACGTCGGAAGTAGCAGATACGCCTATTGAAGGGGCCACGGCCATTTCATAAAGATCTGCATGTGAAACACATTTATAAAAGGAGGCAATTTGTTCTTACAAAAAAGACATTTTTATATATAACAAAGAGCACAATACCTGTGTCACTGAATGACTAATGGAATACTACTGAAAAAGTGTCTAGCGGTATGCATGGTAATGCGGTATGCTTAATGATTAACCAGCATATAGTTTTTGATCACAGAGCAAAAGCTTGCTGATACAAAACCACATGCCATTTTTTAAGCTAAAAAAGACGTTCGCTTGCAGTTCAGAATTCTGCATTAAAAATCAAATGTGTATATTTTAAAACTGCCTCTCACAAAATCATGAGAAATCATTTATACATGCAAAGACTTACTTACTTTACAAAAAAGCCCCATCCTCTTTTGGCAGGGGGGTTGGGTAGATCCACATTTTAACATTTAGTCTTGTCTGAATATTTGGTTTTTACCTTTCCATTCTAGATATTTCTTGCACTTACAGCATTTAACCACCTAGTGGCACCATGTTGAGTATGAAACTCAACCAAAGAAACCATCCACCTTACAACAATTTGGGATGCACAGGTGGACTTTTTTGATAAACTGATTATCCTAATATCAATCAATATAATACCAATACATTAATACAATCTTAACTTTAGTTAAAGTAAGCAAATGTTTGCCTTGGTTAACCAGACAAGCACTAGTGATTACCCGTTTGATTGTGTGAAACAGTACACATTATTATAGCACAGCTCCATGGTGTTATAATAAACGCGTCCTTTATCTTCAGATTAAGTCTGACCTTGGACCCTTTTATTCTTGTTTAAAATTGTGCTTAGTTACTTTTATATAACAGTATGTTCAAATTGCAGACATTGTATATGTAGATTGAAGATTTTAAAGTCAGACCATCCAATACCTTCATTGTGGCTGCTGTAGCCAAGGCTCAAGAATAGAAAAGATCAACTGATGACTTGAGCTCCATCACTGTCCTTTAAAATCTGAAAATGTCCAAGCATTTAATCAAGGATGGTCTTTAGGTAGCCAAAGGCTGGTTGCACAAACTCCAATCAGAACTAATCTTACCTTAGATAAGGCAGTCCAAGATTGGTGGTAATAACAAGTCAATTTGGGAGGGAACATTAAATAGATTAGGATGTCAAACCAGCTAATAAATGTGTAAGTCAAGTAGAAATGTATAGTAGAACAGGCTGAGAGGATCGTGATTAGAGTTTGTTCCAGGTACTTTTTACTTTTAATTTTTTATCCCTGAAATAAAAATGGTAAATTTTTTTTTATATACCCGAAAAAGGATCAGGTAGCCTAGCAAAGATCAAACAACAGTGAACACAGTAAATCACAAACCTTTACGCATGTAGGGAAAATATCCCCCACGAGACTAGAATCACACAACAATCAATTTCACAACACACGTTATGAATGCTGGTCTGGTCAGACAATCAGACACACAACCCTTTGTCTCCAGGTGCCTAGCACTAATTGCCCTCATCAGTCTCAATCCATGTCCAGACAAGTAAAGTGAAAACCTCCTACCCGTAACACAGCAGAGCCGCAAGGGCAGGGTTCATTTCATTTCATTGTTCTCAGTGTCTTATTGTTTGTTTTGTTAATTTTTATTGATATGTTTTAGCCTTTCAGGTCCTTGTTGAACATGCACTAGGTAAGGCTAATGCTAAACACACAAAGTTTTATTTTATGAATAAAATAAAACCACACTCTGCACAACTGTTTATCTTTTCATATAACAAAAAAAACCCTAGCTAGAACAGCCAATTACAACAGAACTAGATTTTGAAAGACTGGAGTACAGAGGCTGAGATACAACATGAATGCTTAAAAGAATTACAAATAAGAAAATCAAAACCAAGATTAAAAAAAAAAAAAAAAGTCTTCATTGCATCTTCCTCTTTTGAGTGCTTATGTACAATACTGAAAGAGAAACAAATAAAATGAAAAAGATGTTATAGGAAAAGCAGGGTATTATTTTGTTTAAGGCAAATATACAGCAGAGAGGTTAAAGTTAACAAAAATCAATTTAACTGTGCTAGTGCCTAAAATCATGCTGTAAACAGCACCAGTTCCATGTACACAACCTACATTACACTATATAAATCAAAGCACTTCAAGGTTAAAAGCAACTTCCTGCATCATTTAGCACAACAATGTGCTTCATGTTCAATATGTACGGCATATTTAGAAAATGAGGTCTTCTTAATTTTCTATACATGCTGTACATACAAGAACAGCTGTGTTGGGGACCAAGGCATTCCTGCAAGTTGTACCTTTTTATTTCACTTCACAACAGGGCTTGTTTAATACCTACCATTATTACCCCGCAGAAATGCATCTCCATATTTGTTCTTCAGCTGCCCATTGACATACTCTTCTGTCTGCTCCACTGCAATGTTCATGTACCCATCCAGACATGCTAGAACACCTAAATGTTATGAAAGGCACATTAAACAGGAACTGACCTTGTTTATCCTAATATCTAGAGGATTTCCTGCCAGCTGATCAAAGGGCCTGAATAGGCTAATGCAGCTTATAGTTATTATGGTACTGCTGCTTTTCAATCATATTTTTTCACCATACAATAGGGGTGACACCTACGATATATAGCGTGTCAAACACCACTGCACTTACAGTCCATTTAAAATCCTCCTGTTCTTAAGAATAAACATTCTGCTCCCAAAATTAAAGTAATGTATTACCATCACTTCGTAGATTTCACATTTCTCTGTAGGAAAACGGCACACATTATGTTAAACGTGTATTTGTATACCATTCATAAACAATAAAATTGGCAAACATATCTTGCACTCTTTTCCAGGGTAGCTGAGTGTCCAAAATCTTCGGGGGAGACCACAAACCTTCCAGACACTAGGTCGGGGGAAGAAAGCCTGTGTGAGCATTATTGTGGGTTGTATCTTAGACACAGCACTGTTTTAAAACAAACATTTCTTTTGTTATTGGAAAAATGTAAAATATGTGTTGTTTTGGGTGATTTTATTTTTTCTTCATTCAAATTTGTACTAATTTATAGAGGAGACAGACAGAACCCCTAAAGGGACATCATGGGAAAATAAAATACTATCTAGTGCGTGAGAGTTAATATCTTGCTGATTGCAGCAGACACCGGGTGTTCATGGTGGACAGATTAGGAGACAATCACCGTATTTTCCGCATGGCATAACACATATATACACTTTACATAGGCTACGTCATACAACAGTTCATCGCTCCTGAAGACTAATTCACAAGAGAAAGCTATAGGAGTAAACCGAGTCATGTGTCTCAGTAATTTGCGAGTTATTACTGGAATGACACATTGATGATCGAGCCCGTTCCTGCTTTTGTTTTCAGAAAGAGGGTGCAACTGCAGCGCAAAATGATGGCTCATCTACCAAAATGACAGTATTGCAGCTACCACAATCTCTTACAAATATTGAGCACGAGTTAGTGCTTACAAGAGATACTAACTTTCTTTTTTTACTACACACCTTGTCCCTTTAGGTGTTCCATAGAAGAGCATTACTATTATTTTATCTGAGATTTTAGTTAGCTATTGGTAATGTAATTTACCAAAAAAATTAAGTGTAGAATACACACACACACGGTCGAATTGAGCACTGTAGCACATGTGAGTAAATATGACGTTGAATAAAATAACATTTATTAGTAAGTTTGAAATGGAGAGGAGACGTACAAACGGGAGTCTATGGTGTGCAAACATTCTGCAGCCCTGCTCTACTTCACACTGAAAGAATGCACCCAGGGGACATGAGCATTTTTTTTTCTTTAAAAGAACTCAAACTCCCAAAAGCTAGACGCACTGGCTCGCATTTTAGTACCAACCACTGCTTTCCCCATGACTGACGGGTTTTCAATGGCAATATAACTCCTTCATGCGACTTACAGGAAGTACAGCATTGATGTACCTGCCAAAAGACTGAAATATTCTCCACCAACAGCTTCAAATAAATTACTATTAATCAAATGCACCCTTATCATACAGGACAATCTGACACCATACACTTTAAGCAATTTTGCACCAGCCTTCTAATCACCAAATCCCCATAACCACCCCCCACCGATGCAAAGAAGCTTTAAGAAATACAAGACCATGATACAAGGAAGTCACCCATGTGCCCTTTACCCCAAGCACTCTATAGAAATATCTGCACATCTCAGAGAATGTGGTAAAAGTCAGGGCCCCTTAACCTCTGAGTCTAAAGACAATTTTGACTGAAGGAAGTCTGTTTGTTCTAGTTAAATCTTTCCTAAACCACAATAGACTCCTATTGGAAATGTAATACAGGGATTTAAAGAAAAGAATTTGAAAAAAAAGGAAATGAGTCCATCCTTATTTCAGCATTTAAAACAAGCAATTGTTTGCACAGCAAACAACTTCTTAACCCGGAACTACTAGCCGCCAAAAAAGTTAACAAAATACTATCCACGGATCCATTGGACCCATCATTTATTTGGTCCAAGAAACAGAGAAATGAAATCCATTTAACAAAAATGACACTTTAGCAAAAGAAAACAATACTATTCTAATATTTCAGATGCAATTTGGAGGGGCACATTGAAGACAGGTGGGATTTTTGCATGAGACACAGGAGACGTTTGTCTTTCGGTCCTTCGATTATGGACAAATGAAGCACCTTCTCCTTTTGGATTTGGGAATATCATCTGCAGGGATTGGGTCATTTGGGATTTCTGAAAATATCCACTGTAAGAGAGCAGAGTTTGCGAGGTACTTTGGAACTGGTCATTCTGCTCCATACAGAGACAAGCTATAGGGCTTTCTCAAGTGCCTTTAGGAATTCAGATGGTGTTAGACTCCCACTTGGGGATGCAGACACATAGAGAGCACGACTGTTTAAAAAAATCCATCTTAAAAAAAACTGGAAAAGATTTGTTCTCTCCTTTTGCAACATATCAACTTCATATGTCTAGAACTAACTCCTAGCGGCTCTAAAAATGATTAAATCTAAATCCCAGGATTGATCAAGAAATGTGTTGCAAGCACTATCCACGGGTCCCCTGGACCCAAATGTGCAGAAACTCAGAGTAGCCAGCCCAGCAAGAACGTCACCATAGAACTGGCACTGACTTGCCATGAAACTACAAGGGTACTTTGAGCAGCTGCTTGTCGCAGAAGTGCTCTGGGTCCACGAAACCTGTGGATTGCAGTTCTAGGTTAAGACACGATAGTACAATTCTGGTATATATCAAGGTGGAGTTTGTTTGTTTGTTTATTTATTTATTTATTTTTTAAACAACAAAGAAATCCCCTGGGGCATAACGTATGGAGAAGGGATCTAGAAATGAGAATGAGTGTGATCCGTTCGTATTTTGACCCAGTTCTCATAACATACAAACTATAAAGTCTTTATTTTTGAGATAGAGTATGAGTGTTGAAGATTCAGCAGCAGCAGATCTACAATAAATACAAGTTTGTTTCCATAGTTATGTTTGGCAGTTAAAATGTGATTAAGAATTTATTACATCATTTTTCCACATATAGAATATTTTATTTATTTACATATCATTTTCAAAAAGAGAGAGCCAGCTGTAATTCATGGGACCTGCCACTGATGTCCCAGTTTAAGTACTGATCATAAAACATTTAAAAGCGTTTTTCCCATGGATATTCCAAATATTGGCGATCACAAATTCACAACAGTGCCACAGTGGTGAAAGCCTCTACTCTTCTACATGTCATATAATTAAGAAATATTTCAAATCTAGTCGTACCTCGGTAATCAACCCCAGAGTTCAGTTTCACAACCACTGGTCTTCCAATGATCTGCTTCAAGAAGTCACTGGGAGTTTGTTTCCGAAGACTCATTTTCAAACCTGAGACAAAAAAAAATAAATGCTATTGGATCCCGAGAACTACAACCGTCTAGCTTCAAACTGTCAATATGACCTTCGACATAGGAAGAGATTAGGTTCTAAAAAGCTCGGTCTGAACTTAATTATTATATAGCATTGTATAAGAAAAAAGAAAAAAAAACAGCAAGCCATAGAAATCCAAAAGATATGCCGATCATATGAATAGGTCAGTGATAATGTGGGTAAACCTAAGGCAAAACTCACTCAATTTATTTAACAGCAATAAAACATGATCCAAATTAAAGCGCTGGTGGATTTTCCAAAAACAGGTTTATATCACATTAGGGAACACATGATTCGCGGTCACAGCTTAGTGAAGCAAGTACTGTAGACTGGAATATTCAAAGCACTCTTGTTACTTTTTTGGTTTATGTGGCACGTTACATTTGAACTCGAGTTGCTATTTGTATTTCTACGTACGCTACTCACTACCATAACATACAGAACAGTTGTTCTAAATGTTATCTAGTTAATAAACATTTGTGCAGTAAAGTAACACCTCCTATATCAATTACAATAGCAAAGATGTAAAATGTATAATTATAATTTCACAGTACTGGCGCTGTATTTGTTCAAACAAAAAAACTGCAAATTATACTAGGTTACTATTGAAACATAGCTGCTTCCAGATATAGTTAAAAATAAAGGCCTCACTCGTTGCGTCTTTCTTAGTTTCTAAATTGAAAATAACTCATTTTAAGCAAAGCAAATTACAGGGAAATAATACTATTGTGAGTGCATTATATACATTGCCTACAAATTGGCAAAACCCGCTCCCTAGCTACTCACTTTTCTGTTTACACCGTCCACGATTCTTCCTAAATTCTAAAGCGCCAATCAGCTTATGCAGTCACTAACATACTACGGGACATCCAAAGGGAAAAATAGCAAAGCCGTAAAAGGACGAAATGTTGTTTTATTCAAATCACATTTCCTCAGTCGAGCTCAGAATCAGGAGGATACTACAGTGTTTTAGTACGTGCAATTTTACTTGTTTCAGTACGTGCAATGTTTTTCCGACTTAAGTCAAATCAAATCAAATCAAAGTTTATTTATATAGCGGCCTACAGGACAAAATAGTCAAATTTATAAAAACAAAACAAACATGTCCGATTGAAAAAAGTTTAAGAAATATAAAATGTAAACACCAGTAACTAAATTTATTTATATATATATATATATATATATATATATATATATATATATATAATTATATAATGTATATATATTACATTATTTATTTCTTAGCAGACACCCTTATCCAGGGCGACTTACAATTGTTACAAGATATCACATTATTTTTACATACAATTACATTATTTTTTACACATTATTTTTACTTACAATTACCCATTTATACAGTTGGGTTTTTATTGGAGCAATCTAGGTAAAGTACCTTGCTCAAGGGTACAGCAGCAGTGTCCCCCAGCTGGGATTGAACCCATGGCCCTCCAGTCAAGAGTCCAGAGCCCTAACCACTACTCCACACTGCTGCCCTGTATATATAATCCAAATCAAATACAAACAGATACAACAATAAAAACTAAAACAGATATATACATACATAATATACTGTAGCGACCTGGCCAAAGTGAAGGGACTTTTGTGTGCTGTGTGTCTTGTTCATGGAGTAGTAGGGCAGCAGTGTGGAGTAGTGGTTAGGGCTGGCTCTGGACTCTTGATCGGAGGGTTGTGGGTTCAATCCCCAGTGGGGGACACTGCTGTTGTACCCCTGAGCAAGGTACTTTACCTAGATTGCTCCAGTAAAAACCCAACTGTATAAATGGGTAATTGTATGTAAAAATAATGTGATATGTTGTAACAATTGTAAGTCGCCCTGGATAAGGGCGTCTGCTAAGAAATAAATAATAATAATAATGGTTTGTGTATTGTGAGGCGAGCCCACGCCGATTGGGGGGGGGGGGGGGGTGATTTGTATGTAGTTGACCAGTCAGCTCTTCTCGTAGCTGAGGTTAGGTTGTGTTATGTCAGGTCCGGTTGGCATGCAGGCGGGTGAAGCGCAGGGATTGGTGGGCGTGCTGAAAAAGAGAAGGAAAAGGGGCTGGGGGAGGAGAGCAGCTGGTTAGAGGTGAAGGGAGCGAGATACAGAGAAGATTGGGAGATTATTTGTGTTAGAGGCGTGGGTCCCAGCCGATAGGGATTTGTGAAATAAAAGACAATAAAACCGGAGCGCTGTTCAAAAGCAACGTGTCTGTCTGTCTGTCTGCACTAAACGGTATCGACCGAAAGAGTGAGACCACCGCTCGCTACAACTGGTGTCAGAGCGTGGGATTTGATCCACGCAGCCGGTCTCAAGATGGAGCAGACAGCGGAGCGCTTTGGAGCGGTGCCCAGACACAGAGGGGAAGGAGAGAGCATGAGAGCGGCGCTGGAAGAGCTGCGGCAACGGGGAAAAGAGGTCGGTGAGGCGATAGCGGGAAAGCATGGGGTGAGACGCAAGATGGCCGCGCTGCTCGGCAGCAGCGTGGGGGCTACGCCAGCAGAGAAGGCAGAGGGCACAGGGCGGAAGTGCGGCCACGTTGAAGAGGACGTAAACAAAACGGTCTCTGGAGCACCGCGGGAGATAGGTGAGCGAAACTGGGAGAGCTTTAAGAAGGATTTTGAACAGAAAGCCCGGTTAAATAACTGGAATGGCGAAATGAAACTGATGCAGTTAACAAGATGTTTAAGTGAAGAGGAGTTTGAAGAAGTAGACCGGGCTTTGGGCAAACAGACAGTTGCATATGAGACTGTGATAGCATGTTTAGATGAAATGAGCTTAGTTAGGGCCCGACATGGCCGCTGCTCCGCCAGCAGCAGGGAGGCTGTATTTGAGGGGGAAGACGCAGAGCAGGCCACAGTACAGAGGGGGGTGACAGACCGCCGTGTGGAGGTGAAGGCCGGGCGGTATGATGGACGGTCCGACTGGGAGGCCTACCGGGCTAAGTTCAAAATTGTGGCCCAGGCGAATGGTTGGAACCAGCGGGAGAGAGCTGTGCGGCTAGCAGCGGCCCTGGAAGGAGAGGCACTACGGGCCTTGCTGGACCTGAATGAGGCCGAACTCGCCGACAGCCAGGCCGTTCTCACAGCACTGGATCGGCGCTTTGGGAGCGCAGAGCCTGCGGTAACTTGCGCCAGCGCCTAGCGTCCCGCAGCCGACAACCCGGGGAGAAGTTGGGCGTGTTTGCTGCGGAGGTGCGCTATCTCGCCCGGAAGGGCTACCCCACCTTCACAGCTGAGGTCCAAGAGGATCTGGCGACTGAGGCATTCCTCCGGGGCCTGACCCCCGAGTCCCTGCGCCAACATGTGCGGCTGAGTGCACCCACTTCATTGGAACTGGCCTTGAAGCAAGCAAAGGTTGTAGAGGAAGTACTGGAGGAAGGCACACTGACCAGGACATCAGGGCGCAACCCAGACAGTTACCCCAGGACCCAGGCCCGACCCGCACGACAGATGGAGATCGCTGAGGTGGCAACCCTGGACGCCGTGCAAGCATGGACACTTGACTTCCAGCCCCGCAGGTGCTGGCGCTGTGGCCAACTGGGACACATTCAGCAGTTCTGCTCCGCCACTGGCCCGAGTTCTAGCCTGCAGGGAAACGGGCAGGGGCCGGTGTAACTGGGACGCCACCGACCCCCACTCCAGTCCCCTTCACTGGCGCAGCATTCCCCATCAACCTTGTGGGTCGGACTTTAACTGGGAACTTCTGCCACGCCGGCATCCGGATTCAGGGAGTCCCCTGTCACACGCTGATAGATACCGGGTCCACGGTCTCCATTGTCCGCCCTGACGTCCTCCCCGTTGGGGCCAAGCTAGAACCAACATCCGTGTGTCTTAGAACTGTTACGGGAGACGTGGTGCCCATGCTGGGTAGGAGCAGGCTGCAGATCGAGGTAGCAGGGCGCACCATGTACCATCCCATGTGGGTCACTGAGGTACAGGATCCATGTATCCTGGGGCTGGACTTTCTGCGCTTCACTGGGGGGCAGTTGGATCTACAGGCTGGGACGTTGAAGCTACAGGGTGGGCCTCCTATGCGCTTAGCCCCACCACGGAGGACCGGGCCAGGCTTGGACCCCAGAGCCGCCAAAATCCTGCACCCTGGGGTTGTGGGCTGGCACCCTTCCCCAGGCCGACGGGAACGGGCCAGCCGGATGCTCTCTCTCTTCCCATGCCCGATGCGTGACTGCCCGCCAGGCCAGCGATCGAGATGTCCCAGAGCAGCCAGATGCCGACGACCGCGCTACTGCCACCGCCCGCGCTGTCTGGGAGCGAAACTGCGAGGGGCTGCAACCAGAGCAATGCCGTGAGTTATGGGAGCTTCTGTTTGAGTTCCGCCACAGTTTCGCCATGACACCGTTGGATTTTGGAAAAACGCACTTGGTCCAGCATTCCATCCACACAGGAGAAGCCCGGCCCATCAAGCAACGCCCTCGCCGCCTGCCCCTAGCTCGTCAAGCTGCAGCCGACCAGGTCCTGGAGGAGATGAAGGCCGCTGCGGTCATCGAACCTTCCGACAGCCCCAGGGCCTCCCCGGTAGTCATGGTGCCCAAGAAGGATGGCAAGTGGCGATTCTGTGTGGACTACCGACGCCTGAATGCGGTAACCACCAAGGACTCCTACCCCCTCCCCCGCATTGATGAGTCCCTAGACCTGGTGGCGGGGTCGAGGTGGTTCTCCTCGCTGGATCTTCGGAGCGGGTATTGGCAGGTGGCCCTGACCCCGGAGGCGAGGCCCAAGACTGCCTTCTCCACTGGGCGCGGCCTGTGGCAGTTTACGGCCATGCCATTCGGCCTCTGCAATGCTCCGGCAACTTTCGAACGTTTGATGGAGAGAGTCCTCGCTGGGGTGCCTCCCACGCGTTGCCTGGTCTATCTAGATGACCTGCTGGTCCATGGGAGCAGCTTCCCGGATGCCATCGCTGCACTGAGGGAGGTCTTGGGGAAGGTGACCGAGGCTGGGCTGAAGTTCCACCCGGAGAAGTGCCACCTGCTGCGGAGGGAGGTATCCTTCCTGGGCCACCGGGTGAGCGGGAATGGGATCACCACCAAGGCGGATAAGATTGAGGCTGTTAGGGATTGGCCCTAGCCCACCAACCTGAGGCAGTTGAGGGCATTCTTGGGACTTGCCTCTTACTACCGCCGCTTTGTGCCCCACTTTGCCACCATCGCCGCCCCACTTAACCACCTGACCCGCAAGAACGTGGCCTTTTCGTGGTCCCGGGAGAAAGAGGAGGCTTTTGATGCGCTAAAGGGAGCCCTCTGCCGTGCACCTGTGTTGGCTGCCCCAGATCCGCAGTGGCTGTTCATTCTGGACACCGACGCCAGAGACGAGGGGATCGGCGCAGTCTTGGCCCAGCAGACCACCGAAAGAGAGGCAGTCATCGCCTACTTCAGCAGGACACTGGACAAGGTTGAGCGCAACTACTGCGTGACCCGGAAGGAGCTGCTGGCGGTCATGGAGTCAGTGCGGCACTTTAAGCACTACTTGTGTGGTCTCCCCTTTACCATCCGTACGGACCACGCAGCCCTGCGGTGGCTGATGTCTTTTCGGGAGCCGGAGGGTCAGGTGGCCAGGTGGATAGAGCAGCTGCAGGCCTTCCAGTACACCATTCAGCACCGGCCGGGTGAGCAGCACCGGAACGCAGGCGCCCTGTCCCGGAGGCCCTGCGCGGACGATGGATGCCGGTACTGCGGCCGTTGCGATCAAAGGGAGGCCGGGCTACGGGGGTCAGGTGAGCCCACCTGTCGAGCGGTGCTGCCGATGGACTTCCCCGACTGGCGGACACACCAAGAGGAGGACCCTGAGCTGGAGGCGGTGCTGCGCTGGGTGGAGGAGCAGCAGAGGCCACCGTGGGAGGAGGTGGCTGCACAGTCGCCGGCCGTGAAGGGCCTGTGGGCCCAGTGGCCTGGGTTGGCGGTCCGAGATGGTGTACTAATGCGGTGGTTTCTGGAGGCAGCCACAGGAGAAGAGCGATGGCAGGTGGTGGTCCCATGGGGGCTGCGGGAGGAGCTGTTGGCGCAGCACCATGGGGCACTTGGCACCAGGCATTTTGGGGTCACGA
Organism: Acipenser ruthenus; assembly: GCF_902713425.1. Taxonomy (NCBI): domain Eukaryota; kingdom Metazoa; phylum Chordata; class Actinopteri; order Acipenseriformes; family Acipenseridae; genus Acipenser; species Acipenser ruthenus. Next base: position 67,523,414 of record NC_081190.1, on the reverse strand, counting down.
AGACGCTGCGACGTCTCCGCCGGGGCTTCTACTGGGGGCAGTGCCGACGGGATGTGGAAGACTTCTGTCGCCGCTGTGACGCCTGCACTGCCCCCCTGCAGCAGTACCTGGTCGGGGCGCCGATGGAGAGGGTTGCGGTGGACGTCCTGGGCCCCTTTCCCCGCTCTGACAGAGGGAACCGGTGGCCATGGACTACTTCACCAAGTGGCCGGAGGCATACGCACTTCCAGACCAGGAGGCGGTGACGGTGTGCGAGGCCCTGGTGAACGGGTTTTTCAGCCGGTTCGGAGTACTGGAGGAGCTGCATTCTGACCAGGGGCGGAATTTTGAGGCGCGGGTGTTCAAGGAGATGTGTGACCGCCTGGGGATCCGGAAGACCCGCACTAGCCCCCTGCATCCCCAAAGCGACGGCCTAGTGGAGAGGTTCAATCGGACCTTGGCTGCTCAGCTTGCCCTCTCCACAGCTGAAGACCAGACGGACTGGGACGTCCATCTGCCCCTTGTGCTGCTGGCCTGCCGCACCGCAGTGCAGGAGTCTACCGGCTGCACACCAGCGCTCCTCATGTTCGGACGGGAGCTGCGCACCCCCCCGGAGATCACCTATGGCAGGCCACCCGATGCCCCAGCTGCCCCTGCTGGACCGGAATATACGCGGGCAGCTGCAGGATTGTTTGGAGGAGGCGCATCGCTTCGCCTGGAGGCAGCTCCAAGAGAAACTACAATAACGGGGCCCAGGGACGTCACTTTGTCGCTGGGGAGAAAGTCTGGGTCTTCAGCCCGAAGAGGACGAAAGGCCGCTGCCCAAAGTTGGAGAGCAAGTGGGTGGGTCCCTGCGAGGTGGTGGAGCGGGTGGGCGAGGTGGTCTACCGCATCAAAATGCCACCCCGGGGCCGCCATGTCGTTCTCCACCGTGACCGGATGGCCCCCTACCTGGGAAGGGTCTCCTCCATCCAGACGCCCTCCCCTCCCTCTTCTACCCCCACACCCTTGGTCCCTGCCCTGGTCTCATCTCCCTCTTCAGCTCCTGCACCCCTCGCCCATGTCCCGACCCCGTCAACCGCCCCCGTCCCCCCCCCACCGTGCCCCCTGAGACCCCTTCCCGGCCTCGGAGACTTTGCGCTCCCTCGGGGGCGAGGGACTGGTGGGGGGGCAGTGTAGCGACCTGGCCGAAGTGAAGGGACTTTTGTGTGCTGTGTGTCTTGTTCATGGTTTGTGTATTGTGAGGCGAGCCCACGCCGATGGGGGGGTGGGGGGGGGGTGGGGATTTGTATGTAGTTGACCAGTCAGCTCTTCTCGTAGCTGAGGTTAGGTTGTGTTATGTCAGGTCCGGTTGGCATGCAGGCGGGTGAAGCGCAGGGATTGGTGGGCGTGCTGAAAAAGAGAAGGAAAAGGGGCTGGGGGAGGAGAGCAGCTGGTTAGAGGTGAAGGGAGCGAGATACAGAGAAGATTGGGAGATTATTTGTGTTAGAGGCGTGGGTCCCAGCTGATAGGGATTTGTGAAATAAAAGACAATAAAACCGGAGCGCTGTTCAAAAGCAATGTGTCTGTCCGTCTGTCTGCACTAAACGGTATCGACCAAAAGAGTGAGACCACCGCTCGCTACAATACTTGTAAAAATGCCATCTCAAACAAATATGTTTTTAGCCTTGTTTTAAAAACAGATAGAGTCTCAGCTTCCCTCACATGTGCTGGTAGCTCATTCCAGTTTGGGGGCGCCATAACAAAAAGCCTTTCCTCCCCATTTAACATAATTTATTTTAGGGATTACCAGCAATCCCATATTCAGGGATCTAAGGTTACGATTGGGGATATATGGGGTAAGCAGTTCTCCTAAATAGCTTGGTGCCAAGTTATTTAGGGCCTTATAAGTTAATAACAGTATTTTAAAATCAACTCTAAACATTTCCAGGAAGCCAATGCATAGTAACTACGTATTGTCATAATTTGCTAATGTTGCCGTTTTCTTCAAAAGGCCTTGGGCAAATGTGAAATCTACTTCAAAAGTTGTATGCATTTTTTTAATATGGCAAACCAGCAACATTTCGTACGCCTGCATTGACTCTCCATAGAATTGTTTTGCCTAACTCTCTATATACCACAATGCTTTGCGCGCAGTGAGACGGAAGTCTCCATTGAAAATCAGTGGAGGCGAGTATCTTGTTAAATAGAATATCTTTTGAAACGCCCTTCTAAATATTATTGGCTGAAGCAGTTTTGAGTGAGGCTGGATTTTCGTTGATTAAAATATTAGCGTGTGCTCCCATTGGCTACAAAGGTTGCATTTTTTTCGCACGGTGCGAGACTGACAGTTGGAAGTTTGTCTGGTCGTTGGGAAGTTTGTCTGGTTGATTGGAAATTTGCAGGTCCGTACAGCCTTTCGTATTCATGAATTTACAAGTTAATGAATAAATTATTAGATGAATTAACAAATACCTTATGAATTACTGTATGAATTGACAAATTTATGGACTAATTTCTGGACAAATTGACCAATTCACAAATTGACAAACAACTTGACAAATTCACGAATTGACAAACGAATTGACAAACAAATTGAAAAACTAACGGCCCGATAGTTTTGGCAGAAATGGCACTCCATAATCATCGTTTGACTCTAGGGCCTCGCATACTACTACTTTGGATGGCAGGGAAATCCTGTTGGTTAAGAGAAGTAATGTATTACATAGCAATAGCCAATAGAGTGTGTTTTAGGACATGCAGTGCCGGCCTACTGAACAAAGAGAGAAGGAAAGTGAAGGCTTGATATCGTCCAAACTGAAATTTAAAGGCGCACACAAATATTAGAACAAAAACGCGTTATTTCGTACACGTTCTCATTTGACTTTAGTACTTGTTGTAATTCAAATTATTACTAATTTGGCCAATCAGATCGCTGAAAATGAAATGAGAACCAATGCAAATATCTGAACACATACAGATGTGCTCAAATTTGTTGGTACCCTTACAGCTCATTGAAATAATGCTTCATTCCTCCTGAAAAGTGATGAAATTAAAAGCTATTTTATCATGTATACTTGCATGCCTTTGGTATGTCATAGAATAAAGCAAAGAAGCTGTGAAAAGAGATGAATTATTGCTTATTCTACAAAGATATTCTAAAATGGCCTGGACACATTTGTTGGTACCCCTTAGAAAAGATAATAAATAATTGGATTATAGTGATATTTCAAACTAATTAGTTTCTTTAATTAGTATCACACATGTCTCCAATCTTGTAATCAGTCATTCAGCCTATTTAAATGGAGAAAAGTAGTCACTGTGCTGTTTGGTATCATTGTGTGCACCACACTGAACATGGACCAGAGAAAGCAAAGGAGAGAGTTGTCTGAGGAGATCAGAAAGAAAATAATAGACAAGCATGGTAAAGGTAAAGGCTACAAGACCATCTCCAAGCAGCTTGATGTTCCTGTGACAACAGTTGCAAATATTATTAAGAAGTTTAAGGTCCATGGAACTGTAGCCAACCTCCCTGGGCGCAGCCGCAAGAGGAAAATCGACCCCAGATTGAACAGAAGGATAGTGCGAATGGTAGAAAAAGAACCAAGGATAACTGCCAAAGAGATACAAGCTGAACTCCAAGGTGAAGGTACGTCAATTTCTGATCGCACCATCCGTCGCTTTTTGAGCGAAAGTGGGCTCCATGGAAGAAGACCCAGGAGGACTCCACTTTTGAAAGAAAAACATAAAAAAGCCAGACTGGAATTTGCTAAAATGCATATTGACAAGCCACAATCCTTCTGGGAGAATGTCCTTTGGACAGATGAGTCAAAACTGGAGCTTTTTGGCAAGTCACATCAGCTCTATGTTCACAGACGAAAAAATGAAGCTTTCAAAGAAAAGAACACCATACCTACAGTGAAACATGGAGGAGGCTCGGTTATGTTTTGGGGCTGCTTTGCTGCGCCTGGCACATGGTGCCTTAAATCTGTGCAGGGCACAATGAAATCTCAAGACTATCAAGGCATTCTGGAGCGAAACGTACTGCCCAGTGTCAGAAAGCTCTATCTCAGTCGCAGGTCATGGGTCCTCCAACAGGATAATGACCCAAAACACACAGCTAAAAGCACCCAAGAATGGATAAGAACAAAACATTGGACTATTCTGAAGTGGCCTTCTATGAGTCCTGATCTGAATCCTATTGAACATCTATGGAAAGAGCTGAAACTTGCAGTCTGGAGAAGGCACCCATCAAACCTGAGACAGCTGGAGCAGTTTGCTCAGGAAGAGTGGGCCAAACTACCTGTTAACAGGTGCAGAAGTCTCATTGAGAGCTACAGAAAACATTTGATTGCAGTGATTGCCTCTAAAGGTTGTGCAACAAAATATTAGGTTAGCGGTCCCATCATTTTTGTCCATGCCATTTTCATTTGTTTTCTTATTTACAATATTATGTTGAATAAAAAATCAAAAGCAAAGTCTGATTTCTATTAAATATGGAATAAACAATGGTGGATGCCAATTACTTTTGTCAGTTTCAAGTTATTTCAGTGAAAATTGTGCATTCTTCGTTTTTTGTGGAGGGGTACCAACAAATTTGAGCACGTCTGTACTAATAATGTGTTTTTGACCCAGATGGCCTTCCATACCAGTACAAGTTTTTTTGCGATGTATGCAAAAAATCAGCAAGCTGTTCTCAAGGGATGTAGAGCGACACGTCAACGGCGAGGAGCACAAGAAAAAGAAGAAACATTTGGTGGGTATGGCACCTTTGCAAAGTTTTTTTGTTCTCCTTTGCAAGAAAAGGTGTCCAGGCTGAGGTGCTATTTTCTAGTTTGAACACAACCTGCCAATCGCCACTGCGAACCACACTGGGCGGCCTTTCCCCACAGCGAAATTGCCAAAGCCTGTGATTCAGCTGCAACGAAAACATGCTGTATAATGATGCACTTGTCCCACACTTCCTTTCATCTACAGTACAGTCAATGAAACCTGGCCTGTTTTCAATCGGCATGGATGGAAGCAATGACTCTGGTCTCAAGAAAATGAATCCAGTCACTGTTCGTCTTTTTGATATAAAAACGACACAAAATTGTGTCAGTCGAGTTTTAAAACAGGTGC